>NC_137743.1:75730278-76330278 GCF_963264785.1 Psittacula echo
ATATTCGAATTAATGTGTTTTTTACAGTTCAAATCACATGTAGGAGTCTATGTGAATCAAAGCCGATTTAAAAAATCTAGTAAGCTCTGCTTGGTATTTCAATCTCTTCTACGTTTAGTTAGAAATAAATCTATACTGACCATACGCCTACAAAATACTTCGCTCAAACAGAAACTAAATTATCCTAAGTAGTACTTTAAAAAGAACTATTTCAGTAACCTAAGCATAGTACATTTATTACTTATTACTGTTTAATTATTACTGTATAATTCTATGTATTAATAATAATAGAAATAGAATTAATATTACTAACAAGTATCATTATAAATAAGACTGAAAGGCCTGTTTTATTATTCAAAGGGACATATTAAGACCCAAAACCCAAATGTGCATTACAAGTGCTCCATAATTCATAAGGAGGTTTGTCTGCACCTATCTTCATTTGGCAGAGATTGCAACTGTCACTACATCAAGATTATTGTAATGATAGGAGCTGGTCACAGAATATTAACAAAGGGAAGACTACTGCAATTGATGGTCTTTTAATTTCTGCTCTGAAGGAGACTAAACAATGCCAGCAATCACAGGAGCTAAGTGGAAACCTTACCTGTGATCACTGATAAGTACAATATTACCAAAGTTACTAAAGATAAGAAGAAACTTGAGAAATACTCAGTGCTTTTTGCTTACCGATTGCTAAGCCATCACTAAAGTTGTGAATGCCATCTCCCATAATTACCATCCATGCAATATTAGCTATCCCAGTATCTTTCAGGTCTTTTCCAGAATGACAGTGGCCATGGGAATGATGGGAATGTTTGTGATGCCAGTGGTGACTGTGCTTTCTAGCTATCATTTTATCTTCGCCATGGCTGTCATACTCTGAATCATGAAGATCATGCTCTTGAGCAGCGTGTGAGATATCATTGTGAGAATGGTGCATATTGTTGTCCTCTTCTACAGACAAGAAGTTTTTGGGAGGGGATTCCAGTTGGCCATCTAAATCAGTTAGTTCAGTTTCATTGAGTCGATCTTCAGACAAAACTGAGTCGTCTGCTCCTACATTGAAGCCAGTTGGGAGAGACAGGGCATTAATTCTTATTTAAAATACCACCAGCAGCTACTAAGCATCACTGAGTTAAGAATTTAACTGTTTTGCGAAAGCAAAAGGAGTATTTTAACACATCCCAATCCAGCAACTTTGTTGTCAATGTTCAGTTTACCCTATAATTTTGCTAGTGACAAAGGTTATGGTTCAACATTAGAAAAGGACAGCTGACAGAATGATAATAATGTCTTACACATTGTAGATGGAATCTAAATGGCTCAGGAAAACTTAACTGGCTACTCAATGCAAACCCATATGGGTCACAACTTAGCCTTCACTGAAGCATTCCAGCATCTGCCACTGATAAAACAGGTCTTCAAATAATTTCTGTACTGCATGCATCTTTGTGTCAGACACTTGTGTCATATGGTGCGCTCCTTCAATGTGGCTTATTACCCCTGCTAGCAATCAAAGCTCCTTTTACAAACAAATACAAAGTGAAAACTATGCAGAAGGCAGACGCGCATTAATTTTAAGTCTACTAATATTTCTAAGGTATTAATAAATAAATGAAACCAGCAATCTGTGCTCCGGGAAACAAAACTGGTTGTGGGAAAAAAAAGGCAGTTCTGGACAATGAAGTTATTAGCTCACAATAATTCAACAGAAATATTTCAGAGTCAAAAATAAGCACGGAGTGCTTAAGCAGCAAAGAAGTTCAAAGAGTTCTAAATAAACAGGTTTTTAACTATCATTTGGAAGCTGTCTGAAAAGAAACGGCATGGCCATTCAGGTCAGTGGTAGTGGCACTGCAATTAAACATTCAAATTCAGCATGGGCTTCCAGTGCCTGTAGCATGAATGATTTACTCGTCCGCAGAAGAGTGGATCGTTTTAGAGGCAGTGTAATGAAACCAGTACGTGATCCATGTTATTAGAAGCAAAATTCCTCTGATTGCCCATCAAAAGAAAATGAAGACATTGAAAGAAATGAAGACATGAAGACACATACCACCATGTGAAAGCTGAAAGGCCTTTCTATGTTCTACATCAGTGTCCCAGATCTCATTTTAAGTTGTTTGAGAACACTACAGTCCTCGCTCCCCCTTTCACAGACCATTCAAATTAACAAAATTGCATTGGTATAAATATAGCCTATGGATTCTTCGTCACAAATTAATTCAACAGCCACACAGGCAACAGGAAGGCAAGGTTATGAAGCAAAGCCCTTCCCTCATCCTTTTGAGAAGGGCAATTCCTTCTGGGTACACACCACAGCATCCAAACTGCCATGAAGGAACAGCATCTGAAAGTTGTTTTGGATATTTGAGTAATATTCAGATTACTCAGTTGTATTTATGAAAATACATTAATTTTGTTTAGCCCTCGTAGCCCAACTATAATTGGTTGGAGGCTGGAACCTTCAAAGTGAAACAGGCAACCCCTTTCAGATTGTGCGTGTTCATTTTTGGTCTCATTTTTGCCAGGGCTGAGCTAGTCAGGCACAGCTTAACCAGAAAACACCCCAAAGCCAAACAAATAATCCCCCCCTCCAAAGAACCACAGCCACCCAAAACCTCACTGCTTCAGAAGTCTGAGAACCATTTGTATAGCATATTAGGAAGCATTCAGAGTACTCTCAGATCTAAGGAAAACAAAATAAAGAAAGATTTAATAGGGAAAGCCTATTAAGTCTTATTAACGATGATTTGCATAACAGCAGCAAAACTGTACAAGAGGTTACATGCTACACGCCACAGGTTATGTGCCATTACTTTGAATCTCACAGCCAGAGAAAATGCTGAAAATGAATGCCTACCTGCAAGGGGTTTGAGCTGAAGCCAGTCAGCATCTGGTCTATTATTTAACTTGTGATCAGAAAGTTTTCTTCCAATTGGTGATTCTTCAGTCTGGGGTTTTTTGCACCATTTCTGCTTACTCTGCAACAGGAAACAAATAACATCTGCTTTGTAAAAGCACATCGGTGGAAATAAAAGAAACTGAAAGGTTGTCCAAAAATCTCTTCAAAACAGACTTAAGTTACTCTCTCTTGATACATCCAACAGAAGTATGGGACTTACAGACTTACTTTTTAAGGCTCAACAATGATATCTATCTCAGTGGAAATGCTTAGCTGCCCACCACAGAATCTCACTCACACACAGATGGTATTTCACTTCAATAACAGAGTACATAATGGCAAGGATTGCACCAACAGCCCAGAAACCCATGGAGGCAGTTATTATATTTGCTTGTTTTGCTCAACAAAGCAAACATACAGCAAGAGCAGCTCCTCTATTTTGTTCAACTTCTGTTTTTTTATACTCCCATAAGGTCCTTGTATTTCTCTTTAGAGAAAAGCTTGCTACTTTCCTATCTGAGGCCCATAGAACAGAGGTCATACTTTTGGCAAAGCAGCGTGGGGATTAAATTACTTAACTGACCTCAAAGAAGATATGCCCAATGTGACAGCTTTTATCTCTTTATCAGAAGATCTAAGAAAGACCTCCTCTCACACAGAAAATGTTCTGCTGCCTGTCCGGCTGAGGCAGCAGGTCTGATGTGAAAACAGAGAACTTCAAAAGTTTCCATGCTCATTTGGGTGAAGCAGTTACAGCTTCACCAAAATAATTTATTCCTCAAAGTTGAATGATGGAGGCAAAAGCTGAAAGTGTATTTATGGCATGGGGTTGGAACTAGATGATCTTAAGGTCCTTTCCAACCCAAACCATTCTATGATCCTATACTGACTGTTGGAAGAATATGGCTCTTTGGTTGCTTGAATCTCAACCCACTGTCATTCAAGTACCCCAAGGTTCTTCCTCTCCTTTTAGCCCACATGCTCCCAGCCCTAAAAATCCAATCATTTTCAGGGAATCAAGTTAAAATTTGACTGGCAATTTACAGGAAGCAGGAGGTCTGCAAATTTTAGCATCTTCTGACGTAGAAAAACTGAACAGCTCTTTATGCTGGCATCATTAGCTAGGAACATACAGTTAAATTGTCTGACAACTGCCCTGCTCTATTCCCAGTTCTTTCCTACACACCGCCTTTCCTATTTTGCAAAACAAAAGTCACGGTGCTTTGGAGAAAGAGCTGTCATGTCTTTTACTTCGATCTACCTCCAAATATATCGGCCAAAAAGCTGCAATCTCCCCCGTCAGATTTCTACTCCATCTTCCTAAATTACCTCTTTTACAAAAGGTTTCCTCACATAAAATCAAACAGAATGCAGATAAGCAGCACTTGCTCATCTTCACAATATAATGAATCACCACTAAGACAATTCCTCAAGAGGCAGAAGAGAACTTCAGGTAATATATTTTAACATAGCATGCAATTTTAGCGCATACCTTCTGTTTATTGTAATGCTTGTACATTCTTAAACAGTGTTCAATAATGAACAAAACATAAATGCCTCCAAGTGCCACAAGACCTTTCAGCACTGGATCATTTTCTTCCAGAAAGCCTTCTGTCTGCACTCCATGTCCGTGGGCATGTCGATGAGAACGCTTGTGTTCATGTACATGACCTTGGCCATGGTGGTGACTGTGGTTGTGGCCTCCATGTGACTTAGGAGAGAAAACAATAAAACAGCATGACTTGGTGCAATCAGGAGACTGAAACGGATCCAAGCTCAGATGACAAAACATGTACCATTGCCAGAAAAGCAGCAGAAAAGACTTTACAAGTTGGGCTGTGTGTTTGTGTGGGTTTGGTTGTTTGCTGGGTTTTGGTTGTTTGTTTTTAAAACACAAATGCATTTTACTATGGAAACTTCTCACTACACTATTCATTACCCTAATGAATAAAAGTATATTCCTCTGGGAAATATTTTAGGGGTGAATGGGAGATAATCTAGTTTCAGCTTTTTTCCTGTCACAATGCTGAACATAATGAGGTTGTCACAATGCTACAAGCTAACGAGACTAACAATCATAATGCCACAAGGAACTACCATTCCCACACTCCCATTAGCAACCAAAGATGGTTTAACAGTTACAGCCTTACTTCTGATATGAAATCCAAACTTTGAGAATGTTTGAAATGCCCAGAAATTTCCATTAAAATTTACAGAAAGGAAACATTCAAACATTTGACTTTATGCTGAAAGAATTAAGATAACATTTAGAATTACAGTACCCCACCACAAACTAGAACCTGCTTACCTTCCCAGGAACTGGGACAACGCTTGGTTCAGTAAGTTAGAAGTTACTTTCTCCCCAAAGACTAGTAATGAGGAAGTTTAACCCCCCTGCAATACTTTCAGGTGGTACTGATACACAAGAGATGGTAATACTGCCAACTTTAAATACTCTCATGGGTCTCACTACATGTTTTAAAGTAGTGTGACAGAAGTTAAAACTATGAATACACAACTACTTTAATCCACATTTTCTTTTTGTTAACAGAAAGTCTCAAACAGTTTCAGGCTGTCCCTCACAGTTAAGTCAATCTGCATCTGCATTAGTGAACATTTACGTGTTGATAGTCAAACAATTCTCTTTGAAAATGCTATTATATAGTTACAATTAAGAGTAAGGAGGGGGGGAGAAAAAGGTAAGGAAACCATACTTACATGTGGCAAGAGATGGAGTAGTGCATCTCCACTCATTGTTCCTACAGCCAGAGCTACCAAGAAAGTTAGAAGAAATTTGAAGCACCATTGGTTAATGATGGGAACCAAGATCACACCTAGTAAGGAAAGCAGGCTAATGACGGTGATAGAGATGATACCACAAAACCAGGCTGTGGGAAGAAATGAATACAGAAAGATCATCAGAACAATACTTGTAAGACTTTTAAGGCTGGTTAATGAATTTCAACTCTCAAGAATGTCACCTCCTTTAACCTAATTGTGACTGTTCATTCACAAAATGCTGAAAAATACGAAGGCAATACTGAAGTTCACAGCAAAACACACACAGGCTTATTCGCACTACAGTACAATATAGGGAAAGACACCAGAGGACAATCCCCTAAAAGGCGCTGAGCAATTCTTCCTGGCTATAAGTTCCAGGCTTCCCTCTGTAGCCCTTCATGAGACACAAAAAGCAAAAGATTTTGTGTTGGAACAAATCAGTCTCTGCTACTTAACAGATGTCTTCTTGGAGGGCTAATTCATATTTAACACTTGTTTTTAAAAGGATTCTACTGCCTAATTTAACTGTAATCAGTATTCCTTCCCCTTTGTTAGGAGGAGCATGTTCAGTTAGGCACTATTCATTTCACCTGGTGCTTTGAACACAAGCTTTTATTTGGGAGAAGACTCAACCTGCGAGAGAGGAACTTCAAAATAAAATGCTAAGAGCTTGAAGAGCTGAAATTAACTCGCTACCAACATAAGGTATTATGTGATAAAAGGAATATGGTCACCCAACATAATCCTATCAGCAAAGAAACATGGCTCTTGCAGTCAGCATCTCAGTGTAATAAAATATTTTCTCTTCTACCTTCAAGTCGTCAGTAAGGCTACGAATTAAAACTGATGGGGTTTTCCTCTTCTCTCTTTGCCTATCACTTCTCATTTCTTTCCATCACAGGAACTTCAAAGAACAGTAAGTAAAAACTGTTCAATTACAACAATACAATTCAAAAGGTTCACAGACCCAAAGTCAGCGCTCCTATTTTACAAACACTAACTGTTTAGGCTGAGATCTTTCATGAACATGACTTCCCCAATCTGAACTATTCTTTTGTTACTTTAGCCTAAACGCTTCAGGTTTTTCCAAGTTTTTTGCTAGCTTCATTCTTAATCAAAACTGTCAACACAGTTTGCCAACTTTCATGGAAGTTAACAACTCATTTGAAATCATCAGCATTTCTATACTTTGGTGCATGAATTTTCCTTACAGGTGCACTCATTTTTGATCAAGTGGGATAAAAACACCCTCGGAAATGAGGGGGATGGAGGGAAGAGGAGAAGAGAGGAGGAATGAATATGTTGTAGCTGCTCAACAAATTCTGTGATTTAGCAGTCAAATGTTCCAAGAATTCTGTCTGTACCAAAAATGCTACAGATCAGATTTGACAAGACTTTGCCACTCGAATTGTGGCTGCTGCAGGCCTGGTCTGTTCAAAACCAAGACTTACAACATCTGCCGGTTTACATCTTATTTTGGGGTATTAGTTCTTACGAAATCTGTAGCTGTCATTCCACAACAGTGCAGAAAAGGAAACAATCCAATTCAAATGAAAGGGTACAAGAGCACATTCACCAGGAGAAACTGATTGGAAAAATCTTCATAAAGCATACAGTGTACACCGAAATGCATATTGATACCAAGCGGAAAACATGAGCTGATGAAAAGCAAAGACTGCCAGCAGATGAGGAACTAAGAAACCAAGGGGAAAATGAGAAAACAAAAGCAGGTCTAGAGCAGAAGCAGGTCCCTGCTAACCAAAATGCTGCCACTACACAAGCCTTCATTCACCCCCAGAGCACTTCAGTCATGTAGTCTGGATTAAGAGGCTCTGCTGAAAGAAACAGCATACACGGCTGTGTAATTCAACGCTGAATCATGCAACCATGCACAAATAGCCCAAATTAATATTTCACAGTCATTCGGTAGGACTCTGGATCCCCAAAATAGACACACACATTATGATGTTAAGTGCCAGGTTAGATGACCAAGAGCCTTACACGGAGAAAAACGGAAAGAGATTATGTCTTCAGTTTCATATATCATAGCACAGATCTGGCAAATGCATCTTGGAAAGTCTTACATACTCTTATGAATTATACAGTATCTAAACATGGCACCATGATTAAGATAAGGCACATGAGAACTAGAATATGGCATCTGTGCATCTCTCAGATGTTGGTCATCAGCTTCTGCCTCTGTTTCAACCAAAATTATCAGCAAAAGGTTGAAAGGTTGCTGTCAAATCAATGATTAAAAAAATATATTATATACAGAAGCTGTACATGGCCCCACAGCTACATCTATGTACCAACACTCCTCATGTAAAAAGGACTACTAAGGAAGACTTGTAACAAAATTCCAATAAAATAAATTTACTGAAAGATTTCATTGATCTGCAGTGTTCAAAACACTAAAATATTATAGAAGTGGAACTAATATGAGATATTATGAACGCTGCAAGAGTTCCTCAGTTACAAAAGCTTGGTGTATAACACTCCTAGGAATACTATATAAAGCCTTGTCAATGGAGGTGAAGTTATTGTGCAGCTGCTTATAAAATATCCCTGTGGACAAAAAAGAAGAGGTTTGTGACTGAACAATTTCTTCAGTAAGGGCCCTCTGTTCCAATAGTGGGGAACAAACAACAGACGGCTTCTCAAACTGGATTTGGACAGCTACCTGTAAATTAAAACAGACTAATTCCGTAGTAAGGCAGACTCCTTGGAAGGCCAACAGTGGTTAGGTAGCTTGCTTTCTTGTTAAAGCTTGCAGATAACAGAAAGGCTCCACTGAAACAAAGCCTTCCTGGGTTCAGAGAACACTGGTATCTGCACAGGTAGATTTACAAGGTATTGGAAACACTTTTAATCAATAGCTCTAACTCATCTCCACTATAAAAAATCCTGTTACTGTTTACTTGTATCACTTCTATTAGCTTGATTCATAGTAGAGTGTACCTTTCCTTTTAAGCCAAATTATTTAGAAGCCCTTGATGATTTCAATGCCACCTCTCCCAATAAGGTACACTGTGAAAGCTCAGCTGTATGTATAAGCCCTTTAAAATCCCCTATTAGTAGAATTAATTGCAGAACTATCTGTAAATTACAGGAAGAAAACCCAGCATGACTTCCTCAGGTTTTGGTCATCAGTTAACTAAACTACCTTGCTTTAGAAAACTGCACTATCAGAACTAATGGAAACCTTACAGGTTAGGATCAATGCATAGGAGCAGCACTGCTCTAGGATTTTTGAAAGCTTTAATTAGAACTAAAGAAAACCAGAGAAAACAAGTGTTTAAAAGTGTCTGCATCCTCATAACTTTGGCAAATACTCCTATCTAAAAAGGTTTACCTTAGCTCAGGTAAGGACACATTTTCATTTTCGTAGCATCCTACAGCCTGCAGGTTAAGTTACTCTATGACTGACATTTCTCCTACACCTCCTACAATCCCCATATAGCAGTTAAGATTTGTAATTTTGTGATTCACTTCCTTAAGAAAGGAAGATGATTATTACAAAAACTGAAATCCAACTGTAGTTAACACAAGAGTATACAGAAAATTGCTATGAAGAATGATTTATCATTATCTGACCAAGCTGAGCTGTTTTAGAGGTTACTGTGTTTTCACAATCAATAACTTAAAACCCAATTTTTTATAATTAACTGGCAAACGTGCTATTTATACTTAAGAACCCAGTTGCCATAAAGCATGTTAACTGTTCACAATAAGCTTCACTGATTTTGCAAATGAAGTCCCTTAAAATGTTGAAGGTCATCAAGCCAAGTTATTCATCTACTGCCTTCCTCATTACAGAGAAAGAAAATGCATTCTTTTAAAAAGAAGCACTCATCTGTAGAAACTTGCTAATTAAACTGGCTCAAAGCATGTGCAACATGGCAGCTTTGTACATGGTTTCCACTTTTTAATTGGCAGAAAATGCTTACAGCTACTCTAGAAATCCTCTTGGTAATAAGGCAGAGGTCAACCCTTACTACAGTGAAATTACCGCACAAAACAATCTGCTGCCATATAAAACACACGCTATATTTGGCTTAGCACCTTTGAACAGTTAACAAGATAGTAGCTGTGTCACTGTAGGAGATTCATGTGTAAAAAGTCAATTATGACTCCAGCATTGTTAAGAAAAATTAGCAGCAATGCATTCTTTCCAACAGTTATCATCTATGAGAATGTACTTACTTCATGCTTTATTTTGAATGGTACTAATAAGCACCTATGTCCTAATAAATCTTCATAATCACCAGTATTGTTATTCTCAAAACATGGACATTGTACCCAAGACTTTTTAGATTTTTAATACTACACCACAGCTAAACATGTCAACAGTTCCATTGTAACTTCTGAAAGACAGCAGGAGTAAGCATGTATTTTAAAAGCACATTCAATTATGAAATCACAATGCATGCCACCCTTACATTAACTGCTTTAACAGGAGTAAAAATATTTTTAGCTTAAAACTATGGTAAGAAGAAACAAAAGTCAACTGATTTTAACTCAAGGCAAACTGCCTTAAAACTGCCAACAGAGGATTTTGATTGAATACTTCTCATACGCTTAAGAGAGCAGCCGTATAGAAGAATTGATACTGGAAGTCAGAAAATGGAAGTGCTGTCAGAAATGGCAATTTGAATGTTCTTGTGTCTTGCCTAAGTCTTTGTATTTCTTCAGTTCACAAAAAATTCTGGATGGCAATTCTACAAATCTGCATTACTGCTTGAATATAAAACCAGCAACAGCTACACTAGCATTTTCCAGGGAATGAGCTGTGATGAAGGTGCTGTTCTTGATTCCTGAATTCATAGATCCAGATCAAATCCATTAAGAAAATTTATGCCAAACTAATGCTGCAACTTTCCAACTTGGAGACAGTGACACAGACCACCTCAACCACACTAAGAGACAAAGTATGTAAGAGTTTACGCAAATAATCCAAACTGTGGGTAGACCTGGTCACCCCTAGAGGTCCTTTCATCCCCAAACATTCTGTACCTTGCCTATGTTCCTGTAAGAGTCCAACATCCAAAGATATGTGGGACAAATCCAAGCCAAAATGCCTGGGCCATAGGCCCAAAGATAGGATATTAGGCCTCAATGACAGAAGACCAATAAAAGGAAGTAAAAATAAGCAAACATAAAATAAGAAGTGAAAATAATGAAAAAGGATAACAAGTTACAAGAAAGAAAGGTATGCCTCCCTGAGCCACTGTCATTTAGAAGCTATTATACTGCCAAACAGGATGCTGTTTCCTGACTTAAAGGAGCATGCTGTCTCAAATTTCTTCTAATCAGTATGTTAAATTGTAACCATTGCTTTACAGTCAATACTACGCTGCATGACGTTTTAAGCTTTCAAGTTAATATTTACAATGCAAAATGATTTTGAAGACTTTAGATGTTAAGCACCTACCTGATGCACCTGTTTTGTCTTTATTCTCAATTGTTGCGTTTTTACTTTTCATAACATCTTCAAGCTCATCATAATGTACAATACAAAGCCTTCTCTCAATCTGGTATAGCAAAGCAGGACACATGTATACAAACAATTCAGGAGATATCGGAGAGCTGGTTTCCAGACCATAGTACCGTAGCAGCTGGGTAACATTTAAGCACTGCAAGCAAATTGCACAAACAAATTAAGTATGAAAGCAACTATTTCATTAAAAACTACAGTTATGGAAAATTTAGCATATAACTTGAGAACACAAACAGAAAAGAGAACTCTGGAACACAACATTTCACCAGTGCTAAAACACGTCTTAGCTGATCTAAGTGGTTTATGGAGAAACAATAAAAATATCTGCACTATAAATTCAGACACCAATATAGTTTTTGATAGATGTCAGTGAAAATAAGTTTCCATAGTCTTTACCATTACAAAGTACAAGCAATGAAGAAAGAGCAACAGGAAGGAGTGCAAGAACATAAATCCAAACCACGTTTTCTAACACTTCTCTTATCGACCTTCTCTGTTAGGAGTTTCATTTTTTAATTCAGATTAAAACCTCAACCTCAGCACTCACTCCATCCTTTCCTATCCTCACTTCTTGCTTAAAACCATGAGAGCAAAATGCCCTGCTTCAGTAGTTAACTGCAAGGGGGAAGGGAAAGTATATTTATGGTCCAGGCAGAAATAACAGATGCTGAAGGGAGAAATGGAAGAGCTTTACACTGACCACAGTGCTACTGAAGCTTCGTTTACATTGCTTTGCAATCTCTTAGGACAAAGAAATTAGAAGCATGTTGAAAAGATGCAGTTGTTTCTTTTTGAAAGAGTCTCCATGCAGTTTCCAAATATGTTAATCATCTTAGACTCAGAAAGAAGTCCAAAATAAAGGGAAGAGGGTTGTGAGCGAAGTATTAATGAATATTGGGAAGAGAAACAACCCCACCTGTAAGCAGAGTATCTCAGAAAGCTTTAAGGAGCTCTTTTATACAGTTAGATACACATGTAGATCTCTGAAAAAAGACAGGCAGACAGAAATGAACACCCCTACAGTAAACTCAAAACTGTAGCAGTAACCTCTCACCTTTTCACTCTGCAACCTGTGTTATGCAATGGTCTCAGTGCTTCTGCGCTGATTTGCGGGTGTGTACCTTCAATTGTTATCTAACAACAGTGAAAGTCAGCTTACCAGTTCTTCTTTTAATACTCACCTCTTCACGACCACGTTCATCTTCATTATGATCCTTATGACTATGTGATGGAAAAAGAGCACGTTTTCTTACACTACTCTGTTTACGAGGTGCCTCTCGTTTGCTGGTATGGTGGTGCCCATCCTCAACACCTAAACTGGAATCCTGATGTCCATGACTAGTAGAACGATCGCTACTGTGTTCATGACGGCGTACATGCAAGTGAGATGCATCATGTGCATGATCAAGTTTATGAACACGATTGTGCTCATGCTGATCACCTGAATCATGATCTGGGGCATAATCTCCTGAAGTCTCACTGATCTTCTTTTGCTTCTTCTTCTGTTTGCGCTGTTTTCTTTCTGGCTGATCTTGAGTTGTGTTTGTCTCTGTTGAAGGTTCATGGTTCTGTTCTCCATGTTCACTATGACTAACTGAATCATTACGAGAATGATGTGTACCATTATGGTCATGATGATGTAGACGAGGGTGGTGATGACGATGATGACGACTCTGATCATGACTGTGTTTGCCATCATCTTTTACTGATAGCGCTACTGTCTCTCTCTCAGGGTCACATTTATGATTTCTCTTTACAGCCATGGTTTGGTTTTCTGAATCTGAGTGGCTATGAGGATGGTTATGAGAGTGAGAATGCTTTCCTTCCTGGACTTCTAAAGCATATAAGTGAGAAACATGATCATGGCCAATATCATCATGATTTATCATCACTACTTTTACCTCTCCTAAACCAAGGCTTATTAACAGCTTTTCCAGGCCAAAAAAGGATAATCTTCCATTTTCACCGTAACGATCAAAAATCTTTTCAATGTAGTATTTTTGTTCATTTTCAGCTTCCAACGTTGAAAATTTACTCGGCATAGATTCTGTTCCTCCATTCTGGAAGTAGGAATCATTTGAGATCTGACAGTCATTATGGTAGTGTCCACATTTCCCTTTGGGACCACGGTGATGTCCATCTTTATGGCAATGATTGCACTGATGAAAGGTAAATGTCAGCAAACAAATGATGCAAAATTTTGTGTGCATGTGTACCTTCATCTCTGTTTCCTACAAGAAACACAAGGGGAAGCACTTAGGTGTAAGAGCAATCTCAACGTTTGTACTACATGATTATCAGTTTGGTGCTTCTTTGTACCAACTGAGTGACTCACAAATCCTTTTAGATATTGCCATTCACAGAATAACAATCACAGTATTTTCACTGCAGAAATTGTATTAATATACTTATCCAACAGTAAGATAGGCTCTGTGTATTTTACAGATGCAGTCTTACCATACTTACAGGAGGCAGTTACAATAAAAAAATCAGCATTTACAGTCATATCAGAACATTTTTTGTGTATATTTTCAGAGGCACCTGTGCTTACAATAACGCATAGTATTTTAACAAGGTTTTCAATGTAAGTTACAGAAGAATAAACATTATTTTAAACCAACCATACAGTATTTTCTTATTTATGAGGATGACAGGCAGATAATACAGTTGAAAACCCACAGATCATTTGCTCTCTCATGTACTGCTAAAGTACCCCCACTAAAGACACACACTGTGCAGTTCCCTATTTCACAGAATCACAGAATAGTTAAGGTTGATTTTGATTGGTAATTAGTGATTTAAAAATAAATTGTCATTAATGAACTTCAACATATTACTGAAATGTTTGTGTTTTTAGTGCTTTTTACTTACATGAGTTTACTGATTTCAAAGATCTAAGTGGATGTTCATTTAAAAATAAGGTTATATGGAAAACATTTGTTTAAGCAACTCGAAGTGCTTTTAATGCCGATACAATCAAGCTCAAATAAGTAGTACCAGTTTTTAGAGATTCTATCATCTACACATGTGGTTTTCAACTTAGTATTAAATGCAAGAAACTTACTATTCAACATCAGATAACAAGAGGACACTGCAGAAGTCGATCTCGTGTTCAGAGCTGGTAACAATTCACTATGTTACAAAGTATGACAGTGTTCTTTTGTCTACATCTGCTAGTAAAAATACATGTAAAGCCAGAACAACTATTCTAAGAAAAACCTTAAAGAAAAAAATAATCCAAGCTTATGTAAAATTGTCAATGAACTAGAAAGCTAAAGATAAGCCAAGAATTGTATTTTATGAATTCTATTTTCTAGAGACTTAATTTTGGGAAGAGAATAACCTCTAAAATACATGGAGTTTTTAAAGAAAAAATAAATCATGTAAGGACTGCCAGGGTTTTCTAGCAAGACTTTATTTGTTCTGCTGGCTACCCAGCCAAACGAAACGTGGAACATTTACAACAGTTCTGCTACATACACGTGGTAGATAGTCAAGCCCTCCTATCAGCAAAGGAGCAAACAACAAAAAGAAAGCAGCACGGAGCTTCCCAATCAATCTGAACAGTTGAATGACTAGTTTGAACAGTTTAACAAGGTTGGGTTAACTAAAACAAAGGAAACAAGTACAGTAGGGCTTTTTACATGTAACTAGTTAAATTTAAAACATGACTGACAAATGAGAGCTGAGAGAAAGGGTAGGCACAGAAGTTCCATCCACTCTGCTTTCTGCATACATGAAGGCTACTACAACACTACGGCAAATGCAAGGATGTAAACCAACAGGAAAACAGGTGAAGTTTATAACTCTTGTTTACACTGAAAGCAGTTTTAGTTCCTTACGTGCACCTTGAGTAGAGCTGTGACTGATCCTACATTCACAAAGACGCAAATGAGCCCATCCACGCATCCTAACATGATACTGTCTTTCAGACAAGAAATGGCAAATTCAGTTGCCTTTCTCAAGCCCACCCTAGCTGTGAACTAAAACGTGCTTCGTGAAATTGGTCATGAAAATACTTTGCAGCAAACCACAAACATTTAAAGTCCATTTGAATTTCCTAAGATATCAGTGTGGGTTTTGTGCTTAAGAACTTCCAACACTAATGCACAAAAAAACCCACAAACAAATTCTCTTGGAAGCTCCTATACTTGCAACAGGTTGACAGAGGAAAGGAATCAAAGGTAAAGAAGGGATACCTTTTAATGACTATATAGAAAATAAATGTGTTAACAAAGACTGGGGGAAAATTTTTCCTGTTAACCTTCACAGAAGATGAAAACTGAGTTTTCACTGAAGCTTCAACTGCTTGCAAGATTAAGAAAAATAACCACAACAGAACTGTCTTTTGCAATACTGACCCTCTACAAATATAAGATCAGAAGAGTAACTGTCAAACGGAGGCACCTGCAACAAAATTGATTCTAGGGACACCAGACAGCTCAATGGGTAACCACTGTATACTCCTGTTTTATTTGTATGAACCCCAGTTCAACCATCAGTCTGGAATGACCCCAGTTTGTCTCCAGTTCAATCATCTACACTGCAATTACTATTTTAATGGCTGTGACCATCTTTTCAAGTAAATTAGTTCATCCCCAAAATTTACTGAGATACTATTTTCATATAGTCATTTTCACTCATGGATTCCATGTAAGGCATCCTTAAGGTTTGTATAAATACATCACTGGCATTCAAATAGAAACACCGAAAGCATCTCAAAGCACCTTTCAGAAGCTTCCTGAATTCTCCTTTGAGGGAACAGGTAAGTACAAAGTTGTTACTGGTGGAGTACAACGAAACTGTTTGCAAATCTTTATCTAAAAGTCACTGGACTGAGTCTACTCTCAGATTGTATGATTGTCTGGAAACTCACTTCATAACCTTTAAATAAAGAACATATGCTCCTTCTCACACGGGCTGAGAACCTGGGCTCTGTGACTTACATCATCCCAGGAAGCACAGACATTCTGGCAGTAAGTAAAGGCACTGGGTCAGGAGTATGGCTGGTGACAGATCAACAGAGCTCCGCATTTCTATGCAGATTTCCATCAATGGGATTTACAATGTTGAATGTTACTGAATGTGAAGAACAGGCTCATGATCTGGAATAAGCAGTTAAGATACACACAAGACAAGTGAAAGCCCAGGGAGAAAGGTGAACTTAAATATGCTTGCACAGAAGACGGCAGCAGCAGGTAAGTACACGCAGTGTACTGTAATGCTCTAGCAAATCGTTCAGTATCTTTTTAACTTCACTTTCTCACTAGTGAAAACAGCTTCTCAAGCTTAAGTAAATGTCAGTTACTCAAAGGATACTACTTCTGTAGGTAAGACACCTTTTCTCACTCCGCCACATAATGGTAATATAACCAGAACAAGTCAAATTATTCTCATTTAAACAAGCATGGATTCAGACTAAAATATCTCTACCAAGAAATTCATGACTTAAGCATGATCATAATCCTTTTCAAGACCTCATGATCTTTTTCATGTGACTGTCTCATACAATACTAGCAATACATTACTTTGAAAATTTAGTCATGCATCCCTAATTCTAGTGTTTAGCTTTGAATGGTACCTTTTCTCCATGCCCTATTGGTTAAAATCGTTTGTAACCGATGACCATCATTCACTGCTGAAATACAAGAGCTGAGCATTATCAGACCAATTTCGAGATCAATAAGATGCCTATTTTCAGTTTAAACAGTAATAACCCTAGCACAGTATTTTTAATCTTCTATTACACAATCTTCTGTATCTTCTATGGCAATTCTTGTTACAGAACAGAGACGCTTACAAAACAAACATACCCATCATAAAAAAGTTCCAAACAGA
Organism: Psittacula echo; assembly: GCF_963264785.1. Classification (NCBI taxonomy): domain Eukaryota; kingdom Metazoa; phylum Chordata; class Aves; order Psittaciformes; family Psittacidae; genus Psittacula; species Psittacula echo. The sequence continues at coordinate 75,747,306 of NC_137743.1, forward strand.
AGTTTTATTATTATTTTTTATTATTATATTTATTATTTATTATTAAGAGTTGACTATTTGTTTCTTTTTAAACAAGCTTCATTATTCTCTAGGCAATTATAAATAGCTGTCATCTTTAACCTGTCAGGCAGTATTCGTATGTGTAGAACACCAGAAAGCTGAAGTTCAAATCTTATATGTTTCGGTGGCTCAGAATTGTATATAGCTGATCTCAATATAGAAACATTCAGACTCTTGAATCCCTCCAAAAGAATATGGAAGGGCAGCCCGAGGACAAGGCTACAACAAAGCTGAAAAAGATTCTGCCTATTATTGCTGTCAGCCTTTGCCTTATTTTATTCACTCATTTGACCCCCTTCTGCCTCCCCAGCTCAGTAATGGCTGGGCACCCAATCTGAGAGACATGGAGGAAGCCTCTCCTAGCTAGCTGTCAGGTAAGAAACTACAGCACCCGTAGCCCAGAGCTGGAAACAGCAGCACCTACTCTGGTTTGTTGAACTGCAAACAAGTATTGCAGGATTATTCACACAGGCAGCGGGACACCTCCACCTTCAGTGAGGCTGCAAAGTTAGAACAAATGTGTAAATTTACAGTAGATAAGATAAATAGTTCGGCCACACCAGCTGACATAGCGTAAACCACGTACAGCACTGCCAAATGCACCCCCTTGCCTTCTCATTCATCAATGCAAGCAAATCATTCAAACTAAATGCAGTACTGACTGAATATGCATATACAAGGTTTTAAATCAAAGGTTTGAGGTCAAAGTACCTGAGCAACACATCAGCAGAGCTCTCTTTGCTGCATGGAAAACTCACAGTATTTCTGTGCTAAACCACTGTCTGCCTTTGGTGTTTCATCTATTAAACTAAATCACCTCTGATGAGAGTTGGTATTTTTTTACAGCCTTTTTCATTCAGTTTCCCTTGGATTCCTAAAACTTCTCCACAATGCCTTCTATTTCAACTGTTCTTCTTTTATAGCACTTTATTTTTCAGGAGACTCCATTTAAAGCCTGGAATATAAAAATATTTTTGGGAGATATTTTGTTTATCACAAACTGCTTCACTGAACCTAGAAAACCAGTTTGGCAGTTAGGCTTTACGTAAAACAACAAACTTTGGTTCAAGTAATGCTGTCAAACAAAATTCAAACTCAACTGAAGTGCCATCCATCATTTCTGTTAGTGTACAACACCAACCACAATATTCTGAACTGCCCAATTTTCTCCCTCCCTTCGCGTTTGCTCCCAACAATTTTAATAACCTGAAATATTTGTAACATAAATGTTCTCCCCTTCCCATGCTCCGTTCCAGGCTGTTTTAGTTTCTCTCCCTTCTTAACTCTTTGTTTCCTCTGAAGAATGTTTTGCCCTCTTTTTTTCTATATGGTGAAGAGATCTTTGAAGAGTATCTCTCTGACTTCTCTGAGCAGTTACTCAGCTTGAACACCACAATAAGTGCCTTAGTAACACTTCACAGGCAACCAGAAGTTTCAGAGAACTGAGAAACACAAAAGGTGTTAAAAATAAAGACAAAGCAAAATCCTTACCAAACTACTTCTCTTATTCAGGACTGGAAAGTGTTCGTGCCATTAATTTCTACTAGGAAATGCTCAGAACAACAGCTCTGTGAGAAATGGCTTTTCTTAAAGAGAAATAAGTCTTGCAATAAAGCCAGCGACCACATGATGACAGCTTTCCTTACAATTCCTGGAAATTTAGATTATTTCCTACACTGCAGGTATTTACACCACTGTACATGCAGGAGAGATGCCTGCAGCCCCCAGCCACTTCCACTCCAGCAACTCCGGAGTTTTTCATACTAACACTCAGTTCAGGAAAAGGCTGGAATCTGAAAATACAAATGAACCCACAGTTTATTTTCCAAATTCCAAGTTTTTAACAAATGCAGGAATATCAAGGTCTATTAATCTAGCACACATTTTAAAGGTAAATCATTTTTTAAAATATTAATGTGAATTTAATATATTGCTGTTACTGAAAGATACCTTAAGAAAGCCATAAAGGCATTTAAATAATAATCACTTTTGGTTTTATCAGTTTTAAGCTGACATTAGTTTCTGGATATACAAACAGGAAAACATGCTACAGAGCTAAAAAGTTACAATTAACCATTTCTAACTTCAGTTCTCACCCATCTCCTCTACTTTCTTTCCTCTTCAATTTCAGTGAATCAGCTTTGTGGATTTAATTTCATTCATTTGAAAATCTACAGAGTGGTAGGAGGGGCACTTTGTAAGAAGAGACCTTTAACTAATTGATCCAAGCCATATTTGCTTAATACCAGATAAGACTTAAGTAGCACAGACAGCATTTATGCATAACTGAACACCCCAGGAAACCTTTAAAAATCTGAAATGTTAAGTATTTGAAATGCTAAATCCTAAGCACGCTAGAAAATGATCCTAAACTAATACAGTAGCAATCTACTAGCTCAGTTACCCAGAAAGAGGCATTTATTTCATTTTGAACAGAAGAAAAATGGCCAGCCTTCTTCAAAGAATCAGTTATTTGTAAGAAATTGCTGAGTACAGGATCCTTCTCAAAGCTCAGAAGATTATAAAGCCATCAAAACAGTTGGAAATTGTGTATTAGCTTTGCTTACCAAGAGTTAGCTTTCAGTCTTTCATACACAAACTGTATGTAGTCCATAAAACATCTATTAATGCACAAAATTTATAACTGAGCTGGTTTGATTTTGTGCCAGCATTCTACTGTTTAATGAGGTTCTTTCAAGGTACCAGTGCTGGGAAGAATTAAACACTTAGAAAGATGAACCAGTTACACCTGCATTTTAATACCTTATTTTTCTATCGAGAGTAAGCAAATGTTTTTGTTAGAACTAAGGCTGAAGTTCAACAAACATTTTAGGATAGTGGTGTACTTCAAGCAGCAGTCCTGCCCTCCCCCGCTGCTTCTTTCACTCATTCCCATGAAACCATTTTTGTATAGCATCCCATTTGTTTGCTGATCTGTTCACCGTGCAGCTGTACAACTGGATTCTGCTGAAAAAAACAGCCTCGAAAAATAATAAAAAGATTGTTTTCAAGACAGATTACTTTTCTTATCTGGTTCACTGTGCAGCTGCACAAACACCACAGTCCACACAAAAAAAGATTAGTCTTGCTTTTGGTGGCAGCGCCAGCTTACAGATTTGGTTGATCGGCAGCCTTACAGTATTTTGGCCTTAACACAAATAAAACAACTGGCCACCTCAAAATGTATTCAAATAACACTGAAAAAACAGCAGTAGACAAACCTCCTATTGAAAGCTACTTGAGAATAATTTATCCAATTTTCTCTTCAATACAGAATAATGTTTGCAATAAAGTGTTAAAACCAGCTGCAGTATTTTTCTTCTTCCTGTAACTTAAACCACTATTTCACTATACCTGTTTCATCCTTGTGCTATGTTAAAATACTTGAATTATGTTTAAAGGCATTAAAGGTATGGCTTTGGTATGGGTTTAAATCCTACTATTACAAATAAAAAACCCCTCTTATCACAGCTACAGTCCAAAAGGGATGATGCATGTCTACTATTAAGCTGATGACTTTATTGAAGCTATCAAGTACAAAGTCCATTAAAAACCAGGACTAAGGCATGTTTCTGTTACAAGTGCTATGCCAAATTAGTGCCTGGAGGATTATAATTATTAAAGTCTACGTCTAGAATTTACAGGTTGAAAATTTTTTACTTGACAAAATACACCACTGATTGAAAGATGTCTTCTTTTTTTTTAATAGATTAAGTTAATGAAGCACTGTCACAGACTTTTATAAGGCCCTCTGTCAATGTGCCTTTCAAATTCTTCTTCGCAAATTCATTCTGTCAAGAGTACAAATCAAGAGAACTACTACTCTTCTTAAGAAAGACAGAGCCCTCTTTTCATATGGATGTACAGGCAATTTGGGAGACACAGGCAGCTGCTGGAACCCCTCATACCTTGAGTTAGTGGGCTTCCAAAGATGTCTTTGTTCAATAAATGTGGGAAACAAAAGTGTTCGTAAGGACATCTTGGCTGTTTGAGAAGTAACACTGAACCACTCTGACATGTGACATAAAATACGCATACGTATTTCTACCGGCAGATCCACCAAGGAAATGCTGAGCAAAAATGTGTAATTTCCATCACATTGCAAGTAAGACATCAACAGAATTCATTGCCCAGCTCTCATTTATTTTTAGCCAAGATTATTGCTACAGATCTACATGGCTACCCATTACAGGGCTGGCGTGATGATCGAGGCAACCATTCAAAATGACACAAATACTGACCGGCTTCAAAAATCACCTACTTTGAACTACTAGCCTTTCTTAACAAGGTATTAAAGCAACTTTGAAGGGACACAACTTTGAGGCGAATGAATGAAAATGTACTTGCAGCGTTACTCTTACTGCAAGATTAGAGGCAGAAAAGGGGAAAGGAAGCACAGCCCTTAAGAACCTTAATCTAAAATGCAAACAGACATATCTTCTAAGCCAATCCAATTAAAAACACTGATGGGCTAAAACTTAAAAATAACATTATGTATATGTACTTCCCTGCGTCAATCACCATGCAAGCACAGGTACGTTCTAGTAGCAACACAGACAAGCAAGGACAGGAAAGTGAGACTGCATGACCAGTTTTTCTAAAACTATATTACCATTAGATATATCTAACCTAGGCTATGTTGTAATTTGATCTAGTATCAGTTCCTGGCTTTTAAGGTAACTACAATTTGGTACGTTCTTCTTCTATATCTATCCTGAAATGCAGATGCTCCCCTGTCGTTTTCCTTGAGTGTCACCATGTCTTCTTCTTTTTACTATTACTTTAAGGATTTTCTGAACTAGCTGCTGATTTGCTTCAATAACTATTGCGGTCACCATCTTTCCCACTGGGATCACTAGGACATTAATGTTTTCTATGCCACTCTTGGATCACTGATACCTTCCATCTTTATCAGTTTTCCCTTGCTATTTGGGCTGTCATCATTTTACATGATTCTATTACTTCTTAAGGCTCTGTGTAATTTCTGTAACCCATTTCAGTAAAAGAACACTTTCCATCAGGAACTTACTACTTTGATACATTCTCCTAATTACACAAAATCTGTCAATTCCAGTCAACAAACAAGTGAACCAACTTATTATTATTTTTTCCATTATTAAAACTGTCTACTGTCAAACTGTGGTACAAGAAACAGTTTCAAGTTACTTGAAGAGCTACCTGCTGTCTCGACCTTTAACACACGTGATCAGTAAATGTATCTCAAAACAAATCCATTCTTTTGGCAGAACATGACCATCCTGACTAATCAAGAGGCACATTCCACAAAGGGTGATGTAAAATATTTGTAGTTTTTCTCTCTTGACGAACAGAAATGTCTTGGCAGCCTACCACTGAAATTATGGGTTATCGAATGTCTTAGAGAAAGATGTTTATGCTCTTTAGCACTAATAGCTGAAATGGAAACTGGACTCTACCTCCAAAATCAAAGGGTCAATAGTTGGTTGTGACCATTATTTCACAGGTTGAACTTCAAAAATACTTAAGAGATTTACAGAACGTAAGCATGAGTTTCTGTAACAAATGCTTTATTATTCCACACGGATAGCGGAGTCAGCATTTTCTGTTAAATGATCCTCCTTCCCTCCCCTTTTGCTACTGTAATTGCCAGTACATCACCCCCTTCCCAAGTCTGCTGAGTCCATCAAAGCTGTATTACAAAATACCTGACTGATCATATTAAAGCTATTGAAAGTAAATGCATTATGTGATCAGGGCTGCACACCTTTTCTACAAAATCTAGCCAATCAGAACTATACAATTTCAAATTGCATGTTTAATTAATTAAGAGACTACAAAACAGACTTGTGGTAGAAAGCACAGCTTCAACCACCAGGCTAAACTGACAGAAATCTATCAAACTGATAGGCATCAGCAAAATTAAAACCTACTGGAAGAACCAGTTACAAATCAAGACAGTTACAGTCCATCCACACCTCTAAACTTATTTTAATATCTAAAATAGCTCAGTTTAAAATATCATTAAACAGTACGAGAACTTAATCCTGAGAACAAACTTCTCATTCCAGCCATCAACACCTGAAGACACCTAAGCACTTGGGTGCTGTTAGAAGAGTCTGAAGTTTTACTTTTCTTTTTCTAGACGCACAACAGTTGCTTGTGAATCCTCTTGATGCTCTTCATAGTCATTTAAGCTCTTATGATACCTAGTCACTAACAACGTAGCAGGCCACCTCACTGCCAGGTTAAGAAGTTTAAATACTTCAATAAATAGGTTTGCTATTTGGGACCCAGACGCGTATTTGGCATCCATATCTAGGCTAGTACTCTACCACAGTCCCTGACCAGAGAAGTTTTCAACACAGGGGGAAATCTTATAACCTGATGCCTGAGTAATAATTGTTGAAATACCACTTTAGAAATTTAGCAAAGCTAACAATGGATCTTATCTTTGGCCAGCATAATCGTATCCTTAAAGCAAAGCACAACAAATTAACAGAAATACTAAAAAGTATTTTCTTGGCTGGTAAGCTAAGCTCACTGTTTACACACTTCTGATTAAACTGCATCTACTTTCAAGTTTTCAGCTTTAATACTGTAAATGTAATGTTTAATAAGTCTATTACTGGTAAGAGGACTGTAAGGTAAAGTTAAGGATCTTCCTTTGCTTGCTGTCAAGTAAAACCAAAGCAAACCATAACTGCTTGTACAGAAGAGAAAACAGCAGAACACGTATTATTTCAGGTTATTATTCAATCACTTCCTGGAACTACTGTGTTATGTTTTTGGTAAGATATGGGCAAAAAGTCAGGAAAAATGTATTTTCTTTCATAGTTAAAACACATTCTTTTTATTTGAAGAAGAATGCACTTCTCCCAATGTTTCGCTTTGAGAATATTTTGTTTATAAAAACGTAATTAATCCTTTGCTTTTCATGTCCACATTCTGAATTTTCTGTTAACAATTAAGCTATGGTAAGACAGAAAATTCCAGTACATTAATTTATTTGTAGAAGCACTTGGAATTTTCCCTGAAGTGAAAATTTGCCGCTTTCATTTTTTTTATGAAGAACTCAACAAGAATTACACTGTCTTATTCTAAAACACTATTTTGATTTGTCCACAGTCCAACCAATAAAAACCCATTAAAATATTAAACCCATACATTTTAAGGGGTTTTGGCTTAAACTACACTGCAATTAAACTATGAGAGGTGTTCCTATGCATTAAAGGCTAAAAAGCACAAAAATAATGCACTCTTTCATTAGACAAATGCAGCCACTTAGCACTGATGAAACAGCAGTTTCTGTGGGGAATACAAGATCGGGTAGGTCTTCAAAGGCAGTGAAAGTGTTTTTACATTGCCTAGCATGACTGCTTACTGCAATTAATTTGAGCCACAAAGTTTGATACAAAGAAACAGAAGTGAGTCATAATAATTTGTTACAGTTAGAGCATCATTAAACCATCTCATCTTAATCCATTCTTTTAGGAGTCAGCAAAAGCCCCTTGCATTCCTCTCCCTACTACTTAATATACATAGTCAGCAAAAGCCAGCATGGGGATTTTTGCCCAGAGCCACTAAAACTGAAATTCTCCTGGGATTCTCTGTACCTTACCCTGCAAGATGAAGATGCATAAATTTGGACTACACACCTTACACAACTCAATCACTTCCCTGTAGTATAAAACCAGTAACTGTGTCAAAAAGTAAGTTTTGCATGAGAGGAAATTTTGGCTGTTTGAGAACAAGCAAATAAAATACAAGTCTAGAATATATTACCAGCATTAAGAAATTATCTATGGGCATATTACAATAAAAAGCTACATTTTGTTATACATCCTGCTGCAACTACTATATAGTTAACTGAATATATTGTACAAGTCTTGAGAGCAGCTGGACAATTCAAGCACCATTACCTAATACAACGCCGCTGTTGCCTTGATACGCAGTTCAGAATGGGAATGATGGCAAGTCTATCCTGTTTATGTATTATATCAGACATCAAATAAACAAGAATATTTTATTTTTATTAAAAAACCCTAAACAAACAAAAAACCCACAAACACCAAATATGGAGCAATGCAAGGCTACCACATTATTTAGACTGCAGTCAAGCAGCATATCTCTGAAGTTTTAATGTAAGCTAGCACAAGTCAGAATTGTACTTTTCAGCTGAGATATTGTCTTTTATAGACAGATATATTCAGGTCAGCAACAAATAAAATGCTTCTATGCTCTGCAAACAGAACTAGCAGACAAATACAGCCTAAATTAGATGGTTTGCATTTCATGGAGTGAGAGTACTTACCAAGGTAGCAGAGCCCTGACTGAAAAGAGTTCTTTCTTTACAGGAATGGATGACAGAAACTGCATAGAGCCTTGAGAAGTAATATAATCAGTTATAATATAGACTACAATATTCCACTTGACAGTAAAGAAGCTCTTCTGGACTGTTCTGTATATGATATGAAGTAGTGCCTACAATAGCAAAATAAGACTTCAACCCAGATATGTACCTGCTCATTATTGCCCTTGCAGGAAACACTCAGTCGTAGTATTATTAGTAATTGTGAAAGGTGAGTTAAACTCAGCTTACAGCTGTACAAATGACATACGGTTACTATCATGAACAACTTCAGAATCAGTCATCCAGGTATACAGTGCTACTCAGTCCTACTTAAAATGCAAATCAATATTGGCAAAATATTGCAAATCAAGTCATAGGCTCACAGAATGGTTATGGCTGGAAAGGACCTTGGGCCATGGGCAGGGACGCCTCACATTAGACCATGTCGCCCAAGGCTCTGAATACTAACAAAATACTCAAAACATCTACTTGAGGAGAGTACCTTGGGTATTAGTTGTATTTTCAGTTTGTTTGGCTTTGATACTCAAACCTAAGTATGGCTGCAAGTTATCATCAGCAATAAGCTTGCTTAAAAGAGGAACTATTTATAGGTACCAATCACCAGCAATTACAATTACAATTTACAGTTCTCTTTCAAAATTCAAGATATTGCTTTTGTCCATTAATAATCATCACACTGCAGTGATAAAAATGCTGCTGCAATAAAAACGTATGAAGATCAGTTTATTAATGTTTTACAAGTCAGGTAATCTTGAGACATCTATCTTTATATAGAAAGTTTATGACAGCACCTATCTGAAATTCACTTTTTATTACTACGAGCTGTGATTGGAAACTATTTTGAACGTGTTTACAACCTACATGCAGAAATACTGCACAAAGCCTCTGTTGATCATGATCCTATGGAAATCCTGCAGTCTTGCATAAAACATCCTTCATACATTCTTAATCTGAAGAGTTTTTTATCTCATGTATGCATTTACAAAAAGACTAACCACAGGAATATTTTTACAGGACTTAATTTGATTAATGAGTTTCAGATGTGATCATAGTTATTCACTGACTTTCAGCACTATGCAGACTTTATCTCAGGTCTAAACCGGTTTAGCTACCTGGTATCAGTGACTTCAGAAAGTCTGCCACTTAAGCACCAAATGCTTACAAGTACCATTTTTTGTACCTTTTAACAGTTAGAGCTCTAACTCCTCTCTAGTTAGTATTCCACACTTTGTACATACTTGCTATCTTATGTAATACTGAGATGATGTGATTGTCAACACAGAAGAAAAACAGGAGTAGGTTTCTATAGCAAACTTCATCATAAGACTACAGACAGACATATTCCTCATAAGTGAAAATGAGATTTTAGAACTGCTCTTCAAAAAAACCCTTAACCAAAACCCAGTAACTCCCCACCCCCAAAGAAAAAAACAAACCTGGAGATCAGTTTTATTAATCTGCACTGCCAAAAATCTCTAATAAACACAACCTAACTGACCTAGGTTAATTTTGCGGATGTTCAAGATCCATTTAAGAATATTTCCTATTCTGTTCATGTTGTTCACAGAGCCACAGTAACAGACAAACACACCTAAATCCAGACTCTCCAATAGACAGTGCAGTAGAAGTTTTGTAACAGGTCCATACATTTTTAGTAGCAATCTAATTTTGCACTAGAGCAACCAGCAAGATTTTCTTCACTCGTGCTTCTGCTTTGGAAAGCATCAAGCTATAGAAAAGGTGATAGCCAGATGAAAATGAAGCTCATAGGTTGTCAAAAGCTGAGAAAGAAAAGACAACAGCTGAGTCATTCCTCCTCTGCAGCAACAAAGTCACAAAACTGAAAGGAGGAGATGAGGCAGCACAATGTGACACCCAGAAGATGAGGATGTTTCCAGTGTAATGAACTGTGTCCCCCAGCATAACACCCTATGTATAATTTCAGCATCCCTTCTTCTCATAAGCTTTTGAGACGAACATCAGGAAACCATCATCTTCCCTGTCTTTCATGCTGGCTTCCAGCTTTTTGGGCATTAAAACCTGTACAGGATTTGGATTATCACAACAGGTAACAAAACACAAGTGACTTCAAACAACTATTTTTTAACTTCTTTACCCGTCAGATTTCTATTACATAAAAAAAGGGAGAAATAAAAGGAGCAATGGCACTGATGCAATAGCACATAAAGTATTATGAATAGGTGGACTGATACAGCGCATACCTTTTCTTTAGATTACAATGTAAGCAGGACACGGTTTCCAGCATTTCAATCAGTTTTTGAAACTTAAAAACCAGTTTTGATATAGCTTTGCCTAATGGGTACACATTTCTTTTCCAGACTTTACTGGGTGCATTTCAAGTAATATCTCAGTGGTAATTTAAGAATGACCTAAACCCAATCTAAATTCTTTCTGCATCAAGCGTTACTTCAGGCCTTTATCAAACTAAAATTACTAGTTCTCATTTAAGATAACTTCAGCAGCCCATCCCCAAAGATGAGATCTTGTCATATGATAAAATTGTTTTAAATAATTGCTCTCTAAATTAAGTTGGACTCCCACAGAAAAACAGGAAGTGATGCTGATTCTCTTCACATTAGGACAGAAATTGCTTCCCTAAAGGCAATTCTTAGTATTCAGAAACCTCTCCCTGCACCTAAAGCTAATTCTGTGAAAAGTATGCCTAAACCAGGAACAGAGGAACTCCAATTAAGCTTTCCTTCTTTGAAACTTCTTCTAATATTTTCCACTGTGTTGAGAACAGCTAGGATACATTCGACAATTCTGAAAACATGTTACAACATGCTATGAAACAGCAAATGCTCTGACAGTTGACAGCCAAACTGTTAAGAAAATGGAATGAGGTTTTCTTGTTCTGATATAATTTTCACTGACACACAGTTATGCCTGTCCATCCCTGATTTGTAAAGGTGCCACGACCTTTTCATTCAGTTTCATCAGAGTTAAGGACCAAATCTCGACTTGCAGAAAAACTTTCATGGAGCTCAGCTTTTGAAGTAGCTTGTGCAATTTTAATTCAGTAATTCCGTCTGATGGAAACACTTAGTTGTTTCCAAATCCAGATTGATTTATCGAGTGCCCATCGTACATTCAAAATAAACTTCCACTTCTGTAAAAACTGTGACAAGAGACAGGAATAACAGTCATTACAATAGGTACAATCATGATCAAACAACATGAAAAACAGACAGCCAAAACAAACAAGTCTAAACATAGTTCCTTTGGGACTATACACACCCAAGTTTGAGGTCCATGTGATCTGGGCACTACCTAGAAGTTTCTTCCTAGCTAAATCAGCCATTGTTTTGCTGAAAATATTTTATGGATATAAGTACCTAATTACAGTTGCTTGACTTAGTGAAGACCACCAAGGAAATCTATGCTGGTTGGATATAATAATTTTTCTATGTGCATACATTTGTATCTTATTTTTGTAAGTCAAACTACACAAAAAGTATGTATCTTATGAAGGCTTCCTACTGAACACTCAAAATGAATGGTTTATTAACACGTGAGGCCTAAGTACCAAATGCACTCAATACTCTCCTGCTGACTTTTCACATCTAACTCCAGAAGATGGATACTGTTACAATGTCACATAGATCTTAGCCTGAGATCACTAATTAAAAAAGGAGTATTTCCAAGCACCACAGTAGACAGAGGTCAGCACCGGGATCTGCGCTTTTTCACTTGAACTTTCTGCAATACACTTGAATTACCCTGATGATCCAATTTCACTTGATCTTTTTTTTTGTAATGGGAGAAACAAATGTTAAGACAACCAAGCCTATGAACACATTTGCATCACTGTGAACAACTTTTCTTTAATTGCACGTTTTATGTCTGACTGGATACACACTCCAAACTTGCCAGTCTGGAAAAGGCATGAAGACCTACATGAAAGCAAAGAATGTTAATTAAAATAAACCTTGTTGTTTTGGAGTTTTTATCTAGGCAGAATTGCTTTTCATGATGCCTATTCCAGATACACAACTGCATACGATCCTTCCACACCTGCCTTCTTGTGGACACTAGGACACATACCCATATGGAACTGCCACAGTAATCTCATAAAGCATACACAATTCACAGACTATATACAGGCCACATTCTTTTTTAGAAGTGGATGGCATGACCATGTACTTTCGTTCCTCAGAAGTGTTGAAAGCAGTTTAGAAACAAGTAAGGAGGGCAGTGCCACCAGTTGTTTTCAGTTTACAGCAAAAATGTTACTTGGTAAAGTCTATAGTCAGTCTCAGAGTTCTTGGGAACCACAGAATTTTTTCCACATTATTTTCTTATACTATACTGAGCATTAGCCTAAGAAGTTACTATTAGTAAGTCTGACTCTTGCTTTGAAGTTGAGTCATATGCTCCACCAGTCCACACAAAACGCCCATTCCCCTATGCATCTAATGGAAAACACATTCATCAGCGGCAGAAACTCTTGAGTGTGTTCTGTTAAAAGTTTTTAAAACATGATACCTGTTTTCCACAGAAATACTCTTATATGTCATTGCACCAGTTACTACACTGTGACACTAGAACATACCTGCTCAAACACTCCAGGAATTACATTTTCTAACTAGATGGCAATTGCTTCCATGTTTCTGAAAATTTAACCAGGCCTTCCAGTGTACATTTCTCAATAGCTCATCAGGCTCCACGTATCAGTTTCCCTCAGTACTATCGTACTGAGGCATGGTATGACATCTTATCTTCACTTAGAAAAACAAATTATGATTGCTGCTTAAAGGCATACCGTTTTTAGAGTGCTAGAAACCAGAACTGCTTCTAAGTCAGGCAGGTCTTGCTCAGAGGCAAGAGTTGAAGAGCTAGCAGGTATCAACACTTCTACAGAAGCCCCCCAAAAATGACAAAGATAACTAAACGTTTTGAAGAGTGATTTTATTCCGAAGTTTCGACGTTAGGTATGTTTCCCATGGATGTAGCATAACCAGTAGAAAAAGCTGAGATCAGTAAATCAATCCTTTTAACTCATTTCTGTGTACAGGATACTACAGCGAGGGTCAAAACCTCCAGACCCGCTCGTAACTTTAAGGTTACATGCAGGTTACAGCCCAAGTGCCATTTATGCAGTTTTAACGCTAACTAGAAACCTCAGGCCAAGCAGAATTTAATCTTGTGGCTTCCTCACCATCCATCATCACTATGTTGTCCCTCAACAGATACAACATAGGACAGAGCCCTACACAGACACAGCACCGAGGCTCCCCCTTCCCACACACCCCCTGGCAGCGACCCTCCTTGCAGCAGCACCATGTGCGGAACCGTTAAGGACAGCACCAGCACCGTCTGCTTGCACCCGGGAACTCCACGTGGCGAGCACGGACGGCCACTCCCCACATCGCACTCGGGACGGGAACGGGACGCTAAGGAAATGACAAGGGCCGAGGCGAGGGAGCGCTACGCGCCGCCCGGGGACACCCGCCGCTCCGGACACAGCTCAGCCTGCGGCGGGACCAAGCGGCGCCCGCCGCCCCCCAACCAACCGCCCCATCCTGCCGCCCCCCCCCCTCCTTTTTCTCTCTCCGCCCAAAACGGCGAGGGCAGTTACGGCCCCGTGGCCGCCGCCACGTCCCAGTCCCCTCATGAGGGAAAGGGGGGCGGGGAGGATTTACCTGCCGCATGGTCGACTCGAGAGCCGGAGGAAGAGAGGGGTGGGGGGAGATGCGCCAGGACTACGGCGGCGACTCACGTTCCGCTGCCTCCGGGGGGAGGCCGGGCACGGCTCCCCCTACCCCCTCCAACCACCGCCCCCCGGCTCCCCACCGGCCTCCCTCGCCCACCCGCGCAGCCCCCGGGCCCAGCGGCGGGTCTCGCCGCCGGCACGTGATAAGGCGGCCGCGCCGCCGTGTCCCCGGCTCCGCATCCCGGGGAGGCTGGTGTCCGTTACTGCCGATCGTCACCGGCTCCTTCTCCTCGTCCGCAAGCCCTGCGCGCCCCTCAGCCCCCCACCCCGCCGCCAGCCCGGGGCCAGCCGCCACCCTCACCGCAGCGCCGGCCGGTTGTGGGGGAGGGAATGTAAACAAATGGGGTTTTATAGCTACCTCACTCGAGTGCCGTGTGCATCTCCCTCTCCGCTCGGTACCAAACCGCCGCGGCGCCTCCTCCTCCTCCTCCTGCAGCTCTTGCTGCGGCCACGCTATTCACTAACCGCGGCTACGCCAGGCCCCACACTCGCCACTACGCACCATGCGGCCCGTTCTACACACGCGTCCCCGCGGCCCGCTTCACCCAATACGGAGCCATTTCCTCCCCTCCCCCCCGCCGCTTCACTCCGCTCCCCCCTCCCCTGCTCCACTACCGGCTACGAAAATGGCGTAGCGCGGTCTGTGCCCTCCTCCCCTCCCTGCGGCGGCTTGCGCTCATCACTCTAGCGATCCGAGCGGCGAGGCTGCCAGGCCGGGACGCAGCCCCGAGGCAGGAGGCCGCGGACCGCGAACGCTGCCGGCCGTAGCTGCGCCGCCTGCGCCACCTCGTCTGGCAGCACAGCGGCCGCGGGGCCCGGGAGAGCCTCCGGCCCAGAGCCTTGCGGCCCGCTCCGGACGGGTGGCAGAGGGGGGAGCGGAGCCGCCGCCCGTACTATGAGGCGCCGTTGGCCGCTACCCCGGCGGCCAGCAGCCGGCAGCTCGGAGGGAGCCGGGCTTGCCGCTGGAGTCGGGGCAGGGCCTTCATCTGCAGCCGCGGAGCTGTCTGTGCTCCCGGTGGCAGGGTGAGAGGGGTCTTCAGGAACGAAGGAGTATTCCATGGCTGGAGCTTGGCGTTCGTGCAGAGATACCCTCTCAGAGAATGGGATGCGTATTACCCGCCATTTATTTAACTCTGAAAAACCCTGTTTATCCAAATGATAAACATTCCCCCTGTTGGAGGAGGAGCCCCTCATCACGATGCGTTAGGTTCCGAGACAACACGTTAGATAGTTTACAGAACTAAAAGTAATACCGTATGTAAGTTAAAACCCTTTCCAGAACAACACCGAAGACTTCTTGGTTTACAACAGAACACCTACAGCGTGTAAGAGTCCTTCACATCAAATACTATTTCAAGATAGACCAGCTTACTCTGTAATGGTTATTTATAGAAAGTATGTTCAGCGGCTGAAGTGCAGTTGTAGAGACACCTCAGATAAATTTTAGGCTGTTCCGTTTTTCTTTCTGAGGAGTTTGCACGCAATTTTCAGCACAGTTTCCTGCGAACATGACTGATGTTTCCATAGCAGGCTTCCGTCTACAAGCAAACCAACACCACCTCTCCATTTGTTAAGGACACATATATTTCTCTTTTAGATTCTTAATATTGCCAGATAGAACTAATTCACCTTTCTAAACTTAACCCTTTGTTAAACCAGATGGTTCACACCAGTACAACCTAAGTCTGGCCTGGCAGATCCAGTATCCAATCCTTTCCATAGTCCTGTCCAAGCCTTGGATTGAGATAGCCAATCTCAGCCACCCTAATATCCTCCCAAAGTCATTATGTGAATTTTTGCTTGGTGGTATGCCCCTAGAATACAAAACCAGTACAGAATACCAAAAATGTAAAGGATTGATAGTACTTGCTTAGAAACCAAAGAAAGTTTGATATCTGTAAGACTCAAAAAACCCCTCATAAGCATAACACTGAAGTCACAGTGCAAAGGAAACCCAGCGTAAAGCTTCCTCAATAAGTTGAATAGTCATTAAAATGCAGATAATGTAATAAACTGATTGAAAGACATGTAACCTATCGAACAGGACCTAAGACCACATCAGTTCTGTGTGTTATGCTACACCAATCTTTCAGTCATGTGATGCTGAATCTTTACTGAACGTCTCCAATTACTCCTTTGATGTTTTTTTCTCTCTCTCCATAAATTTCATATCCAAGGGATGGACTTTCTAATTTCAAATCTCCTCCAGCACCTTTTCCTCCCTTTAGTATTTATTTAGAGGGGAAAAAAATAACACCTACATTCCCTCCCTCATTTTTTCCCCAATAAGGTATGGAATCAATCACAAGAATACAAACCATCCTAGTCCAAGAATCTGACAACCTCTGCTCAGGTCAGGTTTCAGGGACTGTGAAACCGATTATGAGGTTCTAAACCAAACTGTTACATCAGATCATTTGCACATGGATTTGAATGATTCCTGATTTCAAAGCAGGTCTTTTACCTCTCGGAATTTTCACACAGCAAATAAAATACAGAGCTGCTTCTGACACTGGTTGTTAAACACCTACCACAATACCCACTGCTTATCACTAGGCGTGACTGAATTCTGCTGTTCTTTGGTCTACAGTAGAAATCCACTGAATGCAAAGAATATAAAAAATGTGAAGTTTTGTATCTTCTTCCTTCAGAGTTCATACTGAGTGAACTGTGCACAGTAATAAAACAGAGCATATGGGGTTTGTTGGCTTTTCCAAATAGAATGCAAATAATGCCATAAAAACCCAAAATCCAAAACTCCAGGAAGAGCGCTACAATCATAGGATCAATTGAAATTAAGGCATTTACTACACAAATGTCCTTTAAAATTTCAGGCTTGGTTGATTTTGTACTAGTTTTACTGTATTTAGAAAAGTTACATATATAGGGGGGTAAAGAAGCTTTTCTGAAGGCAGCTTTACCTTATTGTGGAGGTGCTGATGCTGTGTAGTTACTTTCCAGAGATTCACTCAAACAGACTATACCAGTAAAATATATATCTCTATATTGGTGGTTTCTCTCTGCAGAAGCCTTCCTCCTCTCCAGCTGTTACAAGTTCTGACAGGCAGCTGTGTATTTTAAAGCCAGAAGGGACCATTAGTAGGCCTGCCAGCACAATGAGATGAGAATATCGTTTCCTGTTAAGAAATGTGAGTCTCGTTTGTATTTTGAGTTAGGCTGTAATCATCCTGGTTAGTCTGCTGTGGGCTTTCATCTGATACATTGAAAAGCTTGTTTGTATTTAGAATATTTTCCCTATAGTTGTACACTGTATCTTGCAACTGAATTATTTCTCCATAGTTTTAATTGTATATTCTAGTACAAGAACTGCCTACATATCAATAAAACCAAGTATGAGTTTCTATACCTCAGCTTCAGAAACCCAGAACAAAAACTATTAAATCAGGCATTACTACGAAGAGCAGAGAATATGCTTCCTTGTAAAGCATGTGGAACAACATTCTATGCTGCAGGGAGCTGGTACAACAAAGCAGGGTAGCCAGCATCGCTAATAGCTCAAGATCACACAAATCCATGCAACAAATCCAGATTGACTTTTCAAGCTTCAAACAGAACAAAAACTTACTATACTTTTAGAACAGAACTGTCTTATTTTTTTCCTGCTCTCACAGGGTGTGTACTTGCTGAGTAACACTGCACTGTACATGCTCGTACATTGGTCTGCTGGAGAGTAATGGATCCTGTCAAGTAATATAGAAGGGCTTGGTGTATAATGCTGCAAAAGCAGATAGTGGCTTCTAGCAGGGGTTGCCTCAAGATGGGGTCCTGTCTAGAGACACATCTCCAGCTTCAGTAGAGTGCTGTGACCTTTCCAATACCCTGTGGTCCTGAAGCACCTGGTCAGCAGACCCCAGTTTTGGGTCAGCCAGTTGTGTTGGCACAGAAGACCGTGTAAAGGAAGTGACAGGACATAGTGTCATGCTTCAGTTGTGATATGCAGGCCTAAAGAGAAGATGTGTGAGATTGCACACTCTGACAGATCTCGTGCGCTGATTTCTCTTCCTTGTAACAGCCCAGTTTTGCATGTGAGGGATAAAACAGTGGCATATATACACGTATACACAGAAGTAGTAGCTAGTTTAGAAGCAACTTTTTTCTCACTATTAATAAAAAATAATAGAATTTAGATTTTGCTTCCACTTGTATTCTTACACCCAGTGTCCTGGTTTTGGCTGGAATAGAGTTAATTTTCTTCCTAGTAGCTGGTGCAGTGCTGTGTTTTGGCTTCCGTCTGATAACAATGCTGATAACACACGGATGTTTTAGTTGTTGCTCAGTAGCACTTACCCTGATCAAGGACTTTTCAGTCTCTCATCCTCTGCCAGCACGGAAGGGCCCAGCTGGGAGGAAGCAGAGACAGTACACCTGACCCAAATCACCTAAAAGGATATTCAGTACCGTATGATGGCGGGGAAAAGGGACTTTTCAGCCTCATGGAGTAACCTTGAGAGGCACCCCTGCACAAGGAGAGATCACTGCTATGCAAGCCTGCTGCCATACAGGAGAGCTTCACGACACCCAGTTAGTAATTGTACACACGGGTTTAATTCTTAAATCCTCATACTGCCTCCGACTGTAAGCAGAAGAGTCTTGTGAACTTTCTTTGGAGATTGGGAACAATATGTTGAAAAAGATTTTAACTGGGAGAAATTTATTTAGAAAACTAGCAGTTGAAGGTGTACGTTTCTTCTGCTATTTAAGTGGGGAAAAAAATGTTACTATTTCTTGCCCAGATGAAATTTTGTACCCCTCTGGCAACTTTAACTTCTTTGGCTGAAGAACCCAACTTAATTTTCTTACTTCTGAAATACTGATATCTCAAAGAAAAAAGCCAAGATAACAGCTTGAAATGTCAATTTCCTCCTTTATTGGGAATAATTCAAAGATTTAATCAGAATTTAGGGCACTTTGAATGCCAACATAGCTGGGTTTATGGTATGTATTCCATGTGTGTTTTATTTCCTGTTCTTTTCTAGCTTCTGTCTTTGCCCTTCGTTCATTCTGAGAGCCTGAATCAAAGTCAGAAATGCCATTTCTGATTTGACAATAGCGGACAAGTACTATTCAGCTTGCTGAAGATATTCATGGAGGTAGCTAGCAGCAGAATTAACCATGAGAAGGTAGAGAACAGTTCCCAGGGCACAGCTATTGTCAATCCTGACTTGCCTACCAAAGAGGTTTTACCAAATTCCTTAGAAGTGAAAGAGCTTTACTACAGAAGGCTTTGCTCAGAATTGCACTGACAAGATCCCCTGAAGTGAAATATCAGGGCATCATACAGAAGACATTTTCTTTCCTCAATTACATAATTTCTTGATCTGGATCTTAAAATATGAATGACCTGTTGAAAGTCATCTATTCTGCTTTGGATTTACTGATGTACTTCTTGTATGTGGTCAGTTGAATTGTACAGACTTACTTGTACTTTCACTATTCAGTATTTTGATATGTATTCATTCTCAGGCTGTATAAGAGGGTGCTGAGATTTGGTACTGAAGCAGCAAAATCTTTGCTTATGGCAAGGACTTAAGTGAAGATGTTTAAGCATCAGGGTGAGCTTAAGTATCCCTACAAGCAAGTAGTGATTTGGTGATTAAAGTCATGCTTGGAAGTAGGCAGTGATGTCCTCTAGGGGATTTCACTACCTCAGGGCTACTTGGCTTATTTGCAATGAGTTTAAAGCCCAAGTTTGTTTAACTCCAAGGCCGTATATAAAAATGGTACTTTTTGTAGAGACTGCATATGCTTTTTTCCCCATTCCTGCTAAACTGGATGATCTTGTTTAAGCATTTGCTTGTCAGATTTGTTTAGTTAGTTTTAATTGGTTTCAACTGTATAAATTCCAGTGATAATTCAAAGTAGATCTG
The DNA here is from genome assembly GCF_963264785.1 of Psittacula echo. NCBI lineage: Eukaryota > Metazoa > Chordata > Aves > Psittaciformes > Psittacidae > Psittacula > Psittacula echo. The sequence continues at coordinate 75,767,338 of NC_137743.1, forward strand.
GCTAGCATTGCAGTATCTGGAAAGTATAATTTGAAAGTTTCTTTACTCATGAGAGGGGACAGAAAGGGAAATCCATTGTTTTTGTTTTGTTTTTAAAACAATTCTTACCCTTCTCTTCCAACAACATTGTCCTGCAGCAACATGTACATACTCCCCTGTTCAGATTGTATATAAACGTGTATGGGCATATATGTAGGTTTTTAAGCAAATGCATTAATGTCAATGACAGAGTCTGTGCAATTTTAAATATGGTACTATTGTAAATACTGGCAGGAAATTAGTTTAAACAGAAGCCCATGATTTTTATTGCTTCTTTTAACATGTCAAATCAAGATACATATTTTACAGATCTCTCTTTTAGAAGTATTCTAGTTTGTCTCTTTGTGGGTGTTGAAATTTAACCCCAGCTGGCAACTGAGTACCACGCAGCCACTGGGAAAGGGCTAGGCTTTCTGGTTTTTGTTTTTAAACATAACCTGACTTTTTTAGTGAAAAATAAGTTTACAGCCAATGAAAAATATTATTATTTAAGGTTACATAAACAGCTGAGGACATATGTAAAAGGTTGTGATGCTGCAGCAACAACCCAAGTGTTTGTTCCACACAAAGCGTTTTTCTGCAATATGGAAAAAAGCCAGTATGACTCGCAGACCATTGGTTAAGTTTGCAAAGCTGGCAAATACCAGTGTAGCTAATCCATAGGAAAACTCCTGCTGAACAAACTTGACTTTATTAAATGACTCCCCTTTGTTTTGTTATTATTTGTTTGAAACATAACTTGCCAGCCCTGCTCTCTGAAACAGCCCAAAGCCCTTTCATTGGATTTGAGACACATTTTTTGCTGGTAGCATGGTCAGGGTAAGATTCAAAATGTAAGATACTAGAAAGTGAGGACAGTGTGTCACGGCTTTGTTCCTCTCTTGCAGACTTGGGTTTATTTGCAAACTTCGGTTTATTTGTTTTCCTCCTTTCCTTCCTGTCTGTTGAGAACACCTGCTTGTTTGTGGCACCTTTTCTGTGCTCACTGGTTGCAGAAAGATACCATCTTCATGCCAAAGGATATGATGGGAGGGAAAGGCCAGTCAGCTGCTTCCTTTAGCACATGAGCGGGGTGAGAGTACTGAGCGCAGAGAACTTACGATCATATCCATAGGAGAGCTCTGTATCAATAAATATGGGATAATCTCTGCTGGAGCTAGGCAGGGTTCAAAACATTAAACAAAGCTGTTCTCACTGGCTGGGTGGGGTAAACTGAAAATTCCTCTGAAGGCTTATACTTAGGAAAGCAAACTGGATCAATTCCAAAACTGGGCCACCTGACCAAAGAGGAAAATACTGACTTTAATGTACACTCTTCACATGCTGAGGAATTTGTTTTACGCCCTTTTCTCAAACAGAATGTAAAAATTTAATGATACTGCCCCTGATATTATTGGAAAGAATCAGTGAGCAGATTAAATGAAGAAAATGAAAGTCAGTAGCTTTTATGTCGGTACCTGCCAATTTTTAACTACTAGTTTGGTGATTGGGAGGAAGTCTTTATGTATGACCTAGACTTAACTGAGTAATACAAGTATATCTCTTCTAAAGCTGGACTGCAATTCCTCCACTATCAGCAGGCAGAACCAGGAAGCCAGGACATCCTTAAGTTACTGGCTACCTGTTTTGAATATCTCAGGAGGAACTAATCGTCTCTGGAATTTCAACAGTGGAAAGGGGAACCAATATGAACTACTGTGGATATGCTTCAGTAATCTAAGCTTAAATGAATGGGCAAGGATGTCACACAGCCTCATCCCTTCTTCACCAAAGATCCAAAGCCTCCAAGGAACACCTACAGAGATGACAGGAGACAAGAACATGCACTGGCAGGGAAAACAAAGAAAGATACTGCTGGCAGAAATAAAGCAAATTATGAAATGGGTGTTTTGTTTGCTTTTAAATCTGTGTACCAGTAGCAAAATCTAAAATCAACAGAGAGGCTCATTGAATTATTGATGACTGGTCCACAGTGTAGGGAAATAGTTGGCTTAAACTTACTTCCATGCCTGATAATTACATAAATGGGAATTGGAGGGAGCAGGAGGATGCTGGCCTTCAGGGTGACATCAGTGTTGAAATGCATGACCATGACTTTGAAATGCTGGCATGCACTGAAGTAGTTGGTTTTCCCCCCCATAATTTATATTTTTGTGTTTGTTCCGCCTGTATTCCATGATGTAAGAGCATGGTAAAATCCCCCATTTCTACAGAAAGCAAATAAGGGGGCACCAGGAAGTGTATGAGTGATACTAGGAAACGCTGTGATTTCACTTGGCAGTACTGCTAGGTGCTGCAGCTTTATTTTCTGTGTTGCTGCCCCAGACTGCTTTGCACAGTTGGATGTTAATTACAGTTTTAATGACACAAGTAGGAGTGTGAATTTAAGCATAAACAGCTACAAAGGAGCGAGTTAACTTTAGCTGATACACAAAGCATGAAGAAAGGACACAGAATATGGTCTGACTGACAAGAAATGTGAAAAATCAGAGATGAACACCCATGAAATCACACGGAGAGACAGGCCACGGGGATGTTGCAGAGCTAGAAACTGGAAAGAGTGTTGGGGAGGCCTGTTTCATTGCTATTCTTCAGCTGCATGACTTGGCAAACTCACTTGATGCCTGTTGCTGTAAACCAGTAGTAATTCCACTGAGCAGCAGAATGGAGTAATACGGTGATGAATAAAGCCCATTATTAAAGGAAAGGAAAAAAAGGGAGAGAAGTTTTGAAGCATTTCCTCAAGCAAGCATGGGACTAGTGGGACTGCTTGTGAAGGAATGTTGTCATGTGTTTTTCCTGAGGATGTATTTGGCATATATTAGAGCACTGAGAGACCTCTGAGAAAGTAAACAAGCAGAGAAAAGATAAAGCCATTTCTGCAGTGGTTGTGTTGGAGTAACATTGCTGAGATAACTAATGGACTAGAGACCTAGTGGGGAAGCAAACCAGTCTGACACAAGCAATGGAGCCCCATATACACAAAGGGCAAACTCAGATGAGCCTCTAATGGTAGCTGTAATGAAGTTACTGTAGTCTTCTCCAAGAAAAACACACAAATTTGAGTTTGCACCTTTAGTTGGTAAAGCAAAGCATTCCAAGAAAAATTGAACAGCAAAAGCTGTTCTTTATAACATGTTTATGTTACTGAATGTATACCAAAATGCTCCACAAGTTCGCCATCTCTCAATAAATCTGCTTGTGGAACTGCTTCCAATAGGTGGTTTTCTTTAAACACATGAAGAGTATCTGTATAGCTTCTGAACAGGTTTTCAGTATAAATTACTGCTGAGGTTTCTTAGCTGTTTCTTAGAAGAAATCATGCTGCTTCACCCTGTTTATATATTAAAGTGAGTGGCTGGTGTTTCTCACCAAAAGCAGTCTTACAGTATCTTTTGGTTATCAGACCACTTATGTAGTTACTAAACCTACTACCTTAACACAGTAGATTGAATCATAGCCTTTGAAAAGTAATTACTTAAGATAATAATCTTTCTCTGTATTTTTTTGCAGGTAGTTTAGTCTTAAGTCTTTGTGGGTGGGTAAACACTAATTTCATTTGCATTTTCAGAATTACTTTTCTATTAATTGGAAGTTAAAATATATGAAACAAATCCACAGGATTAATTCCAAATCTGAAGTTTGAAAGCCTGTAATCTATCCCATTTTTAGCTCACTAAAATTCTGAAAGTAAGTTTCTGAAGCACAACATAATATCCTTTGGCAAATCAATATCCATAGTGAAAAGAAGGAAACTGTACACAAGAGCTTCAAGGCATTGTTTCTTAAACCTAAATAGAAGCTAAACCTAAAGTCAATACTTACTAATACTTTGCAAGGATGCTTGGAATAAGAATACTTTAGGCAAGCCAGTTACATTAAAAGAGACTGCTTAGGGCTCTCCTGCTCACAGATACCTGGAGGTGGGCTGACTCATTGCCAAATTCCCATGTGAAGCAGAGGGAAGCAGAGATTCTGGGAAATGCTCATCCCCAACACAGCTCATGGGGTTTTATTTAAGTTTATCTGAAATAACTGAAAAGTACTTCATTTGGACAGTGTGATTCTTGGATAACATTATTTGTATTTCAAGGTGTTTCAAATTCATAGCATAAGAATGACAAGCATTCATTGTTGTTTTTTCCAAGGAGGCTTCAGTTTTCATGACATCTACACTTCTTACCCTAAGAGAAGTATACAAATTTTGGCCCCATCTCAGAAGATATTAACAATATCAAAACTATGACTAATCAGACAACAATAGACTTGGTTATGCAGCTTCTAAACAGCAGAGAATCAGAAAATTAACTACCAGCCATGATGTGCCAGAAACTACTTCAGGTACCCCCTTCCTGAGAGCAGCATGCACACATTACAGAACAGATCAGTCCACTTACATGATGTTAAGTGCCGCCTTCATCATTCAGGACAGCAGCGTTTGATTCTTGTAATTCTCCTCTTCCTCATTTACAGGAGGGAAAGCCTGCATGACCTATAGTCACTTCCCTCAACAGCAATAGTTGCTATCTTTGCAGTTTCCTTTTTAAACTACTGTATTTTTAAGGAACTGTTTGAACAGGGGGCTTTTATTTATTATTATATTGAAACCAAACCTTGAGTTAGTAAGATCAATATTATGGTAGTACTCTAGTTCTAAAACCAGAGCTGCTGTTTTCATAGGACACTTTAAATAGCTACACAAAACTTCTGCTGAGCACTGAGATGCATGCAGAGTACAAAGCCCCAGTTACTCTGAGCAGCAAAGCAGCGGAAGGCTATTTTTCAGAGGTTATTGCTGAACATTAGGTTTTGGGTTACAGTTAAAACTCAGAACAGTGATCTTTGCAGGGGAGGGCAGGGTGGATCAAAATTACCGCCACTTGTATTGCAGTGCAAACCGGCACAGAAACAGCATTCATTTCAGAAGTTAATGATCTCCTGCGAGCAAGAGACAGCAGTCTTAATGCTAATATGACCTGATCAGCAATTGTTCAGAAAGCTGAGTGAGAAGGAAATAACTAGACTTCAAGAATCTGGCAGAGGCAGATAGAATTGCCCCAAAACATCTGTCTATGTGTTGCACCCAGTTCTGTCTTCTACATGTATCCCACAGCTTTCTGTCTTGCTATGGCTCATGTTCAGCCCTTTGGCTTCAACCACCAGCGAGGTCACCCAGCAATTTTAGGTTATAATGCCGTCTAAATAAAGACAACACTCAGCTCTGCTCTCTTGTCCTCATAAAATTGGCTTTTCTAAGCTCAGACAGGTACAGAGAAAATACCTTGGCCATAGAAACCTTTTCAGAGATGATTCAGTCTTCATGAAGCAGTAGTTTGTACTTTCAAGAATCTCAGCAAAAGAAGCCCACCTTCTTTTTCCCAACATGACATAAATTTATGTCTCATCTATATAGAAGCCCCAAAGAGACAGACATTGTGGTTTCCAGTTGTAGGAAACCAGACCTGCAGTTCTGTTCCTTCTGGGGACAGCACTGCCATGTCCTTTCTCACAACATATACTTAAACAGAGCCTAATCTGTTGAATTTGCAGCTGTAGGGATGGTCATGTTCACAACAGACCACTGCCTTGAAATACTACAAATCCAAAGATACTCAATCTAGGATATGCTCTAAAATAGATTTCCGCCTCTGAAGTGGTCTTCTGCCTGACTTCGTTTTCTCCTCAAGTTCCTCCTACTGCTATTACCAATGCAGCTCTAGAAAAGTCATGTCTGTATTAGGACACTACCAAATTGTCATGTGAAGTATTAATTTGAAGGTCAGGAAACATAGTACTCAAACTAGTGCTGATGGCTCCTCAGTGGCAGCACTTGCCACGTTGGAATGGTAGCAGAATAGTGGCAAGTACAGAGGAATCAATAAGAGAAGCAAATCTGTTGCTGATACGGGCTTATGTAAAACATAAGCTATCTCTCTTCACCAACCAGTCACTCTCCTCACTGCAGAGCTTTGAAGTCTCTAATCACTGACTGTTAATTACATATCACCCCTGTCACACAGCCATGCCCTGGTGATGCAGAGGACATGGAGTATATAGGTACTCTGTTCCTGAGATACTGATGAGGAATAGTCTTCCCAGGATTAAGTTTTAAACCAGTTTTCCTTCAGTATCATTCAGGAAGAGGCAGCTTGAGAATCCTTTCCTATTTGATGCTTGCGTAGTGAACATACACTGGAATGGCCTTTCACAGCATTGCTGAAGTTAATGCCCTAATAAAAGCAGCTTCTCCTCAATGGACTTTGTTTGCTTTACCCTGACTTTATTCTCAGGGGATTAAAATTTAGCAATAATATTTGTATGGTCTTGAACTCTCTTGTTTTCGGAAAAAAAGCACGTTGTTAAGTTTAGAGAGGAGTCAAAAGGTGTTTTCCTTTAGTTTCATTTTGTCACGTTCTAGGAGGAACAGAACTAAACAGCAGGAACCTCTCACAAAAAAAAGCTGGCCACTAGAGCTTTTTTAGAGAACTTCAACAGTAATCTTTAAAAATATACATATAAAAAGTGTAATAATAATTTGGAGATTCCTATAACAATAGGACTTTTGGTGAGATGTTTGAAGCTAGGATTTAATACAATTTAAAGTACTGCAAAGCACCTGCAAACTACAAGGTAGGAATGATTACTAAAGTGTTTAAACAAGCAAGCCATATGTAAGTGATGACACAGTTGTCTTCTTTGCTGTACTTTTAAAACATAGACATTATCTTTGGCAGAGAGATGCTTTCCCACTAACAAATCTGTGAGCTGCTGGAAAAATTGACACTGATGTTCAGTAGGGAACACCGAGTCCTGTGGAGACAATGGGATGTAAGACTTTCCTCCCTCCACCCCCCATTGTGCTTGTTGCTGGTGGAGTTCCAAGAGAATGTGGAAAAAAGGTTATTTGGTTTCTATGGCCCTGAAGCAATCATTTCCAGTAGCCACCTAGTGAGCTTAAAGGAAGTCTGCTTGCTTTAATTTTTTTCCCTGAAAATGATGATAAAACAAGTTAATAAAGGAACATGGTACTTACCCTTCATCAGGCTCAAATTCAGGAGTTTAAAACATATTGTTGACTTTACACAGTCAAGTATTCCTTGACACCTGGACTCAGTTGCTTAATAGCTCCTTTCATATCAGCGGGAATGTAAATGTGCTATGAGTGAGGCACATGCTTTAGGGTCCTGCTGAGTCATGTCCTTTGCATGTCACAATCATTACTGAAAAATGTGGTTGTGACCATACACCAAATTAGGACAAGAGCATTTGTTATGGAAGGTAGAGTATGGTAGTCCATGAAGCTGCTGTGCATGTGAATGGCAGGGTGGGGAAGGACTGCCAAGCATTTAGACCTCTTCCAGATTCTGCCATTTCTGGTCATTGTCCTAGGTGCTAGAAGCCGTGTATTTTGAAAGCAGTGTTATTTCTTCAGGTACACTGCATGCATACGCACAAAATCTTGATTTGTGCCAGGTACATGATGGCATAACCACATAACCACCATAGCAACATAACAGATCTGCTTTTTAATGAAATGCTTTGTACATACTGAATTCAGTATGAACCAAGATGACATAATTTCTTTCCCCATTTGATAGTAATATTTAGGCCTCTAGTATGCAGTGTGTGTGATAGGATGTGTGGCTCTGAGAAATGCAGTGTACCAAATGGCTGATGCAAAATCTACTAAAATTAATATGCTCACTTCAGTAAGCTCTGTATTAAACTTCAAAGTCAGTTTTGTTTCTGAAGTTTCAGTTTCAATAGAGATTTCTGTAATGACAGTGGAAGAGGAAAAATATAAAAGATAAAACCACATCTACAATTAAGTAGTAGTGCACAGCTATCATTAAATGGCACAGCTTGCTTTCCTTCCCATAGAGATCTTTATATGTGAAGAAAGGCACCTTCTCTGTCACCCCTTCAAGAAAATTGTTTTAGCTTTTAGTTTCTTTGAGCCATTGTAAAAAACGAGTATATTTCATTGTAAACAGCAAAGTATTTTGTTGCTTTCAACTGACAGAAGTAGATGCAGAAGAGAATACAGCAGGAACCATATTCCAGAAACTATGCACTGTCTGCCTTAATAATCTGCCTCTCCACTTGCCTTCATTTGCTCATGTTCATATTATTAGCCTGTAATTACTAAGTCCAGTGTACTCATAATGACAGTTCTGCATTAAGAATGCTGAGGGGATCTATTAAAATATTAAAGTGAGGAGTAAGTTATTCTTGTTTTGCCACTTCACAGAAATCTTTCTTTTGCTGCTTTGAGGCCCACTGCTGTAGATCAACTGTAGGGAAAGTCTAACTGGAATCAACAAGGGTAGCATATGAATAAAGCTGCTACCATAAGTATTTGTCAAGACAGCAGGGATTGAGCCTCTGAACACACTGAGCTACACGTAGTAGCCTGTTCTCTACAAATAAATTAATTACAAGTAAAAGGATGCATAAAAGAGAATAAATAATATGAACTGAATACAGTGGGAGACTGTGATGTCCATAAGACGCTCAAAAGCATGGGTACTTGTATTTTTGCAGAAGTTTAGATAATTTTCTTACAATTACTCTGTGTTAATGTTAACAATAGTCTAAATTTCAAATCCACCAAAATATCTTCATTCTAGATTTATAGGAAGCAAGCCTACATTTAAAGCTGTTGACTAGCACTATAAGTTTATGACAAATTGTATTTGTAAAACACACGTCATTTCAGCTCCAGTGTTGTAGTCCTGGAATTGGACTAATGCCTATTACCAGGAAAGGCACTTTGTTTTACAAACAAAACACTACTTAAAAACTCAACTTTGTTTTCCTTCTTTGTTTTCCCCAAGACACAGGAAGCCTGATCCAGCAATGAGTCAAATCTGAGACCTCATGAGAATGTCCCAGAAGGAGTAACAGCACTCTGTTCATTGATCTTTGCAAGACTAAATACAACATTGTTTAGCCAGTTCTTCTGGTCATTTTTTCCTCCTAATTTTTAATATTAAAAGTATTAGATAACTATTTAGTTTTCAGCTACTTGGTTTTCTTGCTTGAACTAGTAGTGCAGCACACTAAACACAAGCCATTGACACTGGTTTCATAGAAAACCATGACCATGGTTCTTGAGCCATGACAGCAGGCTTAAAGTTGGACGGCAGAATATCTGAAGCTGCCTCACATTTGACTGACTATGCCAGTATAGTCTGACCTTAGCTAGTTTTTCTGTGAATCTTTAAAATGTATTTTAAATCAAGTTATGCAGCACAGAAAGCTAAGTCATGACCATTTACAGAACACAAACCCACCAAGATTATGATACCTAAAGAATGCTGACATCAAAGCCCAGTGCCACTCTCCCTAGCTACAGTGTTAGCTAAACCCAAAACCTGATGCTGCTTTGATTTTGGATAAAAAAAGAACTGGGTCTCACTGTTGTGATTCAATGCTTGATGTCTTCAAGGCAGTTGACAGTAATCCTTCCAGGAAAAACTATTAATCCGGTCAAACACGTTTTCCATATCTAAGTCATCACTACTCCAGCAATGTCTGAAGACTTATAGTACGTCTTACTACCTTTACTCAAACTAGTACAGCTCCTTTTCAGGGATCAGATCTCTCCAACCACAGTCAAAATGGATTCAGATTCTGTTTCTCTAATGCTTAGATATGCCAAAACATTTAGATACGTCTAAAAACGTTTAATGCAGAGATGGAATCAGGATGGATGGTCTTGCAGAAGAAAGGAGCAAGCATCTTTTAATTAAGGAAATAAAATCTTCTAATGAGTTCAGAGGTTGAAGTTTACTAGATTAAGGCTGCAGAACAGGAATAGAAAACAAGCTGTGCCCTGAGGATGGCCTTCTAGTTGAAGCTTAGGAGGACATGTTCATGGAGCAGTTAGCTCAGACAAGCCTATTGGGTACACAGCATTCAGTTTGTTAATAGACTCTGTCTCTATTGATTGACACTTCTCATATGATCAAGTTGTTTTATCACAATGTTGGGGGTTTTACCAGATAGATTAATGATCAGTAACCTGAAAATAAATTATAGCCTCCCAGTTTACCTGGTATAAATCTGAAAAATACATGCATTTCACTTTGAATTGTCAAGCATAAGTTACCATGCTCTTTCCAGAGTGGGATATTTGTTGTGGGACTGTTTTGTTTTAGGATTCCTCTCAATGGTTGCTCATTAACTAAAATCAACAATGGTATTTTCTTCTAGTTCCTTACTTAGAACATTGATTTGTACATTCAAGTCTAAACTACACACCAAAGAGACCGCAAATTTCAAATTGCAATGCTAAACTTCCTCCAAAATACCCTTTAAGTATTTAGAATTACTTTAAGAAACACACAAACACACTGTAGAGGATAGATACCCCATCTATGCAAAGCCGAAGTGCTTTCTTCTCCATATGAGAGAGGATAGTATAAGGTTAAGCCAACAAGGTATGGATCAAGTAGCATTAGGTCTGACACAGCGCTACAGTAAGAGACAAAATGGACCTGAAGTTTATTGCAGGTATTCCCTGCAGTGATGCTCTGAGAAGTCAGTCACAGATTTGCCTCTCTTGTGCTACAGTTTTTACCTTCTATTGTTTCTTCTGGCTACTGAAGCCCTTTATTCAGGTGGAGATTTACTGAAGGTGGTGTGTAGAAGTGGGCTAATTTAACTCTTCAATTAGTCCTGTCTCTCGCTGTTTTCCTCCAGAGCTAGCAACAAGTAACAAGACATTGGAGAAGGGTACCAGAGTGCATACCAATAGAGACAACAGTGAACCAATTCTTGAGGTGGTGACCATCCTTTATCCAGATGGAATTACAGTAATGATTCTTCTTGGACAATACAAGATAGGTAGTTATAAAAATCCACAACTTTTGAAATTCTGCTAATCTCATTGCTCTTGTGTGCCCAATTCGGTTATACTGACGCGCATGTATTTGAAAATCTGAAGAAAGGCACAAAGTGAACAACTGATGTTTTTAACCTTGCACTGTCTTGCCCTCCTTTCTTTCTTGAGACAGTTGAAGGGTTAACAGTCTGCTAGCTACATCTGGACTGGAACTGGGCTGTTATTAACTGAAGATACTGCTCTACAGAAGGAGTTTTAGTTGCAAACCTCTTATCTCAGGGTGCAATTCAAATGTATCTGAAGACTGGATGGCAGGAATCCTCAACTTGAAAAATACAATTAAGATGCAGAGCACGGGCTTGCATCACAGAGTGGTTTAAAATGTAGTTCAAGATTGTTTCAGGGTAATTAAGACCAAAGGATCAGAATCGTTTTCAGACAAAATTAAAGAGGTGGAAAATGCACATGATTATATGTTCACTGCTTTAATAGAAGAAAATAAAGGGTTTGACCTGAAGAGAAGCAAAATGGAAACTCACCTAGAACAGACAAGTGTCACTTGAGTCAGGTGCCTGAAGGAATTGGCAGTGTCAAAAAGCTTTCTGCTCCCACCTCCTCCTTTGCAAAAGTGGATGGCAGCTATGTTGAAGCAGTATTTTAGGGAAAATTCAGAAGGTATTATGAGCTGGGAGAATGCCTGAAAGGAAGTATCTGAGGACATTAAAGTAGCTCATTTGACACATTTAACCAATTTTCATAGTGACATAGGTTATAAGATAGTCTTTTTATCTTCAGCTGTGGCAATTTTCATACTGTACAATAACGTCCCTGAAATGTCTTAGAAAAAAGCTCTAGCTATTTGTCATTCATACATCCCTCTTCCCAATATTCAGCCTCTGACTAGATTAATAGTCCTGCTCCTAGATTTTCCTCACTGTTGTATGCCTGGGAAAAAGAGAAATTGCTATAGCAATAGAGAATTACCTCAGCAAGAGTAAACTCTTGAACACTCCTAATATTCAAGCATTACATACATGGAAATTCCCTGGAAGATCTACTGGTGCAAGATGATCAGCACAGTGATACTTCTATGCTTTCCAGTCTTCAGCTCCTAGATAGAATCTTATTTGGGTTAACAAGCAGCTTTGGTATACTGGTCCCATTCTCAGTGAAAGACATCAAAGCTCCTTCTCATGTGCAATTACTGCAGATAGATGCAAACGCATGATCTTTCTTAAACCATGACTGGATTTTACCTGGAAGTCTGTGGCATTCGCTGAGCAGGCATCCTTATTGCAGCTTAAGTGCAGGGGCTCCCAACATGAGGAGGACATGGACCTGTTGAAGCAAGTCCACAAGAGGGCCACAAAGATGGTCCAAGGGCTGGAGCACCCCTGCTATGAAGACAGGCTGAGAGAGTTGGGCTTGTTCAGCCTGGAGATGAGAAGGCTCTGGAGAGACTTTATAACAGTCTTGCAGTACTTGAAAGGGACATATACGAAATCTGGAGAGGAACTTTTTACAAGGACATGTAGTGACAGGAAGAGAGGGAATGGCTTTAAACCCAAAGAGGGCAGATTTAGATTAGATACTAAGAATAAATTCTTTACTGTGAGGGTGCTGAGACTGGCACAGGGTGCCCAGAGAAGCTGTGGCTGCCCCATCCCTGGCAGCGTTCAAGGCCAGGTAGGATGGGGCTTTGAGCAACCTGCTCTAGTGGAAGGTGTCCCTGCCTGTGGCAGGGGGGTTGGAACTGCCTGATCTTTAAGGTCCCTTCCAACCCAAACCATTCTGTGATATAATATGAAGTCTGATGTTCCTTACGCATCACATTTATTCTGTGACAAAGCAAAGGGTGCCTTTGCAATACCGTCCTTACAGACATCCTGTGTTGTCAGACAGTAACCCTGAACTATGACAGAGTTTCCATATAGGCCACTTCTCCCAAGACAAGAGGAAGCGATTCGAAGTCTTCCTCTTAGAGTCAGCTTTGAACAGACAGGCCCTTCATGCTACCTAAAACCTTAGAGATTATGTTTATTCAGCGTAATTGGAATGGAAAACTAAGGCTTAACTAACAAGAACATAAAGGAAAAATATTATTCTTGAGTTCCTTTCCAGTGGTATCTAGATGATCTTGTTCTGGACAGTGAACATTAACTTGACATTTCAATTTAATATTAACTCCATGATAAATGAAGGCATAAAGAAACCAACCAGCACATCATCATTTCTGACACTACTGCAGCTCTATGAAGAGGTGGCAAAAGTGACTTAAAACTAGTGATGAGGAAGGAGAGACAAAACCTAGAAGCCCTTTAATATATCTCCTATTATAAAAATATTTACTGGTCTTGATTTTTAGTAGTTTTCCTGGACCAAAATGTGCACTTTGTGCTTCGAAGTTAGATGTACTGAATTAGCATTATAGTTTCAACTGGTCTGAGGAACAAGACTTGTAGAAGAATGCAAATAATTAAAGTATGCTAGCAAGTATTAAGATGAGCATTGTAATACCTAGGCTTAGAGGTTGAAATTAGAAGCACAAGAAAATCCCAGTAAGTTACATACCAGGTCAGATGAACAACTGGAAAAGCAATATGGAATTTCTGACAGTCAGTTTCATGCTGTCTCCTTGCCAATAAAGCCTAATTTTCTTTAGCACAAAAGGAGTACAGCTCATCCCTATTAATTTAAAATAATTTAATGGCCAGTACTACTTTGATGCAGCCGCACCTGGAATGATATGTTAGTGTTTAAATGGGAGCTTAATAAAATGAGTTAGGGAGAATAATAATGAGAATAGACCAAATGATGGGGAAAGAGGGGGATGATAATCAGACGGAGGGGGCAGAGAGTTGTCTGTTGGGCCAAGTAAGAAGTCATAAAAGCAATGGATATTCCGGAATACACATGAGGAAGTAAATTGAATGAATAGGAATAGATTTTAAAAATGCAAATATGAGGTAAAAAGAAAAAGGGAACTGAGAAGGACAAAGCAAAAGCGGTTAGTGAAAAAGTCATGGGGAAGTTTTGTTGACTGAACAAGTGCAGTGACCTTAAAAGAACAAGTTTGACAGCGTGAAAAACTAAGTAGTACTTGAAACCTTAGGAGACATTTTAACAGGGAAGACACTCCTTGAAATTTATCAGGATCGATTTTGATGAGGATTGCAGTTTGTACAGTTGCAGCTCAGGAAGAATAAACTCTGAACTCTTGTGTAATTTCAACTTTACTCCTGAATCCCCTGAAAGCTGCCAAAGCCTGTAACTTTAAAAGAAGATATGTTGATAATTGGTACCTTTGGTATTGTAGGCAGAATTTTTACAGTATTAGTTATCAGTTTTGGTTAGGAGCCTGTATATTCCATCAGTTACAAGTAAATGTATAAAAAACATTCATGCAGGCACAATCTAAGCAAGGTAATGACACTTCTGAAAGCTTCTGTAGTGCCTAGCACTAGGCTCTCAAAACAAAGATGAATGCTTCAATACTTAAGTCAATGGATTCTCTCCCTGAAATACAATCCATGTTCTTATATTTTCTGGAATACCATGCATAGCAGCTGACACACTGAACAGGAAGCTGCCAAAATTCAGTGACAGGAAACATTAAGTATTATTAGGTGCACAGGCCCCACTATCTTAATGTATATGAAGATGCTTCTTGGCTAATACTGCCAAAGATGTTTCTTTGACCCACATCTCTGAATTGTCATCTTTACAGTAGTCTACTTGAGTGCAATGGTACACTTGGCTATCCTTTGGATACCTGAGAGTGATACTGGAGGGGAGTAGGGAGGGCACATTATGAAAATTGTCCAGCATCCCAGTTTTAAGTTTACCATGCCTGTAGAGGGTGAGTACCTTGATATTAGTTAGGTATCTTCAAGTCATTAAAATCCAGGTTATTAAATTCAGGTTAAGAACAAGTAGCAAGGTTGTTCATACAAAATCCAAAATAGATAACTGAATTACATACAAAGCACTTACAGACTGAGGATAGAAATAAGAGGAACTATACAAAATCTACTTATTGCAAGACCAGAAGTTCATTCTGCTACCCTTCTATCCAGTTGCAATTAACTTAACAGCCAATGTGCTGTTAGATTCTTAACACAGATATTCAGAGATCTGGTCCATTTGTATAACTTGTGTCCTGAGGGAATTAAGGAGCCTAGTACTGTGAATCCTTTTTTTGTACTACCGACACACTGCTTGGGGAGCTAAGAATCAAGGCTTCTTCCTCACTCCACCGTGATGAGAAGGATTTCTTAGTATTCATTCAGTCCCAGGTAACTTCAGAATTCCTCCCTCTTTGTCACTGAGCACCCCTTTATGCTTTCAAAGTGTTCATTTCCTTTAGGCCTGTCTAGAAGCAATCATCACCTGCCTAGACAGTAAACAGGTTATGCTAATGGTACTCCAGGAGAGTTTTAACGTGCTGTAATGTAAAACATCCTTTCTTTTTGAGCAATTCAAGACCCAGGCTGATGCTTCTTTTCCACAGAGCTTAACATACAACCTGATATTTTATGTGTATGTATGTAACCTGCCAGTCTGATTTGATGTAATTGCATAATCCAGTTTACTTGCAGTTTATCCAAGACCTTATCTGAAATCAAATGCTGCAGCATTTTGTCAAAGTGGGTTTGGGAAGACTACCCCTTCTGCCCCCGAAACCCTTTCCCTCCAAGAGTTGTTTCTGGGGGACAGTATGATCTTGCAACCCCTAGATTTGATATTTAACTAGAGGTGGTGCCTCTCAACCTTGCATGGCTTTAGCTATTGAAGATCCATCACTGGCAAATTAAATTTTCAATTAACTAACACATTTCTTAAACACAGACACACACTTTTAAGCACACTATGTAACATTTATTGCTTGATATGAGTGCAACAAATTTACCATAACCCTTTTTAGATGCAGGTGTTTGGTGAATCTATTTGGACAGCTAAGTTATCTTCTGCTCTACCACATTCACATCACTATCTGTTTGTTTAACATCTAAAACAAGAACAGTTCAAGAGGAAGTGATGTAATGAAATTGTTTCTGTTTGAGCTTCTGAGTCTACGCCATTAACACTCTATATGTGAATAGTGGGAAGATAGTTATGATGTGTCATTAAAGACCGGTGACGAGCACACTATGTGTATTTTACAGAGTGGACAATACAAGCTGCTGAGTGCATTCAGCGTGCAACAGGCTTTCATAGCACCTCTACTATGTTTAGAGCTAAAACCCAACCCTCCTGTATGAAAAAGTTGCAAAACTTGCAACACTTCTGAATTACTACAAGAGATGGTCCAGTGTCTTTATTACATCTGATAGCACGGTTCCCACTTATGAACCAACCAACTTCCTGGGAGAATATTTTATGCCCACAGCACATTTTAATCTGACAATACAAAGCTACATTTCCAAGTTTATCGCCTCTGCTGACAAGCTGAAGGAATACTTCTCTCTCTTTGCTCCCCCTGATGCTTCATAAACAGTCGGTGGGACAGGAAAAGCTACCTGACTTCCCATAACTCCTGGTTCAACAAAGTAACCAAATTCTGCCCTCAGGTTTATACCTACAGGTTTAGAGTTAGGGAGGTTGGAACAGACTCAGGTTCTTGCTCTGCATCTGCGATTTTCTTAACAGTTCTGTAGAAGTCTATTCTATTTCACCATGTCGTTGTCTGACAGCATTCTGTCTGCTTGGCTAGAATAAACAGAAAGAAATGAAACATCCTGTTATACTTACTGGCTGTCTTGGAGGTGACTGGACTCTGTCTTCACAGGGGGAGAAAAGGGACTAGAGATTTTACTCTATATGCAAAGGATTCCCTAAGCCTCTTATCCACAGCACTGCCACTGAAGACTACTGGGGTAATATCTTAAAGACAAGGAGGTACAAACCACACGGAGAATGCTTATTAAATAAGATTGCTACCAGGAACCGGCCATGAAACACGCCATATTTGGGAAAAAGCTTGTCCTGAAAACTACATAAAATTCCTGCCTCTCTCACTGCTGGTAGCAGCTTTGTGGATTTCCTTGGAATACTTAACAAACAAAAGACACCAAAGCTGCAAAGGACATGGCTATGGGTTACGTAATTGTGAAGTAACTCCTGCACTACAGAAATAAGATTATGATAGTAGTAAATGGCTTCCCCCCCCCTTTTTTTTTTCTTGTATCAGACAATAGAACATCCAGTATCAAATAATCAAGAGTTGACTTGTTTCCCAAGGCTTTTACATCAGTTCTGACAGGAAGCAATTACAGGCAGTTTGTTCAGACACGATACTGGTATTACCTGTGTTTCTGCTGGAAAAACTGCACATTTAACTAAACGGAATTATTATGACAAACTTTAGTTATTACTGTACATATCTAAGAGACCAAACTTGTCAAATATCTTTCTTAATAAGTTGCTTCAACATTGCAAGCAAAGTTTACACACGTGTGTTTGCAGTTTAACACAGCAACATTCAAACGAGGGTAACTGATCTGTAGATTAGAATTATTTGTACAGGTAACAAACAAATTAAACTCTCCTCATTACAAAGCCTTACTTGAATACTATGTGATTGTTCAACTGGGATAGAGTTACACAGTTGAAAAGTGACATGGTTGGAAACTAAAGCCAGGCTATTCTGTGCTGTGTTTCAAAGTCTGTTTTCAGATGTTCCTAATCTAGTTTTAAGTTTTCACCATTCCATTTGCATTATCCCCAGAAGCTGTTACCAGCCAAGCATGAAGCAGCACTTTCTTCACACCAGAAATAAGCCCCCTTGGCCTCTATACCTGCCAGATTAGCTGCATCCAGTGGAAAGCAGTGTAGCCACTGGGCAGAAGTCAGTCTGGAGGAACAGTAGCTGCAGTTGGCAAAAGGGATCATGTTCTGCTAGTCAGAAGAGAGGCACTTAGGAAAGAATTGTCCTCTGCCCAGGAAGGTCTCAGTACTACACGTGAGAGCCTTGCCTATCCAAGCCTTCTAGGAACATCAGTGTGCTTTAGAGTTTTATGATCACAGAATCGTAGAATAGTTAGGGTTGGAAAGGACCTTAAGATCATCCAGTTCCAACCCCCCTGCCATGGGCAGGGACACCCCACACTAAACCATGGCACCCAAGGCCTCATCCAGCCTGGCCTTGAACAGTGCCAGGGATGGATCATTCACAGCTTCCCTGGGCAACCCATTCCAGTGCCTCACCACCCTCACAGTAAAGAATTTCTTCCTTATACCTAACTTGGACTTCCTCTGTTTAAGTTTGAACCCATCACCCCTTGTCCTATTATATAATTATAGAGTTAAATAATAATAACATTTGGTTCCCCTAGCTGGATAAAATGCTAGAAATCTGATGCAACTGTTTTGGGAAGGCTTATTACATATCTGCAAGGCAAAGATTACATATCAGCATTAATTATCAAGACCTCATTTAGATAATCAAATTTACCTTTCATTATTGCTCTTCTGCATTCTTTGTATATTTTAACATTTTGCCATGAACATCTTAACATTATTACAGGAAATTATATTATCTATGGTAGGATTTTTTAAATTATGTGAAAAATCAATGTGAACATACCTACATACAGAGCAGTTTAGTACTCTGAGGAGTAAAAAATATCATTATGACTACAGAGCACTTGAGAGAAAAATCTTTGAGTAGTCCTCCTAAGTACACTCATAAGACTGAAAGTAATAAGTAGCTAACTAGAAATCCACATTTAAATATGAACTGCCTCCTAGGTGCTGGACTTTTATTTCAGGGTAAAGCTGATATAGCTGAAGCTTGCAGACCTGTTAATTTTCTGTCTAAATAACTCCCAAAGCTCTTTTCTGAAAAGGGTCAGAAACTTTTTCTTTCTTGCACAAAAAATACTTGTTTTTCTAAGGATGATTACAATTATTCTGTCAACTCACAGGACTTCAGCACAATCTAATTGCAAAACTTGACTGACTGAACTAAGAAACGGATAAAGGAGAGAAATGCAAGTATCTGCTATAAACAATAGTTTTGTTTCTAGGTAACGCAATAGCTAGGAAGAATAGAACTGCTAGATGCAGGAGACTTTATGTACAAACTATGAGGCAATGAGTGACACACATTTTAATGTAGATAAACGCAAAAAAAGATAGGACCAATGAATAGATATTTGCTGATAAGAAAGAAACAAATATATGTGAATGCAGTGGAGATAAAGAGAGACACATCTTCTGTTCACAATACACCTAAAATGGCCAAAGTGATTAGGGAGAACATCACTATGTAATGTATGTAATGAGGTTGGATTATAGCAAAGAAAAGCACAAGTTGCCTCTTAAATAATGAGCAGCAGCACTGGTCTGATTTTATACTCTTTTGGATCTCCCTTGAATACAACCCTTTGTCTGAAATACAACACAAAACGGACCCAAGATATAAATATATTTCAAAATGCTTTGGAAGAAAACCAGCAGCTGTACAAGAAATTCCTCACAATAAAACCAAAACTTGGGGTTATTAGGGCTTGAATTCTGAAGACACATAGTACTTGACTTTTGCTGCAATCCCAGTCATTTCAATGCCTCAGTTGGTTTCTGTCCCTTCCTTGTCATTTAGTTGCTCTGATAATTCACCTGCATTTGCCAGCTGACAGGAGTTCTGGAGAAGTTGTTTAACAAAAAGCCACAAACCCTAAAAGCACAGCCCTGGAAACTATTGTTCAGCTGTCTGAAGGATGGTTAGAGAATCTCCAGTTTCACACCTACCACACCTCTCCCCCACTATGAAATACCAAGAGAATTTGTCTTCATGAAGGTCAGACTTAGAACATTCAGAATTTGGCACGTTACAAGTCACCAAAAGAATAAAACCCTCACACCCTGAAACTGGGCTAACCACTAACTTCTTTATTTGAAGGCAGACTTTGGCATAATCATTTCAGACTTGCTTAGGAAGCATGGGGAGTGATGGCTGAAAGGTACCTCCCATAGGTAAGATGCAGGAGGACATCACTGCATTTTTTCCCTGGAGGGAATGAATCAGCAGGAAGACAGCATGTGTCTTGTAAAAATCAGCAGGACAGGCCCTATGATCAAAACAAAGAATGAAGAAAATTAACTCATAAAAGCACTAGCAATTTGCCTTAGTTTTAGAGTGGTGAAAACTACAGGAGATTGGAGTGCCTAGAGCTTGATCATTTTCTTAGGAAATAAACACCAAAAATACACATACAGAACACCCACCCCAAGCCCTAAATACAGCATATTTGACTGTAGGAAATGGAATGTGCTTGGTGTGCATGGAATAAAATGTTAAATGGCTTTCCTATACAAGTTACTGTCTTGGATTGCCAGAAGCACATCTAATCATGTGATTAGATGATTTGGGACAAGATCTTACATAGCTATGGTGGCATTTAAGCTTTCACTCTTCAGATGCAGTATGAGCCATTCAGCTTTCATTACCTTGAATAGGATTATGATCTTTGAATATGGTAATACCTGCCTTTTTTTCCCCCATCAATTCCCATGAGCTCTGTGCTGCTCCAGGGATGACTTAGCTGGTGACAGCTATTCATATTTATAAGACCAAAGTGTTCCTTCTGCTTCCACCATTCTTCCCTCTTTCCTTCTGAGTTTTCTTTGAAAAGAAGTCTGTGCCACTTTACATTCATTCCCTTTTCAGCCCTCACCAACAATTCTGGCTTGATCTAGGTTATGTACTCAATTCAGTCTGGCTGAACTGTGTCTCCTCCATAACTGAGAAGCTCAGGTACAGGTTGCAGGAAACCTGATGGGTGTCCTATGTGAATGCAAGTCATCAGCCTGCTGGAAGTCTGTTAGACCATGTACTGGACTTACTACACAGAGCTAATAACACATTGCTGTACATCTGATCTGTCTTACTGTGCTGGTCAGTATAAAGTTACTGTAGTACCAAACTTGTCATCCTCTGGATATGTGGGGATCCAGTGGTCTACACTGCTGAGCATCCAATTGATCACTGCTCAAAGGCAGTAGAGTTAAAAGGACTGGAATATTACAAATGCTGTGCACACACAAAACCAACTCATCAGCTCTTCTAGTGTTAGTAGCTCATAGGGGAGGGGTTGTCTGCCCATGGTCCCTTCTACATCCTGTTCTCTGTTGCTCGGAAGGCTGCACACCTCTTTGCCCCTTCCCTCCATCCCACTGCTCTGCCATTGTGTTCTTCAGCAGGATTGTTCTCCTCAGTGTAATACTAGTTTTACGTATATACCAATAAGTGTTTAGATTTATTTGGTTTCATATTTTGCAGCTTCTTACATATGGTCTCAGTTTATTTATGGAACGCTAAATACTCACTAAAAACAATGGCCTCCTGTTTATCTCTTCTGGATTTTATACTCACAATAGGAATTCTGGGACCCAAGTTTGACAGGCATTATTTAATATAGACAGTATCAAATGGGGCTGAGAACAAGTATATTCACTCTGATTTAAGCACACTCTTATTTAAACATAACTCTTACCACCATGGAACATCCTTTCTTGAAGAACAGAGGGTTATAATCTGTTTTGTATAATTTGTTTAAAAACCATAAGGGCCTCTGGTTATCAACAAAAACCAAACAGCTTCTTAGATTTTGTATCTTTAGGTAGGCATAGGCTAAGCCAAATGGGAGAACCAGCGGCAGACAGCATCATTAAGTTTAGTCTGTACCATTATTAAACCAATGCCTGTGCCTGCTTTTGAGATACCAGCTAATGGCTTGAGGTACCTTTCCTTGGAATCAAGATCAAGGTTCTGATTATATTTGGTCATTAACACTTTTATGTATTTTTCTGACCTTTTACTTTTTTTACTCCTTATCCAGTGCAGTCTGGTTTCGTTACTGCCTGTTTTCTTGGAGAGAATATCAGGCTACAGGGTATGCATTTGGTAATTAATATACTTGTTATCAAAAGTGCCTTTTGCAATACATCTGCATTCACAACCCAGGAAGCCCAGTGCTGAAGGATCCCAAAATTGTGTTCCCAGTTTTTTCATGGCAATACCCACCAGCAGAAGTACTGAGGTTCAGTAAGATCCCAAGCTGTTAGAACCATCTCCCACCAAGGTGACTGCAGTGTCCCATATTAATCACTTATACTAGGAACACTGTGGCCTCAACTCACCTACACAGTGTGATTGAAATCTGGACAGTTTTGTGGGGACAGAGTAATCTTTAGGAGAGCAGGATGCCATATCCACCTCCTCTCACCCAGCAGCTCTCTGGTTTAAGCTGATTGACAGGCAGTAGCTGGCCCTGTGAAAGTTCATATTGTTGACAGACTGCTTGCATGCAAGGTTATTGATGGTTTGGAGGAAATGGGGTTTCTGAACCATGTAGGTGTTACTGCTGATGTCTTTTGCCTCCCTTTCCAAACCAGACGTATTTTCCCACAGTAATGCAAAACCTAGTTCACTCCTATGCAGTAAGCAGCATAACACTTACTTGGAATTAGGCTTTTGTGAGCAAGGAAACAGCTGACATGAACGTGGAAATGTTTGTCTTCCTGATCAGCATTCCCCTAAGTATTACAGCCATTTACCTATTATACCAATGAGCAGGTAAAGGGTAATGGTACATAATAAATGTTTGGCAACCAAGGTTGCATCTTCCTGCTTTACTCAGAACTCGGAAGGCATCCAGCATCACCCAGTTCGTGGTGAGAATGGAAGTCAACAGGAACCCAAGAGCTGATCTTAGCCTCCCTTTTGGCAAGAAAACTACCACCTGGTGAACCACTTCTGCAAGTAAGCTGGTTTGCAACCAGCTTGTGAAGCCCTTTGTTCTCACAAAGAATAAGCTAGAGATACTTCACTGCAGTGACGCCAATCAAAGAAGGCCTAGGGATGTGAAGCGCAAGATAAAAGGAAGCAGCGGTGCTCATGGTACAGTGCCCAGCTTCACATGCTTCCCAGCCAGTTTCCAGCCAGGTTCTCAGGTGAGAGAAAAACAGATTTGTTTGAAGGTCACCCATTCTTCTGTGCCTTAATAAAGTTTCTGGTGAAGTGTTAGTTATTCTCAGAAGAATTATACCATCAGAGTCACAGCTTCATGCCAAGAGATTATAATATGGATATGCTGGGCCCAAGCCCAAAGGGAAAGTAGTTTTGTGAAGCCTAGTAACAGCTTGTATAGTTTAAGAATTTTCTAGTCTCTTTTCCATTCTTAAAATTGACACCCATGTGTATATATATGTGTGTATATATATATATATACACGCACACACAGTTTAAGTGTTACACATTTGCATACTCTTTAATCAGCTGAATTGTAAAGCAGTCACTGCAAACTGCATATGTTCATAAGAAGTTCACAGAGGCCAGTAGATTTACTGGCATTATATATTACCTTACTCTGTCCTTCTCTTCAGTAATATACACGCGACATTTCCAACTTCTGAGTTAGGAAACAAGGGAACAGTTTATGAATGAGAGATTAAGGACAAAGAAATCAAAAGATCCTGAATCAGGAAAAGCCTCCTGTTTAAGATGAAGCAGTATGATGATGTCTACATTACATTTACATACTGGAACACAGTGCAAAGATCCTGAGGCCAGTACCAGAACTGAAAACAGTATAGCTGGGAAACATGGCTCAAAAGGACTAGAATTAGTAGCTGCTTTTAGTTGTGACTGGGTGTCTGACATAGAGAGGATGGTGCAGGGAATGTATTTTAGTTGTGGATACTGTGGTTAATGATTAAGAAGAGAGAGGTGGTTCCTGGCAAAATTGAAAATTACCTTGAAAATTGAAAATTTAGAACTCTCCTCCTACCCCCTCCCTGAGATGTTTCCACAAGGTTATAACTACCACCTTTGTTTTATGGAATGTATAATTTCTTATGTTAAGCCTGTCAATAGGAAGGTTGTATCTGCCATGCTACTAAAAGAAGGCTGGAGCTAAAAGAGTCACGCTCACAGAGAGGCGGTTTCAGAGGTAGTGGAAGAGCCCTATCAGAGCACAGGAATTTTTGCTGACAGTTCTACTGAGATGCCTCTTCTTTGCTCTCTCACTCTCCTTTCTAGCATGTCCAAAATAGAAAGAAGATAGAAACAGCACAAGTCCTAGTCTGCAGACTGCATGGAACTCTAGCAAGCCTGAAGGGAGCGTGTCTGCCACTTGCAAAGTTATCCTGTTTTCCTTCTTGAGTTTCAAAGAAAGAGAGTCCATCAGGCTGTTAAATCTATTGATTGATTTATACGTTTTAGACTTTCTCCACTACAATTAGACTAGAAACATTTTGCTGAAAGCAGTCTAGTCCCACAGCAGGGCTCCTGATTAGCCTTTGCTGTTCGCTCTACCTCCTAAGATGAAAAGGTACAGTCTTTACTGCATGGGCCTCCAAAGCCCAAGTGTGCTTAGTGGATCTAAAAGCACTGGTTTGGGATTATAAGCAAGAACCAAAGAATGAAGGAAAGCCAGGAAGTCATCAATCTAGGAAAAAAAGTTTTAACTTTGGCACCTTCTGCCAACTGATTAAAAGCCAACACAGCAGTTTGGCTGGAAGGACTGCTTCCCTCCCAAGCCCCAAGGTAAGCAAGTATTGTAAATGATTTGGGGGAGTGGCAGCAGGAAAAAAAAGGTAGAAAATTGCTATTAGCTTGGACTTACTTGAGATGGGCCCAAACAAAATCTAGGCAACGCTTCAGCTATGGGGTGTGTTAATCTTCGCTGTGGATCGGAGCTCTGCAGCTCATGACCATTGTTAATTGCGAATTTCATGTACTATGTTTAAACAAAAAGAAAGATGTAATATAGCATAGGCATGTGTTTGCAAGACATCAAACAAGCACACACATTCACTTGATTTGAATGGTAAAGCTTCCTCTACTGAAAGAAAGCAGTTGCCCCAAACGATGGGTTGAAGACAAGCACTCTACGCAGAGCTGGGCACCATTTACCATATTACTTTGTGGGAAGTCACTCGTGATGTGGATCAAGCTACATATTTGAAAATATCAGTCATTATGTTAATTGTTTACATTGGTGACTACTGAACTTTATTACAATGTTAATGAACCTATCAATTGAGAACAGATGCAAGGGAGTACAGAGGTTACAGTATGGTAAGGAGTACTGATAAAGGATGTGGATAATGAAGACAGATCTCATTCTCTCCCTTTTCCTCCTCATTTTGCAGATGAGGCCACTGTGTGCAAGAAAGGAGTGAAATGCAGGTTTATCTCATGCAGTCAAAAGGTAGGAAAATGATTACTCCCACCACTCTGCAACATTTTCTCATCTACTGTAGAAGAGAAGCCAACTGTGCCTTGAGCTACATCCTAATGCTGGTTGCTGCTGCCTAGCTGTAGTTGTTATTACTATTCTCAGAGAGCTATGGGGGGGGGGGGGGGGGAAGAAAAAAAGATTGCTCTATCACCTTATTTTCACCAGGAAAGTCCTATTCTCTTGCTGTATTAATTTTATGAAGAAAAACCTGTGGCATTACCAATATTTCTGCAGAGAGCTGGAGTTTAAGCACTTCACCAGAACAGAAGACAACAAAATCCTCATGACGAATGTTTAAATAGCTCAATGTAAGGAGGGTGTACAAGGAACTAAAATGAGGCTGTACGTAGCGTAGATTGGAAAGAATAGGAACTCAGAGACTTTTTTACCATTATTTGACAACAAATCATGTTTCTGACTCATGTTGGCCTTTACTGGCATATGAAATGGCAACTGAAAGTGCGTGTGTGGGAGTGTTGAAGTGGGTGTGGAATATCGCCCTTTCATTTCTTACATAAAAAAGCCCCCTTCTCTGATGATAGCAGCATATCATATTTCAAACCTGAGCAGGACCAATAGCAGGAGAGAGTTTAGAAGTTTTTACATTCTTTTGATCATAAGGGGGGGGGGGGAAGAAAACCCAAAACAATTCGAAACCTCCAAACCACAACCCCTAAGCTACAAAGAATAGATCTATTTTCAATGAAGAATCTAGAGGAGCGAGTGGCTATATTGCAGGCTTTACAGAATATATATGATGTATAATTATCAAATAACATATATATATATAACATATATATATGTTATATATATAATTATATATAATTAACATATATATTTATTATATATGTTTTTTTTATATATATATATATAACATATACATATATAACCCGTTTGGGAGAAACTAGTAGGAGAGCAAAGGATGGAACACTTTGAATTATGATGCTAAAAGAGCCCAAGCTAGGTCCATATAAAGCTACTGAAAATATAGAGTGAATTACAGGCCACAAATAACACAAAGCAAGCCAGCAGCACCCACCATAGAATAACTAAAGATGAGATCCCTTCACTGGCAGAACAAGTTATGATGCGGAAGGCATCAACCCCACAACCACTAGCAGTCACAATACACAGTAACTTCCAAAACAGAGGCTGTATAAGGAGTATAAAGAAAACTACCTCTCCCTCTCCACTTCTTCAGTGAATTACTGACATGAGTGATGTGTTCAAACACTGCCTAACCATGGTTATCCATTCCCTGCAGGACACACTGCAGTACCAATGATAACTCACCCTGACTGCCAAGCTGAGAGCTGGCTGCAAGGTTCTCATACAGCAAAAAACCCCCCACTGCAAACCAAAAAAGCCTCAAACCCCAGATAGAAATATGGTACAGCATGAGAAGAAGGGTGTGCCTGTATGATTGCTCCCTGCAAAGCTCCCTATAGCTTGAGAAGAGCTGAATTACGCTCACTTGCATGGAGATGGGGCATAGGCTGGAGGTGCCAGTCCATTGCATATATCCTCCGGGCTCTTCTTCCAGATGCTGCAGCAGATGAGGTTGTGGGGAAGAAGAGGAGCATCGAGGAGGCATAAAGATGCAACATTAAGAATAACTAAGATTGTTGAGATCCGTTTTAAACATCAGAGCTTTCTGTCATGGCAGTTACAGCCACGGGAAAGTCAAATGTGTTTTCAAATGAAACCACTGCAAAGCAACACGTTGGGCTGAGCCGCCTGTGAAAGTCTGTTTTGTTTCCACTAGAATTCAATAGGCATTGCACCCCTGGACTTCACTGGACTCCTGAAAATCTTAGCCTTAAATTTTTGCTTTAGAAGTGTAAGGGAGATTATTTCCAAGTTATTAAGAATAAAGTTAAGTGGATTTGAGAGAGAAACTCTTGAGAAATCAACACTGGTTACATTGCTTTGGTAGGAAGAGATCAAACGAGTGATTACCAGATTAAACATACTTTTCATTCTTCGGAAGCTTTGCTAGATCACATGGCTCAGGTAGTTAACTTAAAACCTAGCCCCTCTGAGTTTCCCACTTTGTTGTACAGATACAAGCAATTCTAAATGCAGCTGGGTATTACAGTTTTGTAAGCTACCAGATTTCTTTTGAAGTTTTCTAAGTAAAATATTACCTATGAAAGAGAAAAACAAACTAAACATTACTGAGCATTTTAATACTTACAACAATACAACAACAATAACAAGAAACCACACCAAACATAAACAAAACCTCTACCACTATTTAAGTTTGCAAATTCGGTTACTTGAATTAAATGCTTCTGCCTCACATTTAGAATTTCTTCTGCTTTAAAACCCATACCCGTAAAGTATCACTACTCAAAAAAGAAAACCAAAACTACTTATATAAATAATAAAGAAAAAGGACAAAAAGGAAAAACAAGATCTGGTTATCAATGCTGCTTCCAGCAGACAAACTGGTATGAAGAACAAACTTATGATTAAGCATCTGTATTAAGGGCTGAACCACAGAGATTAAATACTGCCACCATCTTGGCTTACTTAATGATTAGCACAGCTGGGAACACGGACAGAAAGGCTGAAGGAATGGTAATGGCTATTGGCACTAGACAAAACAGGTTGTTACATCTTCTGCTGTTGTTGCTTTAAGTCCTTTGGCATCAAAGAGCTAGAAGGTACTTCTAAATTTATTTCTTCCCAAGTTCATATCTTGTTCATCCTGAAGTCATAAGCTGTAAGTCACATCACCTGCTAAAATTCTTTAACCTTTAGGGAATGACAAATCATAGAATGGTTTGGGGTGGAAGGAACCTTGAAGATCATCCAGTTCCAACCCCTGCCGTGGGCAGGGACACCTTCCACTAGAGCAGGTTGCCCAAAGTCCTTTTCAACCTGGCCTTGAACACTGCCAGGGATGGGGCGTCCACAAATGCTCTAGGAGTTTGATATAATTGCCCTTACTTTTATAATAGCATGGCAACACCAGAGAGATGGGCTCAGAATTCAGTTTAAAACAATTACAATGCCAACAGAATCAAGAACTCATCTTCTAGATGTGTTCCAACTGGGGTTAGTTGTTTCTGTGCGTGTCACATATGATTAGTGCTGAATGCATTTTAAACTGCTGACAGTGGAATTCTGGGAAATTTCTTTTTCTTATACACCATTTGTTAACCTCAGCTAATACTCTAAAGAAGTAACCCAATTCAGTTTCATTTTAACATATAATCTGTTCCAGCAATCTGCTAAATCGTATGTTTATGTTTCAAGTAAAAGCCCAATTACTGAAGTTTATTCACCTTTTTCAGTGCAACTCCAGCAAAAGTGGTTGCTGATAATAGCTCGTGGTACTGATAAAATACTCTATGGTTAGGCTTCACACCAGTGTAAGACGAATCTGCTGTTACTAAAGTCCCACAATATGTATTGCAGCTTGACTGTGAAAATTCCTGTTTAATAAATCTTTTAACCTGTAAATCAGCAGCTTGTTTCTCCCCATTTTGTTTCTCCACATTTCTGCATGCTTGCCATTAGGTCAGTAATAAAATGTCCTCAGAAATGGATTAATGCTTTGGAGTGCTTACAGGGATGCAACACTGTCACATAACTGTGTGCATACACACTGAGCATTAATCACAGTAATACATGCTTACGAGAAGTTCTGCTCTACCACAGTCAGTCCTTGCAGGATCATCAGAAGGCATTTTACTTGCATACACAGGTTTACTTAGCTTTACATATGTGGTATGTAAAGTGAAATAAAATAAGATGATTTATCTGCATAAGATAAGAATATATGGAAGTCTTGAAAGGTTATAGACCCAAGTTTTTACCCATCTGTTCCCCAACTAAGCATGGTTTTCGCTACTCAGTCCCTTGCACACTTCATTCCTTTAAATTCATCACACGAAGTGTCAAATAGTATTTTCTTTGTTCACTAGGGAGAGAAGCAGAGGAATTAACTTCACTTAGTTTGGAATTTTCAGCTTAAAAGATGATTTTCAGTTTTCATTGTACACATCTTCTGATCCTGAAATTCATACCGTATCTCCAGAAGCTTCAGAACTCACTCTTGGGAGTGGCTGCCACAATATTTGTCTTATGTTTCAGTCCAAAGACCACCAGAATTTATTTCTCTGATGCTCTAAGACTCTCTGCTCTATTTCGAGTTTTATATTGAAGAGGCAATAAAATGATTTGTTGTCTGTTCAGCTACCTTGATACTGCCAGTGTTTGTACTGATTGCTTCCAAAGACACAGCGTATTTTTTTCCATGCAAACTCTAAGCTGCATTACCTCACAAAGGGGCCGGATAAAGAGTGTCCACGTAGAGTATTACTGTGATTCATTTGGCACGCAGCTATTTGTAAAATACTGTAATTTTACTGTGTGCTGAAACCACAGTTCAGTCTGTGAACAAAGACTTGCTTTCACTTATTTCATATTCTGAACTAGCAGCCTACTCCCCAGCAGACTGTTAATTTAAGGGTTGATTATCCTTAATCTTGGTATTGCAAAGGTGTTTACTGCCTTGCTTTGTGTAGGGCACAGTGCTTAGAAGAACAGGGTTTTGATCTCAGCTAGCTTGTCTAGATGCTAACGATACAAAAAATGCATCAACAGAGAAGAGCTGGTTCTACTGTTGGTACATTGAGGCAATCAAAAGCAAATTGGATACAACGGTGTTTAGATCACACCACTATCCAGTGCTGAATATTTTGGATTGGACCAAGCAGAACTAATATGAGATAGGATAGGCTGTACGTACATTGTTGGTGGCTTTTGGTTTTGTTTTATTTTTAAACATGTTTAAGATCCTACCGTGTTAATATTTCTCAGTAACGAGATTAAAAGAAGATCAGATGATGAGAGAACTGATACTAAGGAAACTTGACTCATCATTTGTGACCACACTGGAATTTCACTGGGAAGGGGAGAGAGGGTAAGCAAAACCAGAAGAAAAACAATCTGACTCAGAGGGTGGAAAATGAGGGATCAGTTAAAGATTTCACATATGCCAACCCTTCCCTTCTGACTGCTTCATTTCTTGAAGTTTTTTCAGGCTCTGATTAAAGCTGTTGCTTCTTCATTGGGGCAGTGATAAGATTTCCTTCACTGGTGTATTTACTTATTTAGATTCTTTAATGACAACTTAGAGAGCTGCCTTTCCCTTCATCAGGACGCTTTATAAGTATGCTGTCTTCTTAACCTGTCTTGTTTTTTGCTGCCTGTCCTCTACTTGGCCATCAACTGCCACCCCTTAAGAGCTTAATTATATTTCTGTTACCGAAGCCTGTTTTCTCTCTGAACCACAATTATGTTACTACATCGTCTGCAAGCTTCATGTCACCAGATCACAAGTAGCTGAAGTAGTAGCAAGGCTAAACCACCTGCAGGTCAAGGAGGTCAACTGCATCTCCCATGTCCATTTCCATTACTTCACTGGAGCAGAGAGAGCCCTAACAGCTTAAGGTAATTTCATGCTCTGCATGACATTCCTAGACTGTTGTTTGTGTGCTGAGATTTCTGTACTCCCTTTTGTACTGGCCTAATTTTGTCTTCCTTCTCCACTATCCCTTATTTATTTTCTTAAAGCTTGTGAATTGGAAGCTTTTTGACTCCAGCCCCTAATTTCCTTAAACCAATTTTAAACCAAACATCTGTGGATCAGTTGTAAAATATTAATAAATATTTGAATACAGCACATAGAGATCGTGTACCGCTGGAGATTAACAAACATAACTACACTCAGTTTTTACAATAAACGTCCTGCCACATCTCCTCTCCTCCCCAGTGCATACCTCTGATATGGTATATAACCACTCAAAGCTTTGCCCCCCTACAGAGAAACTGGCAAGAGAAAGGGAAACTAATTGCTCCATCTATCAAACTTCCTCTAGCCCAAAGCTGTGTACAGTTCCACAGGGGATCTTTACTGTAAGCACATTTTGTGCTGCAAAATGTGTACTAGTTTATGTCCTGTTTTCATTCCTACAGATGAAAGTTTACCTCCTAAACAATGATGGTTAGAGATCTTGTAATCTCTTGATTTGACAGGCTGTATAAGAAGTTGTGTTCTTTGAGCAACACAAATCATAACTGGCTTGAAATCTACACGAGGCACATTGACCTTCTTGAGTCTTGCTGGTACTGTGCACCGTGTAGGTACGCAGACCAGTAGGATTACCTTTGGAGAGTTTAATTAGGAAAAATCCAGTTGTTTATTGATTTACCTACAAAGAAAAATATAGCTAGTACATTACTTCCAGTGGAGTTCCTGACCTTTATGCTATCAATTCTGAAACATAAAGAGATTAGACCTTACTGATGCCTAGTTGCTTACCATCTCCACTACCTTTACACCGTTTGGTGTAGGCATTTCCAACAACACCAATCAATAGCAATATCACATTTCAGAGCGTCTGGTACTCCATCTTACTTTCTTTCACTGTTATATTCAGCTCACGCATTTGATGAATTCTATATCCTGATAGATGAATAGCTTCCTTTACTAACACAGGAGTTTTGCTGGTTTTATTGTCAGTTTTTCAGGTCCCGCCAAGTATATGCTGAAGACTTGCTTTTTCCTTGCTCTTCATTAGAACAAACAAAAAAACCCCAAACACCAAAAGAAAAATGAAGGCTTGGAGGATAATTACTTATTTTCAGCCAGCAGCAGCTCCATAAGGTTATGCAATTGTCAATGAAAATACAGTTTGGCCTACATACATTTTATTATTGACAATGAACTAGAATGGAGAAATATCTTGGCTTCCAACTTTGAGACTGAGTTCAAGCTTAACACTTAAAAGAAAATCTTATTATTACTATTTCATGAGATTAATCACATCTGATGTGAATTACAGAGAAGCAGATAGTGGTTTATAACGTTTTCCAACATGTACTAATTACTCTTTAAAAAGCATCTTGCACTTCAGATGTTAAGATTTAAACCCTCCAAGAATCAAATCTCATTTGTCTTTCTTACTTAACCAGTCTCATAACAGGTAAGAGAACACAACAGATAAAGTATAAACTGACCTAGTTAATGGCCAAGCTTGTAAGATTAATACATATTAATATACTTGCTTATCACTTCGTTCACATAAGATATACCAATTGCATATCATTTGGGCTTAAATATTTCATGCCCAGTGCATGGATGAGGTTGGTGGGGTTTTTCTTTTGGTGGGGTTTCTTTCTTGTGCCCCATTTTAAAATGTGTGCGTGGAAAGCTCTGTCAATTCAGCAAGAATCATGGTAACATTTTTTCCTATGCCTCATGCAGCAGACTAAGAAAACAGAATGAGAGGGACACATGTCAAGGAAGGATCCTGTGTTGTTCCAAGGACAGGGGGGATGAAATCCCTCCGAGTTCAGCCAAGTTATAAGCTTTCGACTTACATATACAAGTGCCACGTGGAGACTCCTCCCCAGCATCTTAGTGTCTGACAGTGGTGTAGGTTTACACTTGATTATGTCCAGGTTCCTTGTAATTCCTAGCACATAGTTCTTCAGCCTAGAAAGTGTATCCCTAACTCAAGAGGCAAAGCTGGACTTTCTTAGTAATGCTAACATTGGACCAGGGCAGGCACTGAAAGCAGGAGCAACCTCTTAGTTTTTCCTAAACTCTCAAAGATAGTCTTTCTATGGACATTCAGAAAGAGGAGGAAAAAGACTTTCAGTTTTAAGGTAGGAGGCCAGAAAGCATTTTGAAGAGGAATCAAATGAAACATAGTCAAGGAAAGGTCTGCAAGACCCTGCAAGCTATTAATAAAAGCTTCACAAGGAGACTAGCTGTACAGCACCGGAACAAGTTATCCAAAGAGACTGTAGGATCTCCATGCTTGGGGAGGTTTTAAGGACTCCTGAACCAGCTATCCTATCCTTCCTTGACTGTAGCAGATACCCACCATCATTGTAGGTTTGCTAGAACATCATTGACAGCGCTGGCTTTCTGCCTTGAGGGACCCACCACAATAATAATGCCTTTTGGGCAGCAGGCAAAAACACAGACTACATCTCAGTTCCCTAGGTAAGAGGCAAGACAAGGCTGCTTGAACAGCACTACTTAAAGTAGTTTGCTGTATTGTTGGGTTTTTTTTTTCCTGGCTATATTCAGCCTTGTTTTGTTACCCAGCTGGTTTAGCCATTGCTTGAATATTATTAATTGCTCTTGGCTGTACAGGACTCATGTTCTACATCTTTATTTTTTCCTGTAATTTGATGGCCTTATCAGTAAATATGCTTCCCTGTGGAACAGATATATTTAGTTAATTTTGGACTCAGCCTTGAGCCCTTTTAGCTGGGCCCTCAAAAGCAGCTTGTAAACAGTTACATGGAAAGGAATGAAGGACTCCCAGGGCTCATGAGAATAGGAAATGGCCCTACAAGTGTAGGAGAGATAGAATCCCTAAGGGGATAAAGATAGCTAACTACAGAGACCAACTGTTTAAAATGAATGGGATGATGACAATAGGTAACGTGAAGATAGGTGAAGGGGTTCTGGGGAACAACATAGCTGACCTTTATTTGGGTTACATCTATTACGTAGGAAAGTGGTGTTGGAGGCAGCCTGTAAGAAAGCAGGGTTCACTGCTTCATACAGGAGGAGAAAAGTGGTATTTCTGCTTTGTAAATAGTAGCAGCTGAGTTACGAGGAGAGAACAGCTCTTTCCTCAGCAGAGCAAGTGAGAAGACTTGTCTCCAGCTAGGAATTCTCCTTAGTAACAGCCCCAGATCCTCACAGCTCCCAACATGTTAATTGGGGCATTTACAGGGTACATTAGTGAGCTGTTATGAAAAGCTGGTTTAAAATTACTTCATTAGCAGCACAAGACAATTCTGTTGGAAAAACAGAAGCCATACTCTTACCCCTCAGACCCACACTCTTACTCGTCCTACTCTACTTCCCCATGCTTCTTGTGCCACACCATTGTTATTGGGAAAGGATGCTGCTGCGAGTTTCCAGTCTTAGCAGGGCCAGCAAGGGCAACTTCTCTAGCACTTGCTATAGGAACTCTCTTCCCTGCTCATACAGCAGCTGTCATGAAACTTCGGTGAGCTTCACTATCTTTAAAAACCTGCCTGTGAAATTTGGCTGAAAGTGGACATGTCCAAAGCTGTCAGGGGAAAATGACACAACATAATCCTAGAAAACTTGTTTATTTTAGGCCCTTAACTTTGCATTCTAATAAAGCTTTCAAAAGATGTAGTAAAGGTTATGTTCCTCCTGCACACCTGTTAGAAATACTGAAAGTATTTGGCAGATGTTTGTTTCCTCTTAAGTCTGCTTGATTTCCCCATGCAAGAACTCAGAAGTGTCTCTCATTACAAGAAACCCAAATTCTCTGCAAAAGCCATTTTTACCTGGTTTCCGTTTATGCTTTTGCTAACACTCTGCTAAGCTTTCTCTGAACTATCATTATTAAGACGCTTTCATTAACAACCGTATAACAGTTCAAACATTTTTCCTTAACTCCCACCCATGTCTCAGAAGAAAAACCCTCCTGATCCCCCATGAAGTCAAAACGTATACCTAGACAGATGGGAACAAGAAATATTAGAGCTGGTTTGTGTTATGCTGAAGATACAGCTATACTTTTAAAGCAACCAGCATCATCAAAATCTTTGTTCAAGTAATTTGGTGGTTTAAATACCCTCTGCTTTATATGTTGTCATCAACCCAAACAGTTTATCCTGGGCCTCAGGATATGACATCAAGCAGAGAGGATTGCTTTTCCAGAGCAGTTCTCTGGCTACCCAGCCTTGCAGTTTTGCACTGGTTATTGACCAGTCTATTTGTGAGCTTCTACGTGCTCTTTATCATCTTGACCCATTAGAAAAACCCACTTGACGCTGATGCAGTTTGGCTCATGAAGATTTGCAGCATTCACACTTCATGCCTAGCATGGCCTGAGGAAGAGTTCTGGGATTTCACCAAAGACGGGGAGGAAGCCTAAAAGCACCCAAAATGAAGGCTGAAAAGACTTACTTCAGCCGCAAACATGGAAGAGTTGAGGTTGTTTCCTGAGTGGCCGCCCTTGTCTTTAACCGTTGCTGAAGAAGTGCAACTTTCAGCTAAAAGGCAGAGGCTGCCGCATCCGCTGCTCCTCATGGAGACAGTCTGATGTGCTCCAACCCAGTCCACCTGTGGTCACAGCTGAGCTGTTTGACTGATTTGAGGCCCAGAGCACAGGCAGCTGGCACACACTGCAGCCGCAAGGCAGCGGTTTGTAGCTGAGGCTGGCACCTGGCTACGTGAGCCATCCTTAACCCTTTATGTGGTTTATGTGTCCCAGGTGCCAGGCATCTATGTGCAGTCAGGCTCCAGTCCAACTCCAGCCAGCAGCAAGCAGTTCAAAGGCTTATCAGGATTAAGCAGCTCTTTACTCATTCCTCAGCATGCACACACACTTGTGTCCTCAGTGGTAGAGCTCAGCACAGTGCACAGTTACTTAATGGACCCAGGAACGACCGAGACCCACAGTTAAGCCTGGCTTTAAACAAGCTAGGCAAGTCATGCAGCAGTGACGGAAAGCTCATGCCCGGTCCAGATATGCAAGTAGTTACTGTCCTGTGTCACCCAGCACTTTGAACATGGTTCTGTAGTTGGTTTATTCTGGCTTACATAACTAGAAAATGCGCAACATATTAAGATGGTGAAGAGCAAGGAAAAGAAATAAATAAAATTAGTGGTCTTTACCATTTCCAGTGAGTTTGCCCCATTTTGTAGCATGAAAAAGCCTAGTCAATAAAGTGTGTTAGCTATGCAGCATGATACGGCTCATTAGATGTTCCCAGTGTTGAAGGTGGTGCGTGGCTATCTGTACCCACTAAAGGAGAATTGACTGATTAAGTGTGGATAGCCATAAGCTGTATACCCATTGTTTACTCAACATTTGCTCCAAGCAATTTAATTCATCTGTGCAACACCTGGCACCCATTTCAAAGACAACTTTTCACCTGAGCTGTGTCTAACAGCCTCAAATGAAGAAAAAGATTTAAAAGGAAAAATAAACATGTAGTTTTCAGGAGGATGTTATAAAAATGTATGTGTAGCACTCCAGACAACCCATACAAGATCTGTCGTTTGATCTACCGAACAGCTTACCTATGCTTCAGAATACTCAGCAAACAGGTAAAACTCTTACAAACGCTGTTTAGTTTCATAGAGTAGAATCATAGAGTAGTTAGGGTTGGGAAGGACCTTAAGGTCATCTAGTTCCAACCCCCCTGCCATAGGCAGGGAACCCTCCATAGTTTCTGCTTACAGAAGCATTTTGTCATAGAGTTATTGTTTATAAATATTCTGTTCTTCTTTCTTTCAGATTCCTCCTTGCCAATGAAAGTTTTCTGAAACTGACAGTAAGCCACATCTGAGAGCTGGTGTTGTTTTGCCATGCCTAAGACCTTGAGATTAATTGCTTAATGCCGGGTATGGGCAAACATAAACCACAGAAACCTGGCAACAACATTTGAGTCACTAATGCTCTTTCTCAAGCTATGCATTACTGCCAAGTAGCCCCCAAATTAGCACAGATTAAAAAGAAATCATAAATCAAAGCTAACATTTAGGGAAGTGCACTGACATTTCTTGTTGCATAATGGATCAAAACTAGAGCAGCTCTGGCTGAACTGTGCCGAAGCTTACTGTGAATAAGCAATGCTCATCAGTGGAAACATCCAAGGAAGACAAGACTGGCAGTACCAAAGAGTTTGTGAGATTAAAGTTCAGCATGGTATGGCTCTGCTGTAAAACACACAAGCTGCTTCATGCACATGTCATTCTAGGCTTTAGCTGAAAGGGAAAGCGGGTAAAGCAATTCTCTAGCGCGTTTGCAGGGTTAGACTTCTACACGGATAAAGAAAAAGGGTTGTAGCAGCTTTATAAAAGAAGTGCCTAAGTAAAGGAGGGAAGGAATCTATAGATTTTAATCACAATTGAAATATTTGTCTTGAGTATGACGGAAGTCTGACAGAGAATACAGTTAGTTTTTCCCAGTTTTCCTAGTCCTTTCATTACAATCAACCAAACTACATTTGAAGTCAATTATAACAGCACAGTGATCCCTGTCTTCTAAAAGATGTTGCCAACCTGAACCATATTTTCTTTCTGGCCTACTGGGAGTTCAATGTGCACAGCCAGAAAGTGTGCACACTTTGGATTTGCTTCATTTTAGTCATGGTGGCACCATTTTCCTCTCTCTTTAACTCAGTTACCCAGCCGTCTATTGTTTTCTTTTGAAGAAAACCCCAAACTACACAGTGCTGTATGAAACTATGCCTCCTCACACTGCACAGTCCATACCTTATGCAGGTATGCCCATGCCTGACAACACCCATTTTATCCTTGCTCTTTAAACATGCTGTTTCGGTGCAACATCATAGAATGGTTTGGGTTGGAAAAGTTTGCCTCCCTCCATATCCCCAGATACTTCCTGCCCTTTTTTTGTCAGGTTTTGATGACAGGAAAATGTATAATCCCATTCATCCACCGATTTAAGATTTCCCTTTTCCTTGCAGAGGCAGCTGCCCAGTCAGCAGCAGCATCACCACCAGGCAAACCCCGCTGTGTGCTGGTCCCATCTGTGATGGCATTAGCACTGACTGGAGCACAGCTGGACAATTTGCAAGGTGTTGCACACTGACTGCTAAAGCTTCACGGGTGATTATTACTGAGTAATCTTCCACCATCACTGAAAGTGATTCCCTTCCTTGAAGGCCTTACAGCACAAGGAGCACAAAGTGCACAATGCTCACACTTCCCAAGCCTGGTGCCCTTCCTGACTCAAAGTGCAGGCTGATTCAGGTTGATGATTTCCAGATTTATATTTTTTCAGCATGACTTCTTGGCCTTTTAGGTCATGGCACTACTTTCACTTGCAGGGATTTTGTTGGCATGAAGATACATTCCTGATGTCTGCCATCAGCATTCTCTCAGCAGCTGCCCCACCATGCACTGCTTTGTTCCAGGGTGGGCTTACCTCTGTATTCACCAACACACTGCACTTGGATATTACCTTCTCATGCAAGTTCTGTCCATCATTCACATTGCAGAATGCATATTCCCTATAGTACATATCCCGGTGTGAGGTCTGCTTAGTGTTTCTGAGCTTGCTTGTTAAGTTTGGTGAGCTATTTATTCTGTCTGATCTGGAGGAGTCAGAGCAATATAATGACCAACAAGATGCACACAGTGCCCCCAGCATCAAGACAAGACAAGGATCTCCAACAGAAGCTTTTGAAGGAAGTGAAGGATTTTGGCAGACTTCCACTGTTCAGACCAATGACAAGAACTGTTTTACAGTAATCTAAGAACAAATAGCTCATGAAGACCTACACAAAGCAACAGAAAACCTATACACAATCTGCTGTTATCTGTCAGATGGCTAAACATGGACAACGTAGGACAAAAAACTGAAGAATCAGATTCCACATTCTTCTATTTCTGGGAGACATCCCATGAGGTATTACAAAAAAATCCACTACAGGTAGCAACATACCTTCAAATATCTAAGGAGAATGCTGCCTGGTTCATCTGACCAGTATCCTGTAACTGTTCACAGTGAGAAACAGGGTGACCACCTCAACTATTTTAACATGCACACCTTATTTTAGGGACAAATTATGTCTGATAGAGCATTAAATTGCTCAAAAGCACAGCTTTCTGTTTCTCCTTTCAACCAAAGGAGAACATCAATCTCAGATTTAGTCTTGGGGACCAGGAGAAAGGGACGCTTTCAAACTGACTTTGATAATACTTTTTCCAAAGCTAAACAGACTCACAATGAGCAGAAAGGTACAACAAAAACGAAGTATGAGCCATAGCGGATGTTACAACCAGCATAATCACCCAGTGAAACTAAACCCATGTGTGTTTTATACACTTGTAATGTATATTTTGAGGGTGTTGTTTGTATGAAGTTGTGCTGTTACTCAATCACTAAGAACAACTGTATCAACATTAGATACGATCCTT
The DNA here is from genome assembly GCF_963264785.1 of Psittacula echo. Lineage (NCBI taxonomy): Eukaryota > Metazoa > Chordata > Aves > Psittaciformes > Psittacidae > Psittacula > Psittacula echo. The sequence continues at coordinate 75,806,447 of NC_137743.1, forward strand.
CACATACTAAGTTTTTAATCAAAAGATACTTTAACTTTTCTTGATGCTCAGATTCTACAAGACTTTGATATTCTGTTTACAGAACAAACTGATTGCATTAAATATACAACAAAGAACAGTGCAGATCCCATAACAGTCATTGGCCTGACCTAGTCAAGCATTTAGTCTTCTATTGGATTTCTGAAAGGAGAATTATGGTACTTGCACACACACCACCCTATTAAAAGGATAATGATGCTGAAGAAATTAAAGGAACTACACATGACGCCTCTAGCTGTTGTATAGTTCTCTTGCAGTCTGCTTTAAAAGACCATTGACTGCATCCACTTTTTTTCCAGATGCAGGGAAATACCTTCCCTTTGAGACTGTGCCAATCTAAGCGGCAGACTTAGTCATAGACCATAATGGCTTAAAATTTTGAAGAACTCCAAGATGAGAGCACCGAGCTCATGTTTGGGCTGGAACTGTGGCCCTGGTTGTTTCAAGTCCAAGGACAACCTGCAGCTTGACTCAGTTCTTACATAATGTTGTAAAACGGTTCTGAAAGTCTCCCTCTTGATCATTTAGCAAAAAGTGCTTCTTATCCCAGACTTATGGGGCACAACTGAGCAGCGCAAGCGAGTTATGTCAGCTGAGGGTGCTTAATGAGGGCAGGGCTGCAGCTTTTCATCAAGGAAAAGCTTTTAAATAACAAGTCCCCCTCTGCTGTGAGCTGAGCCTGAAATGTTATCTCCCCATCCCTCCCTCTGCCCCAGTCAGCACATAACATTACAGGGAAAATAAAAAATAGAGCAACTTCAAAGTGGTTTCTGTCTTTCCTTTTTTTATGCACATATATATTTAAATTAAGACATCAACTGTTGCAGCTGTTTTAAGAGTAACCATCAGGAACCAATCCCAGCAAAGGCTTTTAAGGTCATTTTCCAATTCATTTTTTTGCTGGAGATACGCAATAGGGAAGCGTAGCACTCAGATTTTCAAGGCATCCCTTTTCCTGTAATGATTAGAGTCAAAATAACAGTTTAAGCCCTTCCCAAGGAGGGGTTTATAAACCTCTGCACCACAAAAACACAATCTCCTGAGACACAAACAGAAGCCAGATGCTCCTGAAGCCTATCTGTTGTTTCTGGAGGTGGGTCAACTGGACATTGCATTAATTCTGTTTCTAGTTAGCTAATATTTTTAGGGTATTCTCACCTCCTGCCTAGTATTTGCTGAGAAGAACATGCAGCTGCAGTAACAGCTTATTATTTAAGTCTCCCAAAGCCCCTCAAACCCTGACAGAAAAAATGTAATAGGTTGAGTTCTGTCCTATGCAATCATTCTCAGTTTATTACAAACCATCTTTCATGCTTTATCTCTAACTACATTAGTAATATATAGCAAGCAAGTGAAGTAATTCTTTACAAGTTCTGCTTATAGCTAATAGTTTTCCACTGAACTCAAGGACCGGTCCTTGAATTACACCTGCTTGTGCATAGGAATAAGACTACTTCAAAACACAACACAGAGCAAGGGCCCAAACCCGTCATTACAGCCAAGCACAGTTTGTATGACTGTTGAGTCCCATTACACCGCTAGTGAGGTTTGGCACAACTGACCTTCCAAAAGAAAAGGCAGACAATGAATCAAATGAAGTAGAAGAGATCCTCTCTAACAGGCTTAAAACTTTAACAGCAAAAACCAAACTGTTGTCCTCAAACTGCACCTTAGGTACAACATACAGCCTATGCTTTGTCTCTAGCACACTGCAGAAGAGCTCAGCGTAACCCTGTCCTCAGCCATTGCTCGAAAAAGAACAGGAATTCAAACACTCTTACCTGAATATCCGTGGGCTACACAGATACTTGCACAGGCTGGATCCCCTTTATATGGCAGGCCTTCCAGTGCTCCCCGTTCCCAGCGTTCAAGTCAAGTAGAACTGTTTATGCTACTACACTGATAAAAATCACCTCGGAGGGCCCCAGAGCTGCCCTCCTAGCTCATAAATTATACAGCTTTACTCCGCTTGGCACAGGCTTGAACCCTGCTATAATTTAGGCTAAAAGACAACACAAAGTTTCTGCCTTTTTTGGAGCCCTTCGGCAGTTCGCTGCTGAGCCACAGGTTCTGGTCAGGCCTCTGCAGGTGCTCTTAATTAGGAGAGAATCCACATAAGGAACTGGCCTTAAAGATACAAGTCTTTTAAGCACAAGCCTTCAAAACCTAGCCATATCGCACCGGCATCTGCACTGAGAGATGCTTACAAAGAGCACAGATAAAGCAGCATTTAAGCACAACTGCTGTTCCCCTTTGCAAGCAAAAGATCATGAAATAGCATTGACTTATCTCATCCTAAATGTGAGTGCCCAGTTGATTCACCTTCCTGCCTTTGACTTGCTTTAACACTTCTATTTAAGAAGTACTTCTGTGCTTAGAAGAGCAAGAGTAGTGTATAAAAACTCGCACAGGCACTTCTTGCAGAGTTTGATTATCTTTGGGAACAAATAAGCTCTTATTCACATTTGCAAGAGAAGACTGAATGACTTGAAAAGTAAAGACTTCAGAGAACCAGTGTGAAATCATGCACAGAAATAAATATACAGCCTGGATGATCATTAATGGCATATAGCCTGTAAGGATGTATGGAAATAACATTCTTCATTTTGAAAGCGTCAGAGGAAAAAAAGACACATACAATTAAACCACACAGTACCAGGAAATACAGTAGGCTCTTTCTCAATACTGGATAAAATGAGACAGGCTTACACAAGTATTGCCATTGACACACTTTGAGGGCTGGAGCACCTCTCCTATGAAGATAAGGCTGAGAGAGTTGAGGTTGCTCAGCCTGGAGAAGGCTGTGGGGAGACCTTATTGCAGCCTTTCAGTTTTTGAAAGGTGCCTGTAAGAAAAATGGGGAGAGACTTTTTAGCAGGGCCTGTTGTGATGGGACAAGGGGTAATGGTTATAAGCTAAAAGAGGGGAAATTCAGGCTGGATGTGAGGATCAGAGTGGTAAAATACTGGCACAGGTTGACCAGAGAAGTGGTGGATGCACCACCCCTGAAGGCATTCGAGGCCACGTTGGATGTGGTTCTGAGCAACCTGGTCTAGATAGAGATGTCCCTGCTCATTGCAGGGGGGTTGGACTAGATGACCTTTGAAGACCCCTTCCAACCCAACTATGATTCTGTGATTCTATGATTTTAGTCCCTAGAGCATCCCTGAAAGTTAATATTAGGCTGACTTTGTCCTCCCTAAGCATTGGACTGTGACATCTAAATTACAATTTGGGAGGCACAAAGGAAGAGGGAATATCAATGCTACTTCAGATGTTGTTCTGAAACATGTCCTATAATAGCCCTCACCCTCTGCCAGCGCTTATAGATAGCCTAAGAACACTAGCCCCTGAATCTGGGCTTCTCATCAAGATGTCTAAATTATGTGAATAACTTTATAAAATCCACATCTGAGCTGTGAGAAAATGTGGATCACTTGATAAAGTCCAAAATACAGCTATGCAATTTCTCTAGCATAGCTCAACAGACCTAAACATGAAGTGAAATCACAGGGGAAGCCTTCCCAGAGAGAATCTCTGGGTTAGACTTTGATCTGATTGATCTTGTGCTAATCTAAATTAATTTTCATTAACTTAGATTAATAAATTAATTTTGTCAATAAAAATTAATTTAAGAAGGGTGATTTTAATGTCTCAGTAGTCCCACGCATATTTGGCTATTCTCAAAACTACTTGGGCTACACTTTGATTGATGACAGAAACCAAACACGAGTCTGCATATTCTTGATACTGGATGTACAGCAGCTGTTTTTCAGGACCTCAGTTCCATATTGCTCTAGCAGCAGCCTGAACTGAAGCTGCACAAAACTCTCATCAGCCCTATAGCACATGATGCCAAGTTCTTCTCCAGGAAGGAGTATTTTCTCATCCTGACAATGGCCAGTGGATGTTGTAAGAGGGAACGTAGGGACTGTATGATGAGTAGAATACTCATCAAACTATACTGCAATAGGTCTGAGGATGACCAGTTTGTCCCCCATACATTTCACTATTATAGTAATATTTTCCTTCAGCATCTGTTGTTTCTGAGGGCTTCTAAATAGTTGCTGAACTTTCTTCACCTTTTTTTATTCCAGAAACCTACAGTTTATATATGCCCAATAGGACATAAATATTGATTTTGTAAGTTTGTAAGGAAACACTGCGTGAAAAGGATTGCTGGGAGACACTGATTTAGAACGTCACATTTGTGCCATTTCCTCCTAACTTGATATGAAAAACAACCAATCAAATTCTGCATTCAGTCAGATTCTTGTAAGCAGAACTTTTCTGGCTTTATACAGGTATAACTGAGTACAGAACTAGGTTCAATGCACTGCCATGGAAAATTAGATGGTATTCGGTCATATTAGTTCAGTTGCTTCAGCTTGCCCATTGGCACCTCATTCAGAGGAGAACAGATAAGATACCATCGTAGTTTAACTCCAGCAGGCAACTGAGCATCACAGAGACATTTGCTCACTTCCCCCCAGTGGGATGAAGAAGAGAATCAGAAGGATAAAAGTGAGAAAACTCGTGGGTTGAGATAAAGACAGATTAATAGGTCAATTCATTCACCACTTCCCATCAGCAGGCAGGTGTTCAGCCATCGCCAGGCAAGCAGGGCTCCAGCATACGTTAACAGTTACTTGGCAAGACAAACACCATCACTCCGAACATCCCCCCATTCCTTGTTCTTTCCCAGCTCTATGTGCTGAGCATGACACCATACAGTATGGGATATCCCTTTGGTCAATGGGGGTCAGCTGTCCCGGCTGTGTCCTCTCTCAACAGCCTGCTCGCTGGTGGGGTGGAGTGAGGAGCAGAAAAGGCCTTGACTCTATGTAATCATTGCTCAGCAGTAATGAAAATATGCCTGCGTTATCAACTCTGTTTTCAGTACAAATCCAAACCACAGCCCCATACTAGTTACTGTGAAGAAAGTTAACTCTATCCCAGCCAAAACCAGCACAAATATCTACTACAACCTTTATGGATATTTTTAGGTGGAAGAGATCTGGGGAGGGTCAGGAGAGGAGATGGCTAAATAGGTACAATGAATATAGTGTTCCAGTCCACCTTTAGGGCTACTCTGAGGCTTCCACAGCTCTGAGAAGATGGTAGGATTACTTACCACATCTACAATGTCTTTTCATCATCAGCTTTCTGAATCTGCAGTTACTCTTGTGGCTGTTGTATAACTCTCATCTGTCCCATCCTAACTACGAAGAAGTCTGTCGTACACAAAGTAAATGACAGGTTAATAGCCAAATATGCGTGGGACTACTGAGACATCTAAAGAAAAGTGATTGCATTTATCACCGAATTCTGACTGCTCAGAGTATAAGAAAGGCAGAATTGACTACAATGGTTGTAAAAGAGTAAAATGTTTCTTACCTCATCTGGCCTTAAACTGATCTCTTTTCTGAAAAGTCAGTTCTTAGTGCAAAAGTGTTATGAATGCCATTCTGGGAAATCCTTATTTACGCTCTGCGTTATGTAATTCTAACAATACTGTCGTTTATGTTTTACAACAAGATACCTAATTTTTTTAAGTCATCATATGCACATTGAAATCAAAGAGAGAGAATCCTAATGAACAGCACACAAGCGTCTCAACAGAGAGAAAGAATGCCTAAATTACACGCAGAGGACAATAGTGAACAGAACCTTTCTAAGCCCACTGAATTCAGAGGTGCCTTGAATGGACTTGCTGGCTTAGTGTAGGTCAGTGTCACCAGCTGAATTAGGAACCTATATTTAGCAGTGGGACTACTTCCCACTACCTCTTCTGGAAGTGTATTTTTAGCTCTGAATGTCTAGAAAGTCCTCAGCATCACCTCAACAACTAATGCCAAATTGGCATTAATTTCTGCAGAGTTCTAAGCTGAGAGAAACTGATGTTGTAATTAAAAATACCTATCTGGCAAAGAAAAATGGTAATGATATGAAAAGTAAATAAGCACAGGAGATAATATAAAGATGCTGAGTTGGGCAGGAAACTATTTCTAATACGAACTAAGTCACTTTTTTATAGTACTCATTCCACTGAAATGGATGCATTTAAATTGCTGTTTAGGTACTCTTATTCATTGCTGTTGAGATCATATTAGTTTAAATGCTGAGTTCATTTAATTCTGGCTAGGTCAGTAATTGTGCTAATGAACAAGGTGTACCCTCAACCATTTGCTTTCAGATGAATTAACGCTCATTTGTGAAATAAAATGGCTTTCTTTTTGTAATTTCATGGAGGCACACAAAAAAAGGAAGTGCTGATCTTGTGCAGGCTGAAAGGAAAAGTTGGATGCCATGAAAGTTTAAATTAAAGACAAGACAGTTTCTCATGCACTATAAAATCTGTGACTGCCATAAACCAAGACCCTGCTTAATATCCGTGCATTTTAATTCTTAGCAATTAATGTTACAAAAGAAGGAAATTAACCTACTAACCACACCCTTTCTAATGCACCCCAGGATGCCATTGGCCTTCTTGGCCACAAGGGCGCATTGCTGGCTCATGGTCATCCTCCTATCCACCAGGACCCCCAGGTCCCTTTCCCCTTCACTACTTTCCAGCAGGTCAACCCCCAACCTGTACTGGTACATGGCGTTGTTCCCCCCCACATGCAAGACTCTACACTTGCCCTTGTTGAATGTCATCAAGTTTCTCCCCGCCCAACTCTCCAGCCTGTCCAGGTCTCGCTGAATGGCAGCACAGCCTTCTGGTGTGTCAGCCACTCCTCCCAGCTTAGTCCCTTCCAACCCTTGGGATTCTGTGATTCTGTGACTAACTAGTTAATCATGTTGTTATAGATATTTTAGAGAGTTTCCTTTTTCCCACTGGTAAATTCTTGTTACAGAAAAATTACTTTAGTACCAATTATTTATAGTTTCGATTAGAGCCTTCATATTTTCCATGAGTGTTTCTACTTTGAATTGCTGTACAATGAATAATTATGAATTTAATCCTGTAGTGAGAATATCACATGTATAAACAATTATTTAATTTGCTACAAAATAGATGAGGAAGCTAGCTAGGATCTTTTTAGGATCTTCTGTAATACAACCCAAACTTAAAGGATTCTTTAAATCTGCTAGCTTATAATATCGTACAAGCCGATTTCATCCATTCTCAAAGGGCCTGATTCAAAGCTTTGAAACTAATGCCAATCAGTTTCTTCATTATTTCTTCATAAATCACAGCATGATCAGTGAGTTCTGTGGGACACTTCTGTGTTTTCTGCATCCTCTGTAGAGAGTGCACTGGAAGCCGGTTTGATATACAATTTGGGGCGTGACACGACAAGTTAATGCAGAGGACAAACCCACAGAAATGAAACTTAACTGATGTACAGAAAAGGTGGGAGTGGGTTTAGAAGTGTAGTAGTTTTGTAAAAGAACTTTTATTTAATGGCAGTGGTGCTGATGTGCTTACTGACTAACTTGAACACTGGCAGAGTATCTAGTGTGGCTGCCCCTTGAAAGCAGAGATGGGGAACGAGAGAAAGGTCCTTCGAAAACTGTTCTATCAGATTTCTCATTGATTAAATGGTATGTATATCTCTGAAAGAGGATGTTATATTTACAATTGTAATAAAGGTGTTTTCAGTTTTGTAAAAGTGAAGAAAAATGTTCTGTAAGTTACGGCTTTGTCTAGTAATGTAGAAGATATCTTTTTAGATATTCTCTTTTTAGCACTAACGCATACTTTGAAGGTAGTAAACTAGTAAATTATTTACTACCTGTGTCAGTCTCTCAGCTGTAAAATACGTTTAGTGATGCAGGCAAAGCAGCAAAATGCCACATTATCTATTTTTTGATGATGATGATGATGATGGAAAGAAGCAGGAAGAGAAAGAAGCAGGAATTGTGACATGCAAGTAAAAACTCAAAAAATATGTAGCAGGGGACAGTAAAGTGGAAAAGGACAAAATTGGCAAAAAGGATATGAAGGAAGAGAAATTTGAAGCAAAAAAGAACAAGAAGCAGATGGGGAAACAGCCAGATAAATAAAGTCATTTGATTCAGATACTAATTTACAGTAAAAGTATGAAGTCTCATTAAATACACAACTATAACGCAAAGGAATACTCTCACAAAACTTGTTTTGGCCAGATGCCTATGTACTGAGTCCCATAAAACTGTTATGTCTCCATTTTAAGGTCAGAAGGGCTCACCTAATCTGACTTCCATACGCAGTGCATTTCAACCAGCTTTCAGTGTATTGAGCACAGTAACTGCACAGAAGGAAATACCCTTTGATTTTTTAAAAATCTATTTTGAAAGTCTACATTTTCCCCATGTTCTCTGCACCCTTTTAGAATATCCAAACCTTCAATTTATTGAATGCACTAAGTATAGGCTCTTCTTTTATGTGGGCAGAGATCAGTCAATGTGTTCTTAGAAGAGCTGCCAAGAGCTAAACTGTCTTTGAGAATGACTTGCTACAGTTTTCATTTTAAGCTCAAAACCTTTGTAGATGTTATTTTCCTCATTTAACACAAGTGTTCAGTGATAACCTGTGGATCCAATTACAATGTATTACTCAGAGGTTTTCAGTTTTCTTAATTTCTTTATGACCAACAAAAATGTTCCCTTAAGAATGTGAAATACCTTTTAATTTATGAATTCATTTGAAGAGATGCCATCATTCCATTTACTACTCATGCGTTAAATTAGTACTTTTCAATTCATACACTTTTACCAGTAAGCCTCAAGATCTTTTTCCTTCCCTGCACATAATAGGACTTCCTACCTTCCTTTCAGTCCTAAATAGAGAACTGAAGTCGTTGCCAGTGTTTAGGCTCTAGGCACTTTTTGGCCTCAAGTTTTTTTCTCACAGTTCTTTCCTCCCCCCACTGAAGACGCAGTGATTATACCTGTGATCTGCTGACGTGTCCATGCCTGTGCATGTAGGAACCTCTCCTTGTCAGCGAGGCTCTGCCTGGGCACTAAGTACAGGAGTGTTGATCACAGTGTGAGTTGGGATTGAACTCAGTACCACAGGGCTGTGTTTCTCCTGCATAACCATCTGAAACAAAGGCTGTCCCGCCATCCATGGATTTGTATTGCTATTTAATCCCTAGATTTACTAAAGTCCAAAGAAGAGAACTCACCAGCACCTAACAGGACTGTGTTCCTCAATTTACTTCTGTACATAAATCCAAGTCTCAAGGTTTTAAAATGAGGCTTTTCCCCACGATTTTACTTCCTGTTTGGTAAACAGTGCTTTTACTCCCTTTGCTACTTCAGCAGCAGAAGCCAGGGTGGCTTTTTTTCTTAGAGTTTGCTTGGAAAATCTTATTAAATTGTCCCCACAAAATTAATTTACTTTGGTTACAGTTACACAAGCCAATGAACTACTTCTCACTAGACGTTCAGGTTTTGTCGTGTTTGCATATACAGCAGTGGCTCTGGTGTTCTGATTTGTCATATTATAGGCCAGTTGGAGTTAAGAGTATGTTTTATTAATTGAATCCTACTCCAGTTTGTTGGATCATAATAAAAGGGAAAAATCCTTATAGGCATCTAAAAAGAACAAATATATAACTCATCTGCTTACGTTCCACTGAGTATGCTGAACATTCTGAACTAGAAAGATCAAATAGGAGGCTACAAATCATGCAGACTGCCCAGATTTTATTAGTAAAATCTCACAAGGTAAGAGGGGATCGATGTCCTCCACTGAATTCCAAATGGCATGCATTAAGTGTTTAATAGATACTCCATTCAGAGCATTTTGCTGTCTAAAAATGGCTCTTTTGTTTGTGAAATTTATAATCTATTAGGTGAATCTTTATAATCTGCTCTCTCTAGTGCCTGAAACCTATGTTGGAACTTGCATTCATCCTGTTATCCAAAATGAGGTAATGAGAATACAGCTAATGTGCTTAGTCCATTAAAGAATTAACACGGAAAGTCTTGGAACACAAATTTTTGTAATTAGCATGTTTGCTGACAAAAGCTATGTGTGTGTTGATGGCAAGCTGCATCCTTATTATATTTTATACACAGATGAGACTGTATGTAAGTACCTTTGGAGCTGAAACATGTCTGATACTGAGCAACTTTCCTATCCGTTGGGAAATGCCTAACAGGCATGATTGAAGAGAAATTACTTGAGTATGGATACCAACTTTCAAGGTTAAATCTCAACTCCAAGGATAACTTATACTGGTTTTTATGAGACTATGTTGTGTGCTGTTGCTTTTATTGCAGGGTAATGTGATGGAGCACAATGCTGCTGCTGAAGTGGAGACATCCCTTAAGTGTCTACTGTATCCATTAGGCTCTGAAAATTGCAAATCGCTGACTACATGAATTACTCTGGAACAGTTTAGCATGTGTGTAGAGTTTTCGCTATCAAAAAGCTCTGGTGATTCCACATTAGAAAGCAATTTTCAATATGGCTTACTGGGAATTTAGGCACATAAACAGATACTCAGCAGTGATATTTAATGCAGTTTACTGAATAGGTTTACAGATTAGGGACATAATTTTCAGAGCTTTGTCAGGTTCTGTCTGAGCGCACTGATTATGTGCCTGGAAATTTGACTTTTCCCTGTGTGTTTTATTTTCCTCTGTTCTCCATTTGGATGATAAAAGGTAAATGCAAAGGTAGGATTGTGCTGATGCAGTGGAAACATACTTCAGTGTAGTTTATAATCAGAACCTCTGCAAGAAATAATGTTTATGAGATCATCTTGTCTTGCTGCAGATGTTTTACATTAAACTTCTTGCTACACATTGTGCACAAAATACATGAGCAGATACTGGTATTTTGCACAGAAAATTGATATGGAATAGAAGCTGATGTAAAATTACAATGAACAATTTAAGTGCAGACATGGCGATATCTAGTTGTTTCCACTTAAATGTTTATGAGCAGAATAGTAACTGAACACAACAAGGACCTGCGCCATAACCGGGTCCACTGGGTGCCTTAAGAGTATATAAATATAAATAGCAACATATGGGGTATGGATTCATTTGTAGTCTACTCTAAACAGTTTTGGAACATCTTTCTCTTGATAGAAGGCAAACAACCAAACACAGCAAGTATATGACAGTGTACAAATTTGTCTCAGCCAGCGAATGCAGGACAGAATGTTTCTGATCCACTTGATATCTCCTTACTTCAGTGCTCAGTGAGGAAGGCTATATGACTGACAAGGCACAGTGGCACTGTGGGTGATGTGACCTCTCTCATGTCACATTGGGGTTTTTTTGTCTTCGTTTTGGCATCCAGAGTTTGGCCTTAGATAATTACCCAGCTCTAGTTTGGAAACTTGCTTCTTTTTTCTTCCCCATAAGCAGATTTCCTGTTTCCTTTTCCCAAACCTGCTTTTCTTTGGCTTTGGTTTTATTTTTGTGCTTTTAAGTAAAATTTGGCACTTGAAGTTCATCATTTCAATAACTGGAAATGTTTTTCTGATTAATAAAGGCCATAGCTAAGGTTCTAGGATTACGTATTGTTATAAGCTGCTCCACCAAGTTCCTTATAAATCATTCCCAGCAGATTCCTCTTCTAGTGTTTGTCATGCTAACATGATTTCAATTCAGAAAGACAGACAAATGTAATCAGGGCTCAATGAATCAAATGCAGGAAAAGATCATTTAACATAATACTGATAATACTGATAAAAGCAGTAGGTTACAGAAATTTCTTGTCCAAGTTATGCAAATTACTTAAGTCTCTATATTTATGACATTTTCTTTTGAGTCATATAGTTTCATGTGTTAATTTTATGGGTAAACAGATTTTGCTTGGTTTTTTTTTTCCAACTCGTTTTTTCTATATATAAATTTTTCAGCCTGATAATGAACTAACAATACTTTTACACATAGCTTTTAATAACAAAAGAGAGAATTGTGAAGAGATCTGAACATTAAAGACGAAATATACCACTGAAACTTAGTAATACTGTGGTGATTTGTAAAGCTTGATGCAAGCACAAACTAATAATGGGGTCTTTAGCTAAGATTCATAATATGGGCAGAGAGTTTTGTAACACAGCATCTTCATTTCGGTGACTAATATCATCTAATCTCATCAGTGACTAGTCTTATCCAAAAGAGGTCTAGTCATTGATGTCAGTGGATACTTGGTCAGACTTTAAAGTGAATGCATACACATTATATTATAAAAGCTTGAGGTTCCTTTAATTTTTATACACGTACCTCAAAGACCAACATTATTAATTCCTCTTTTTTGGGGGAGCAAAATGGGGGAGGGCAGCAGGAGGAGAAGTAACAGGTTAAAGTATATAACTAGTGGAGGAAAAGGATTTCCATCATAGGAAGCATTTCAAAGTTTCTACATCCCTTTGAATATAAACCAGAGTAAAAAGTTAAGATTTGGACTTTCTGTGTCTGAAATGCAATTCTGAAAATGCCCTCAAACTTGAAATAGCTCATTTGAGAAACTGTAATGCTTTTTTTTTTGACTTTGAGTCTTTTTTAATAGAAAGTATATTTCAACTTTTCATTTTACTCTACTAAATCCTATTAACTGGTCTGTATCAAAAGAGATGGAAGTATACACTTGGAATAGCCCTTAATAGTTTTTCATATGAATAGCAACTAGCGCTATCACATTGTAGTTAAGCTGACACAGAGAAACATAGACATCTACACAACAGGAAGAAGTTATTTTGGTATTTGTGAAATATCCATAGGAGCCATAAAATTGGCACTGCTCCTTCCCCTCATCAGACATGACATCTCCCATGAAGCAGACTGAAAAAGGGTGTGCATAGTATGGGGACGGAGTAGAAGCTGCTCTTTCATGGAAGGATTTATGCTGACAGAGCTCACTTAGATACCTTTGGAGAAACACAGCTGGAAAAACAAGGTCTATGGATGAATTCTTGAGTTTCTTCCAGAGACAAAGTGACCCAGATTTATAATCTCTGCATTCCTATGGTGGCATGAAAATGCGTGTGTCTCAGCAGTAATTCCCATTCACAGCTTTACATGTTTTTTCCTTATATTCAGACTCATACTGTTAAACAGGCACAAACCTCTGATCTTTCCCAAAGTCTAAATATTTCCAACTGTAAATCCTAGGAATGATGCAGAACTTATGCTGAATAGGTTCTGTAACTCAAAAAGTCTTGAGCCTCTCCTTTAATGAATTTTCAAGCTGTTATCTTCCTTTCTTATTTGCACATTGTCCTTTTTAATTGCCCTTCTGATTGCCTGCAAAAAATTCAAATTCAGAACAGGTATTTTCAGTCTCATCCAGCCTTAGTTGTTCCCCTGTTAACAGCTATGCAAAACATTAATTACTAAATTGAACTTGCAAACATTCAGAAAATGGTTTCCTTCTCTCTTTGAAAGCATTTCATTCACAGCGCAATTTCATTCATTAAAAGCATTGAAGTGTCTGAGGATACCTGCATTCCCTCCCCACAACTGACACAGTAAATCTTAATGCTCTCTTCTTTTTCCTAATCTGCAAGGCAATCAAGCTGGAGATTCTCTGCAGCCCTCTGGGATTAGAGGGTGGCATGAGGAAGAAGCTGCAGAAGGAACTCGTGCAACTAGGAGGAGGGGACACTGTTTTGGGGGTAAAAGAATTAATTGTTGGATGTTGTGGGTGTGTGGAAAATTAGGTCACCCTAATTTTTCAGGCTATTTTAAGATCAGACAAATATTCACAAACCAGTAGTGCAATAAGGCCAGAGAGTTTTGAGTGAGAGAGCTCGCAGGATGTGCAAGCTCAACAAGGAGAAGCTCAGCAAGGTTTTTGCTGGATATCCTACCCTATAAGCACTTCACTATGTGCGTTTTCTGATTGATCATAAAATCTCATGCAGCTGATTTCCAAAGCCAACTAAGTCAGGCAGTATCCTTTACTCCTTAAACCACAATCAGAGCCTCTCCCCGCACCTCTCCAATGGAAATTCTTCTCCAAGAAATGTCTGATGTAAATCACGCCAAGGCACTGCCAGGTTGACTTGCTTCTTAGACTTTTAGTATTTCTCTGGATTTGACTTTTTTCCTTATAATGGCAATTACTTTGGCTAAGCAAAACCTCTATCCTGCTCTTTCTCACTGAAATGTAGAAACAACCACTACTGTATCTTCCTGGATTATTTTCTCCTTTTGTAGCATAGGGGGAGACACAAAAAAGAATTAGTTCATTTCGTTTGATATCCGTGAATGTCCTTGGCTTTGAGGCAGGCTGATGGCACGTCTGCTACATTCAGAAAAGGTACCTCGAAGAGCAGAGACATTCTACAGAACAAGCAGTGCAGCACTGCAGAAAATCCAGGTGGGATGTTTAACAAACCTTACAGATTTATGAGGTAGGGGAATTATATTAGGAGTGTGGACTATGCTTTAACACAATCATTCATTGGGATAAGAGAAGCAGAACTTGCTCTGTAAGTCTGTAATTGTTGAAATTAATAACTGTGGCTCATCACTCTCTGCAGTACTCCACCAATTTACTGTGCTCTTTTATCTCAATTACTTTCTGTGTGTGTCTTACATTTCTCTATTAAACTTCAGTAATTGTAACACTATGGTAATAACATTGACATATAGAGTATTATATGATGGGCTATTTTACATTATTCTGACTGCCTTATTTATATTATAATTATTAGTGTCTATATAAATGTGATTCATTGAACTAATAAGGTTTTCAGACAACTGCCATAGCTCACTGATTTTCTTCTGTTATGCATGAATTTACCTTGCACTGCTAGTTGGCTTTCCCTTCACTTTTAATGCAGGCATTTGTAGAATAAAGGCCTTCCACTTTAGCCTCAAAGTAATGATACTTAATACCTCATTCTAGCTCGATTCCATTAAGATGACAAAGCAAATGGGAAGTACCAAAGTTACATTTTCTCAACTAATCTGTTCTTTTGTTCAAAAGTACTTCCAGAAGCACCCATTCCCACTAATCCCTGCAGAAGTGATGGCCAAAACATGATTTTATGAATTTAAGCAAGTTAGCACTCTGAAATCTGGTGTAGATTTTATGTAGTTCATTAGCCATGCAGTTCTCCTCAGAGAGGAATTTGGGTAATGCCTTCTGAATGGCACAGTTGCTTAATCTTTTCAATATCTCAGAGTTGAATGAACTGTTTACCCTATCTGCCCTGCAGGGACCTTAGCCTGCAATCAGTTCTACCACAATATGAAAGTCAGTTAAGAATGTGGTAAATGAAGGGGATCCAGAAAAATACACTACTTAGTATAACCTCATCTAGTTCAGGTCTTCTACATGTAGCGGCATTTTAACAGATCCTTCAGACTACATCTAGCACACCACTAGCTTATAACATAAACCATATACATGTATTAGATCCCACAGTAATAAGAAGATTGAGAGAAGTAATGCAAAACATTTATTTCAAAGAAATAATTATGCAATGTAAACCCCAGCAGACTCTGTCTATGGTTTCCCTCCTGTGCTCTGGTCTAAGACAACTCAGTTGCCAGTCGTTTTATAGGAGGAGATCAAGACTTGTGCCTGTGGAATGGTTTTGTTTACAGTCGCTTTGCTTTCTGAACAACTATGATAAGAGGGGTTTCACTCCATCTCTTGTTATTTCTGAGCATTTGTTGACGGTAAGCTGTGTACAGCGCTGTGCACTGCAATAACAGTATGTTATATTTTGTGTTGGCCCTTTGTTCTCGGCATATATTGATTTTCTTTTTCCTAAGGTGACCTTCATACTCTGCCTGTGTTGAACATGAAGGGTATTTATTTCAAGCTCTTTCCTTGCATGCTTAGCTAAGTTCTGCTGATGCTATATGAAATTACAGAAGCACCAAGACGTTGGGAGACCCTAAATCGCAAGTGTCCAAGGGTCAGAGATTCCAGCGTTGCAATTCCAAGTTGCAGTAAAAAACACTTTCAAAGTTTCCCGGTGTCTGACTTACATTTCAGGTATTGATTCCAGCTGCTGGAAACAATCATAAACAGTGACACCACCATCTGGTGGGTGACACCTCTGTAAAATGTTTATCTTTCGTAGTCACAAGTATTTATATGGGATAAAGGACTATATAACATGAGTTATATAGAAACTAGAACCATCAAAGGTCTGTGTTACATTTTCCCCTTTTGCGGGTGTGGTATTTTGTCATTAGTGGTACAAATTCCCTGCCCTGTTTATTGATGCAATACAGATGCAAGTACACTCATTTCTACGCTTCTAACTAACCATGTGGGTAGAACCCGTAGATAAGATGATCTTTGCACAGACAGTGACTATTAAACTTCCCTTTAGCAGAGCTTACTAACTACCTACTATAGTTAGTATCCAGATGCACAGCCTCATCATTAATGCAAAGAGTTCTGAAGGTCAGAGCAAACAGTAAGAAAAATGGCTATCAAGGCAATTATTTTGCAGACTGGGGAATAACTGTGATATAGTTGGCTGATTTATCTCTGTTTTCTGTCTACAGAACATTAATGCAGTGTTTTGATTATCTTCTCAGTAGAAAGAAACTGGACAAAATAAGAACTTAGTGAAAGAGCAGCCATCTGGAACTGGGATCTAGGTATCACAGTATCACAGTATGTTAGAGATTGGAAGGGACCTCAAAAGATCATCTAGTCCAATCCCCCTGCCAGAGCAGGAATACCTAGATGAGGTTACACAGGAATGTGTCCAGGTGGGTTTTGAATGTCTCCAGAGAAGGAGACTCCACAACCTCCCTGGGCAGCCTGTTCCAGTGTTCTGTCACCCTCACTGAGAAGAAGTTTCTTCTCAAGTTTAAGTGGAACCTCTTGTGTTCCAGTTTGTACCCATTACCCCTTGTCCTATCATTGTTTGCCAATGGTCTGGAATGCTATTTATATTCTAGGCTTAAATAATTTGCATTTTTATTGCAAAGTAGATGAGGATGGTGGACACAGTCTAGACTAAATTCACAGTAACACGGACCCTTGTTTTCGGGCTTTGATTCAAGAATTTGTGTTGGTGGCTATGCAAGGATTGTACAGCCACCCCCAGACTACATTGAAAAGCAATGGGAAACAATACAGCTCCTCAAATGTTAGTTGCTAGGTAGGAGACTGACACAGAACTTTAGTTAAAGAAGTCTTCTCTCAAAGAGGAGAACCAAAATTTGACTTGGTTTTGGAGTCTTTTTTGGTCCTTGTAAAAGATGCTGTTAATCAGTAGTTCAACTCAAAGTTTCTTCTAATTTTCGCAGCTGATTTAAACAGGGTGGAATAAATTTATCCCTCTTGGAACTGAAGTATATAAACTGTCATGAAGCTCTCCAGCACAGAATAAACAAACCAAACCTGCAAAACACCTAATGCTCCCCAAGGATCTCATCTCTCAGAATCTAAATGTCCTATTTTCAAAGAGCTATCTAGTTACTGTGCAGTATGCAGTCCACCCATGAGTAAATGTCAGACTTTTGCACTTAAAACTCCGATTTCTGATGTCCTAAAAGATGCTGCTTTCATACCTTCTCTGTTACTGCCCATCCTGAGCTATGAATCAAGAGAGGTGCACATTCCAGTTCCTCACAAGCTTACATAAGAAATCAATTTTACCTCATGAAAGACAAAACTATTGGACTGGAAGATTAATGAACAATTCCAGTTGCTTTACAGCAGCAGAATCTCAGTGATTGATCCCAAACCAGACAAAAGCCTTGTACTGCATCACAAAGCTGAGATTCTGTACAAAGAGAGACTGATACATAATTTGTGCATGTCACAAAACTGCTACACAGGTCGATATAACTAGCACTTTACACAGGAAAGGCATGGAAATAGAAACAACCAGTCTCTACTGAACTAGAGGATAAAGCAGCAATGCTTGTCCAAAGCAAAGATGTTACTCGCTTCTCTTCCCTAGCCTAAACCAAGCCCTAAAACATTTGCCACATTTGAGCAAGTGAATTAAGGAGATTCTGTGATTACATCTGACAATTATTTTAGTCCAGAGTATTTTTCTGTGAAGATAAACTGTAATTATCTGCATAATTTAAAATAGATTGACAATGTAATTATATTGCAGACATTTCTGCACTGTTGGTATTATCCTTCTGAACAAAGCAATCTTTCAGGACTGTTCATCTGAATGGCTATTTTAAGTTAAGATAAATAAATAAATAAATGGATGCAAAATAATAATTTAAATAAACATTTTCAATGAATGCTCTTGGGTTGCCAAGCTTCATGTTTAAAAAAGTACATTAAAGCCAGACCATCAGAGCAATGTAATTAAGATATGGCTTGCAGATGTAGCATCTGTAAATCATATTCAGAAGAAAAACCCCTAAAGAGTAGCCTTTAATTTGCACTAGAAGCAAGCCCTAGCTCTTGTTAGTGTTTTCTTGAGTCTGAAATGCTCAGATCCAAATCTTAACTTCTCCACAGTTGAGGGTATTTCTTTGTTCTTATGCTTTTAGTGTATTTGCTACGTTAGTCAGATTTTCTCTGAAGGTTCCTCCTGCTAGACTCATTTTATGAAGACAGTTTCGCCCTCTTTCACCTTCTTCTGAATCTCAGGGGCAATATTTGTGGCACTGTCTTGAGATACCAGCAAATATTTAGTACATCTAGTACAGGATGCACTGAAAAACATTAATTTGCATAAGAGAATGCGTCTGAGAACTCCATGCTCATGTAAAAAAGCTGCTATAGTTTATTATGGGCATATCATACCTTTAAGTCGTAACTGGGAATGAACTTTCATTTGGGTTCCCAAGGCAAGTAGGTTGATTCTGCTATTTCTGTGTATTAGTATATCGTGGGCCGGTTTTCTTTGTTGTGCTAACAAGTCTGCGTGGACTGTTGCTAATATTTCCTGATACCATATTGGTGCTATGATATTTCCTCACTTTCCTTGTTTTTGCTTTTACAAGGGAAGAGAATACTGTGAGTTCTGGGATAGGTGCGAGACAGCATATGTTAAAATCCTTTTGCTTAGAACATGAGTGACCACATGGGTCAGATCAGAGATTTAAGTGGTTTAAAGTCCATTTATTGCATAGAGCCATTGCTCTAATGCTGCTGTAAGTTAAATAAATGGGAGGATGGCCTAGAAAGAGAGAAAGGCAGTGTGTCTGGTCTGACTCGGGTACCTCTAAGACTAAACCAGAACAGGTCTTGTACCTGGAAGGACACCTTAAGCCACATTTTGCCTGAGGCATGCCTAATATCTGCCTGACAGTTGAGGAATCAGATAGAATCTAGAAAGCCACGCCTGGCTTCCTACAGGTGTCTGGTATGCTCGAAGTTCAACTTACCGCAAACCATTCCTTAGCTTTAATGGCTGTAAGTAGCAACATGTTTGAAATCTCAGTGGGCTGGATGGTTTCAAAACCAAGGTGCTAGAGGTAAGAGAACTTGGGAGGGTTCTCATTCTACTCCTGCGTTTGTTGCTGAGTCTGAGCAATTGTAGGGCACAGCCTCTAACCTCACTGACGCTTTGCTGAAGTTAAAAGGGTTACTATTTTAAGCATTGCATACTTGTTGAAGTTGCATGCTTGTTAAACATAATCACCGATACATATCAAGAAAAATTTTCAGTAATTACACAAGAAAGCACCATGGCTTATTTGAAGTTAAATATTACATAAACTGGACTTTCTATACAGATTATATGGCTGTGTATGAAAAACTACAAAGAATGAGATTATTTTTAGAGTCAAACTGGCATGTGTGAGCTGTGAATTGATAATGGGCTTTTAGTCTGTCATCTCACATGAAATGTCTGAGGCTAGCTTTCTTGCTGTTGGCACACAGTTACTATCCCTAGCAACTGTTTCTGTCAGGACATCTTATGATAATGAATGCCATGAAAGTTGACTTAACAATTATGTTATGTATACTATATATAGCGGTGGTATATAACAGTGACAGAGACTTTGGAATGGAGAAGTTAAGAATACAGAAACCAGAAAATATCATTTTAAAATGGCTTACAAAGATCAATTCCATACTCATTCAGATAACTTCTGCCTTCACTATGAAACTTGGATTTACAGGAAGAATGATTTGGCCTCAGTTTAGAACAGAAGAACATATTTTAGTAGATGTCAACTTGATCTGCAGCTAATAACTGTATGGTGTTGAACAGCAGAAGGTATATTCAGTGTCAGCAGAGCTCAGTGAAGGTGGTGTAATCCTAGTTGTATACAGCACATTATGTAGCATGTGAAGTACCTAAGCATTTTTCAGTATCGATTTCAATACCATGGTAATAAAGAACAGGTGCCCATAAATTAGAAGAGAGACACTCTAATTGTTACAATGAACTCCTTTACAATAAGAACTTTACATAATGAGATGCATAATTAAACATTAATGACTAGGATCATTAGTGGCAATTTTATTCCACTTACGCAAGATTTTGGCCTTAGGTGAAGCCTAATGTTTTAGTAAAGCTGTCATTCATATTGCTGCTCCTTTGTTTGCTTTACAACCACATCATATTCTAGTCTTGAAAAGTCTTCTGGATATTGATTTCTAATATGGGTTTAAAGGAACATTGCTTCCAGATTCAATCCTGCTTCTAGCACTAGCAACACACATGGCAACCTAGAAATTACACCAGAAATTATGATGAACCAAGAAATCTTGTGGTTCAGTATCTCCACAAAGCATGGAGCAGGAAATCCAGCTCAATATGTAAGTGTGCATGATTGGATATAAGGAAGAAATTCTTTACTGTAAGGGTGGTGAGGCACTGGAACGTGTTCCCCAGGAGGTTGTGAATGCTCCATCCGTGGGGGTGTTCAAAAGGCCAGTTTGGATGAGGCCTTGGGTGCCATGGTTTAGTGTGGGGTGTCCCTGCCCATGGCAGGGGGTTGGAACTGGATGATCTTCAGGTCCTTTCCAGCCCTAACTGTTCTATGATTCTATGAGTTAACATTTCAAAATGCACTTTGATTTTCTCTAGCTACTTTACAGTCACACTTGACATTTTTCAGCTTTCCTTTAAAAGTGACCATTGTTACTGCAATCAACATCCTGCGCTCTTCTCCTTTCCATGTCAGCCACAGAGGAAGGTAATGATGAAACAGCTGCTTTTCCATAGCTGCAGTCTTATCATTCGAGCTCAAGCCTAGCCTAGCTTTTGGTTATTATAGCTTCAATGCAGGACTTTGGGAGAAAGCTGAGCAGGATTTTGCCAGGAGGCTGCACTAGAGAAGGCCCAGCAATTGCTGAAATTGGGCCAAACAGCAGAAGAGAGTTTTACCTGCTTGTGTGCTGTAACACCTGAGCAATCAAAGGAGAAATATAACTCACGTTTCACTTTAGCATCTGTAGTTATATTTAGGTACCTGAGGAGGTTGGTGCCACTTAGTCACTAATTCAAAATCCTTGCTCTGAGAAATGCCAATTATACAGTGAAAAAACAAGCAATATTGCTAGAACTGTGTTTTGTCCAAGCTTTGTGACAGGGAGTTGCCTTCAACGGCTGCATTTCCAAGGAGTTATTTACAGGGTACTAACTACTTTAAAGAAGATCCTTTGTCCTTTAGGATATTAAAGGGTTGGGTTTAAAATATGAAAGCTTATTTCTTCTATAACCAGTATGAAAATTAGTAGCAGAAGAATCTCCAAAGGTTTGGAGATAAACCATCTAAAGCTAAATGGCCGTGGAGTAAGTAAAATGGGACAGGTCAGTCACCAGATTTCTAGTCCTTCTTCCTATAACGTGATCAGAATATGGACTTACCAGATTCTTACTTAACTACTTATACTACCCTTTAAAAAGTTGATCCAAACATGGTGGATCACATTTACTCTTCCTGCGATGTTGCATAGTAAACCATCTTCTCTGATTTAATCAGGCAAAATCTATTGATTTTTTTTTTGTGCTGTTTAATGATCTCCATTTATTTCCCAAAATGCAAAGACACCTTTTTTTTTCATTGCAGGACATTTCTACTATGGCTTTTTGTCCATTTTCAGGGTCCATACAATACTTCCTATCTGTTCTGAGATTCACAGTTGGCAAAAACACAACCAGAATTCCAAAAGATCCTTGCAAGATTGAGTAGGCAAATAAAATGGCAGGTGAAATTGAATATAAATAAATGATGCGCAATAATCATGCATGAAATGATGAGCTCCCAGCTGAACATTGACTCAGAAATCTCGGTGTTATGACAGCTGCATGAAAAAGACGACAGTGCTCAGTAGCTGTCAGAAAGGCAAACTGAATGAAGGTGCTCTTCTAGTGCCTTCATATCCAAAAAAGAGAACTCTAGAAGTGGAAAACACTTGACAGAACTATGATAACCTCAAAATGCCCCAGGACTGCAAATGACTGCAGGCTAGGAAATACCAGTTGTACATATGCATACACTCTACTTGTTCCTGCATTCTTCCCTTGGCATCACAGACAGAAATCACCTTTGGTGTGACCTAGTACAGCCATGCTACATTCCTCTTTTCATCAATATGTAGAGACAGGATATTTGTATATGGGGCACATAAAGAATAGTGACAGAACTAGGACTGAAATTCCTCTTTTAATTACTAACACAATTGGGTTTGCTGTATCTATGAGCAATGCTTACCTTGGTCTCGCTTTGGCTTCAGCATGATTGAACTGCGTGTCTAACCAGGATCAATATACTTGCTGCTGTTCCTTCCTGGGAGAGAATTTGGACATTGTCAGAGAGCTTCCATTCCTTAAGATAGCTTACATATATAGACTGCAGAATGAAGAAAACAAATTGAAGTTTTGATCTCTGTTTGGCTTGCTGTGGACCAGATGACCCTTTAATATTTGTTTTTACAATACTAATGTAGTCTCATGCTTATGCCTACTGTTGTCACGTCTTTGACAAGGAAAATGACTATTTTGCTCATAACCATTTTCGACATAATATATATAATTTATATATAACATGCAAAAATGTATTAAACACAAAAACGTAGAAAATCCCTTCAGGAATTTCTGAAAGAAAAGACTGTAAGAAATTGGGAAGGAATGTCAAGGAAATTGTCCCCATGTGCTTACCCAGTTTCAGTGCTCTTTGTTTAGACATCTCCCACTAACTACCTCCCACTAACTGTTGTCAGAGACTTTTGGTCCATCCTGTGAGAGCTCAGTCTCTGATCACAGAATCTATATTTGTATACTAACAGTGGCAAGCAGCACTTGCACAGTCTTTTATGAACCCAAATAACATACTATTTTCAGATAAAAACATTGACATATAACAATAATTTAGATAATAACTGTAAATGCCTCAGTTCTATTTCAGCACCTTAATTAACTAAATATTCTTCAGAAGAAGAAAGAGGTTGGGATCCTGCTCATTTTGAGTGCATGCAAAACATCCTCATTTCAGTGGGTGGTTTGAGTAGGCAAAGAACGCAGGAGCTGGCTTAGAAAATAGGTGGAGAGAGCCCATCTCTAAGGGAGAGGTCAGCTCAATCTCCAGGCGCATCCAGTGCTCAGCAGCTGGTGCCAACACAGGCACCAGCCAGTGCCAGCTTCAGTGATGGTTTCTGATTAGCTATCCCGCGCCCATCAGGAGAGATCAGACCCTGGAACTGGATTGTGTGTTCTACAGGGAGCTGGGACAGAGTATAGAGTGGAAAGTTGGTAGCAGGGAGCTGGCAGCTCTGACTGCTGAATGAGTGGGTTGATATAAATGGAACTGTCTCAAGGCAAATGACTTAATTCCTAGCTATAATGAATTGCAGTAATCAGGCCTAGAAGTTATGTGTGCGCATTGTTGTTGCCAAATTAGGGTCTGATAAGAAAGGACAATCTTCTGCTGCTCTGCAGAAAGAAGGTGACATTTTAGGAGCTGCTACTGTGGATGTTCAGATGCAGCAGAAAAGACCTCACGCAGCACATTTCTTACGTGAACAGAGGCAGCATACCTCTCTGGTATAGTGACTTAGCTGTGTTTATGTTAATTTTCTACCACCAGCTCTCTTTTTCTGTTCAAATTCAGTCACGTTCTTCAATGGGGTTCTAATAAATTTCAGTTTGCCAATGGTATTTTAAGGTGATCCTCTTTCCTTGTGTCCCTGCATTGCTGCTCTTTACAGAGAGTCATTTCCAGCAATAGCTTCATACAGGTGAATTAGAGAAAGAAAAGAACTGAACCTCTCTGGACGTCTTTTGTGAAGGGCTGAGAGGAACAGCTGGCTTTCCTAGTGTTTTCTGCTCAAAGATGAAAGATTTGAGCTATCTGTGTTCTGCATTTTTCTCTGACAAAAACCTGGGGTTCATCAGGCGAATAGCATTAGAAGCTAGACTCATCAGAATAAGAACGATGCAGTGCTTGTTATCCCTGGAATATTGAGTTAAAAATTATGTTGACTTTTGGTGTGTCTTGAACATTTATATACACAAAAAACAAAGTTAAAGGAATAGTACTTTGATATGCTTGTATAAAGTAACAGGAGGAAGATCTGCTGTAGTAGGATGCCTCTTCTCTTACATAAGATCCCCAAACTTTAACTTTATTCTGGAAAAAAATCATTCCAAAAGAATTTTTCTCCAGCAATCCCACTTTAGAGCTTCTTGTGCCTCCAGCAGATGTAGATTAAAGTTTTATCCAAAAGGAAATTAAAATAAAAATCCGAGCAATTTTGCCTCAGAGAAGAAAAGGAGCTACATGTTTCAAACAAAAATGCATATACCATAAGGAATTTACTGGGCAAAGCCACATTTTAAACTTAGGGAGGAAAAAGCACCTTCAACAATGTCATAGGTATCAAAGCATATGTAATATCTTCCAAGTCACATCTGCCTAATCTCCTAATAAAAAAAGGTTTTAGTATGATCAGAAAATTGAACGATGACATTAATACAGATAATAAAGACAGCGTATTCTCATCATGCCCTATCCACCACTAACTATTAGCTCCAATAATGGAATTGTTAATGTTGATCATTACATAAAACTTGTATCTAGATTTGCAGTTTGCTGGGGTTCTGTAACATAAAAGATCTTGTACAAAGTATTGGTTTATGTAAGTTTTCTGTACCTCTGAAGGTCCTATTTCCATGATACTCCCAAGCCACTGATATTCAAAAGTACTTATGCGCTTAATGAGTGCTCCTGGATGCCTGCAATAGTTCGATGGCATGAACTAAACACAAGTAATACCCTAGGTAAAAAGCTTTTACTTTTGTATATTTTGGGTGAGACTAAATTCTGATTTTAGTTATATTGAGGTAATCTCATTTAGCTGTCTAAAAGAAATGTATGCTAATTCTGAGCAGAGGCATCATTAAGTAAAACGAACTGCAATGGTTATTCTCTGACTCATTAGGAATACTTTCATGTACTGACTATGAAGGAATATTTTACATCCACTGAGATTTATTTAAGAAATTCTGTACTTCAGTGACAAGGGCACCATATCTATTGCTATATGATTAATTACAGTAATTACTAATAGAAAGGCTGAGGGAGCTGGGTCTCTATAGTTTGGAGAAGAGGAGACTGAGGGGTGACCTTATTAGTGTATATAAATATATAAAGGGGGAGTGTCACGAGGATGGAGCCAGGCTCTTCTCAGTGGCAAACAATGATAGGACAAGGGGTAATGGGTACAAACTGGAACACAAGAGGTTCCACTTAAACTTGAGAAGAAACTTCTTCTCAGTGAGGGTGACAGAACACTGGAACAGGCTGCCCAGGGGGGTTGTGGAGTCTCCTTCTCTGGAGACATTCAAAACCAGCCTGGACACATTCCTGTGTGACCTTATTTAGGTGTTCCTGCTCTGGCAGGGGGATTGGACTAGATGATCTTTTGAGGTCCCTTCCAATCTCTAACATACTGTGATACTGTGTAATAAGAATAAACAGATTTGGAAAAGTTCAGTGTCTGTAGCAATTATGCTTTGAAATTTCTGGGATTTTTGCATTTGCAAATTTATCTTTCACAGGAAAGCCACTTGAAATTAAAAAGGGAATAGAGGTGGTATTACGAGGAAAATATTGGTGTGCTTAATTACCATTCATGGCTAGTCAGACAAACTGCCACTCAGAAAGACACACACACACTATAGCATAGCCCTTTTTGCTGTGGTGTTTCTCAAAGTTTGTAAGTAAAAAAAAATGCTTTGAAAACTTCAGGAGCTGAGATTTCTCATTTTAGACACTAACAGTGTCCCAGGAAACAAAGGTTATTATTATTCTGGCAAGTGTTAAGAGTGCCAGTCATACTTGAAATGATTAGATTAGATGAACAGGAGATTTTGTGTTATACCGTAACTCTGTGGAAATGCTTCTTAACTCAGTTATGAAATACCGTGAAACTAATCTCAGAGAAGCTAAAACCCCAGTGAAAACAGCTTTATTTAATGGCGTTGTGGCACCAGTCAGGAAAGCAATGAAGTAAGTATCGAAATTCACATTGTTTTTACACTTTTGCAATACAAGCAAAAATATAAACACTTCCTGGAAATTAATGCAGTCTGAAACATGATTTTTGCTGAACAGAGAACTTGGGCCCATACTGCAATAAACAAGCTTTCACCCAGAGGAAGACTTCCTTTTTCATGAGCGTGAGGGTCAAACACTTTATTTAATCTCAATGGACAAAATGCTGCGTATCAAATGTGCTGGTACTAAAATCTGAGCTGCTCCCCCATTCAGATACAATGTTATCAGTTGGAACTAGATGGTCTTAAGGTCCTTTCCAACCCTAACTGTTCTATGATTCTACGATATACAGTCACTTACAGCACTTCTCATCCTCCTTCCTCAGCCTTACTGGAGTATGAGGCAGCATCAGCAAGCGCTTGAGACTGAAAATGACAGAGAGAGGCTTGTTTTTTATTACACCTGTATTTTCTAGGAAACATATGTCTGCACCCATTGGGCTTTATTTGCAAACTTCCATCTGAGGCACGTAACGGATTTAACCCTGGCAGTACCAATCTGAAATGATAATACTGGTAAATTAAAAGATCTTTCCACCCTGACAGAAGAACAATGCCTTTCCAAGTGGCAGTTCAATGCATCCGTAGGAGTGCAGCCTTGTTCAGAGATATCAAAAGGATTATTCTCCTCTTTCTGTGTATCACACCATGCCTCACTCTGAGTCTGTCAGCTTCTGAATCATTACTTAACTTTTCTTCACTAGGGGATCTTCATCACTTCTGGGCTGTACCATTGATGATGCACTGGGATATGTGGATCAGAAAGATGATGTGTCATGTCTGACTTTCACCTTTTATATTTTAATATCCCACCCCTGATTTCTTATGATTACCACTTTTTGGACACCCTCCCAGTGGGCTGCAACTCCCTGTCCATCCAGAGGCAAACTAAAGATGGCAGTCACTGCTAGCTTCTGTTGAACTGTAGGCTGAGTTACCTCAATTCTCCTCTTTGCAAGCTAAGAAGAGGGCATGGCAAGACTGTGTACCCATTAGCAGTGCTGTGTATCAATCACATAATTAACCAAGCACTTCTGATTCAGAGCCATGTCTAAACCATGCTAGTTCTTTCCATATTGTTCCTCTAAGATATAATCCTGCTATTGTATGTAACTACTCCCTCTTGCTATTTCATTTGAAAGCTCCTTGAGACCAGGAACTGCCTTTTGGATCTGCAATACTTCAACTTGAATCAATGAAAAAAATTGTGTTTTCTATCTCTATTTCCAGATTCAACATTGGCTTCAAAGGCAGGAGTAGTCTTCCTCTGATTTGCTTACACCATTTCTCTGAATTCAACTGAGACAGAATAACAGCTCCAAGTCCTGTTAGATTCTGGGTAGACTGCTTTAGGTAAATATGGTTCCTTTAAGAAACCCCCCCGCAGAGCAATATCTTAACTAGATCAGTTTGTGTTGTTGAACACCACAATGACAGCATCTTTACAGACTCTCCTACCTTTCGGGAAGCCATAGAAACGTGCAAATTATTTTTGAGACAGAAGGTATTTTAGACAGACAATGAAGGAGAAATATTTAGCTCACAAAGAGAAAAGTTTTGCCAGATATTATGGCTGTTTGCATGGCTAGCTCTTTGAAAAGTAGAAAAGTGAGTCTGCCAGTTATGTTACTGACAACTGCATATTCACTTCCTAAGTAAACTCAATTAGAGGCATAGCTATGGATGGGAAAAGGCCTAAAGCTAGATTATGGTCTATAAAGGGATTAAAACCTGATAATTGTATAATGGAGAGTAAGCAGCTACTTCTGTTATCTTAGGAGAAGCAAGAGGTGCTTTGTAAAGCAGTTATTCAATGTTAATCATGGACTACCTTTGTGACAGAGCATTGCTTTCCATGATTTATCCAACCAGAGTGCAAATGTTGTTAAATAACTGTCATGAGTTTAAGAAATATATGCCCCTTGTCACTGCTTAATTCAAATTCAGGATCTGCTGTAGAGCTGGAATAATCTTCCTTATCTTCTTTTCATAGCCTGCTTTATAAGAGAAACCTCCTATTCCTTTTCATAGCTTTCTGCCAGAATTCTGCAGTTCATTAAATCAACAGAAGCTGTATTTCCTATCTTGAGCTGCCTTTCCTACATGGCCAGGTCTTTTGTGTCATGCTGAAATTCAGAAATGGACCAAGATTTATCCATGATAGCAGCTCATTTAACCTTTATCAAAGAAAAGATGGCAACTTACCTCTATTTTCTGTTTACCCGGGGAATTACAGACCAGTCAGTCTCACCTCTGTGCCTGGCAAACTCTTGGAGCAGATTCTCCTGGAAGGCATGCTAAGGCACATGAAAAACAAGGAGGTGGTTGGTCACAGCCAGCATGGCTTCACTAAGGGGAAATCCTGCCTGACCAATTTGGTGGCCTTCTATGATGGGGCTACAGAACTGATGGACAGGGGCAGAGCAGTTGATGTCATCTACCTGGATTTGTGCAAAGCATTCGACACTTTCCCACACAACATCCTTGTCTCTAAATTGGAGAGACATCAATTTGATGGGTGGACCACTCGGTGGATAAAGAACTGGCTGGATGGCCACATGCAAAGAGTTGTGGTCAATGGCTCGATGTCCGGCTGGAGACCAGCAATGAGTGGTGTCCCTCAGGGATCGGTGTTGGGACCGGTCTTGTTCAACATCTTTGTCGGTGACATGGACAGTGGGATTGAGTGCGCCCTCAGCAAGTTTGCCGATGACACCAAGCTGTGTGGTTTGGTTGATACTGATGAGCAGTAAGGTGCACTGCCATGTATTCTCTAAGTTACTTACTTTGGTGTTAATGTGAATGTCCAGGCATATGAGAAGGCAAGAGACAAGGAACAGAGAGATATTTGGAGGGGAGCAGAACCAATCAGATCTCAAGGTCCTGCAGGCGCACATGAGAGCTCGTGAAGAACTTGGGTGAAGCATTAAACACGATTTGAACAAGGACCTGGAAGAGAGTAGGGCAGCCAGACTGGCAGGGAAGGCAGGCTTGAAATTGGGATGGAGCAGATGGGGTTACAGCTATGACAACATTTCAGTTCCCACTGGCTTGAACTGAACCTGGACTGTAGATTTCAGTTATAGGGAAACAGAAAATTTCTGCTGCCACTTTTTTCCACAGGTTGCTTCATTATTTACAAATTGATCACTATTCTTTTGAGGCGTTAGCTCTAAAGACACACCAAGAGAAAGCCACCCACTATGCTAACATATGCGAGATTAGGGGAAATTCCATATTTATGGGAAATGGAAATGTTTTTACAAAGCTTTAATTGTTGGCTGCTTGAGATTGCTTAGGGGCTTAAGACACTAGATTAGAACTCAAAGAAATCTAGCTGTGGGGAGAGAACAATAAAGATTTGCTACATGCAAATGTACCACCATCTCTGCTCTGTTTCACTGGCTATTATTCCCACGTATGTGTGCATGTAGCAACTGTAATAACGATATATTACAGTAAAAACAATTCTAAAATTGTCTTTTCATTCACATTTTGGTAACTTGAACTGAGCATTGCACCTCTTCCTGTTTAAAAGATCACAGCGAGGTTCACATGTTGGAAGTAGGTTCCCTCTTAGAGGACACAAAACCCAGCTTATTCTGACACACCAGGAAAGAGAAATATTTCTCATTTCAGCTATGAAGAACAAAGAGAAGACATTTCAAAAAGAAATCTGACAGGATCCCAGTTGATTTGGATTTATGTCACGTCTGTACTGGGATTTACATAATTTTTGAGGAAAAATTACTTTTGAAAGCTATGAATTATAACCCCGCGAACTGAATACAACAGACTGATTATTCAAACACAGCTCAGTCAGAGAAGCAATTTAATCACAGCACAAAAATTTAAAATTGGATTTTTAAAATTGAAATTTAAAGAAAGGCTCTCAAAATCAGCAGCACTGGGGACTATTACAGACATGTGATCACTTAAAATTAATCCTTTTTCTTGCAGATTTGAGACTGATCCACTGTAAGGGCAGGATACACCAAGAATAGGACAGATCAGTTTCCACTGTGAAATTTAGGTCTGGATCTAAACTAAGATTAAATGTGTTTAGATCTGAGTTTTGATGTTCTTTACAGAAATGACAGTCAGTTGAGAAGCTGTGATTTGAATGCACCAGATTTTGATGACATTTATATTCAGACAAGTTTCTGCATGACATGAATATTTCAGGACTACAGGACCTGAATAAACTCAGACATATGCCTATATGCAACATGCAAAATACTCCCCAAAATATTTGGAAGTTGCATCAGTTCATTAGCTTAAAAAGAATCTTGCAATCCTGAGTTCCATCCACAGAATTTCATCACTGCTTTACGCAGGAGAAGTTAAGGATCCACTTAACTGGGAGCACAGCACCTAATATCAAAATATTAATGAATCAGAAGTAGAAAACATAGCTTTTTTTTATATATGTTCTTTATACTTTTTATTTCTGCAATACCTCCAGAAAACTCAGTTACTTTTTTACATGCTTTTCAACAAATAAAGCACTAGATGTTAAAATGTCTGTGTCACACCATGCATTTAAATGACTGTATCTTATTTTTACCCTGAATTGAAATGAAAGATAGCCTTGCTAAAATATACAGTACTTGAAAAAAGCCACCTCAGCATTTTGCAGATGTTATCATCTAAAAAATATTGATATTCTCTTTCTCCTCAATTAGAATTAAAAAAGACAAAACCCCAGACTCAGTTCGTTATCTCCAATGCCAAAAATGCCCTGTGAAAAGCACTCTGCAGAAGGAAGATTGAATCTGGAATTCTTACAGGAAATCCAAGTAATCCTTTCAACCTTATACCCAGAAGACAGCATAAGGACGGGAGAAGAAACACAATCCAGATCCTGAATGATGACAGAATGTACAGACAAAAAGACTTGTTCTCCATTTATGCTGTACTGTCACTTCTTCCCACTTGCAGTCCAAGTGCTTTGCCAGCTTTTCATCAGACTTCCATAAGGCCAGTTGACAACTCATCTGTTATCATGTCTATACAAGTAAGTTCCTTGTTCCTTCCAAACAATTTACTAAGATCAGGGCTCCATATCCTTTTTGTCCTCCAAAACGTGGCAGGGATGTTTTTTCTTTTAATCTCACCAAGCTGCTTTCCCTCAGTGTCCCTGTCATAAATTAGTAACTTGAAATAACCAAAGTCTGAGGGTTTTACTAACTGATCATGTGTTGGAGAATATACTCTCTGTATCAGACTCCTTATCTGACTGCTGTCTAAACACAGTACATAAATTGAAGCATTATGTCTCTCTGCCACTCACAGTGGAAAGAAATGCATTGAGCTGGTAGTGGGAGCACACTATTTCTCTAGACACTGAACCACAGAAACAAAGCCTTCTTCTGCCTGTCTCCTAGACTTAACACCTTACATAAAGATTAAAAATCACCTTGAAACAAAAAATTCACAACATACAGCTGTTTCAAAAGCTAGTTCTAATGCTTTAACTATAGCTGTATATTATGGACTGAAAAAAGGAATGAGAAAACATTAACAAAATGTTAATTTTAATAACGGAAAATTCCGAGCTAAGTAGTTATTTCTGAATTCTAAGCAATGAATATGCATCACTCAAACCAATAGGGAGCAGATTAATCAAAACCCGAGCGAATTAATGACAAGTCCAGAGTTAGTGAGAAGTTGAGACAGACGTTTTCATTAAATTACACTGAAGACAAAAATGCCTTTACTACTGGTCCGAAGGCCTCCTCTATCTTCCACCCTACTTAAAAAATACATTGGTGCTGCTGTTTCTAGGTAGGTCTGTCAAAAACATTCAAGTTTCTTTTCTCCCTATAAATTAAGTGAATTGAGTGCTTTCACATCTAACAAGAGATTTAAATATACAAAGAGTGCACACAATAACAGAAGTGCTTATGAGACTAACAGTAATAAACCTACTGCTTTTGTAGGTCAGGCAACGAATGTATAATGCACTGTGTGGTGGTTTCACCATTTTTTCATTGCTTTTAATTTCCAAGGAAAATTCTGCAGACACCATGAAGTGATTTATTGCTTTTGAAGCAATGCATAAAAATTATCAGGGAGTCATTTGAAAACAAAAAAAGAGATTGACAGTATCAGCTTCAATTCCATGTAATTTTTCCTTTTCATATTGTTGGAAACCTTTATGCGTACTGCTGTGACTTGTTTTGTATATTTTGCAACTCTCTCTTTGAGAAGATGCAGTTCTGTGATGGTTGAAGAGATTCCTGTGAGAACAGATTTCTTAACTGACTGTCTTGGGTGCTATATAGTATAACTAACTTCTAAGGTCCTCCAATGAAAAATGGTCTAATAAGCCATATTACAGACTGCTACTGTTTATAGACAATGAGAATTGACAGTAAAGCTGAGTGAGACAGAATTCTATTAGAAGAGGAAAAATAGCATACATCTCTGCTACAATGGAATATATGTACAGGCAGTGGCACATGATAAATACCTAAATTATAATTCAGTGTGCATTGATCATGCATTGATATTTACCAGGGAGTAGCTAACTGTTAAAAATTCACACTGCAGTTTGCCCCATGCTATTCTGCTCTTAAGTCCCAGCACAAAACACATTTAAAACACAGGTGATACAGAAGACACTGAGAAAAAACCTACACAAGTGCACAGGGCAGACTTTGGTCACTTACTTTACTACATCTTGATTCACAAGGTACTTCTGCCCATGTTCAAAGCTTACACCTCTTGAAATGCTTATTTGAATTATAGGGTGGATGACTGTTCCAAGCAAGCATTTGCCAAATGAGTAGCACATAAATTGAGAACTGATCTTAGGGGAAATAATATATAAGAGGAGTACTGCTGGTAGAAGACAGTTTAAAATATTCATAAGGCTATCAAAGAAGGCTAAGCAAAAATTTCATGAGGATGAAGAGAAGTGTTCATTGGAGAAAGAGCCTGTTACTCTGAAGTCAACAGCTAGCGTGAATAACATCCCAGCTGCTCCCATTAAAGACCACACTTTATATATCTTGTTTCAAAAGAATGTGAGTTTTTTATATTCCCTAAAGGATTTTGCCTGTATGTGGGTGTGCCTGAGTGAAATCAGCAGCAATTTGGTGGCCTGTCTGTGTGAAAAACAAGTGTGAGGCTGCAATAACAGATTAATGCAGGACATGCGAAAAGCCTCCAACACAAACTTGTTCAGGTCACCCTCAAGTCTCCACCTGCACAATACCCACTAAGGAAAAGGAAAATAAAAAGAATAACAACCAAGCTAGTGTTTGCTGACAAGTGCAGATTTGTTGTGTGCATGCCTCTATTTTCAACAACAGTGGCAGTAAGGATTAATGTTTCTGAAGGTGTAGAGTGGGAAGCGGGCTTTTGAAGTGCAGAAGTAGCAGACGGAAGAAGCAGATTAAGATGGCAGTGGTGGGATGGTTATGGGTAGCATGAGACAGCGTAAGCCCAGGGACAGCAGCAGCTAGGAGGAGAACAGTGGGCAGCAACTGCGTTGGAGCTTGAAAGGTATTTGTTAAAAAGAAGCATCAGGAGTCAGAGGCACACAGCCAAGTGCATCAGAAAGGACTAGCTGCTGTTAAAGAACTTCATCCACCTCTGGTCAGTTGCTACAAAGATAGGCCCTGTTATGGCCATCAAAAAAGATAAACCACAGCTGCTCAGTAGCTAGAACAATGCAGAGCTGCACAGATAAATCAGAAAGAGAACAAAGAATAGTGCTGCTGAATTAGTAGGGATGTTTCTTCCCCCGTGGCTTTCATGCCTGTTCTGAGCTTTGGCGAATGTCTTTGCAAGAACTGACACACAGCACAGGCAGCTCTCTCCAGCTTTTCAGGCTCTCAGCGTTCCCTATCCTGAAAGATGCTGGCTATTAAAAACCTTTTAAATTCTGATTTTGGAGGTGCTCAGCCCTAGAAACTCCAATCAGTCTCAAAGGGAATTGTAAATAAATCTCCCTAAAATTGTATTTATGTAAAAAGAACTCAATTATCTTTCAGCTTCAAGGCTGAGATTACTTATTTCTCATTGCAAACTGACAGATTTTCTTTTTTTTTTATTAAGAATTTATAAAAACAATGTTATTGTTTTGCCTTCAAATTAGAACAAAAGTCATGAAATAACAGACAAAATACCCACTTCCTTCTCTCCTCTTCTGTGTTTTTTGGAAGTCATTTGTTTAGCTTTGCTTTCTGTTTGTTTTCTTTTCATCTTTGTGAATTTCAAGTTTCAAGTATACAATAAGAAATCCTAGTGCTGCAGTTTCCTTGCAGGCAAGTTAATTTATCTGACATGTATGCTATCAGAAGGTTAAATCTTTGTCATCAAAGCTGTGAATTCTGTGTGAGCAAGCTCCTGGTCCCACTGAAGATAATGTTGCTTGGTGCACAATGTCCTTGGTGCAAGACTTGCCTTTTAGAAGCAATTCAAAGGGGAAATATTGCTGACTTAGAGAAAACCTTTAGACCGGTACAATAGTTTTAAAAAGATTAATCAAGAACCATAAATAGAACAAGGTATTTTAATTTAGACATTCAATCAAGTCTAATTTCATTTTCATGTGCTGGAAATGTAAGTAAGTAAGCTAATAAGTAGCTACTCAAGCTTTTGCATTTTAGATCATATAATCTCCAGAGGCTATGATCAGAAGATCTAAAGGCAGGATGGTGATTCTGTTTCCCGTGCTGAGACAGGTTGTTCTAGCTCTTCAGATGAAAAATGTTGTATGGGAGGAAAGCACTATTTGTAACAATCATGAGAATTAGAAATAAGCTATATTAATAGTTTCCCATCTGTCAAGAGGGAGAAGTCAGGAGCATGGTTAACTAAGATGCTTTCACTCTTCTGCTACTAAATGAAGTTTACCTTTAAAGGACATATTTCTGAATAAACTCTCAGTGAAATATCAGAACATACTCCTGCTTCAAAGTAGAGCATCAAATGTGTGCAAAGGGTCCTTCTTAGCCTCTCTGTATGCATTCTTTTTTGTATTAAAAAGTAAACACAAGCAACATAGCTTTAAAATCATTATCTGAACTAGCATCACCTGTGCATCCTAGAAGTCCTTCAGATAAATGGTTTGTCAAAATCCTTTCAAAGGTAGGGATTAAACCCACTGAATTTAAGGTACTGTAGACAATATATGTATTTATCAGATCACTGTGCCTGTAATGGAGTTCCCTTCAATTTGCCAAACAACCTCTGCTTACCAAGTGCATTGCTCTGCTTTCTGTATTGAAACATTCCTTTGTTACAAAAGGCTCCTAATACTGCAGTGACAGAAGGCTCAGAGTTATCATACAAATCACACTGATACCTTTTACACAGTTGTTTCACTTTATCAAGGATGAGTACAAATGGAAGGGGGCAAAGGAAGAAAATCTGAAACTGTAACAATAACTCTCAATAAAACAGAGTTTTTCTTGCAAGATCATGTTTCTTCTCTAATGACTACTAATTAGTATTAGAACAAATCACTATGAAGCGCCAGTTCTGAAAGAAAAACAGAATAGGTACTGGCTTCATTTTTCCTTTGAAAATACACTTACTATTAATTTCTTGTATCTGTTTTTAGATTATTGGATGAAAAAGGTCAATAACCTTTGAAGTAAACCACAGAACTGTTGCCTTTTCACTCCTGCTTCTCCTCTCAACACTACCTTTAATACCTACTTATCCTGATTGTTTACCTCCTACAAATTTATAAAAGAGTATATGGTTTATCATACATGGAGACATGGCCTACTAGAGTTGGTAGATATTGGTCCGTAACAGAATGGTTCCGCTGATCTGCCAGGGCACGAGTGGGTCCGTACACTCAACAGGTACTGGAATGACAGACTCTTAGGAAATCACTGGTAGAGATTAAAAGTCAAATAGATGATGGGATAGTACAGATAATGGTGCATTAGGGAGTGCGAAAGTCTTACCAGAGGACAGAAAATTGTTAAAGAATCATATTCTACACGACACTTCCAGTCAGTGCCCTGACTTGTGGGTTGACATGCAACATACCTCTGTGGAGTTATTATATTTCCTTGGTCCGAGGACGGACCACTAAGCTCTAGGGAAGGCAGTAGAAAAACATCAAATGAATTCCAGGTTGATATCAATCCATTCAGAGTTCATGGCTGAGGTACAGGTCAATGGGAATTTTCATTGACTTTTTTAGTGTTGGAAGTATCAAACTCCATGATTCTTCTGGAAAGGGGAAAGACCAAAGATTCAGCCAGCTAATGAGAACATAAACTGCTGAGATCAAAATCTCAGTGCAAGCACTTAGTCTGAAATAGGGTGTCCTAATCACTGGAACTGATGGATAAGAAGAGAACCATTTCACATCTGCCAAAGCAAAATGTAATTATTATAAAAGTAGTGATAGGGCAGGTAAATGACTTGCTCCCAAATTTAAGAAGTCAAACCTAGTTAATTATATCTGAGCTAATAAAAACAGCATTGATAAGACTCCT
This sequence comes from Psittacula echo, assembly GCF_963264785.1. NCBI lineage: Eukaryota > Metazoa > Chordata > Aves > Psittaciformes > Psittacidae > Psittacula > Psittacula echo. The sequence continues at coordinate 75,843,324 of NC_137743.1, forward strand.
ACAGATTGGTGAAAAATTAATGAAGTCTTTAATGAACTTTATGGCAAATTACATAAATCAGAGCTAACTTAATAAAAGCCCAGAAGATTTTTAGCACTGATTAGATTTTTGAATTGCTGAAAGATAAAGAAAATAACTCTACTAAAATGCTCTCTTCCCTACTGGAAGATTCTGAAAGACTATTAAAGTAGTGGAAATGGTGCCAACGAATGACAGGTTCAACAGTCAGATCATTAAATGAGCTTAGAGATTTATTTTGAAATGGTCGTTTACTGACCAGAGAGTATTTTGAAAACCCTGGATATCAAACAACAAAGTCAATGTTTCTTTTTTAATGAATATGAGGAAAGATCTGTGTGTGCTGTGTAGACACACACGTATAAAACATGTTTTACAGCTACAGCTTTTGCCAGACACAGTAAGTGATAAGCAGCTTTTGTTTGTAGAATTGTTTCAAACCCCCAAACCCCAAAGAGGAACAAAAGGCAAACTTAGTTTTCAACAGAGATAAGTCAGGTTTCAAGCATATTACTAAGATCAGGGTTCCTCATAGCACTACTGTGAGATTACCTTGCATTAAATATCCAAGTATATAGACATATTTGTAAATAGGCAAAAATTTCAACAGGAAGAATAGGCACAGACAGCACTTGGGTCTGATTTCCATTACAAGTCAATATGTTTAGAAACTTAGTTTTCCTTCTTGCCTCTGAATCTGTGTTTGCAATTAAAACATTAAGAATCATATATTCAAAAATTTATTTCAGATTCAAAGAACAGTTTAGACCTCCTGCAGGTTTTGCTAATTTATGTTACTTATCAGGGACTCGTAAGGGAGAGGGGAAGAAGAATAAAGATTGTACTCTGCTTCCTAAACCATGCCAAGAAGCCTTGAGCCAAATTAGTTACATGAGAATCGTTGGCAAAGTCATTCAAAAGGCTGGTTTATTTCTCAGTTTTTCAAAGTGGTGAAAAGAAAGAGTCCTTCCTCATTTTCAGAGTTGTATCAAACATGACATTCTAAACAACTATGTCTGAGCCTATGCAAATGGAGAAATCCCCTACAGGAGTTAAGGATATCATGAAAGGGTGGATGAAGAATGCTGGGCATTTTGTGGCGAGATTATACAGCAGTTACTATTCTGTTCAGTAAGCGCGGCACGCTCTGATGCAGCCAGAGCAATAAAATGCAGCAGAGTAATAAAGAAAAAAAATGTTTTAATAACACTTCCTCAGCAGGACAACTGGCTGCCCAGAGAACGTTTGTCTTTACACAAGGAGGCTTCTGAAATTACCTTTGAGCACCACTACAGGAAAGGAGACTGGAGCAAGGGTCCTGCTGTTTGTACTCCATACTGTGAGCAAGACAGCAGAAATTGGGAAAGGAGAGTCTTACTGCAGGCTTGGAGAGCAAAGCTGACTGGCTGTAAGTCAGTAATGTCTTTCTTCTAAAACAGATTGTACGGAAGTGCTTTTTACCCTACCCACAGGAAGGAAAGAGTATGAGTTTTCAAAGCAGCACTACCATCTCTTGCACACAAGGCTGTTGCTCAGGGAAGTTGTGCTGTCTTCAACTTTGAAAGCTTTCAAAATCCAACTGGATAAAGCCCCAAGTAACCCGTGATAGTCACTGAGGAGAAGGTCCAATAGAGACCTCCTGCTTTCTACCCCAACTTGAACTGTCCAATGACTCTGAGCACAGCTGGACCATCGCTATGCCCGTGCTCAAACATGGAACTTTCCTTGATGACTATCCTTGTAGCTCTCACTTCAAAGTAAGCTCGAAAAATGTGTTCCAGCTATTTGTATATAAATGTGTAACAATTTGTGATGAAAGTGTGCTCCATGCAGAATTGTGCTGTAACCATGGCAACTTCCATTCAGAGAGACAGCCATTGTAAATCTGTAAGGATCTCATTTAGAAGAGATTTAGTTGTACTAGTCACTGATTTATGAATATTCCAATCATGTGAAAAACACCCTAGTTTCTTACAGAATTGTTTTTAAATAGTGCAGCTGTGTGAATAAGAATGCTATCAGAAGCATTTACACTGAACAGCTCCTAAATTTCTTTTTATGATTCTTCTGCAGCTTTGATATTTTGGAGGCTACGCTGGAATCCTTTGCTATAAAATCATTGCAGGTTTACTTAGTCTGGCTTTTAGTATTCCACTCTTTTTTGCACTATTATATTTTTCATATAGAGACAACTGGTAAATGTGTCTTTATCTGAATACCCAGCCACTTGTGGGAGGGTAAATTCGGAAATAAAGGAAGGTTCCCCTCAGTTAGTCCTTTGGCTGTGAGCACTCCATAAAATCATTAGTTACCTGTTGCCTCTCACCTGAGACAAAATGCTGAACCAAAGTTTCCCTGTGGTTTCTGTCCATCTTGTAACCTTTCTCAGTGAAATATTTACCTTCATTTCTCACTGACTTTTTGTAAATCCTCCGATTGTGGACTTGTACCTAGTATATCAAACTCAGCATTGAAATTTGGGATAGTTGTTTTGCTCCTTACTGACAGGCTGGTTTACTAGTACAGTCAAATGCAGAAAGAGAATGAATCATGAATCACCTAAGTTGTCTGCTTTTCTTAATACTAGAGCAGACCAAATCTCATTCAAGGTGCATTTCTTTGCATGGGAAGGCGTCAGCCAGACACCAATAAATCTGATATATTCCAAGTAGCATTTCAGAATAGCCATCTCAAAAAAGCACAGCTCTGGGGATAAAATAACACTGGTGATGTCAGATAACAGTGTATTCATGAAGCAAGTATGCATGTAACACAGCTAAATATACTAGTAATGATTTGGATTTTATCTGGTCTTTTTTTGATACTGTTCTGATCCCATTATTTGGGTATTAAAAACAGCATCCAGAGAAGCCCAAGGACTTTCTAATAAACTCTGCCTGGTGATTAGCTGTGCAAAGACAGGAGAGGCTTTGTGAATCCTCAGGTTACATTCATCTGAGCTTGTACAGACTACATGGTTTTTGTAATGACAACACAATTTCTGCAGATTTTATAACCAGTAATATATTTTCCTGAGGAAAAGGGACTTAAGTCCTGAAATGCTTTGGGAAAAAGCAAGTCCATTACTAAAACACACCTGAAATGCCTAAAGCAGGCATGGCCTTTCTCACAGATGTGTTTTAATACATGAAGACTTCCACTACTCTGCTGTTAAATTTGTTTAATAGAAGAATACTTAACTCTTCAGAGATGTTTAATTTCGTGGGACCTTTTATGAACAATACCAAGCACATTAATGTAATTACTCATTTCTATACTTTTCCTTCGTAAAGAAGAAAAAGAAATGCTGTTTGTACAGTGAGAACACTCAATCCACACTCCCTTTTCCATTACTCCAGCTCTGATACACCCGAGTATTTGTTCATGTCTTGACCCCTTTTTTTACCTCTTTACAAATCAGATCAGTGTTAGGAAAGTTTCACTTTATCAGCAACACTGCATCCTGCTGCGCAGATAACAGCTCGCATGTTAACACTGCCTGCAGGTTACAATTCTGTTGGATACCTTCAAAGAAAAGGAAGAAACGTCATAAATTTTGGAGGCAGCTATTTTCTTCAGTTTGCCAGAGGGTTAAAAGCAATTAGTTGCATCTCATCTAAATGGCAGTCTTTTACAGAGCATACACTTATCCTATTTTCCCATTTATCTCTCGTTTAGCACAGTGGTTCAGGACTGTGCTTTAGAATTTGAGATCTGACCAACACCTCATTTTTAAACTAAAAACAGTCCTGCCCCACTGACCCCCTGCGATCACATTTTTCTAAACAGGCCACTTTGTTATTTTTGGAAGGCAGCAATATGTGACTTTGGGCCCCCACTCTCCCTTCACCCCAAGAGCACACAGAAAAGGCAAGACAGAGATTTTCAGTGTGACAGCATGTATGCTCAGCCCAAAGAATGAGTGCATACAAACGTACCTGTGGTTCTGGCTTCAGTCAGGGTCTCATTAAAGTTTGTAGCAGCAAACTTTCAAAACTTTCATTTTGGAAACCACAATTTGCCACCTCACAGGAGTATTATCCACAAACTCAGAGCACTTCCCACAGCATTTCCCCCTCACCTGGAGAACTGCCACCGGAACACAGGCTGGAGTTGTTCTCTCCCATACATGCAGTCGAATGAAGAAGAAAGATTGATGGTGCAAGGCAACATGGCTGGATGGGTGTATCCGGTTACAGCACATATTATATTCCCATGTGTTTCTAGCCAGTGCCTTTGGAAATTTCAACCTAGTAGTAATTAGTTCACATTTTTAAGTGTTCCTGTAATAAAGGAATGTCTTCCTTATCATATATCAGTCCTTTCCCCCTTATTGGACATAGAAACTTATGAGATAGATGGGTTGAACAAGCTTTCATTTAAATATAGCTACAGTGGCATTCAGTAAATATGAACTGGGATTTCTTTCTATTCCATGAACTTGAATCTGAAGTTTCTATGAGCAGCTGTTCTTCCACCGAGGAGAGCGGTTTTGTACTGACTGCGGTTCACAGCATTCGCGCATGCAACGCTTCCTCATGGGAACCTCAGCTCTTGTTTCTTTCACAGTGTTAATAAAAGCCAGATCAAAAATATGCGGCTTCCCTTTGTTATGGAAAACACAACAGTGCTGTTGCAGGTGGTTAACTAAGTGGTGAAGCCCAGGGAGAGGAATAATTCCCTATGCTCTCCTTCTGTCACCTGCCAAGCGAAGAGAGTACAAAACTATCTTGGAAAAAGAGTTCTGAGCTGTACTTTTACAAACCTTCCTCCTGTCAGGGCCCATCCTTTCAGCTTGATTTCCACTCCCAGTCTCTCTGCATTAATGTATTCAGATATGAATATCAGTTTTGCTACACAGCTCCAAACCACCAGTTATAATCACAGAATAGTTAGGGTTGGAAAGGACCTTAAGATCATCAAGTTCCAACCCCCCTGCCACTGTACATTGTAAGGCTGGGCAGTGGGGAGGAGCTGATCTGGTGGAACATAAATTCCATGTGCCTGCTCATTTGTAGAGTAGAAGTAACCATACCAGGCAGTTGCACAAAATATTCAACTGGATAACTTATCTTGGCTACTGTCAGAACCAGATAAGCAGAACATACTGAAGCCTTCAAAGCCAGCACCTACAGCCAGTAACATGATTACATGAGAATCTCAGGTTTGGAAATAGGAAAACATGACAGTATTTCTAGCCTTTAATTTAAAAAAAAGAGAAAAAAAGCTGGAAAGCCAGAAGGCATCTCTGTCATGGTACTAAAATGTGCTAAAAAACCCAGGCTACCTTAATTCAGGCCCGGGAGTTATGCCCATCTTTACTACTTAATTAATTGCAAAGATGAGCTTGCAGGAAGCGTAATTATCTGTCTTTTCTGCTGAGTTTCAAGGTATTTGGCAAAGAGATAGGCAAAATTTTGTATTTGCTGAGCAGGAAATTTGTCACTCATTATCGTTTTAGCAAGCTAAAAGTATTTGCAAATTTGGCAAATAATTTCAGTCAAAGAAAGTAGGGAGTTTTACAAGAAATGTTTCAAATTTGAATATAGCTTTGTTCAAAACAGCATTTTCCATTTTAAAGTAGACTTTTTTAAAAAGTTCAGAAGATTTAGAACAAAATTTTTCAGATATAGAATCATAGAATAGTTTGGGTTGGAAAGGACCTTTAAAAGTCATCTGGTCCAACCCCCCTGCAATGACCTGGGACATCAACTAGATTGGGATGTTCAGAGCTCCATCCAAAACTTCATTTGGTCCACAATATCATGTATTGTATTCTGCCAAAAGGTCCTGAAATACTTTATCTCTTTGCAACCATAAATCATTTCCTCCATCAACGCTTTTCACCTAGGCCACAGAATTCATACCCCACCAGTGCTCTCACATCCAGTGTGCCTTAGCCCTGATGCAACAGCCACTTTTTATGTTAAAATGCAAAATCTAATGTGGACAGTTCCAAAATTCAAAGATGTTTAAATACAATCTTGTTCAGAACACCTTCCATGACAAGTATTCTTCAATTTCCAACTAAAGACTTTTTAAACTAGTAAACCCCTATGGTTTTAAATATGTTTAAATATGTTTTGAGCTAGGATGCTGCAGTAGTTGGCAGAAGAATTGGATCCCTTCAGAGGAATGTTTCCTTTACTAGGAGGTTCCTGGTCACATTACAGCTGCTTAGGGTAGAGGCTTTAAGAAATCAGTTTGCTGCTGCCTAGGTGTCAGACCACTCTGAGATAGTGCTAACATCAATCAGAAAAGCAACAAATGAGTTGCTGAAAACAGCTTTGGTATATAGAAATGGGTTTACTTCCTTGGAAGGAATGATTGTAATACAGTAGCCATCATAGAAAATAATGAATGAGGTAAAAAACCCCAACAAAACCATGATTAGTCATTTGGGCCCAATATTTTAGAAAGGGAAAAGGTTTATTTTAAACATAAAACCTGCACTGGAAAAAATGTCAGTAAATGTTGGCATGCTACCTGCAATGGCAATGTTGGGTTTAGCTTTGGTTTGATCGGAAGCAATTTGAAACTGAAAAATGGTAGTTGTACATTGACACTGAAGAGCTAATCAGGCAAGAAATTTGAGGAGCTCATCCACATGAGAAAATCACTCCGGAGGAGATAACCCTTGTTAACTCTTATTCTAGAGCTTAAAATGCGTTATTCTGAACACTGAGACTCTGAACTGGATTGAAAAGCACTATTATTCTACTGTAAGAATCTGCAAAAAGAAATAATTTGAAATAGCAATTCCACCATAAATCTAAAAGCTGTTTCTGCACAAATTAATGACGGTCTATAAAAATTCTAACTCAACAGTCTTAAGTCTGAGCTCTTCCTATCAACTTGAGTTACAAGATGACAGGGGGTCATCTACCACCGTTGGAAACTGAGAAAAAGCAGTTCAGCCTTTGTACCGAGACCCTATGTCCTGACTTAGTGAGCCGTGCTAGTAACTAGGTGGGACAATGCCTAGGGAATGTTCACTATACAGACTTCATGTTTCTCTTGCATGAAAAGTTGCAACAAAACACAAAAGTGTGTAGACCTCAAGAAGAATTTAATAAACCAACGTGTTATTTGGTATAGATCTCAAGAAAAATTTAATAACCTAAAGTGAAATTAGGGAAAAACAGAAGTGCAAGGCTTAATCCTGAAAGCCTTCATGCCATTACATAAAACTAACTTCCTACAATTAAATCCAAGGCATTACTGTGGAGATCCTGAAAATGCTTTACTTCACTTAATAAAAACACTGTGTAAATAGAAATAAAGAAATAGAAGTATTATTTACTTAAGTGTGATTGCAATAATACATACACTTTCAACAAGCAAAGCCATCTCTGAATTTTTAAGCTTTGTTTTTCATAACCCCAGCAAAATGGAAGAGGATGCAAAAACCAGAGATGGAAACAATAGCATTTTGAGGAAGAAAAGCACAGCTCTTTTTAGACCTCAAATAGTGTTGCTTAGAAGCCATCCCTCTTCTTCATCTGTTTCTGTTCATGCGTCCAGAAATTATTTATCTGCAATTCATATTATTATTTTTCTTATTGCATCACATCTTCAATTTGCTTTTCTACTGCTGGAGTGGCCTACTGTCTAACGCTATCCAGTCTTCAGTGCTTGAAAGTCTACGATCTTCCAATACATCTGTGCACACAGCCCCCCCCCCCCCCCTTTATAAGTCCTTGCAAAATCACAATGTTAGCAGGTCTAGTGATCTCTGCAGCTGCTAAGGAAAACTTTTGAGTAACAGCTGCCTTGGGACATGGTCTGTGCCTGTTATTCCAAAGGGAAGCTGTAGCAGTGAGTCTGCAGGCAATAGTAATTTGATTGTTCAGATCTCATCACTGCTTTAGTCTAATAATTTGGGCCATGTAAAAAAAAGAAAACGGTTGAAATTTTCTTGAATAGCATGCCTTAAAAGTCCCAGTTTGGTGCACCTTTGTCACTGCTATTTGCTAAGAGAGTCCTGCTGACCTTTTTGTTGTTGTGCAATGGACATTCATGCTTTCCATACACAGAAATATTTCTACTGCTTAGTTGGTGGTGACTAAAGATACTGGGTTACTGAGAAAAAATAATATATACAACCATAATCAATATTACGCTGTGAAAACATTTTTTCCTCTCCCTCCTTGTTCTTAAGGTCTCAAAGATCTTTGAGACTAGACTTTTGCTCCAGAGTTCTGAACAGGCTGTTGTGGCATATCGTGCAGCTATTTAATTTGCCCTGTGGCCATCATGGCTGAGTGACTGTGCCCTGTGAACAATTCTTCATATGCCTGACGACTGTAAACAATGATGAGGATGGGCAAACCTCCTGGGCTACACAGGCAAACAAATATTTCTCAGTTATGGGAAATGAGACTAATTAAAGCTTTTTTTCTTAATTTTGGTATCTGAAACCAGCACTGTTAGCCCTTCATCTCCCTCCAAAGCAGCTTTCCTAAACTGGCTAGGTCTTCTGGTCTTTAACTGAACGTGTAGGATGTTTAGGGGACAGGATGCAAGCGATTTTAGATGACAGTGTTGCAATGTTTATGCATTCAGTCAGCTTTAAGAATGCCTGCCAATGCTGAAAAGGAAACATAACCTTAATGAAGCACTTACAGAATGTCACAGAAAATCTAAATTAATCCCTGAGGTTTCTGAAGTATTCATTAAAACATCTCAGAATGCAGAATGCTTTTCAACCACAAAAACAACTCTGCTACTGTGAATTTCACTGATGATTTTCAGTGGAGATAGTAATAGATAATTTAATATAAAGTGATAAACCTTCAAATGGTATTTTGGTCCAATCTACAGCATTTAAAGGAAGTGTAACAAACTTATTTTCTAAAATACAGAAAAATCAAACAGAAAGAATGATGACCCACATTTGAACAATTTCTATATAATTACATCTAATTCTTTTAAGAATAAGACTGTTTCAAAACTGAGGAAAATGCTACTCAGTAGTTCAAGATTTTTCAAGTATTTCCACTCACATTTCCATTAAACAGAAGAGTTCTGAGTACACCGAGTAATGATTTCACTTGATAACCATGAAAAATGTTCAGGTTGTTGAAAGCACAGTAAGACTGGTTCTTCTTTCTGTCACACAGGAATTTATTCAAATGCCTTTTCTTTCAGTGCCAGTCATCAAACTGGTCTCTCTTTATGAAAAATGCAAAGGACACCTTTGTTTGGTGTCCTGGCAAATAAAACCAGAAGTAAACAGCAGTAAAATAGTTTACTTGGCATATGTGGAAAAAAAGTGAAACAAAATTTGGTAAACTCCTTCTCTTTAGAAATTACAATCCGCAGAAACAAATTATTTTTTCCTCTAAGAAAATCAAGTGAAAATGGCCAGGCACAGAGATACCACTGATTTTCAAGCCTTGAAATATGTAAGAATCTAAAAAGCATGAGAAAACATGCAGCTTCCACCTGTATAGGTGGCAAGACTGTGTTGATTAGCTGTACTTTTTAGCATGGTGAAGAAGAAGAAAACCTAGAAAAAAGAAAGCCTGGATTCTCCTGTGTTCTTATACAAGGTAGCATAATTCCATTAGAAAAATAATGTAATATTTTTAGTTTTCAGTCCTTCATTAATGATTCTTTTTCTTTTCCTTTCTTCCGCTTGTGAACAGGGTACTGCTCTAATGTTAACATGCGCAGCATGATGATTTCATTAAATGATTTTCTAAGACCTCATGCATAATCACTTCATTGAAAAATAATGAATAGTCATTTATGTCTTGTCAATTAATAATGTGCAATAATAAGGGCTGATACTGGTTTAACCCTTACACCACACCTGAGGTGGTGAATGCAATTTGGTGAGAGTTGGAAAAAGCAGCTAGACTGCCAATGGCATACTTAGAGAAGGCACTTTGGCTGTTGCACATTAACGAGATAAGGATGCCTAACTGTGAATTTACTCTTGTGTCATATATCAACTGTATAATATTAAGAGAGACAAAATTTAGTTTTATTTTATTTATTGATGATATGCAATTGCCAGTGGGCTTCTATCTGCTCGGCTGCTTTTAGGTTCCTTAAGACATTTCCCTTAAAGGTCTTCTAAATTGGTAGATGCAGAATTTCTATGGAAAACTGTAGAATTTTACTTATCCTGGGAGAGAGATGATAGTATTTTATTGGTACAGAAAGGGTAAGCTGGTTTTAATTTGCATAGTATCATTCTCTGTTAAGTTTACATAAATTAGTCTTTAACAGGTAAGTCTATTAAAACCTTTGAAAACCTCAAGAAGTAGTTTAAAATACAGAGAAATAAGAAAAAAGGCAAAACTGGGGCTTCCTGTTGAGGTTTATCCTCTCTGATGATGCCTGCCTGAAGACAGAGTACGCAGGTACAGAAAATATGAGACTGTCTTCACTAAGCAAAACCAGGACAACTATCTTGCGAAAGCTAAACCAACAAATGGTAACTTAGCTTGATCCAGCTACTTAACCCAAAGACCAGCTCATAACTCTTAGCTACAGAATGAGAAACCGCTTGTTCTTGTCACTTGCCTACATTAGGGTTTAACGACGGCTGTTTTCTTAGTTTAGTAAGAGCATACCAAAGGACACACTTGAGTCTCAAACCCCACCTGTACCAATACTATGCAAGTTGGATCTACAGAGACTCATTGAAAATGTAAGAGCCAGGAATTCACATAAGTACCTTCAGCTAACATTGAGCACATTTACTTCTAATTCTTACTGGAAAAACTGGTCCTGCCCATGTCTTTTGAAAGCACAAACTGCATAAAATCTGAGATTTCCTTGAAAGTCTGGTGCTCCACTACTCTCTACCAGGCACAAAGGTTACTAGAATTGTCATGCATCATATCCATTTGCTGAGGTCAATAGAAAGCTTACCAGAAAATACACATTTGACTGGTCTTTTTTGTTTTGACACATAAAACATTACAAAAAGTGACAGTTCTGAAGTGTTCTTGATAATACTGTGAAATTTCATGGTCACTTTGTTACAGCTGATTTGACTGGCACCTCAAGGGAGGCCAGTCAATATTAAATAGCTCTCAAGCCTTTTTTTCTGTCAGTAGAGGAGAGATTCAAAATGCTTGCGATGGATTCTGAGAGTGTTTCATATGATATTTTATTAACTTCTGCAAACTGTATGAAAACAATTCAAAATATCTCTTAGATAAAACAGCTTTAGCAAGAGCTAAATTAAGTCCCACGATTCAGCAACATCCCATATGGTACCTCATATGTCACAAAACCTGCCTGCATCTTGAAAGTGAAGGTGATTTTTTTTCTCTTGTAGGACTTCAATCTACATTACAACAAACCAAACAGAAGCATGCTCTCTTTCCTGGATTTCCATCTTGGAAAAAAAAACCAACTATTTTTACGTTGTTCTCTGCTTACAACACCATGAAATAAATTTAGTACTTAAACCAGCGAAGTTTAGATTGGATATAAGGAAGAAATTCTTTACTGTTAGGGTGGTGAGGCACTGGAATGGGTTGCCCAAGGATGTTGTGAATGCTCCATCCTTGGCGGTGTTCAAGGCCAGGTTGGACAGAGCCTTGGGTGACATGGTTTAGTGTGAGGTGTCCTTGCCCATGGCAAGGGGGTTGGAAGTTGGTGATCTTAAGAACCTTTCCAACCCTAACTATTCTATGATTCTATGATCTTCCAGTGGCTGCTGCTTGGGGTCTTGAAACTCTTTTGATATTTGGAGGTATGAACCACTGAAGAACTTGGCTTAGGAATAATCAAATACATAAAAATCTACTTCCTATTGCAAATGCAGATAAACAGCATCATCTCTAAACACTTCCTGATACAATCTCCCATGGCCTCAGGTCTATGAGATACAGAGTTCAAATTAAAGGTTTGGACAGTCCTAGTTTGCCAATGACTGGCAACAATCATTTTCTTCTGGCATTTAGCTTATATTCTGTGCTATCTATGATGCCCTTTTGCAAAGGAAGATGGTAACATAGCTCTCAACTTGCTAAGGCATGAATGAGGAATAGCAAAATTATTTTTAATGTAGGAAATGTGAAGCCATATGGAATTCCTTTTATAACATAAGCAGCTCTTTTTACAGTCTTTATTTGAAGATTTCTTATTAAGTAACTTTCAATATTCACAATGAGAGAACACCAAATCTCTATGGAAATCAGGCAACTCTGGCACTAAAACAACCACTGTTTCTTTATAAGGTGAGCATTGAGAAGCATGGCCAGAAAGGGCTGTGTATTTGCCATTACCAGCACTTGATACTTAAAACAGTCATCCAGTGCTCCAAAATATAAGGTTACAGTCTGGTAAACTATGCAAAGCCACAGCTGATTTATGCAGTGGTCTACTGCAGGTGGGGTGGTAGTTGAGATGGCAACCAATGCCTTATGCCCAGAATTTTACTTTTCATCTGAAACTGCAACACGCATGGAAAACACACATTTAAAAAACCCCAGTTCTATTTATAACTTAAAAAAAAAAAAAGGAAAAAAGGTCATGAAAATGAGTACTACCAACAAATTTGATTTTGTGTCTTATAAAACTGGACTGGTACCAATTTTACACAAAGATAATGGTTGCTGAGCCATTCAGCAGATAAATGGAATGCATGAAGAAGAGGTTGCCAAAGCAACGCCAGTTAATAGGCATGCAAGGAACATTAATGAGGAGCTTCACACTTCCTGTTTAAAATGCATACATGGGCTGAGGACATACTAATATTTTATCTGCAAAATTGAAGAAATTATTATTAGCAGCTTCTGATTTGCAAGAAACAAAAGTGTAACAGCAATGCCCAAACATAGTGTTTACTGAAACTCAAAAAAATATCTGCATGTTAAGATTTTGAAATCAACTACAGCATCAACTGGAGACATCTATATAAAATGGCTATAATCCCTTTACGAAGATTCTGCTCTTACTTTCCCCACAAAACACAGTGTGATTGATCCCTTGCAGTTTTTCCTCACTCCATCCTGACACATCAGCTCCTTCTGTAGTAGCAGTTGAATTATTTGAATTCTCACAACTATACCTGCAAACTGTGTTTTGCCCTAATAGTTTGTTACCCTGTCAGGGGAAGTGATAATTACTGAGATCACAAGGGCACCATCTAAAAAAATTGTCACCTTCCAACTCAGTGCACAAATACACTTGTCCTACATGAACAGCAGAGAGCTTACTATCTATGCCAAATTTTGCTTATGGAAACAATTTTATGTCTGCAGTTAAAATAGTTGCCATTTTTTGAAAATACTAATTATTTAAATATGATATTTTTAGAAAGCATGTCGGATTGACCTAAGTAATTATTTCATTATTTGCAGTTCTTTAACTCATTTGTCGTTGGCATAATTTTTAATGCAAGCAATTACACAATTACTATTTTCCCCGTGGGTAGCAGGGCTGGCCATAAACTCAGAGACTTTCCAATGACTCCTATTCAAACTAATGTTCATTCTGCAATCGCTACTGTTATTCTCTCCAGTGCTCCCTTTGTTAGGCTTGTCTTCTGGATAGGCACATGCTTTTTCTGTCACTCATTTGAATGTCCTTCAACACTGATTCCCTTTCCTTTGTGTTTTTGACCCCCAAAAAAGAAAGTACTGGACTTCTGTAAACTATACGTTTTTGCTAGGATTATCAGGATGCTTGGTACTAAAGTCCACTTCGACTCAGTCCTTCTACTTCCCACAGAAAGCAACACCTCAGGCCAATAGATCTTTTCTTTCTGAAAGAACAAAGGTTACCTAATTTGAGAAAACTAGCTGTTCATAAGGCTACCAAGAATAGTTTACTGATTGATAAAGGAGCGTACAACTATCATTAGAGCTGTTATTTTGCTGATTATATGAATTAAATCACCATTTAAAGAGCTTTCTGGCAGTAGGCTCTAATTTAAGAGTTCAATCAATTTTGGGTTGGTTTTTTTTCAGCAGGGTTCTAAGTGGGCTACTTCATACTTGTTCTGCACTGAGCTCAGATGAAGAGAACAGGGGAACAGCTTCCTACTAGAGATCTACCACTGAAAAAGAAGTGAGGGAGAAAGAAGTGTGCATTATTCTAGCATGATTACATTTTCGCCGCCCTGAAGATTCCTTACTCAAAAGCACATTTTGCTGCTGATTCTTTTTACTGTTCTACAGTCAAAGAATTGCAGTGCAGCTGCTGCTTTCCTATTCCTCTTTGAGAACAGTGCCACATCTTTCTCAACACATAAAATCACATTAAATCACAGAAATTGCCTTATTCTGAAGAAAAGAGATTTTACACAAATATGATGCAGACAGAAAGAATCAGAACTTAAATCTGGGTGATGTTTACAAGTGAGAGCTTGTGTGTGTGTATTTAAATGGAAACATATTAGGTGACATAATCAGGGCTGTTTCAAAGGAAAAAAGCTGGGAGCAATGTTGCAAAATCTAAGATGAAGCAGAAAAAGATTCCGAAGAAAATGACATAGGAATAAACTGCTGCACCACTTGGTGTCACTCTTAACTCGTGCTTGAATCAGCTCAGCGCTTTCTATGCCAGCAGGAATCGTAGCTGTAAGAAAAAGAAAACTGACAGACTGGGGAGGATTTCACTAGCTGTATTTTGGAAACAAAATGTAGAGGTTCAGATATTCCAACAGACTGACCTAACCATTCTCTAAAAGTTGAATGGTGGAGACATGTTCTGCTAGGACTTGCTTTCTCTGAGATAGACAATGACCATTCATACTCCCTTTTGTCTGCAAAACTTGATATATTAAACCCGACTGTTTGATCTGTTACCATCTCCACCCTTGTTCTTAACACGTATTGCAAATGGGAGAACTCTACAGTAGCTATCTTTGTGCATTATTTTCAATAGAAATTGACTTAGTCACTCTGGTTAGTGAATAACTGTGCCTCAGTTGCAGGACTGGACTTCTTACATGAGCAATCTGCAAACCACCAATTGAAAAGTTTTCAAAACAGTAGCCTTAAAAGCTAAACTGGCAGTTGAATTCTACATCCTTGTGGGCCACATAGCTAAAATAAACTGGATAAATCATCCTAATGCTGACAAGTGCAAACAGCACTCTCGTCCATGCCGACATGCATCAGGCAAAACAATCACAGCTGCCCCAGTCCTTTTGTAAAGCCTTTGCGTGGGGTAAGCATACAATCATAGAATCATAGGTTGGAAAGGACCCCAAGATCATGTAGTTCCAACCCCCCTGCCATGGGCAGAGACACCTCACACTAAACCATGCCACTCAAGGCCTCATCCAACCTGGCCTTGAACACCACCAGGGATGGAGCATTCACAACTTCCCTGGGCAACCCATTCCAGTGCCTCACCACCCTCACAGTAAGGAATTTTTTCCTTATATCCAATCTAAACTTCTCCTGTTTAAGTTTGAACCCGTTACCCCTTGTCCTGTCACTACAGTCCCTGATGAAGAGTCCATCCCCAGCATCCCTATACCTCCCCTACAGATACTGGAAGACTGCTATGAGGTCTCCATGCAGCCTTCTCTTCTCCAGGCTGAACAGCCCCAACTTTTTCAGCCTGTCTCCATACGGGAGGTGCTCCAGTCCCCTGATCATCCTCGTGGCCCTCCTCTGGACTTGTTCCAACAGTTCCATGTCCTTCTTATGTTGAGGACACCAGAACTGCACACAATACTCCAAGTGAGGTCTCACGAGAGCAGAGTAGAGGGGCAGGATTACCTCCTTTGACCTGCTGGTCACGCTCCTTTTGATGCAGCCCAGGATACAGTTGGCTTTCTGGGCTGCGAGCGCACACTGAAGCCAGCTCATGTTCATTTTCTCATCGACCAACACCCCCAAGTCCTTCTCTGCAGGGCTGCTCTGAATCTCTTCTCTGCCCAACCTGTAGCTGTGCCTGGGATGGCTCCGACCCAGGTGTAGGACCTTGCACTTGGCATGGTTAAACTTCATAAGGTTGGCATCAGCCCACCTCACAAGCATGTCGAGGTCCCTCTGGATGGCATCCCTTCCCTCCAGCGTATCAACCGAACCACACAGCTTGGCGTCATCGGCAAACTTGCTGAGGGCGCACTCAATCCCACTGTCCATGTCACTGACAAAGATGTTGAACAAGACCGGTCCCAACACCGATCCCTGAGGGACACCACTCGTTACCGGTCTCCAGCCGGACACTGAGCCATTGACCACAACTCTTTGTGTGCGGCCATCCAGCCAGTTCTTTATCCACCGAGTGGTCCACCCATCAAATTGATGTCTCTCCAATTTAGAGACAAGGATGTTGTGTGGGACAGTGTCGAATGCTTTGCACAAGTCCAGGTAGATGACATCAACTGCTCTGCCCCTGTCCATCAGTTTCGTAGCCCCATCATAGAAGGCCACCAAATTGGTCAGGCAGGATTTCCCCTTAGTGAAGCCATGCTGGCTGTCACCAACCACCTCCTTGTTTTTCATGTGCCTTAGCATGCCTTCCAGGAGAATCTGCTCCAAGAGTTTGCCAGGCACAGAGGTGAGACTGACTGGTCTGTAGTTACCTGGGTCATCCATTTTCCCCTTCTTGAAAATGGGGGTTATATTTCCCTTTTTCCAGTCGTCGGGAACTTCACCTGACTGCCATGATTTTTCAAATATGATGGCCAGTAGCTTAGCAACTTCGTTCGCCAGCTCCTTCAGGACCCGCGGATGGATTTCATCAGGTCCCATGGACTTGTGTGCGTTCAGATTTTTAAGTTGGTCTCTAACCAGATCCTCTCCTACAGTGGGCCTAGGGTCTTCATTCTTACAGTCCCTGCATTCGCAGTCCAAGACTTGGGGTGGTGTGGTCAGAGCCTTTGCCAGTGAAAACGAGGCAAAGAAGTCATTAAGAACCTCAGCCTTCTCCAAATCCAGAGTAGCCAGTTCTCCTGATAGCTTCCAGAGGGGGCCTACGTTGTCCTTAATCTGTCTTTTATTCGCTACGTACCTATAGAATCCTTTCCTATTATCCTTAACATCCCTAGCCAAGTTTAATTCTAACTGGGCCTTAGCTTTCCTAACCTGGTTCCCAGCTTCCCGGACAACATCCCTGTATTCTTCCCAGGCCGCCTGTCCCTGCTTCCGCCTTTTATAAGCCTCTTTTTTCCTTTGAATTTTCCTGAGCGGCTCCTTATCCATCCAAGGAGGTCTCCTGGCCCTCCTGCTGCACTTCCTTCTAGTTGGGATGCAACACTCCTGAGCTTGTAATGCAGAAAAGAGATCAATGATTCCCACCATGAATACTTTCCCTGCAGCTTTACGTTAGCAATAACATTTGGCTTTTACTAGTATCACTGAGAGTGTTACTCGGAGGAAGGTAACTATTTCTCAGCAGAAATATAACTGATAATGCACCCTTCTGTTGGCTTTGCCAATGGCATGAAGAGAGAATAATGGGTGGCAAGGAAGAAGCAACACTGACCTAATCACAAACTGCTTGAAAAAAGATAGCTAAGGAGACAAACACCGTTATTACATTACAGCTTCTTAATTCTGCTAGTTTCCAGGGAATTAAATTTCATATTTATTGCCCACAGAGAATTTAGAAAAGCAGGATTTATAAAACAGCACACTCATATTTTTAGTGTAGCTTATTAATGAGAATTTCAGAAACAACCTGCTCCGAAACTTCCAATATATGAGTGCTAACAAGAAAACAAAAAAGAACGTAATGAAAAAGCACTACAGGTGTCCTCTGCTGGCTTCCTGTTTACTGGCAATGCTCCTGGTGTTGGATATTTGAAAAGCATATCAGAATATCCCAAGGTGGATGGAGAAAAAACCCCAGAGACCTGCAGCAACTGCAGAACACTCCTCTCGGTTTTTCATCAGAAGCTTACTAATATAACCTTGTTTTCAAAAAGTATCAATCCACAATTCCTCATCTTAGTCTCTGAAAAGGATACTAATCTTCTTGTAACTTCATGGCACAGAAAAATTCCATGACCAGAAGAGAGGTTTTGCTGTCTGAAAGGCAGCAGGGTTGAATCTGGACCTTACTTTATTTGAATCCTTCCTTTTTATCTCATCATCTCTCTCAATCTGCAGGGTTTTGCCCCCCTTTTTTTAAATTTATGGTCTTTCTACTGATTCCACATCTTCTACTGCAAAAGGTATTAGGAGGCATTACCTCTCTCCTCTTTCCCCATCCCACCAGCTTTTTTTAATTGCTTAATTCCATCTTTCTTCCACACTGTGATTCTGGGCACTATACGCAGTAATTTTTCCTGGTACTAAGATCAGAAAGGAAAATATGATGCCAGTGGGTCAGAATAGCATTACTGGTAACTCACTGAAGGAGACACAGAGAAGCAAAGAACCGGCCACCCCCTGCTCCAGCAGAAACCTTCTCCCTCAGTAGTACCTCTACTCTCAGTTCTCTGCAGTAGTTTGCAATCTCTCCTCTTTTGCTATCAGTCTTAGTAATACCCAAGTTAGCCTACTTTATCTTCAGCTTTTCTCCTGTGAGCTTAACGTTTCATTCTATTTTAGCAAAGGGGGACTGCAGACAAAATAAATTGATTTGTTTAATGTTATATAAGAATTTTGTGGGTTAGCAAAGAAATTAATTGAAGCCTCCTGAATGACAGGCCACACCACCACAACCTTGCTCTGTTCATTGGATAACTTAGACTCCTGTATGGAGTTTCAGGTTCATTTCTGATACTGACTTTTAACCTGGAATAGATCCAGTTGAGAGCTGCAGTCAACAACTCACATTTCTGGAGTCAGCAAGGATGAAAGCTGCAGTGACCAGGGTTTAGCATTGCTTTTGTTTTCTCATTCTGTTTTATGAAATTTACTTCCACTACACTAGAGTTTTCCAGTCCCTCACTGAAAAATACACTCCTATCAAGTCAACTCCTTAGTTCTTCCAACTAAGCTGTTCAGATGAACAGCTCCCTGGCGTCTGCAAAGCAGATCGTTGCTAGACTGTACTAAGCTTAAGATGGAAATGGCACCAAGTTCCATGTTCACACTTTGCATCTGGTTGCACTGCAATGTACAGAAAATTGGTCTGAAGCATGACATTAGCTCCATAACGCAGAACACCCTTAAAAAAATGGAAGGGCCCTGACAATAGCACCATTATCCATAGCTGTGCTGAGCAGTTACGAACAAGTGATTCGGTGATCTACCAGAGAAGTTATATGATCAGAAATGGTGTTTCACAGCAAGGGCATCACCTAACCAAACTTGCTAACACATAAACAGCCTAACACAAAACAATAGTCTTTTCAGCTCATTAACAAGCCAGTCATCATATTGATGCATCAAGCCAATTCCCTTTTATTCCCAAGACTTGTGACACAGGCTAAAACCCATCAGCTGAGACACATAAATATTACTATCCAGATCTTGGTCTTCCCACCACAAAGGCTTTCAGCCCATCATCAGCTCAACACAGCCTAAAAGTCTTCCAGTTTAGGACTTGAATTCTTAAGGCTGTCTTCCCTCAGAAAACCCTGCAGTGCTTCCTGCTACTTTGCCCTCACTGCAAAAATAACTCAGCTAATGATGCACAGGTACTGGGAAATAAACATCAGTGCTGGTTCATCCCAGTCTAGCTCCAGATGGTGTCCTGGGTTCAGCAGCAGCAGTCAGTTTTTCTCCTTCTTAGTAGCTGGTGCAGCGCTGTGGTTTTGACTTTTGGCCTGGGAATAATACTGATAAAGCCGATGTTTTCAGTTACTGGTCAGAATATTTACCCTGACCAAGGACTTTGTGAGTCTCATGCTCTTCCAGGGAGGAGGGGAAGCCAGGAGGAAGCAGGGACAGGACACCTGACCCAAACTAACCAAAGAGGTATTCCATACCACAGCACGTCATGCCCGGGGATGTAACTGGGAGCTACCCGGAAGGGCACGTCCTCTTCTCTGTCGGGCTCATTTCCGGTGGGTGGTATCGTATTCTCTTCCCTTGTTATTTCTTTTATCATTATTATTATTGGTGGCAGCAGCAGTGATTTGTGTTATACCTTAGTTACCGGACTGTTCTTATCTCAACCTGTGGGAGTTACATTCTTTCGATTCTCCTCCCCATCCCTCTGGGAGGGGTGGGGGGGAGTAGACTGCATGGTTCTGATTTGCAGCCTGGGCTTAAACCACGACAGGTGGCTATGTAGGGACTGCCTGCCTTTCATCCAGTATACTGTCAATAGCCAGCAGAGGGCAGTTTTCACTGACACCCAGGCTGTGGGAATAGTTGGCTCATGCATAGAAGTTGACAAATGGGATATCTATTCTGTTCTTCTCCATTTCCTTTATCTCAGATCTTTTCAGTTTTTAATCTCTTGATCATTGCCACAGAGCCTGCTTTCATCTACATATGCCTGTAACCACTGATTCCCAGTTTTCTGTCACTTTGGTAAACATTGGTTTTAGTGTTTAATCAATATTAGGATTTTAGTGCATCAAGATTAAAAAATACAAGATCCCATCAAAAACCAGGTATGATATATTACAACCATCAAGGGGAGCTTGATGGATATCCTACTGGGATCCATTGCTGCTTCTCACCATCCTCTAAGCTGAAACTTTTCAGCTGCTCCACTCACAGTACAGTTCTTCAGTATGAAGTGAAATATGATGATTTAAGTCAATCTAACAAGATGCAGAATAAGTGCTACCTGTTTTGTTATCTCATCTACAGAAGTAGCTTTAAGCTTTCAAGGGGATTTTCAAAGATTTCAAAGGAAGGGTGGAGAGGGAAGAGAAACATGCATCCAGCTTTTAGTACTGCAAAAGAACAAAGCCTTTAATAGTAATGGCAGTATTCAGGGTTTGGCTTAAATCTTGAAGCATGATGATTTTGCTTTATAGTATTTTTGGATACTTACTCATTCATATAACCTTGGTTATTTTAAAAAAGCCTAAATAGTCTGCTTCTTATGGAATCTAAATAAGCATCTGGCAGGTGGCAGTACGTTTCACTATGACATTATGTGTTCAGTTAAAAATATTAACCAGCTATTCTCAAGACGCAGATATTTTAAAATAATTTTTAATGATGAAAATATAGCAAGAATAAAAGTATTTAATACCCATTCAGAGATGTTAGGGAAAGCAAAATCTTGCAATTCTTCTGTCTAGATGTTGTCATGAAAGCCCAGGCCAGAGGGAATGACTGAAACTGTGTTGCTCCAGATAAAAATCCATGAGACCCACAGAAACTAATATGAACCTTCCCTGCATCTTCTTTTTTTTCCCTTCAGGAAGATGGTAGATATTAGCTGTTATCTCTACAAAGATCCATGTAGTTCAAAGAGGAGAAATTTATACTTCCTCTCTCTGGTCCCATTCATACCTTGGTTTTTATGTATTTTAGGTCAATTACGAAGCATGACCACAATTATGATACTTTTAAGTGTTCAAACAACATCCCATTATTACTTTTTTATTATTATTTTGTGAGAGAATACTTGAAATCACTGATAGTTTTGTTCTACTCATGTAATTTCATTATTAAATAGTTTTCCTATATAATATAGAAGGTTCATTAAGAAAGCAGCAAGCTGAGGGATATTACTGAAAGTATGAACTCAAAGGAAAAGTACATAGTCAATAGAAACATATTAATTGGTGTACCTCACACAACAATGATTCTTTTACCAATATGTTAAAGTTTTATGAACCATTTTCCATTTGCTTATGTGGAAAGGCATTAATATTCAATCAGTTGAACTGGGGTACACCTACACTATATACCTTGTGTGTAACTGCTTTATTCTGAAGATACCCGTAGAGCAGGAGCTGTTATTGCTCTGCATGCTCCAGACAACCAAACTGGGATAAGTAACTTTAAAACAAGGAAAGATAATAAGATTTATCATGAGGTTGAAAGCATAAAGAGAGGGACCATACATATTAGATATTATCTCCTTTACAAAGGAAAGATGGATTAATAAAAGCTATTAAAAACTTGAATTAATGCATATTTTATAGACTCTACAGTATTAAAGGGAAGATTAAACTTAAAGGTAGCCATTTCAGGCTTTATGCAGCACTTCATAATTTTATTTTCATCCCTTGAAGTAATGTGGGTGTAATGCCAGCAGACCAATTATGTTACCAGAATTAAGTAACCATCTATAACAGCTTTACTTAACATGCAAAACTGCAGAGGCACCTTCTAACTAGAATTCACTGTTTCGACACCGTACACAGAAAATACCATCTTTTTATAGGAGATACATTTTTTTCCCTTTAAAGTTTACTATTTTGGTAGATTTCAAAGGCACTAAAAATTCTCTAGCAAAATAACACCAAGAATGAGTCAATAACAAGATTAGTTACTGTAATTTAATTGAATGAATATGAAAGGTTCCAAATGCAATACAAAACCTACTGGAGCTAAAGTGATGAGACCCTCTGCCTGAAAAACGAGCTTTATGTAAAAATTACTCAAAAAGCCTATTCCCATATTTCTGTGTCTTGGGATCCACATGTTCTACTTCCGAAAGTAAAACCTGTACTGGAAAGTCATTCAGAAGCTAGAAACAGTGAAGGGAAGCCAAGGCATATGGAAGGGAAGAAAGCCCAAGTCAGCCTTAGATGCCTCTTGTAGCTACAAAATCAAGGACAGAGTGAAAGCATACAAACTGAAGAAAATATAAATGGAGGAGGAATGCCATAAAGAAAATCTCTCTCTCCCCACCCCCCCTTTTTTTACATGAATATAGGCAAAATGTGAAAATAACAAGGCAGCTAAAAATACTGATGAACTTGCTAAAAGCATAAACCCTAAAACTAGCTTCTTTCAAATATGCCAGAAGCAGAGATGCAGCCTGAGATTCTGTATGGCCAATACACATTTACAGTAAGAAAGAAGTCCTCAAATAAGTCAAGAGAATGAATCCCTTCTCCCTACTCATTGCAAATGAATTTAGCTAAGTTATACCACAAATTTCCTTTATGATGGACATGTCAGACAGACCATCTCAAATCTAAGTGTCAGTAGAATAGAATTAGAAACAAGTTGGTAAAATGAATAAGTAACAAATCCCCAAGACCAAGTGATATTCAGTAGGATGTTTTAAAGGCAGTCAGGTATGAAATTACTGTAACATCGTAATATGTAACCTTTTGCTTATAACTACCTTGGTGACAGAAAGAGGTGGCTAATGTGATACCAAGATTTCAAGACAGTTCTTAGGGGAGTTGGAGAACTACAGACTAGGTAAGCCAACTACAAGGAAGTTCAGACAGCTCTCCATTAAACCAAAGGATAAAGCTTTACAAAAGGGCACACAACATTTCATGTATGAAAATCTAACTTGATAGACATGGGAAAACAATTCTAACTATAGACATACAGTTAGGACTTAGAATTTGCACTGCATTTTTCATTGTGTTTTTGATGAACATTTCAGACAGCTCTCGTTCTATTTCTGATGTAAACCATGTTTTTTGAAACCTTTGGTCTTCAAGAAATGAAAACCTAACTTTTCAGTGATCTCTGATCAGTGCTGCAAAAGAATCAAAACTCTCTAAAGTTAAGAGAGATAAGCTGTCCCCAGTGGAAATGTGAAAAGTGAGGGTATTTCCATTTGTATCCTTATTAATTTTCCAATAAATTTTAGTCAACTGAAAAAAAGAATCATTGAATCTTTATGCATTTTCTTTAGTTGTATCCCTTGTGATTCAGAATCCACTTGTGTTTTATTTCCTTTATTAAGTAAAAGGCCCATTTTCCTCATTTTCAATCTTTAATCTCAGTCTTTTTATACTGTACTCTGAACAAGCCAAACATGCAAAATTAATTTCCCTATCTGGATGCAATTTAGGGGCCAGGACTGATTTAACTCTTCAGATTATTTACCAGTGAGCTAATTTTTCCTTTGGTAATGAAATAAAAAGGCACAACTCTAGCTGGTAAGCATGCCTTTATGTCAGCCCTGTCAGCCAGGGACTGCATGGAAACATTCCTGATGAGTTTTAAGTTCTCTGAATGATGGGCAGGAACCACTTAAGTTGGTGAGAACATTCAATACACAGAAAAATGTCTTACTCTAAGCACTATATAGGTAAATAAAGAACACTTTCTTTGGGTAAGGTGAGGGGAAGACTTAATTGCTTGAAACAGACCATCAGGCATTTTAAACATGTTTTGTAAAAAACAGTTGTAAAAACCTATGTAGCAGAAAGACTGGCAGCAGAGAATAGAGGTAGATTTTATGAAGACAGCCTTGTACCCTGTATCCTGCATAGATTTTGCTTATTTAGAAAGGAATTACATCATGATATCCTTTCATACACACCAAAGACAACTAAACAAGGCAGCTTGGTCCAGTGAGCTGCACAGAGTACACTGAGGTAACTCCCCTCCCCAACTCACCACTGGTGAGTAGACCACCAGTCTAACTTCATTTCCCACCCACCACGCTTCCCCATGTCTCTGCCATGCGCATCTGATTACAGCTTGGTACGAGTTTACATTGCAGCCCTGTCCAGTTGAGAACCTAACCTCAGTGAGTGCACCCACACATCCATAAAACCCTTTTTGGCATAGTTATAAAAAGAATGGCATTGCCAGAGTAATGGCCATAGTAATAGTACCTGCATAACCATGATAAATAATGAGAAAATAAAGCAAATGGTAGCACAAGGAACTCTAAAAAGACTGCTTATGGGAAAATGTGCTTTCATGTGTACTTCCCCTATGTATCATGGAAGGAGTGTTTTTTGGGAAGTATTTGCAGACAGAAAGATCTCTTCATCTACAACCAGAATGCCTTCCTCTCTGAAGTAGAGTGCAGTAAGTGAATAACCAGCACTAGCAACACAACACAGCTCTTTAGGGCGGGAATTGAAGAATATATCAGCAAATAATGCAAATTACTGGTAATCAAATAAATTAATTCATCTCCCATGATTAGTAAAGAATTCAAATCCATCGCAAAGTGCTGTCTGTAGTGAATTCAGCCCAAGAATATGCAGCTTGATCAGTTAAGTTTGTAAATAACTTTGCAGCTGAAGTATGCTGTTCAACTAGTAAAGAGGTAGGTCGGTTGCCAAAGTACTTCAAAATATCCACAGCTGAGATATGGAGGAACTCAGAGAAACAGGTGCCCGGATCTGTGACAAATTAAACTAAATCAGGAGTGTATTCATCTTCATTAGGAGTACACACAAAGAAGAATCTAAAATAATATCTCAATTATTAAACTGTTCAACTCCACAAAATACACAATTATATGGCTGGGATAATGTACTGTTAAAGTAATGAATGCATCTCAGTCAAGACATGGAGAGAAGTCTGGCTATTAGCTTACCACCCTATTCGCTATGGTATTTGGAGTTACTAGAGTGGGCCTTGGCTGGAGGACAACACACTTGCCAAGTGTCATGGTTTAAACCCAGGACACTAGGGAACAGTACTGAATTAGGAAAACATGCACATGCAGCGTGTTTTCCCTTCCATAGTTTCCTGCATAACTAACAGCAAGAAGGGTCCTCTGCAGGTTCTCCAGAGATGCATCATGAGACTATGGCTTATAATCTTTTAGGATAGCTCTTTTCTGTTTGGAGGCAAGAGCTGAGATTGAAGTATCATTTGTTGAGGTGTCTTCCAACTGCACTATCTTGTGACATGGTATATTGTCTTTGGATGAGAGCTACACTAACTGTGGTTACAGCAGGGATAGTTTCTGCTCTTTTCCTGCCCTGAGTTGAGGGTGGCTCTGCAGTGGTAGGCTGCACTTTCATTCTCATTAGTAGCATCACTCAAACTGGCCTATGTCTTTGACCCCAGTATTTTGCTGCCAGCAAATAAATGAGTCAAAGTGGAAATTAATGTGGTTGGGGATTAGGGCATCAAAAATGTTTTCAGTAATTCCTAACTATAGATGTTTAAACACACCTGAACATATGATGTGTTAGAAGTCAACTAAAAGTTATAATACAGATGCACATTACACCATGTGTATACCTGTTTTGGTATAAGTAACACCCAACTTCCTACAAGCTGAACAATGACTTTAGAACTCAGTTAAAATTATTTTTCTATTAGCTCCTTTACACAATCCACTATCTGAAATTAAAGTGAAATTCGCTCTCTAAAGTACTTTTATGAAAGAGTTCCATTCATATTTTGTTTCTTAGTAACATTCATAGCAAATTGACTTTTTAGAAGTAAAAAACTGGCATGGGAAATCTATCCTGAAGTGTCAAAAGCAAGTGCTTCTTGCACAAACTCTAGTAATAAAGACTTTTAACAAGGCAGTTAAAGATTGAAAAACCTTCCTTTGTTGGCTGTTATTTGCTAAGGAGGCAAATCCCTTAATATTAAGATGGTCACATGCATTCATCTGTCAGTTTAATACCTCAATGAGCTAAGACACTGATGGTAAGAAGCATGGTACAAAATTTAAGATTTTACAGAAGGAATGGCTTCTTAAAGGCAAAAAAAAAGGATCAACTCAATTTTAAAAGGAAGCACAATCCACATGAGAAAGTTACAGTCCTCTTTTCTCCAGCTTCTAATTTCTTGGGTTTAACAGTTACTAGAGCCTAACAACATGCTATATTTTGAGTACAGACTAAACGTACACATTTTGCAAAGTTTAAACTCAGAACTAGCGGAATTTATTCATCCCATAACTTTGCAGGAAAACATGTATTTCATACCTAACCAAATACATTTATTTCAGAGCCCCCTGGAGAGTGACAGTTATAAGCAATTTAATATTTAGTTATCCCCCTTAACCCTGCACTGAATGACCAAATGACCACTGCCTTCACTGGGTCACAGAACAAAGCAGGGGATGCAAAGAGCTGTTTTCGTAAAGTTGGAATAAGTAAACCACGGACTGATATTCCAGTATTCCCTGAGGGAGGGTTGGCTTTAAAATGTACTGGCAATTAACTTGATAACCATGCACAGGACTGCAGGAAATACTTTGCTGTAGATGATTTATCCACAGCTATCCAAGTCGAGTGCAATCTTGGCATCTGCTTGTGAAGAACTGAAGAAACATCATAACCCATATTCAAGGTGCACTGCAAAGTTACACCTTGTGCATATATCATGCTTTTTAGCTAAGCATACATTTGTGTCTTGCCTCTGTTCTAAACAGAAGCAATGCTGAACCTAATCAGTCTTCCCTGTGTGCACCCCATCCCAATCTTCATGCAAATTCTATGGGCACAACTTTATTTTTTGTTCAACTCATTGCACTTTGTAAAGCATGGAAGCCATAGCAAAGGCTTCTTTCCTTATGTTCTTCCTCTTGAACTTTTAGTTGCCGAGTTATTTCTCTGCCAAAACATACATGCCTTGGAACTTTTCTAAAATGAGGTCTGATTAATGTATTTTGTTGGAGTTTCTTTTTATTTGACTGCTCTAACTCTAAAATGGCTGAAGAGACCTTTTCCTCTAGTTCAAAAAGCCAAAACCAACTATACCAAATTAAATGAGCTTCAAACAATCCTTTGCCCACAAAGAAAAAGCAGAATAACCCCAAATTAATCCCAATTTTCTTTACAAAAGCAGATCAGATCAATTTTAGCTATTGTGAAAAATCTACTTGCTGAAAACTGTGTCATTACCATTAATCAAGCTTATTTTATTACTTTGGTGGAACAAAATCCCTGGTACTCAAATAGTAAAACAGCAATAACAAGAAAGACCTGTACATAAAGATGTTACAATTTACCCAAAAAAAGAAATAGCTGTGGACTGATGGAAAGAGTGCTTTGTAGCCTGGATTCTGTAGTTAAATAATCAAAACTATTCTGTTACCTAAACAATGGTATGTTCTACTACTAAAAATATAATCAAACGTTCAGTTTAACAAACTATTTTAACAAGCTTTGGCAGAGGATGTTTTACCACAAAGGCTTTATATAAGCATATGCAATATTATATAGAACGACTATGCATTTACTAGGTATACATACCAAACTATTCATATAGTATTCACTATATGATACAAAGCCTGCAAAATAAAATGCAGGAGATGGATGCATGGAAGGGAATCCATTTTACCATTTCTGTTTACAATTGTGTAGAACAGTTTGACTGGAAACAGCTGGGACTGTCTATCTAATTGACTCAAATGTGCATTCAACTTGTTTAAATCATCAAGTTGATTACGTAAATGAGCTTTCTATGGAAGATGATGAGTATAGGTTTTTTCCCTTGGGTTCTAGTATGGTGCAATGATGACAAAAAATTGCTACCAGGAAAATAGCAACGTTTGCCTCCCATGGCAAAACATCAGCTATGTGGAAGCCTGTCTTCTCTGTTTCCCAAATGAGCTATTAGACAATTTACATAGACCAAGACGAATATTGAATCTCTATAGGCCTATCAAGTATCATCATAAAAAAACCGTATAGATAAAACTCTGCAGGAAATCAAGTACAAATTAATTATTCATTATGCAGATTTCTTATATTACCATAAAAAGTATAGGAAATTGCCATGTCTACTGGTCATGGTGTATTATGAAATCCTGATGGGGTATAAACTGGTTTGCACCTTCACTGATTGCAAGAGCAATTTATGGCCATAAATTGGGTTTAGAAATTGGAGCTTAGCAACCTCGTAAGTGTAGAAAGAAGCTTTAGAATCATTTCAGATATCGCTCAGATGTAAGCTTTCCAATAAAATAATTTCACAATTAATGTATTAGTCTTCTAGAATTGAATCTTCTAAATTTGATATCACCAGGAGAAAATCAAGACCTACTTCCAAATGAATAGATAAGAATTCTAGACAAAACATTTTTACAGATATTACATTTTAAGGTATTAGTCTTTGGACTGTGAACTTCTGGGTTTATAATCCAGTTGTCACAACAACAACAACAAATAAATTCTAAACAGATTAACATGTGAAATCAGGAACATTCATGTAAAAAGATTGCAGCAGGAAGGAAAACTAATATTGAAATAGGATTATTTGTGACCAGCAGGTTGAGGGAGGTGATTCTCCCCCTCTACTCTGCTCTCTTGGGACCCCCACCTCCAGCACTGCCTTCAGCTCTGAGGACCCCAACACAGCAAGGGACAAAAAGTCCACAGAAGGCCCACAGGTACGATCAGAAGGCTGAAGGACCTCTCATGTTAAGACATGTTAAGAGAGCTGGGGTCAGCTTGGAGAAGAGAAGGCTCCCAGGAGACCTTAGAGCAGCCTTTCAGTGTCTGAAGAAGGCCTACAGGAAAGGTTGAGAGACTCTTTGTCAAGGAGTGCAGTGATAGGTTTTAAACTGAAAGAGGGCAGATTTAGGTTAGATATGAGGAAGAAGTTCTTCCCTGTGAGGGTGGTGAGGCACTGGCACAGGTTGCCCAGAAGAACTGTGGCTGCCCCATTCCTGGAAATGTTCAAGGCCAGGCTGGACAGTGCTTTGAGCAACCTGGTCTAGTGGAAGTTGTCCTTGCCTGTGACAGGTGCTAGATTATGGGTCCCTTCCACCCCAAACCACTATATGATTCTATGATAATCCCACTATTTTTCATTTACAATAATTACAAAAGCATTGCATTTTTTAGGACTAGCAACTAGCACCATGTCAATTATTACTTTCTGCATGTAAGTATTGTATAAATCAGAATACTAGACTTATTTAAACGCTGCCTTATTAGTGCTCCTAGGAGGTTGTGCTTCTAGAAGTGTATATTGCAGTTAGCACAGCAAGGTGTACATACAGCAGTGACAGCAGAAATTAAAGAATGAACGTAATAGTCTGGAGTTGTCTGAATTTGTCATTGTCTTTTTGGCTTTTTGGCATTTAGAACAGAAAAGAGTTTAATACTCTGCTTTTAAATGATTCCACTTTTTTATAATGTCACTGTTGAGTCCAAGTCTCCTGTTTTGTTTTTCTAGACGTAATATCAGTGGGTAGGTAGGAAAAAAACTTTGGCTCAAGAATTGGGTCTGTAGTTTCTTTTGTTGAGACAAAACAGCAGTCTTGCTAAAACAAAACACTGCAGCAGTTTCTGAGGTAGACAGCTTATTAACCAAAATTGCTTTCCTTTTAAATCGCAAGAGCTTTGCTCATGTTTGAATTTGAGCCTCCTCCTTTTCGAGTGTTAAATGGTTTATCTTCCAAGCTGTCCTGGAAAAATCTCTGGTTTCAGGACAGTGAATCAATGTATTATATACAGTATAACAAAACTTATCCTTAAACATTGAAGAGCTAAGATATTAGATTGAAGTTTATTTTTACAGTTGTTTAATATATGAAAAGAATCATTATAATAGGTATAGGGAAATATATTCACAAGCACGAATGCATACAAAATCTGTGATTTATAGTAAGAGGCACATAAACACAGAGCCACTGAACATTTATCTGCCAAAAAACTCTCATGGTTTGGTTACCTGTGTCTATTCAGTGTCTATTCCTGTGACTAATTCATTTTTCATTTCATCCTTCATGTAAGTCTTTAAACTTTGTGCATGTTTGGAGTCTTGTGCATGTATGATATCTCTAATAGACAGAACTCAGTCTTTTAAGAAGTCTCTGAGGTAACTTCCATTTGAAGCCATTACTATTCAATGGCGATAGCAACTTAAGAGGCCAGAGATCACTCACTGCAAGCTCCACTGCTGCTGAACTCATGCCAGTCACGAGTACTACAGATGTTTATTCTATCAGCAGATGGAAACTTCATGGGTCATTTTTCCTCATTCCCAAGTGTAAATGTCAGGTTTTTTGAGACTTGAAAACTTGCTTCCTTGTCACCAGGTCAAAACTCTGACCTAATCAGTAACAGCAACATTTTGGGTTAGACATTAGGGAATCTTTTGATTCATTAGCTGCTGACTCAAGCATATGCCCATGAAAACAGGCAAATATTCCTTTCCCCCTTGAGACTCAGGTTCTATCTTGCATGTTTGGTATCAAGGCTGTGCAACGTGCAGTTACTTTTAGCAGATGTCATTTTTACCTTTGAGAACAGTTTTAATGGACCGTGGATGAGCCATCAGAAAAAAAATAAAGCTGACTCTAGCATTAATGCTATGCTACATAAGGTACACCATGAACAACTCTGCACTAAGATACTTAAAATTTAGAATATTAAATATGCTCAACAGAAGTATAGAGCGCTCCTCCTTTGCTTCATCAGTACGGCATTAAAATCAGACACACACATTTCAAAGAATGTTATTTTTCTCCTAATCTACAAACATCAGGAACCTGATAGAAATCACAGATCAGGGTTCAGAGGTCAAATGGCTGTCCAATTGAGTATAACTAAACAAAAGAAGCTACAGCTCAAAAGTCTTCCCTTATTGAATATGCTGAATTCACTCGACATTGTGAGTACAGTGCTACTTGTCACATGCACTGATGTCTCCGTGTCATGTACTTGCATAAAAAGAAGAAATGGATAAAGAGAGGTTTAAGGTCCGCTTCCTCTGCTTTTCAGACTGCTCTGTAATTGAAAATACTAAAATTATCACACCATTAATGTGCCTCCAGTCTACCTGGAGCAGCCAGTTGTTTGAAATGAAAAGGCATGTTCTTCTAGATGCTTTCAGCCCATTCAGCCCATGGCTTCTCTCCAAAGATGCTGCGGTTTCAAAAAAATAAATGAATTAAAATTGTGGTTTATTTTCTAAAGCCATTTGCAACAATACCTCTCATAATGGATAGCTTTATTTTATGCACATATGTCCTTCTGATCTTAAAGGGCAATGAAGTTAAATTTAATCATGTCTTACTTCATTTGACTCTATAAAATGACAAACTATTAGAACAGCTATGTAACAAACAAAGCCAGCCTTGCAGTCTCTGCCAGCTTGCAAGTTCCACTTTTCCACTGCTATAACTCCATTTTCCTAGGGTACAATAACATTAAAGTTAGTAAGAGTTATAATCCTGCAAGTACTGGCCTGTGGAAGCAAGATCTTTTGGAACAGAATCAAAGTTGATTCTACTTTTTCACCCCCTAACAGAAAAGCTGTATTTATAATGACGTTATTGTGCTGTGTATTTGCTGCCTGATCTCAGAGCCTTAAAAACAGCACGTTTTTTCTCCAGACAGTCACCTGGATTGGGCAGGCGTGTTAGCTTTTGAAAGCTATGCACCACTGCTTATGCCTGAAGGTGTTTTACTACCATCCCTGCCACTTGCCTGCTGTTGGATCTTGGAAAAGTTACTTTCCCTATCCACACTCAATTTTCCCCCTTTCTGAAAATGCAGTATCATCACTAATCAGTACACAGATCCTGCAGTTCATCGCCCAGGGGTGAAACAGTACTGTTATTATTACAATAAAGCCATCCGTATATTACTGCATGCCTGGTGCTTTACTGAGTTGTCCAAATAATCTATGTCTTGTGATTACAAGCACTGTAACTCCTGAAATACAACTGAGAAATAAACTTGAGCCCAGTATTAAACCCTTAAGGTCCTACTAATTAAAAAGGCAGTGCTTGTATTAAGAACTATTCCTTACAGGAAAGGTTTATAGGGCTAGGTTTTTATTGTAAGGAATAACACACAGAAAATGTGGTTTTAATTCTTCATGCAGGCTGTGACTATTTATAATAGATACACATATATGTATATAGATAAATTACAGTTTCTGGGAACTGACTGTACAGTTACCTATAGGCTGTTTCAACTCTGCATGTTCAATCCCAGGTAGACATTCACCTTGCCTAGATATTGCAAAAATGTACATAGCTGGGTTGCTAACAATCTGAATATCACTGTATTTCAAAGTATTCCTGAAGAAATATTTTAGGACAGTTATTGTATGTGCTCTTACTTTAACTCTGTCCTGTATTTAACAACAGAATATAATTTTAGTTTCAAATATGGGAAGTCTAATCCTTTTTCTTTACAGAAATCAACTCATTACAATTTCAATTAAAGCTTCTTATTTTACATTTTCTTCACATCGTTCTCACAGTTCTGAATCACAGGGCCATATTCTTATCTTTTGCGTCTAAACATTGTTCCTGAAGAAACTGGATTCCATTTTACTTCAGGATCCATAAGAACTTGCAACTGCTGATGTCCCAGTTTGAAGACAAAGGTACCAACAGTCCTTAGAAAAAGATATATTTCGGAGGGAACACAAGACTATATATCTATGACAACTGAAATCAAAGGCATGATAACCCTCAAAATAACCTCAAAAGCCTGGCAGGTCTTAGTGTGTTGTGATCAGTGGCGCAGAGCCTAGCTGGAGTCCTGTAGCTACTGGTGTTCCCCAGGGGTCAGTGCTGGGTCCAGACTTGTTTAACTTGCACATCAGTGAGCTGGATGAAGGGCCAGAGTGTACCCTCACCAGGTTTGCTGATGATACAAAACCGGGAGGAGTGGCTGACACAGCAGAAGGCTTTGCGACCATTCAGTGCAACCTGGACAGGCTAGAGGGTGGAGCAGAGAGGAACCTCACGAAGCTCAGCAAAGGCAAGTACAGCATCCTGCACTTGGGGAGAATAACCCTGTGCACCAGTTCAGGTTAGGCATTGACCTGCTGGGAAGCAGCTACACAGAGAAGGACCTTGGGGCTCTGGTGGACAGCAAGTAAGTTTTCCATGATCCAGCAATGTGCTCTTGTGGCCAATGGTATCTTGGACTGCATTAGGAACAATGCAGCCAGCAGATTGACAGAGGTGATCCTCCCACTCTACTCTGCCCTGCCTCAAAGTATGGAAAAGCTAATTAGGGTATTTCCAGAAGTATTATTTTTTAGTTTTAATGATTAGAGAATCCCTTGTTTTAATATACTTCTTACATTACTCATTTTGTAATTAAGAAAACTGTCTTTGTTACAGTTTGTAAAATTCTATGGAATAAGCTTCTATCTAGTTTTGTTTCAAGAAAACTTATCCAAAATCTACAGAGATAACATAAAATGATCAGAAAGGTCTTAAAGGGCTTTGCTGACCTGTGGAATTAAATATCAAAATCAGCTCTGGAACAGAGAAAAAAATATGGACTATTGTATAAGTTACTTTAAGAATTACATTAAAAAGCAAAAAGAAAGACCAACTTAAAAGATGAGGAAATTGCATCTACTTTTTGAGTAGATGTAAGACATTGTAAGCAATCTACTCATTAGAAGGAAAAATGCCAACAGTCACAATATCCAGGATCTAGATGCCTACATATGCTCCTTCAGGAATAATAATTTCTCATTACTAGGAAATCACATGAATAGAAAATTAAATATTATGCGTTCACCCTAACTTCTGAATGACGTAACCCTCCTCTTTATAATGAAGCAGCAGCTCAGAAAAACAGCAATAAAGAAATCACATAGACTGGATTGTAATTCTTCATTCCGGCACTATACTGGATATTGTATATAACAAAGGTTCATCAGGAAGAAGCAGTCTCCAGCCTGTAGAGAAAATGGGCCTGTCAAATTGTGAATATTATAAATATTCTCTCTGGGGTCTAGCAGGTGTTGATATCCACTGTTAAAAATGTACTTGAAGTAATGAGAGTATTAAGATAGTGTATACACAAGCAGTAAAGTGTAGTAGTCAAAAACATAGGGAATTGATTGACCTTTAAGCACATGAAAATAGAGTTTGAAAGGAAAAGAGTAAAACTACTTTCAATCAGTGCTTTCCTACTGGAATCAAATCACGTATGAATGAGAGCTGATGGTAATCACTATAAATCAGCTAGAAATTTTAGAAAAGCAGCAAAGAAAGCAAAAAGACATGGAAAGAAGTCTACGGCTAGGAGAATCTGTGAGTATAAGAGATATGGTTTTTACAAATATCAGGAACAAAACAATTCTAGCAATAACTGATCTATGATTAAAAGCAAATAATAGAAATAAAAGTGAAGATAATTACATATCTGAGTCACAGGACAAAAATATCTTCCATTTAGTAAATGTGATAGAGCATGTTTAAAAATTGTACTAAAATTTGTCATTTTAACACCAGATTTATTTCTAATTTGAAGGAAAAAATGTCCAAACCACAAATAATTTAAAATTGGTTGGCAAAGGACA
This sequence comes from Psittacula echo, assembly GCF_963264785.1. Taxonomy (NCBI): domain Eukaryota; kingdom Metazoa; phylum Chordata; class Aves; order Psittaciformes; family Psittacidae; genus Psittacula; species Psittacula echo. Next base: position 75,878,279 of record NC_137743.1, read on the forward strand.
GCTCTTAAGTAATAAGGCTGGCTAGAATATTCTCTTTGAAGAATGGAGAATTGCCCTAGATGGTGATGTATCTCTGCTACTGGAAATCTGAACAGAAAAATGTGAGGTTTTCCTGAAAACACATGGTGTAGTTATTAAGAGAATTCAGTTATTAGAGTCCTATTTGTATTATACACAAACAGAACAGATGATAAATGTGTCTTCTTCCTTTATAAAACGAATTAGTCTGAGAGAAACAGTTGTAACATTTACTAGTAGAACAAGGAGCCCAAGATCTGAATCAAACCTCTATGTGAAAAAAAGTCTATCATGTATAGATATATATCTATATATAGATATAGATATAGATATATTAGATATATATATTAGATAGATATAGATATAGATATAGATATATTAGATATCTCATGTACTTGAGAATAGTCAGGCAACACATGGCGCAACAATCACTTTTAGGAAATCTGAGATCAAACTCTTGGTTGGCTAGAACTTTATTTTTAGGGCTACCCTGATTACAGAGAATTCTGAACATCAAAAATGTAATAGCTGCTCATGTTGAAAAACCAAACGTGCTTTTTCTCCTTCTCTGAGATTTGCTTTTAGAAAGTGTGAGGAGTCATGAGTTTACTTTAGAAACTGATTCTTCCTTATACGATTAAGATGACTGGCAGGAAACAGCATAGTGATACAACATAAAACCAAAACCAATATGAACAATAACACTCCAACAAGAACATTGCTAGTGCAAAGAGGAGAGGCAGGTGACTTACGGTATTTCAATGATAGGAATATCAGTTCATTAGTGTGGCAAAAGGAAATTTCTGTCTCAAAAGAGTTAAGAGGAAAGATTTCTTCTGAATTAAAGATGTGTAGAAATTCAAGGAAACACAAATGCTATGAAATAAATGTACTCTCCACAGTGCTAGAACAAAGAAGATATGTCCCTTCTTCATCATGTTATCACCCACCCACCATGTCTGCAGTTGATAAATCAAAATGTTAAATAGGAAATCAGTGCATAGTTAGCAGCAGCTGTCAAACTGAATAGCAGCTGTTTGTTCACCCATGGTCTATAAATGAAAAACCTGCATTTAATGGTTAAGTAGAGACTGAAAACAACAGGGCCCCATTGAGGATATGAAATGTCAGCACTCCCCTAAAATAGCTCCCAGGCTGCGGAGGTGAAAAGGAAAGATTAGGTGACTGGCAAAACTTGTACATTATTTATTTTGATTTGAACCGACATTCCCACCATGCAGTAGGCAATATTTACTCCAGTTTTACCAGAGCAATTCCTACTGGATTCTTGAGGTAAATGTTTATTTCTTGCTTTCTCTTTTCTCACCAAGCTAGAATCAGCTGTGATCCATACAAAATGATGCATGTGTTCTATTGTTACATGCATGTTCTATTTGATTTTTTTTTGATAGCAAAGCAGCTATGAGTGTTTGCAAGCACAGAAATATACAGTCATCTGTAACTGCACAACAAGTGTTTCAAAATAAAACTCTGAACCAGTTGTGAATGGGATTAGTTTTTCTTGGGGTTTTTGGCTATTCACACTCCTGCCATCTCTTACTTTTCCTACTTATTAAGATTAGTATTTACCACTATGAAGGAAATAGGTACATGGCACCACTGATGGATGTCATTACAGTGATGGGAAGTCTTTAAACACCTATTAACCACATGAAAAATACTAAGGCTGTTCTTAAATATTAGCTCTCTTTAACATTAATTTATTATTGGTGCAAGATCTGTGGCCTGAATAGGACTAGTGATTTCCAGTTTTTAAAAAGTGTATGTATCTTTAAAAAGATACCTACATTCATTTCATGTGTCTACTGAAATTACCTTATGCTTACTGCTTTCACAGTCTTGTGAAGATTTTTTATTTCCAAATTATTATTCAGAAAAAGTCTCTCTAAAATAAAAAGGTTTATGGGCTATGCAAAATCAAATTGCAAAATCATTAAGCTTTTCTTTTCCCATAATACTTACTGAATTTATCATTATTCTTCATGTACAGCCCTGGTAAAGTAACTGAACAATTGCCAGCAGGAGTACAAAGTCAGATGGCGACGAAAGCTTAAAATGTAAGTGTGTATATAAGAATACAGAACTACAAAAAAGGGCTCTAGCACTAAAAGATGAAACCAATCACTTTAGGTAGAAATCATGTGGCTACTTTCATTTTTTTCTTATTTCGCAGCTGGCACATTTGCAGGATCAGAGTTCTATTGAACTCTTACTACTAAGTGTATGGGCACAGTGCTTCATATGTTACCTCTGTTTAGCAAAGTACTGCAACTTTGAGCAGCTTCTAAAAATATTCTTCCTTTTAGATAGCTGGATAAGTGTTCCCCTTCTATAAACAGTACTTGGAGACTCCACCTGCAAATCAGCTCAATATCATAAAACCGGTAAGAGGCCAGAAGAGACCCTGTAACTCTGTATGGGCTTGAGAAACATACATGTCAAACTTTCAGAGGCTTTACTGACTCCCTTCACAGAAATCTGTTTTTCTTGCAGGCTTATAGTATATAATATTGGGGGGCACATGGAGATGGGCTTGGGACGGCAAAAAACAAGGATCTGTGATTTTATGAATGAGACATGTCTTAAAGTGTGAAGTAGAAGTCTGTTAAATACTAACAGAAGTTCAGATGAGAAAGAGAGGCATTATCAATGCTACTGAAAGTAATGTTACTATGTCATATCCTAGGAGAGGCTGAGCATCTGCTGGTCATCCCCAGGGACCAAAGAGACCATTTCTCTGTTCATAATCAAAGGTGTAACAAAATTAATATGGTCTCCCAAAGGATCATGATCTCTTTCTTACTTAAACAGTATTTGTAAAATTCACTCAAAATCTCAGAAAAAGCTGTAATAGAAAAAAGTTTTACAGCACCAACTCACATTCTTGCTTGAAAATAAGGTTCTACAATATTCACATTACAGCTATTTCTTTATCTCGGCACTTTGTTCTATTATCTACACTTTATCTACCAAAGTAGGCAGATACATACCGCCTCAGTAATGAGGTACTCAGGTGGTATATGAATTTTAGCAGATCAGTGGCAACTTGCAAGTCCATGCAGAATCTGGCTATATTATACCCCAACATCAGAGAGAACACAGGCAAACATTGTCTTTGGGGGAGAGGTGTGCCAACAGTGTACACCCATCAACATCTCCTCAGATATAGAGAGCATTTAATTGTGAGGTCGTTAGTTTGAATTCTTTACATGTTACAACGGGTTATACCTTCCCAGTGGGTGTTTCTATTTAAGTAGTCATCAAGGCAAGGGAAACGTCTCTTGCTGAATATCAGTGAGATATAAATTCTATTCAGCATCACACACTTTTAAGCAACTGTGATGCTATAATAAGACACCAACAAAGCAGCATGCTCTGCATACCAAGGGCTACATATTTTATGCGTACATGCTTTATGCAGGCTCACTTCTGCCCAGCAGAACTGAGGCTTCTTCAAGAAAAGCAATGGAAATTATTGCATTTGCTGTTGGGTCTTATAACAGAACTTCAGAAGAACGAATAAGGAAAACAAAGCTCTTTTACTCAGCCTTTGCAAAGCTATCAGCATGCTATCTGAATTTTATTTCGGGCACTGACTGCAGACACACAGGTCAATGCAGCTTGCCCGATGGAGGACAGAGCATCTTGTTTCTGACAGATTTCTTAGCTGAATGTGCTCCTCTCATGTTGTATTTAAATAGAGGAGAATATTATTAGGTTAAGAAAAGACTAAACCCTTGTTTTCACTCAGTTCACTGCTGTCAAGAGTGGAATAGCTGACTTGCTGCTTTGGTTCACTCTTCCTAATAATGTGTCTGTACAACAACATAGCTTTCCACTCACTTTAGACAGATTTAAAAACTAACACAGGGCAAACATGATGATACCTGTATGAACAACTTAATCTGTCCAGACAGAACTGAGCTCAGCTCCCTAAGGTCACATCCCATAAAACCAGTGATGTTATGGGATGGTTTTATGGGATATCATCCCATAACGATATCCCATCATTATGCTCAGTTGTGAAGTAATAACATCAAGCCAATACAACCAGTCAGACACACAAGAAAAAGCCCACACTTCTGTGCTCTGCTGGATGCCTCCACACATGCCAGCTTAGGGCCTAGCATGGACATCTCTTCACAGACATCAGGCTAATGGAAAACAAATCTAGCCTTTCTTTTCCCCATTTAAATACAAATGCTTCCTGTCAAAAGAACAAAGAAGTTACCGGGAACCCTTCAGGGGTTCTTATTTGCAGGAGATGGGTGGGGTGAAGGCTGTCATCTATCCTAGCTTCAAATCCCTTCTTCAGATTCAAGGTCTGGATGCTGGACAACGCAGAGGACAGCATAGCCCTGATGCTTTAAAACTTTGTTTAGAACCTGGTTTCACATCTGAAAAATGGACCATTAATAGGCGAGATGCTTCTTGCAATGGTATGACCTTTATGTCCAATGACTGCTGCTCCTGAATGTGTCTATGAGAAAAAATAAGAGCCTTGAGACTGGCATAAGATATATTTTCCCATTATACCCATTTATAACTGAAAAAGCCTTTGCATTAAATGTGGCAAGATGATCTTTTAAGTTCAACCAAACCCACATTTTTTTTAGTGGGAGCCTTCTTTATGGCAATAGCAACCCAGTGCTACTTTTACAGGGTTGAAGGTTAAATGTAACTGACTCAGTTCAGCTCTGCTACAAGAATGTTGTTTACTAGCAGTATCAACAAAGCCATCCTAATAAGACTCTAGGGTGTAAATTAGAGGTAAGAAGAAAAATCTCCCAATTAAAATTTTCCTAAAGGTTGAGGGCTTAGAGCCATTACACACTGTGGTCAGATCTGGATGCAAAATAAAACAAGACCTTAGTTGTGATAAGGCTAAGACAGAAAGGAGTATATTCAGAGCCAGACAGACTATAGGCAATCTGTTCTAATAATAGGTATGTGTCTAGACTTCAGGCCAAGTTTTGAGAAACTGTTGTTGAAATCAGCAAGAGCTCTGCTGAGGAAAAAGGTTAAAAAAAGCAAGCAAAGTACTTCAGTATTTGATCACGATATGCACACAGTAAAAAAAGCACAAAAAGACAGCAAATGAATCCCCTTTCATGGAAAAAATAACTACTTCTGATTGACTTTAGTATGTGCCAAATGATGCAGAGTTGAGTCTTGCTTGTTCATGTATCAATTCTTGTTTGAAAACATGTAAGATTTATGCAATGAGTAAAGAAAAAAAACACAGTTCATGCAGAGATGACAGTTTTAATCCTGGAAGACTGACACTTATCTACAGAGTATGGGCTGGATTTAAGAGTTCTGGAGTTCTTGCCCAAGTCATTGACAACTGTACAACTATTGGACATGCTCCTGCAAGGTCTGGATGCCCACCAAAATTAAATCTGTGGCCGTACTGGAACTACTTCTCATATAGGGTAACTGTCTAGCAACACACAGGTGTAATGAATTTCTGCATTTTATATATTTCCAATCCTTAATATGCAATACATAGAGCACCTCAGGGAGAGCTAAGCCTCGCTAGAGTGTGGGAATAGGAGGTACAGCTATACAGAAGCATAGATAATACCATGGGAATTTGAGTCTACTCTAACTCCATCTGCAGGGGACTAAAATGAAGCTGATGAAAACGTCCAGGCACATTAATATCAGCCTACCGATTCTTTCAGTCACTTAAAAGATATCCTGCCCTTCACTTAAAAATTCCCCTCAATTAGTATATCTTCCACAACTTTCTCATTAATTTCATCTAGCACCTGAATCAAGAAGTAGTAAGACTTCCAGGTTCTTTGAACTGCACTAGAACATATACTCCATTTTTTACAAAAGCCTTCTGAGAAATTCAGGAACTATCTGATTTTTTCATGGAATTGATTACTGCTGTCATTACTGAATGTCTTCATTTTTAAATTGCTGTGGTTGTGTCTATACAGACAGCTTAAGTTGCTATCAAACCCTAAATGCACCTTAACGTGCCTGAAGTCCTCTAGCTCACCGAAAACTGAGCAGTAAGCCTTGAGCTCTGTTCTTTCAGAAATGTAAGACCAGTGCTATGGACCGGAATGCTTGCATTTCCCCTTGACATAGGGACTGATTCCTGATCACTTTTAATAGAAGCATTTTCTATTCTTGTACTCAGATGAACATAAGGAGTGTAAGCCAAAGCTGTATTGTACTATCATCCCATCCCTTAGCAATCATTTGCAACTCCCTAAAGTGACTCAAGTTTTTAACTTCTTCATACTTCCCAGTTTTTCTGACCTTTGCTTCTTCCTTTGTCTGTCCTTCACTTTACATATGTGCAAGTGACTGATTTGCCACATACCTTAATAAAAACTCAGAGGTTGTCTTCACATAAAACTAAGATGGTGAAGGGAGTTGAGCATCTCCCTTATGAGGAAAGGCTGAGGGAGCTAGGTCTCTATAGTTTGGAGAAGAGGAGACTGCGGGGGGACCTTATTAGTGTATATAAATATATAAAGGGGGAGTGTCACGAGGATGGAGCCAGTCTCTTCTCAGTGGCAAACAATGATAGGACAAGGGGTAATGGGTACAAACTGGAACACAAGAGGTTCCACTTAAACTTGAGAAGAAACTTCTTCTCAGTGAGGGTGACAGAACACTGGAACAGGCTGCCCAGGAGGGTTGTGGAGTCTCCTTCTCTGGAGACATTCAAAACCTGCCTGGACACATTCCTGTGTAACCTTATCTAGGTGTTCCTGCTCTGGCAGGGGGATTGGACTAGATGATCTTTTGAGGTCCCTTCCAATCTCTAACATACTGTGATACTGTGAAAACTCTTCTTTCCCAGTTGACAAATAGCTCATTGTTCATCCTGAGTAAACCAGCATGCAAATCTATAAAAGATGACAAGGGAAACTGGAAGCTTGGTATTGTCAGGAAAGCTGAGTGAGGAAAATACCTTGGGAATGTCTTTTATGATTATGAATGAAGATGATGTTGCTTGGTTTGGATCCCTATAAGTTACTGGTAAAATTCTTATTCCCTTCGTGCTTTTTATTCCAGTCCCTCTTCTGTCCTTCCTGTTAGTCGGAATCTCTGCTTACTTTTATTTGTACCAGAACAAAGATCCTCAGTGTCTACTGAAAGATTTCAGCCTATTTCAGCACGTCTTCGAGAACACTGTAAACTTTGCCAACTCTTTGTCTACTGCCTGCCTTCCTAACTTCAGGCTTTCCAGGCATGACTGAGATTGCACTGCAATGCTGGGATCCATATCATTATGCTTCAGTAGGTTTGGGGAAGACTAAATGATGAACAAAGTCTGGACAATCCCTAAGCTCTGCAGATACTTGGCACCAAGATATACCAGTCAAAACATGGCACTATCTCCCAAGAGCGGTCACTTCCACATATTGTTTTTCTGAAAACTAGGTTTTTCTTTAAGCAGTAAGTCATACCCAGACTTGGAGTATTTTGGAGAACGCAGAACTGCATAGGGGTAAGTGATGTACAAGCTGGCTGGGATATGGGGAGTCCCAGGTGTCTCAGTGAACCTTCCCAGGATAAATACAGCACCACTGAAGGCTGCAGTGTTCTGGCATATATCTTTTCTTTTTTTTCCTTATTGAGTTAGGTAGACTATATCGGATATGCTGGCAACTACCTGAATTTCTCTGTTGGTTCCCCTTCCCCTTATATACTTCAAGTCTCAGTTATGGTTTTCCTGACTAAAAATTCACCAGTTTTCTCTAAGGTTCACTGAATGGCTTTGCTTAAGCAGTTATTAAGTAAAAGCACATCTTCAGAGAAGAAAATATAGGTGTTTGGTTTATTTTTCTTTTTCAAAAGATACCTAATACTAGCCCCTCCTGTAAAAAACATATTGTAAAAGGAAATGTGGCAATTATAATTGATACATAAACAAGAATAACCCTTCAAAACTTTATTGTAATTCAGAAGTGATATTGGGCAAAGCTTGTTTATACCGCATGAATGATTCTGTGATTCTAAGGCCTTCAATGCCTGCAAATCTAAATAATGTAAAAAACAACTTTAATAGTAGTATGTTTAAAAATATAAAGCTTCCTTATAATCATAGAAATATAGAGTAGTTAAGGTTGGAAAGGACCTTAGCATCACCCAGTTCCACCCCCCTGCCACGGGCAGGGACACCTCACACTAAACCATGTCACCCAAGACTCCATCCAACCTGATCTGGAACACTGCCAGGGATGGAGTATTCACAACTTCCTTGGGCAACCCATTCCAGTGCCTCACCACCCTCACAGTAAACAGCTTCCTCCTTGCATCCAATCTAAACTTCCCCTGTTTAAGTTTTAACCCATTACCCCTTGTCCTATCACTACAGTCCCTAATGAACAGTCCATCCCCAGCATCCTTGTAGGCCCCCTTCAGATACTGGAAGGCTGTTGTCTTGTACTCTATTAAGGCTGCCATTAAAGCTTCAAGTATTAGAAACCCTGTCACAGGAAAACAAGATAAAAGACTCCTATCTGCCTTATCTTTAATTGTAGTTCGTATGTTTTCTCTAAACTATACCCATACCTATGTGTTTAAAACACCCTAATTGACCCTTTTTGATGAATGTATGCAAATATTTTGATTCTGCAAACATCCACATTGCTGTTTGTAATATACATACCAAAACATGCCCATAAAATGCTGTTGACACCTACAAAAAATGGTGAAGGTGCTAAAAATGACAGATTACTTCTGATTGCTGTTATTTCATTAAACAGTAAATTATAAAGGCAGTAGAAAGCTGAGGTAAGTAGAAAAAGGAAAAGCAAGTATGAAAATAAATTCTTCTCTTACATGCTAATACAAATCTAGCATCTTTAAGAGCTCACTTGAAGGCAAATTTAGACCCTAGTACAGCAAATACAAGCTCAGCAGCAAGATACAGCAGAACCACCACTTTAAACACTGAAGAAACCTCTAATAGTGGATGAAAATAGATGAAGAAACATGGTGAAGGGAATAACTGTCTCAAGTATCTTTGGAATACAGAGACTTACTTTCATGTTTAGCATATGGCCTTCACACAAATTCAAAGGATTTTAAAGTCAAGCTCTGGGGACTGAGAGTAAACTCCACTCCTACTTGAAAGTAAATGGCTCTGCTAAATGAAGTGGAGGAATAATGGTCTACAGCAAACAGGTGGCTATTGCCTGCAAGAGGATAGGCTGCAGCTGATATTGTCAATTTGTTTATACCATAGCTTTCAAATACAGAACACCTAGAGCTTGCACTCAGCTGGCAGAAAGGTATGCTTCACAGAAGTGGCATCAGAATAGAAATAAATTGGATACCATTTAGAGACTTTAAAGCCACTGAAAAGCAGTGAGAGGAAAGGCAAATGCCACTGAAAGTGACAGCAATATTTTCTTCCAGAGCACGGAAAACATTAAAGAAGAGAGAATTCTTCAATAGCATAAAGAGAAAAGACACTGTCTTTCAGAAATTGAGTACCGTACCTCTTCATGGAATTCAAGTAAATACTTCAAAATGGGGCACATTAAACAGCACTGCATTCAAGAATCCCTCTCCATTGTTTTCTTGTTATAATGCGCAATATACAAACATGAGAGGAACAAGCTATGAATTGTGGTGCAGGCAGCTTTGTCTTCACCTGTGATTACCATTTTGCCATAAAGCACTGGGAGATTAATATTTGAGTTGAAGCTACATTGTAAAAATATTTCATTTTGCATAACTGTACTTTGGCTAATATTTCCAAATGTCTCTTTTAATGAAGCATTATTCCATGATACATTGCTATACTAAAATGTCTCATGGCATTAGCTTTACATCAAAGTTTAGAATGCTGGCATTTCCCACATAATATACTCAGCCTGCTGAACATTTTTACATAAATGCACACTTTTTAACCAATGAGGCATGTCTTGTTCATTTTTCAAAATATTATGGCACATTACATCTCAAAATAAAAGCCTCGACACTTGCTTTTCAGACAGATAAGTTTCCAATTACTAGCAGAAGTAACATGGCTGCTAAAACAGAATGGATCAAGTTTAGATGATTTTGGGGGGATTGTTGAATTGCTTTTTCCAAAACATGAATGCAGGTGGCAGTGTCATGGGCCTTTTGAAATCATTTAAAATGTTTCTTTCAAAACACTTTTACATACTTCATCTGCTGCATCACAACTGCTAATAACAGCCTGTCCTTTTGCACTGCAGTGTGATGAGATGAGCATAGGGAAGAATCACATTTGTGACTACATAAGTCAAACAATGGAATGGTTGGAAGCAAAGGGAAAGCAAAGTATATGGATAGAAAAAAATATACTAGGGATTTTGTCACAGGTTTACCCAGCCAGCTGATTGTTCTATGTGCTTAGATCTGTGTAGGTAGAAAAGGATTGAAACTGAAGCCGTAATAACATAAAGTGCCTGGTTACACAGAAAGAGTGTTTAGAATGACAGATAATTGCTGAAATGTATATAAACTGGAAAGCATGGAATAAAATCCTATTCTTAGTTTTCATTTTACTCCTCTGATTGCAACTGTAACTTTAAACAGATTCAGAGAACAGATTTCAACCAGTAAATGAATCCAGAAAAGTTCAGAAAACAAATGTTCTACCTCTTATAGTATAAGCCACCAGTTGCTTCCCATCAGTCTATAGTGATAACGTTTTGACACAAAACAAATACTACAAGACTATCACGCACTACAAAGAAAGGAAGAAAGCATCAACTGCCCTCCTAACATATTCAGCTAGTGCAGCAGAGGGGGAATAACAATTTGTCAAACAAGCATTTCCAAACCACAATGCCTCCCTCAGCTGCTTCAGAGAAAGACTTACTCCGTTCTCCGTATCTGCCAACATGCCATATGCCCAGCATGTGAATACCTATCAGATGCTCACATTCAGAGAAACCTCAATACCACAGGATGACTTGCAAATGCCAACCAATATTTTGTTTACAGCTGCAGCTGATCTCCAAAACTGCCAGTGTTCAGATACCCATAAATTGTTTCAGTGAAGTAACACACTTGATTAAAGTCTGACCAAATCTTGCCAAAAGTGTGTGCAAATATATATATATACTATATAGACACAAAAATACATCCATTCACCTCCCCTCTTCCTTTGACATAAGCCAGTCATAGATTTTGCTGATCTCTAATTCCAGTTTATCACTCCTTTGATCAACCGATGTCTGAAAGTTATTCTGGGGAATCTCTGGACCAAGCACAAATTTTATGAAGAGTTTAACTAAGAAAAAAAGCCAAAAAACCAAACAAAAAACCCAACCCCCAAACAAAACACAATAAGACACACCCCCCCCCCCCAGCCCAAAACACAAAACCCTGCAAAAATAAAAAGGAAATTAAAAAAAAAATGAACAAACAAAAACCCCAAAACCAGAACTGGCTGAAATTTTGTGGAGACAAAGTCAGCTGTATTATTTTCTTTTTCCTGTTACCTCTTATTGGTGGCTCTAGACATAAAGACTGCCTTAAAAGTGCCTACTAGGTTACTGAAGTGAAGGGCTGTACCTGGGCATGTTTTATAGGCCTACAAAGCTGCATGATGCAAGGCTCAGATCTTTGTAGCTGGTGGCTGTTGAGCACTAGAACAATATATAATGTTCAGCAAGACCCACATGTGCAGCCCTTTCTGGGTTAGGGCTGACTACATTTACAAATGTGCTCTGCTTGGCTAGGAAAGATTTTATAACTACAGAAGTACGCATGAAACTCATAGTGTTGGGGGAATTACTTGTTACATTGTAGGTCGCCATCAATATTATGGGCCTGAGATACTTCCAGTAAAGACAGATGAGTCATCCAATCCATATGTTTCAAATAAATGCATTTGAACTTTTAGTGATTTTACTCCAATCATGATTTCACCTCTTTTGAATTTACCTCTGTGAATGTTTGGAGCAAGGAAATTTTGCTGGCACAAGTTTAGAAGCATATGCATGATACTCATGGCAACTACTCCTGCCGGACCACAGAATAGTTAGAATTGAAAGTGCCCACACTAGTAACTACATGTTCTGATACAACAGTTGCTCTTGAATTATGTTGGTCAGAGTAAAAAGGGGGCATCTCAAAAAATAGCTCTCATTGCTGACAGGTGCAACTCTGCTGTTCCTACTTCTTCCTTTTTTATCTCCAACTACTAATGACAGCAGCCAAGGCTTCCGGGCTTCATCCTGCATGCTCACTGCTTAAAATTCCATTAAAATGAGAAGATAAAATTAAACATACACTCCTCTTGGGACTGATGCTGCGTGGTCCAACCCTGTCAACATGTGCTTGCTCTTTTGGCATAATCTTGTTCATAAAAGGAAGCAGAGCTAAACAGAGTATATCTGTAAACTCAATACTAATGGTCCATTTCACTGCCTTTCCTTGTAAATGGGAGCAGAAAGATCGTTAATACGAAGGCATAATCCTAAAATAAAGATGATCTCATTAAGGTGTAGAATATACAACAAGAAAGTATTAGATAGCTGTATATTATAGACCAAGAGCAGCTGTACATGCTATTAGGTACCAAATATAAGGACACTATTGCCGTTTTCCCCTTTGGACTTGCCTTACTACCAAACCACCAATAAGAAATTTCATCCATCCTTAAACGAGAGAAAAACCCAAACATGGACAATTCAAAGTGTGATTGCCTTGAGGAGCTTTGAAAGTCCAGTTAGGCCTAGATGTCATTTCAGATTTGATGACTAAACACACAGAAACATAAGGCTCACAGAAACATGCAAAAGAAAACATTATTAAACATATTCTTAACGCACTGGTAGAACATATGGAACGGCTCAATTAAGTACCTGTGCTACAGAATATGTATTAACTGCTTCTAAAATTACACCGAGTCCCTCTTTGTGAAATTAATCTCTCTGACCATAAAATGTGACCTTTACTTCTTTCTGCACTCTTATTAATTGCATGGCACATGGCACTTCACCGGCTCTTGCTGAACTGAAGCTGGAGAATTAGGCCACAGAAAGGTCGCTTTCCTTTCTGCTTGCAAGCTAATTAATGAGATCAAAACAGCAGCTTATATCTACAAGCAGGGTGGATTAGGTTGTATGCAAGGAACTTTCCAAGCTATGGTAACAGAAGCAGGGCAAGACTATGTGGCAGAGGCTGTGATTACAACATGTTGAGCTTGACATCCTGTCTTATGAGTTGCCTTCACAAGTGCCAGTAGGCGATCATTACTTATAACATCCAGAAATTCTAAAAGCTTATTTGTAACCATCCAAATATTCTGTGTTAATTACCACAAAGAAAAAAAACATCCCCACGCCCCCCCAATGGTAAAGCTGTGAAAAAAGAATGCACTTCCTGCATGTGTAACATGAACCAATAATACGCCAGATCAAAATACTTTATAACTCTTTAAGTAGATAACAAATGTTCACAATCCAAACCCTTTCTCTGTATTAGAAATGGACTGAACAACACCAAACTAGTAACAAGACTCAGAGTCAGACACAAGTATAAAACTTAAAGTGCATCTTTCTTTAATGGATACTACGTATAAACAGTCAAATCTTTATATAAGCATTACAGAAAAAGTGTTTGATACGACCAAACTGCAAAATATCTTTTATATGAAAAACTGCCAAGGATACAATCATAAAAAAGTGGAACTGTGATACGCTAAGAGACAAAACAGTAAACACACTTTGTTGGCTCTGTACATATGATCTTATCACTCACTGCTACAGATAAAGGACTGAGACCTTTTATGTTTAGGGAGACTTCACAGTACTCCATACCCATTTTCCACTGGTGTAAATGGTGATCCATTCAGCATATATGACTAGACACTCCGTTTTGCAAAGCTGCTTCCTGAGTTGAGTCCTTATCAAAAGATACAATGCTTGTATTTTCAGTAACTTCTATCATACAAAGTTACTTATACCAGTATGATATCTGATGGCAGCATCTTGCAACACCTTGATCAAGTATAAGTGTGTAATATGCAATGCTGCATGGAAGATAAGTCCCATAGGATTTTTTAATTGCAGCTATGGTTGTGGAAGAGGGAATATGATCAATAGTCCATTTATTCTGGTACCGGCTAGTATTGAAGGCTTTGTAGGAAAGTCATTATGTCTAAGTCACTACTTTCTCATACTCAGTAAAGACAGAATGCCAAAGAGAACAGAAACCTAACATGCCTACCCACAATATAAAGTGCTGGAAAATTAATCCCTTTCATTACACCAACTATTACATTGAGTATTGCTTCAGCATGGAAGGCAATTGCTTTCCAGTCTCTGAGGTGACCTGTATCTGCCCTGGAGCGAATGGACTAACAACCCTTGTAACTATCTAAGACAAGATAGAAGAGTGCAGCTATTCAACTAATACATTTCTACGTAGCAAGGCAAATTAGGCTTCATAAAATAATAGGCTCTTTTAAACCAAAACATGAAAAAAAACCCCAACAACCCAAAACCCTAATAAGTATTTTTTTGCACAACAGGGATTAAGGATTTAACAGATTGCTGGTTTCCTGACACTCACCCTCTGGGCTTATGTGCCATGAATGAAACCACTACCATGGTTGTCAGTGGCTTTTCGTATTTGTTCCTTTCACACTGAAGCAGTCAGTTTTAATTGGAGAAAAGAAATGACAGTGAGCTCAGAAGCTGTAGAAGAGTTAGGGTAAAAAAGGAAAAGCTAGCGTTCACTTCAAGAGCTGCAGGGATGCTTTGTGTGGAGAGCAGAACAATACGTGTATTTTAAATAAACTACAACGTACACGTATATTTTATTTTTAGATGACGATGGGGTACGACAAAGGCACTTTTCTGCTTTACAGATAAGTACTTTTCAACTCTGCAAACTATAAATATACTAAAGAATAGGAAGTATTTTTCAGTACTTTTTTTTTTTTGTTATTAGAATTCTGTTTTGCTCACCCACTTCATAAATTGATTATAAGGTAATTAAACACCACCAGACCACGTGCTTTCAGCAGTTCTGCTGTCAGGCATCACATAAAGGAAAGGCTTCCTCAGCCTACAGCAATCAGACACACATATTAACTAGGGTCAAAAATAATGAAATACAACTGGGACACCCCTCAATCAGTCTTATTTCACAACACACACTAACCCAGTGAATAAATGCTTTTCATGTTAAGCCCTGAAAATCTGGCGATGAGTCTACGAGGAAAACAAGGGTTTTCTACTGCTAGCTACTTCTCACTGGGAGAAATACATACGCGGTAACATATGCTGAAGTGCAGCCCCTTCCTCCCCTCAGTTTCTGAAAAATCAATGTCCTAGTGGTTGAGGCAGAAACTGGAAACAGTCCTGGTGGGCTATGGTGTCCTAAGCAGCCTGTCTAGTAATGATGCTGAAGGAGGCAAAACTTTATTCCAAGAGGGTGCTCTGCAGAAAGAAGTGAATCATCTCCCATTCAATCTGCTGAACTTTTTACCCTCTATTAAGGTTCCTCTAGGTTGACAAAACCTTTGACAAGTGCATGGGAGGATCTCCTCACACTGAGATACTGGTCCATCTACAAACATACTTGCTTTCCTTCTTTCTACTGGGCACTATACTTCACACATGAAAGTGAATTTCATTTCAAGTTCTAGCCATCTTACAAGCACAGCAGACTGACACATTTGAACAGCAAACTCTGCACAGGAAATTTAACATGACCTGTCCCCAGTCTACACTGCTTTAAATAAAATAATTATTGACTATTCTTAATAGGCGTTTCTGGGATCGGAATTGCTTCAACTTAAAGTTTTGGACTACAAAACCAAAAGTTTAAGACCAGCTACAGTCGCTTTCATACTTATCATAATGAGTGAAAATCTATTGGCTGAAAAACGCAAGCAAATTGTCACTGATGTTTTACCTACCAGTAACTTAACAGCTGCATTCAATTCCCAAATGAAACCTGAAATAAAACCACTACAAGTAGGTTAATCTGTGGGCTCACCATTTTCATTTCAAAGGGATTTTTTTTTTTTTAAATATTAATTTGTCCTGAGGCATAAATGAAATACAGACAGACTGTATTAGATTTTAATTTGCTAAAAGTAGATTACAGGTCTTCTCCATAGAGATGCCAAATACTCAGTTCTCACAGAAGTAAATTTTTTTCCCTTAGTAAAGGCAGGTACCTACCGAGAACTGCGAAGGAAGTGTTTTTCAAAGGGTTGACCCTGTAAAGTGCAAACATTCTGACTTTGAGCCCACAAAAGAGTGGGCTCAAAGTACAGAGAGATAAGTTTAACAGAGCTGGAGTTAAAACACAAGTTAATTCTGTGTTTGATTAAATGCTTGAATTCAGAGAAAAAATATTTAGCCAGTATTTAGGCTGAAAAGACCTATGCTCCTCTCCTCCTCCATGGTCTTATTATTATTTTAGATGTTCGTCTTGTCCTATTGGATGACGTTTCTCAAATCTGACAGGCAGACATACGTATGAACAAAGCGGGAGAGTCTCAAGTCCACCATTGTCTCCAAGTGACTGCCTTTATCTAGATTAAAGGACAAACTGTTTCCATATTAGGCTTTTACGATTAGTGACATCTTCCTGGTGCAGAAACTTTTTCATGTAAGGAGGCTTTGAAATCAGAAATGGCAAATTAAATACCCTGGCTATAAATCTAGGAGGTTTGGGACCTTCAAAGCTCTGGGCCCATATTCTGTTTTCCTGCTGTTTGTCTCAATTGCGAAGGACTTGTTCCAACTGAAGGCAAACATGACACCCAAAACCCATCTCAATTGTCCCAGAGGCCATTTGGCTGGGAAAAAGCAGGAAGGAAGAAGTCCGCCTGCCTTCAGGCTCCCTCCATGCAAGAATGTCTCCCATGGGACCATACTAAGAACAACTCTCCTGCTAGCCTGCATGCCTGAGTGGAGTTTCTCAGAGGATCTTTCATGTACTTTAAAGCAGGAAAGAGTCAGAGATAGAACGGAATGAATCAGTAGTCAGACTTGGAATATCCAGTTCACCTGTATTGTCCAGCTCTTTTCCCATTATTATCTTCAGCCTTGTGAAGGCTTCCAGGAAATCTGATAGAAGCAAGATTCTCCACTGCCACAGTTCTTTTGCAGGGCTCTGTGTGACTGCCACTGAAGGAGGCCAGATTCATTATTAAGCATCAAGAGACTTCAAAATCCCTTACTTGGAATCCAAATGTGTTTGCTTTCACCTCTGTTTGACAAGGCAATCTGATACAAAGCAAGTTTCTCCTGAAAAAAGAAATACTAGTTTTTTAGTTTTGTCTGAATCACAAACCTTTTCTCACATAACCAGTGCTTTGAAATACAGTTTCTGAACTGCAGGGTATAGGAGCAGAAGGTTGAAAACCAAAAAGTAGTCTTGTTAATAAAAAGTTGTTTGCTATTTAGATAAATGCATAACAATACTGTAATATTCTCTCAGCTTCCCTACAGTTATTATGGAGAACACCTGCTACATAACACTGGGGTCATTATTTGGTGATCCAAGGAAAATAACAGGTTGCTAAGGGTAACCACCTTACACTCAGTTCCTGAAATCACATGTGATTCATGTAAAATCATGATTAATAAAAAATTAAACAAGAAGCTGCTTCTATGAGTTCATACGAGAATCTTCAAAGATGTCTCCCACTGGAGAGAACAGGAAATAATCTCCTTCTCTAGAAGTAGGATTTGATTGTCCCTTTACATTTCATCCATGTTTTCAGATTTAAAAGCCTGCACTCCACCAGCTGCATCTGAAGTAATACTCTCCTGTTGGAAAACTATTCCTCACTGCCTTGCAGGGGGAGATTTCCAAAAGGCTTATTTTCCTCATCATTTGAGGAACCGATGTTAGATACAGGCAAGATGCAAACTTGCATATGTGATCAGTGGGAAAGCATGATGGAGTAACACACTAAAGTGAGAAACAAGACATGATAAACATCAACAGCACAAAATCCAGCAACAGAACCAATTTTAGATGCAAGGTAAAACTGAATTAAGAGAGAAGCAGCCCTCCCTGCCTAGTGTGTTCTCTCAAGCACACCTTTACTTTCAAGTCTTGGTTTCAGTCAACCAGTTGCTTTCTGCCTTGCAGCAACACTCTTTCTGTCTCCAAGCATCCTCATTCCTCATCCACAAAGCCAGCCTGTCTGGTCCATCTCCTGCTCAGCAGTTTCTGTTGAGCTGTTATGACTTGCTTCTCATTCTGCCAGTCCAGTCATAGTCTGGAAACTTCCCTTCCCTAAATATCCCTCCACCTGCCCAAGTTTGCAA
The DNA here is from genome assembly GCF_963264785.1 of Psittacula echo. Classification (NCBI taxonomy): domain Eukaryota; kingdom Metazoa; phylum Chordata; class Aves; order Psittaciformes; family Psittacidae; genus Psittacula; species Psittacula echo. The sequence continues at coordinate 75,896,584 of NC_137743.1, forward strand.
AAACACATGGACAAAGCAAGTCTTTCCTGGAAAAATAAGAACATTGAGAAGAGCTGGTACAAAGAAGTCTACAACTGAAGCAGCATGATAACATGTGACAGTCACTTCGCTATATAGGATGCAATACAATTACTTCATTATTTTACACATAAAGTGTTCAGCTGCTGTCTCTTTCCAGACCCTACATGCAACTGAAATCATACATATATAGTGTAAACCTGAAGAAATTTCCTTTGAGCTTATAAATTAAGGATAATTTAGATAGTCCACCTCATTTTCACTGACACAGGCTTAAGAGTACAAGCACACTGCATCCTGCAAGGAGTTCCGAGCAGGGCACAGTCAGCCCAAGGCTGCTTCAAATTACATGGGCAAAGGCATTTTAGCACTTCATCCTGAAACACAGAAGATGTGAGAATGGCATAAAGCCATTGTATCATTGAGGTGTCACTAGGAAAAAAAAATGCTGGAACTCAGGATGGTATCTCCAGTTTTTCCAATGAATTCAGTACACTGACAAGCTTTATCATGCTGATCTAGTTACTAGACATGTCAAAACAGAAACCTGGGAAAAAACAAATAGAAAAATAAAACACTGTGCTAAAAGGCGGAGATCTTATTTCTGGCTTGTGGGACTGACAGGGAGCTGGAATAAGTGCTGGCTCTAGGAAGATCAGTTGTGGAAGACACAGAAAGCAAGAGTAACATGCGTATGGCTATATTTGCATTTTCACCTTTGAGGAAACACATGCTATCAGGTTTTCCAGAAGCATCTTAGAATGGAATATGCTCTCTTCAACAGAGTTTCCAGGTATTCTTTGTTGTTCTTTCTTAACATGAAATAGAATTCTGCTAGAAACTACATTTTGTTCTGAAGCATAAGAAACTACAACAAAGTATGCCATAAAAGCAAACAAGAAATCTCTCCAGGAAATACACCTTTTTTGCTTTCCCAGAAGCAAAGTGAGAGGTTATAACATTTAAGCTGTGCCAGTACATTTACTTCTCAATCATATTACCATCATGCTCAGGGCTGGGTTCATTACAATTCAGGCATTTATTTCAAACACCTGAGTTACAAATCCAGTTACTCAAAAAAAGAAGCAAATGCTTTGGATGTGAGGAAGGCCATGGCTCTCATCTTTTAAGTTACTGCATTTTAGCAAGAGAAAAAAAAATCAGCAGCATGTTGTTGATATTCCTCTAGTGCATCCTATTCTACCTCCATGCAAAGCTCCCTGATCTTCTTTGAAAAGGTCTGTTTCAAGGCCCTGTAAAGCCAGCGGGGACCACTCTGATTTCATCTGTTTATGGTACAAATGTAAACCTTGCGTCACATGTTTTCCAAAGAAAAAACACCAAACTGAAAACCTAAATATTAATCTGTGTAACTTCATGGTGAGTATTAACAAAAGAACTGTTTTTCAAAACAATATAAAAGAGATGGATTCTGACTAACTTAATGGAAAATGAAAAGGAATTAGGCATTTATATCATAGAATCATAGAATAGTTAGGGTTGGAAAGGACCTCAAGATCATTTGTTCCAACCCCCCTGCCATGGGTCTTTAAACAGAGGTCTGATCCCAGAGGTCTTTGAAAATCCCAACCAAAATGTCTTCTCTTTTTATATTTATTATATTTTTCCCATGCTTCTATGTATTTCCATCTGCTTGCAGCCATAATCACACAACAAAGCTGAGGAAAACAATTTCTTATTAGCAGTGCACACAGCATTTTCTACTTCTTCATTGCAGATCTGCAGAATTCTCCTAGCTGTGCATTTAACACAAGTAAATTACTGAGGTCTGAAGTATCTGTTGAATTAATTTAGCACTGGAAAATGGAAATTGAGACAAGAGAGCTATCATCATATAACATTAGTAGGGAAAAGTTGCTTATTATTTACATGTAATAATTTGAAAAATGCTTATGAGTGAGGCTTTTTTCCCAGTTTCACTACTTTGCCTGAACACTGTTACCAAGTTTTACTGAGGATAAAAACGTTAATACTTTACCAAGTGCATTATTTTTAATTAAAAAAGTAATACAGGTGATGTAGCCACAAATACTAGAATATTGTAGATTAGCCAGAATATTAGAAGCCTAAAGAAAAAATGATGCTTGAACTAAGCGAATGGATGTTGGGAGACAGAACTGACACACCATGTTTTCTCCAGCACACTAAACGTAAGAGGAAACGTCAGGTATGCTCATAGAAGTGCAAATACAATCAGAAAGAGTCCTCTGAAGTCCAGATTGAATACTTCATTAAGACTTAGAACAGACTTTTTGTCAGTCAAAGCCCATGTGCCTTGCAGCCATACTTCTGCCACCTTTCATGTAACAGCCTATCTTGGACCTAAAAACAGGACTACCAAAGGGTTTTAATGAAATTCTTCACTAGTTTGTGCCCAAGGCACTAATCATTTCTAGTTCACTCTCTGGAGTGCCCCATCCACAGGTAGTGCTTTTCCTAATGAGAACTCCCATGTCTCTTTTCAGCTTTGAGGATACTTCCTTCAGTTACGTAAGTTATAGCTGTCTCTACAAGATTTATCTATTGACGTGTCATAGCTGAGAGGGAGGCAATAGAACTTGAAGTAACTGCAACTGTATGGGTTACCTTTCCAAAACAACCTGACTTTTAATTAGTCAAAAAGAAGATACTAAGCTGAAAGAAGTATTCTGCATAGGAAAACCAAACACTTGTATAGTCTGTTAATCCTAGCAGAACATGTTCTTGAACTGGAAGTCAGGCTGCTGGACTTCAGTTCTTGCCTTGCCACGAGATCTTGCAAAAGTCACCTCAGTTGTCTGTGCTCTATTCCTTCTTTCATCTCTTTCTGCTTTAACAATTTAGGTTATAAATACTTTGGGCAAGGCATCTCCTTCCCCCCTTCACATGTCTTGATTAACAGAGCCCAAACCTCGTATTTCGTAGTAATAAAGAAAAAAAAAGATGTTAAGGATGATTAAAACCCCCCACACCTGCTTTTCCACACATTTTCACTGTTATAGCTTGTTTGTTTCTTTAGTGACCGGAATGATCTGGCAAACTCTTCTAACCTGCACAGTCTGTTCACAGTTAACAGAAACCTGTGCAGGTGGGGAGGGCTGCTGCTGTCCTTTTGTTTGCAGAGAAGACAGCAGTCAGGAAATTAAAACAATGTAAGAAACAAATTAGAATGTGTTGAATACACTGTGTATGAGAACGTGCTACTGTCCACACTTAATAACCAGTTCTGAACTAGAAGAATAAGTGCTATTTGAACATTAAATCAGACGGAAAATTTCTGAAAGGATGTACGTTATATACAAGATAAACTTACTGAGCTTTTAGAGACAGTCTAATGAACATTGAAGCTGTGACAGGTGATGACAGCCTCTGAATTAAGTATCAAATGATATCCTTAATCAGCCACAGTTAATCCAATTCATTAATTTCTAAGCCAAGCTCAATTTGCATGGTGAGAAAATTTGAAGTATTGAGTCCTAAGTTTCAAATGTCTGTTTTTCACTTTAAGTTAATCATAACCACAGAATGGGCTGGGTTAGTTATACATCACAAGCAAATCACAAAATGGTTTGGGTTGGAAGGAACCTCAAAGCTCATTTAGTTCCAACCCCTGCCATGGGCAGGGACATCTTCCACTAGACCAGGTTGCCCCAAACCCCATCCAACCTGGCCTTGAACACTGCCAGGGGTGGAGCAGCTATAACTTCTCTGAGCACCCTGTGCCAGTGCCTCACCACCCTCACAGTAAAGAATTTTTTCCTAATATCTAACTTAAATCTACCCTCTTTCATTTCAAAGCCATTCCCCCTTGTCCTGTCACTACATGCCTTGAGAAGTCCCCCTCCAGCTGCTCTAAGGTCTCCTGGCAGTCTTCTCCAGGCTGAAGAAGCCCAACTCTCTCAGCCTGTTTTCATAAGAGAGGCGCTCCAGGCTATGATCATCTTTGTAGCCATTCTCTTAACTCGTTCCAACAGCTTCACACCCTTTTTGTCTTGGGGTCCCCAGAGCTGAACACAATATTCCATCTGGGATGTGTGAGTATAAACAGAATGAGTCATAACAAACAAAAAAGTTATATAAAATATTGTTTTGTTTGTAATGACAAGTTAATGAGTATAAACAGAATACATTCTTTCGATTTTTTAAGCCATTGGTTAATTCCCATGCTTGTTCCAATCTTACCGTTCTCATCTTTTGTAATATAGTGGAATAGCCTGACCAAAACCCCAATCAATTCTTTGGAGGCAGGTGTCACACTACTTCGCACAGAGCTTTTGGAATCTTCTACAATAATTGGCCCCTTATCTCCCTGTTCTCCTATAATAAAACACTGGTGTATATTATTTTTCCCAAGAAATTTTGTTTTCCATATTTTAAGCATTTAGTTTATCAATATAAAAACCTAAAATCCTTCTGAAGAACGTTGGTTTAGGAAGTAGTTCCATCCTTCAACATTATCATTACAGATCATCATATTAAATTACGAAAGTAGTGCACGTGTAGCAAAATAAAGGTCAGCAGATGGGAAATGCTTTTAGTGAAAAAGCACATTCAGAATGAATGGTAAAAAGCACGTCTGCTTCTGCAAAATAGAAGACATGACAGAGAAAACAGCTTGTTCAGACAAAGCAGTTTCAAGTTCCTTGGAAAACATCTTTTGGTATGACTATCATTGTAGAAAAGCCTGTTAGGATATACATAAGCCCTTGTTTGCATTTTACATGTTGACTGATTGACTGTCTGATAGCAAAGAAACACACAAGCCAATAGAAAAGCTTTCCAAAAGCCTTTCATGATGTATGTGTGGGACTTCATTATGCAGGTAACAGCATTCAAGAATAAAGGTGAACAGAAGCTAGTGTTCAGGTAAATGGCTTCTTTCCCCCCCCAGAAATGCTCATAACCATTTGCATTTATGAAAATTCATGTTTACAAATGAGACAGATGTATTGGAAAGCGTGATCAAGAAGATTTAATCTGGTTTTGACCAACTTTAGACTGTTTTGGAAACAGCACTAATTTTTCTTATTAAACAAATCCCATTTTTATTGTGTATGAAGATATGCCTGTATGACAGGGCAGTGGGCATCCCCTGCTATGAGAAGATTCTATTTAAGTACAAGTGCCATCACAAGCTTAAAAGCTACACACATACAATGCTACATACAAACTGTACTACTGTGCAAAGGAAAATAAATGAAGCTTTAAGTCCAAGCCTAGTAATTGTTCTTAACTGTACAACAGAACACTGATGTCCTGCTGCAGTTAGTGAACCATGAGAGCTACACTACTAAACAGGATTAATTCACAGAATATTTGCCTTCAATTCTGTGTAAAGAGTACAGAGCTGTGCTTTTGAAACATACATTTAATTGTAGCCTGTTTAATAACACATTCAACCTACAGCCTACCGCAGTTGTCTCAGTAATTAAAGACAACAAGGAAATACTGTCAGTGATAACATGGGGAATCTTAAAGGGAGCTTTGGATAAATTATAATGGAATTTTAGGCCATAAACCACAGGGGTTTGAGTAACACCATCTTTAGCAAGTCACACTAGCTGTATAATAAAATCATGTCCAAGCACAAAGCCGATGAGTTTTGAATTTGGACACAACATTAAAGTTTACTTCTGATTTGTTGAAGTATTTTTAACTGTAAAGCAGCATGTCAAAGAAGAAAATAGGCAAATTTAAACATACATTTAAGAAAATGGGAGGGGAGAATAAAATGTTTGTTTTCTTCTTTGAACTTCTACTTAGGAACAACTGTACATTCCTGTTTATCCACTGAATTGGTCTGACTTGATATACAAGCTATCTTACGCATTTCAGAAACTCAGAGTGCCTTCCAGATTGTTTCTCCTTTTGACTCACCCAAAACACAGCTGAAATGTGTACACTGAGGTTAGAACTGTCCTAGGAGTGCCAAACATACCCAGTGGAGTGGGGTGCTAAAACCCTCAAACTAAAACAAAAATCCCCAAGCAACTATTGTGGCTCTTTACAGAACTGAAGAGGTGAAATTGCAAGTCAAGATCTGAATCACAGAATACTACAAATGCTATCCCTAGAAGAGGTATTACAACCTTACCACCAAGTAACAACATAGAGAAGAATCATGATTTGCATCACTGCAGGAAGAAAATAGGGTCTTGCTGTTGGTCTTCAGCAGCTGTGTATCATGATATTGTTAAATCCATGCCCATTTGCTTTGAGGGAAGTCACCCCATATAGCACTGCTTACCTTGATCATGCAAAGATGAAAGCAGCCTACACAAGGAAGCAGAAATGGTTCTTATGCAGCCTTTTAACTCTACAGAGTCCCTTAAGCTATGCGTCATTGTTAGCGAGTTACTATACATGCATATTTAACTTAATACTCTGTGATGGAAGGACACAAAGTTGAAAGTTTTTCCTTTCATTTATAATTTAAGAGATACAAAGCCCAAGAGGAATTTTAGATCTCCAGTTGTTTTCTTCCACAGTATCAGCAACTTGAACAGGTCTAGTTTTATTTCTCATCAGGTATCTAAGTATCTAAGTATCACAGCAACATTAATCTCTCCTCCAAATAACCATGTCTGCAAAATGGTTATTTTTTCATAAACAACTGCACTTTAAAAAGCGTACCCTTCATTACATTTTCTACTCTAATATGAAAAAAAGACTTTAGGCATATGAATTTCAGGCACATTGTGTTGGCTTAATGCCACTTCCCACTGATTTTTCAAGAACTATACTATGTAAAAAACTTAAATTACATTGAGGAATTCAGAAGAAAGATGTCTAAGAATAAGATGATTAAAACAGTCTTCCATAAACTGCAAATCAGGCTCTTGCACACAACAGTTCAGTGAGTCATTTTAATACAGTCCATGGTCAGTAATAGATCTAAGAACATTAATAATATCAAATATTGGTTAGGTGATTTTACTGTACTGGCATAACTGTTAAAACCTCTACTGAACTTGCCTCCAGAACCCAATTATTGTTTCACCTTATTTCTGCTGAGAGAAACCCCATATTATGGTTTGCTGCAGTTATTCTAACATATTTGTTATTATATATTTGATGCCAAACATGTGGTTGCTGATACTACCATCATATGTTATCACTCAAAGCTCACATTGACAAGCCATGGCATGTGCCTTTCCACTGCCAGTCCTGCAGGACACCTCCCTTTGCATACCTCAATCATTTTGATATGCACCTATGCCTCCCTGCAACAAAAAGCGGGCAGGTTAAATAACAGTGTCCCCTCCCAAACACACAACGCACCCCCAGTGGGATACTGAAACAAAGATTTAAGAGTGACTTTCACAGAGAGTAATAAGAAAAATCCCAACCACATCACAGTAGTTAAAGGTCTGCACTGATAAAGATTGCACTGCTCTAATCCTATCTATATCACAGCTGGCTCAGTAAAAAAACAGTATTTTGCACAGAAGTTATTCCTGCAGAGATGCCAGCATTTCAAACTAGTATTTTGCCTCAGTGATTAAACTCAGGTCATATATTACAGTAATGTTTAACAATATTTATTCTAGAGTGCACATATTGCTACACACATTAATATAGACATAACAGCCACAAAATCTAAGGTCAAATACAGCATCCAATCTTAAAGTAGGATACATTTACCAATTCAAATATCAGTAGCCTCTGAGGTTAATATTCTCAAGACTCTACAGCTTTTAATTTTTAATACTCAGAAGTTTTAAGGGGAAAAGTTGCCAGTGCAATTCTCCATCTGCTGCATAGCACAAGCACCAAACCCAGCATTCCTGCAGGAAAGTCATCACTTCTACAAGTTAAATGTACTCTAAAAGAAATCAATCTCTTCTCTACTCTCCAGGACACACCTTAGTCCATGGCCTCCCAAAAGATCTGCCCCTTAACTGGTTGCCTACTCTGCTTTACAGATCCTTGCCAGAGTCACTACTTCCCTGAAACAGTCTCTTGTTACTAAGGGCAACTTAAATATTTCATACTGAGATATAACACCTTTATTTGGCTGTAATAACAGGCAGGCCATCCAGATGAATTTGGGTGGGTAAGCATTAGACTGCTCTGTCTGCAACTGGCCTACCCTGACAGTTTATGACTGCATAAAAAAATATGAGCATTCAATTCTCATTTTAGGGGATGCTGATTATCCTTTTACGCTGTAACAGGCAGCGATACAATGAAGATGAATTACAAGGCTGAGATTTACTTTTTTTCTCTTCAGGAGGTAGTAAGACTGTCCTGACAGGTGCTGTGGCTCCTCAACTTCTAACACAAAAATCCTGAGAACTGGTTTCTGTGGGAAAGGTTACCAAGTGCCTGAAGTTGATCTCGCTATCGAAATGTTAATTTAGATACAGGTAGTGTATGTCTAAGACAAGTGTCTATTTCTAAGATACATATATGTGTCTCAGAAACACCATGAGGTGGAAAATAATCATGCTTTCTGTCAGCAGAAATTCTACACTGTTTTCCATTTTCCTTTTTGGTCTGAGACTCTAATATGCTGAAACCACTCACATAAAAACACCAGCATTTTTGCTTTTTCTTCTCCCTTCCCCATCTCTACAGGAAAAGCAACCAACCAACTCAACCCTGAAGTCCTGTCACTTTCTGGCATGACTTCTGTATCTAGTGCCAACAAAAGCAAGCATAAACTTGACAGCTCTGAAGAGGCTAGGTAACGTGCTGCCTGTTATAACTTCCCCTTCTCTTCAAGTCCCTTGTCTAGCTTGAATACATCTTATCTTACTTACCTCCTATGTGATTTTTGTTTCTAAACTTCTGGAAGAGGCAGGTATTGGTTCTGTAACTGTAAAACACTCAGGATGCTGTCCCAGGACTTTCAGAAACATCTTAGAATCATAGAATAGTTAGGGTTGGAAAGGACCTTAAGATCATCCAGTTCCAACCCCCCTGCCATGGGCAGAGACACCCCACACTAAACCATGCCACCCAAGGCCTCATTCAACCTGGCCTTGACCACCACCAAGGATGGAGCATTCACAACCTCCCTGGGCAACCCATTCCATTGCCTCACCACCCTCTCAGTAAAGAATTTCTTCCTTATATCCAATCTAAACTTCCCCTGTTTAAGTTTGAACCCGTTACCCCTTGTCCTGTCACTACAGTCCCTGATGAAGAGTCCCTCCCCAGCATCCTTGTAGGCCCCCTTCAGATACTGGAAGGCTGCTATGAGGTCTCCACGCAGCCTTCTCTTCTCCAGGCTGAACAGCCCCAACTTTCTCAGCCTGCTCCAGTCCCCTGATCATCCCCGTGGCCCTCCTCTGGAGTTGTTCCAACAGTTCCATGTCCTTTTTATGATGAGGACACCAGAACTGCACACAATGCTCCAAGCGAGGTCTCACGAGAGCAGAGTAGAGGGGCAGGATCACCTCCTTTGACCCGCTGGTCACGCTCCTTTTGATGCAGCCCAGGATACGGTTGCTTTCTGGGCTGCGAGCGCACACTGAAGCCAGCTCATGTTCATTTTCTCACTGACCAACACCCCCAAGTCCTTCTCTGCAGGGCTGCTCTGAATCTCTTCTTTGCCCAACCTGCAGCTGTGCCTGAGATTGCTCCGACCCAGGTGTAGGACCTTGCACTTGCATGGTTAAACTTCATAAGGTTGGCATCAGCCCACCTCACAAGCGTGTCGAGGTCCCTCTGGATGGCATCCGTTCCCTCCAGCGTATCAACTGAACCACACAGCTTGGTGTCATCGGCAAACTTGCTGAGGGCGCACTCAATCCCACTGTCCATGTCACCGACAAAGATGTTGAACAAGACCGGTTCCAACACCAGTCCTTGAGGGACACCACTCGTTACCGGTCTCCAGCTGGACACTGAGCCATTGACCACAACTCTTTGCGTGCGGCCATCCAGCCAGTTCTTTATCCACCGAGTGGTCCACCCATCAAATTGATGTCTCTCCAATTTAGAGACAAGGATGTTGTGTGGGAAAGTGTCAAAGGCTTTGCACAAGTCCAGGTAGATGACATCAACTGCTCTGCCCCTGTCCATCAGTTCCGTAGCTTCATCATAGAAGGCCACCAAATTGTTCAGGCAGGATTTCCCCTTAGTGAAGCCATGCTGTCTGTCACCAACCACCTCCTTGTTTTTCATGTGCCTTAGCATGCCTTCCAGGAGAATCTGCTCCAAGAGTTTGCCAGGCACAGAGGTGAGACTGACTGGTCTGTAATTCCCCGGGTCATCCATTTTCCCCTTCTTGAAAATGGGGGTTATATTTCCCTTTTTCCAGTCGTTGGGAACTTCACCTGACTGCCATGATTTTTCAAATATGATGGCCAATGGCTTAGCAACTTCATTCGCCAGTTCCTTCAGGACCCGCGGATGGATTTCATCAGGTCCCATGGACTTGTGTACGTTCAGATTTTTAAGTTGGTCTTGAACCAGATCCTCTCCTACAGTGGGCCTAAGGTCTTCGTTTTCACAGTCCCTGCGTTCGCAGTCCAAGACTTGGGTGGTGTGGTCAGAGCCTTTGCCAGTGAAGAATGAGGTAAAGAAGTCATTAAGAACCTCAGCCTTCTCCAAATCCAGAGTAGCCAGTTTTCCTAATAGCTTTCAGAGAGGGCCTACGTTGTCCCTAGTCTGTCTTTTATTCGCTACGTACCTATAGAATCCTTCCTTTTATCTTTAACATCCCTAGCCAAGTTTAATTCTAACTGGGCCTTAGCCTTCCTCACCTGGTCCCCAGCTTCCCGGAACAACATCCCTGTATTCTTCCCAGGCTGCCTGTCCCTGCTTCCACCTTCTATAAGCCTGTTTTTTCCTTTGAATTTTCCTGAGCAGCTCCTTATCCATCCAAGGAGGTCTCCTGGCCCTCCTGCTGCACTTCCTTCTAGTTGGGATGCAACACTCCTGAGCTTGGAGCAGGTGATCCTTGAATAATAACCAACAGTCTCGGGCCCCCCTGCCCTCTAGGGCTGTATCCCATGGAACCTTACTGAGCAGGCTCCTGAAGAGGCCAAAGTCTGCTCTCCTGAAGTCCAGGGCAGTGAGCTTGCTGCACGCTCTTCTCACTGTCCTGAGGATCTCGAATTCAACCATTTCGTGATCGCTGCATCCAAGGCTGCCCTGGAGTGTCACATTTCCAACCAGCCCTTCCCTGTTGGTGAGCACGAGGTCAAGCATGGCACCTCTCCTTGTCGGCTCCTCTATTACTTGCAGAAGGAAGTTGTCTTCCACACAATCAAGGAACCTCCTGGATTACTTGTGCCAGGCCGTACCTTCACTCCAACATATATCAGGGTGGTTGGAGTCCCCCATGAGAACAAGGGGCTGCGAGCATGAGGCTGTTCCTATCTGCCTATAGAGCACTTCATCCACAGAGTCCTCTTGATCAGGCGGTCTGTAACAGATCCCCACAGTAATGCCTCCCATCGCTGTTCTCCCTTTAACCCTGACCCACAAACTCTCTGTCGACTGCTCACCCATCCCCAGACAGAGTTCCATACTCTCCAGCCTATCCCTAACATAAATAGCAACTTCCCTCTCCCTGCCTACCAGGCCTGTCTTTTCTAAAGAGCCTGTAACCTTCCATTCCAACACTCCAGTCGTAGGAGCCATCCCACCATGTTTCTGTGATGCCTACTATATCATACTCCCGCAGTCGTGCACACATCTCTAATTCCTCTTGTTTGTTCCCCATACTATGGGTGTCTGTATAGAGGCATCTGAGCCGAGCTCCAAAAGAAGCTGGCTCGTTGGCTGGAGCGGCTAGAATATCTCTACATCACTCCGAGCATTTATTATAGGTGTTGGCAGCTGACCGGGTGTGTTGGGGTGGAACGATGCCCCCCCTCCCCCAACACATCTAGATTAAAGCAACCTTTAAGCAACCTTAAAGCAATCTTCAAGCAACCTTAAAGCCATCTTCAGTGTGTTTAAATAATTCCATACCCTACCAGTGCTTCTATTACAGTGCTTCTACCACCTTCTATTGCAGTATGAGGAAAGTCTCAATTTGTGGTGACTAAATGCAATACTGCCACTGTCCAGCACTTGGCAAGGCCACAAGAAACCTCCTCTCAGAAGGGACACACAGAGCATGCTGGAACACAACACAGCCCAGGGTGCCAGGTGTACTGACATCCAGTACAGAGTTCACAAGCACCCTCATTTTGGGGTTTTAGAGTTTCTTTGCTGATAAGTACCCACAGCAGGAATATAAACTGGGCTGATGATGCTTCAAACAGCTCAAGAAACTTAGCCAACCATGAGAAGTCAAGCATCCCATATTAAGATACTCCCTAGATCTGGCCGAGCATTCTCTTGCACTTTAGCTGTAACATAGCAGTAATTAACTTTTTGATTGTATTGTTTCAATTCATAAAGGGAAAGGAATAATATTATCAGTAAAGTTGTACTTCTCTTATTTCCACTCATTTTCCCTGAAGAAGAAAAGATTAGAGTCTAGTGCAGGAGAGTGATTCATTTATATATACAATGTATTTTAATAATAAAAGGTATTTTTATTTGCTTCATAGCCTATAGTAAGTACTGCAACTTTTGAAGAAGTTTCTGACTTTAAAAGTAATCAAAAACCAAATATGACAAAAAAATATTGTACTGGGAAACTCTAGATCATTTTTCAATAGGTCTCCGAGTTCAGGCTAATGAGCAGCTGGAAAGATGTAATCCCCCATTACTCTTCCCTGGTGATGGATATTCTCCAGTAGGCGGGAGTACCTATCACAGGCTGGTCTATCCTGCTTCATTTGCCAGCACTGACAAGAAAGGAATGAATATCAACCAAAAGGAAGTTCTCCAGGAGTCAGGTTCACCTTGGTTAAACCTTGTCTCAAGCTCTTATCTCCTGCAAACATTAATCTTTTGTTAGGATTGTCTCAAGTGAATAATTGTCAATATTATGTCAAATCACTATGCTAGCCAGGGCTGCTCTTACAAGGCAAAGAGTGCAAATTCCTTATTTTTACTGGACAGGCTTTTGCTTTGCATAAAAAAGGGTCAGATAAAGCTACTGTCTTACCAGGAAAGGAAAGATTGGATAGCACCAGCTTAGTCTTTTGATCAACTGTGCTTGAAGGCAGATCTTAAGTTACAACAGCAGCACCAAATACATTTAACCCGAGAGTCATTCAACCTGAAATAAGTCCAGTCATTGCAAAGTCTACTTCCAAAAAGATTAAAAAAAGACTTTAATAGCTTTGCATGTCAGCAATAAGTTGTAATGCGAGTGTTAGCAGGCTTTTAGAAGTGTTTCTTGGAGATAAAGTTTGAATAAACTATGTAGTTTAATTTAAATAATTTATGCATAAAGTACTGAAGAGTTATTATTGTAATTACAATGTTCAACTCAGTAGCAATGAGGTGCATTTGAAGTTGGTTACTGATTGTACTTATGTCTTATGTTTGGAATTTCATAGAACGGTTTGGGTTGGAAGGAACCTTAAAAATAATCTAGTTGTAACCTCCTGCCACAGGCAAGGACATCTTCCACTAGAGCAGGTTGTTCCAAGTCCCATCCAACCTGGCCTTGAACACTGCCAGGGATGGGGCAGCCACAGCTTCGCTGGGCACCCTGTGCCAGGGCCTCAGCACCCTCACAGGGAAGAGCTTTTTCCTAATACCCAAGCTAAATTTACCCTCTGTCAGCTTAAAGCCATCCCCCCCTTGTCCTGTCCCTACACACCCTTGTGAAAACTCCCTCTCCAGATTTCTTGTAGGCCCCCTTCAGCTACTGGATGGCTGCTCCAAGATCTCCCTCAAGCCTACTCTTGTCCAGGCTGAACAAGCCCAGCTCTCTCAGCCTGTCTTCCTAGAAGAGGTGCTCCAGCCCCCAGACCATCTTCATGGCCTCATCTGCTCCATCTTCCTGGTCGGGTGGCCTGTAGCAGACTCCCCTATAATGTCACCTGTCCCTGCTGTCCCTTTAATCCTGACCCATAAGCTCTCAGTCAGCTCCTCATCCATCCCCAGGCAGAGGTCTGCATGCTCCAGCTGGTCACTGACAGAGATGACAACAGCCCATCCTCATAGCCCCTACCTGTCCTTCATAAAGACCCTGAATCCTTTAATTTCACTCCTCCAGTCATAGAGACCGTCCCACCACATATGTGATGCCAATAGCATAGCCCTACAGGTGTGCACATCTCTAATTATGAACAAAGATGCTCTTCCCTTCTTTAACAAATGGGCCCCACCATCCCCCAGTTGATCAGGTTTCTCTAAGCAAGACCCACAATCTACCATAACCACATCACCAGCTGTGACACCAGTTCTGTAACCATGTGTCAAGTTGCCAGGTTTGACTGGCCCTCTCCAACCCCTTCCCTTTGACCAGAAGGATTGATGGGAAAACTACCTCCAATCCAGAGTCCCTTATTGCTGCTCCCAGGGCTCTGCAATCCTTCTTATACTCCTCAACTGCTCCTGGATATATCACTGGTGCCCATGTGAAAATACAGCAGTGGATAATAGTGGGCTGTATGAGGCTTGGTAGTTTCATTTGTTTTGAACAAACCCTTTTGAGCCCAGGGAGATGGCTCAGAACTTCACAAAGTTCGCAACTGAAGTTTTACGGTTCCTTTCCTATGCATTTATTACTACTATTTAACATCTGAAATCAAATCTTTCATGCTTCTGTGTCACGGTGATAAAGTAAAAGTGGCTGAAAAGTGCCCCTGGTCAGAGAGGAAGGACTTTTCTACTCCTCTTGTGAAGCAGCAGTTGTTCCTATCACCAATCTCCTGAAGTAATAGGCCTGGAGCATAAACAGTATTTTGTATGGATGGCAGAGGAACAGAGTATGTATTTCCACACTTCACTGTGGAGAATGGATTAACACTTTAGGACATAATTCAAGTGCTATTTGCTTGAATTAAAGAGTTAAAGTATTTTTAAGAGGGGAAAAAACCCCAAAACTACAACCTGATGCTTAGTGACTTGGTTCAGAAAGAGGGAACATTGTGGCAATAGGAGCATTTCAGAAACTGCATGTTGGAGCATGAACAGACATAAGCTTTTTCCCCCACATTCATATTAATACTGTTAGTTTTGAATGTGTAAAACATCCCTATAAACAGACAGTAAGTGTAACAGGCAAATCCCCAGTAAAGCCATTCAGGATGTTGGGCAAGTGTGAGGGGAACGGTCAACAGATACGTCTGTGCTCTTCCTAATAAAACCTCCTACTGCCAGGATTGAAGATTGAAGGACCATTGCTCTTATCTAGTAGGGCATACCTTCTTGTGTGTTTTTTTTTTTTCCAGTAGCAAATAAATGGGTAATAATGTTCAATTTCAAACATTAACAATGGACTCAAAAATAACTAAATTTTAAGTCCCTTGAGTAAAACTTCAGAGGCCAAGCTGCAGGCAAGAGAGCACATTTATGGATTCTGCTGCTTGTGAGTAGGTCTTGTAGGAGGCACACGGATATCCAGACAGGCTTCAGGCAAGGAGTGAGTTCCAAAGTTTGAATAAACAACTGTAGAATTTCAATGGGGAATGTGCTCCTTAGTGTCAAGAAAAGGTAAAAGTTTACATCTGCATTTCTTTTCATGGTGTGCTGCTGCTTGCAAAGCAGCACTGGAACATAATGCCGTGAATCACTGGGTTTCCCTCGTTGCAAGTACTGTATTTTGCTCTTAACATTTTGTCCAATTTCGTATGAGAATGGATGATCACACTCATCCCTTGCACACCCACATGTATAAATGCAAGGTTAGGATACTTTCCAAATTATGGATTAATGACTAGTCTAAGATCATGTATCTTAAGAGTATTTCATATTGTCATGGTTTAAGTCCAGTCAGTAACTCAGAACCACATAGTCGCGCTCTCACATCCCCCCTTCCTCCCCCCCCAGCTCCTGGAGGGATGGGGAGGAGAATTGAAAGAATGTAACTCCCACAAGTTGAAATAAAAACAGTCCAGTAACTAAGGTATAACACAAACCACCTCTGCTACCACCAATAATAATAATGATAAGGGAAATAACAAGGGGAGAGAATACAGCTGCTCACCACCCACCGACCAATACCCAGCCTGACCCAAGCAGTGATCTAGCCCTTCCAAGTAACTGCCCCCAGTTTATATAGTGGGCATGATGTGCTGTGGTATGGAATACCTCTTTGGCTAGTTCGGGTCAGGTGTCCTGTCTCTGCTTCCTCCTGGCAGAGCATAAGACTCAGAAAGTCCTTGGTCAGACTAAACATTACTGAGCAACAACTAAAAACATCGGTGTTATCAGCGCTGTTCCCAGGCTGAAAGTCAAAAACACAGCACTGCACCAGCTACTAAGAAGGAGAAAAATGACTGCTACTGCTGAACCCAGGACACATATGAAAAAGGCAAGCTAAATTACCAAAAGAAAAAGCTTATGAAAGGAAGAAAGGCTGATACATTTATTCCAGTAGCCTAACGAACTTATTTGAAAATGTTAGAACTAGTTAAACCAGATGGCTCTAGAAGCTTAAAATTTTCAGTTAAAGCATTAGAGGTTCACATATCTTTCAAGGCAGGAAAACAAAGTAAGTGCAAGTTTCTTCTATGCTGCTATCATAATATGCAGCCTGTATGCATTAATTAAGAAGCTGTCATTATTCCAGCTAACCTCTACAATAGGTTTCTAATCAGAAGCTAAAAATACCCCAATTTTTCCTCTACTCTTTAACAGCTACACACTACTGTAATTTTAAAACTGGAAGATAATCCATTCTTTGCATTAAATGAGTTCTTGCAACAGTGAGTCTGAATCTGAGCTAGCAGGACCTTTCTGCTTCTCCTTTATTTTGAAGGACAGCATTTTCCTGGGATGCTGCAGAAAAGGCATCTTAGGTGTTCAGAACAGACCAAGAGACCAACACCCCCACTCCCTGTAAGGCCTCAATCTCCAGCCAAAAGTCTGTTCTAGGCTATAACAGTATTCAAGGTGCAGCCTCACCAGTGCTGAACACAGAGGGACTTCCCTAATTCTGCTGGCCACACTATTTCTGATACAAGCCAGGATGCTGTTGGCCTTGGCTGCCTGAGCAGAAGCTGGATCATGTTCAGCCATGTGTTAACCAATGCTCCCAGGATGTCATGTTTAAAAAGAAAGTAGCTGCTGAATGCAACTTAATATTCCAAAATTAAAGTATTGTGATGATCCAGATAATGAAACACGTTAAATTCCTGGAATGAGAGTCTAAATTGAAGTTGATAGATACCGTGCTCTTGATCCGAGATAAGCAGCTTTATCAAAGCAGCCAGTTTGATAAACAAGCAAACTGTGAAGAGTTAAAAAAAAAGATTAAGCAACTGAAATCTTCAGAAGCCATGCTTTGCTTCTTCAGTGGTCAGAATTACAGCTGCTGTAAGCTTTATAGCTTCAAGCTCCTTTCAAATCACTACAAACACACACAACAGGTATTAACCTGTCATGTCAAAAAGTACAGCTCAATTCATAGATTAATTTTCATTAAAACTGCACCTATATGTTTTCACTAAAGAAACCCTGCACCAATCTAGTCATGGTACCAGTCTGCTACCCCAGGAGTAAAGACTGCCAGAGGAAAGAAAAAGAGAATTCTGTTGCTTCAGAGCTACAGTCTTTAGTTTGGAGTTCAAACTGATCGGCACCATGTTTTTTCTGATAATAGTTCAAGATGAACAGATAGAGAATTGAGTAGTATCAGATTGATGGGGTAAAAGATTTCTTTCTAGATGCTATAGTTTAAACGTACAATTAAGCTTCTCTATTATTTTCCAGCAGAGAAATAGTTAAGGCTTAGAAACTGAAGTTAAGACAGAACAAGCTGGGTTAGAAACTAACTGAAAGCAATTACACAGGATTTTGCACCACTTCAGTGCAAGTGCTTTGTAGGTTTATTTAAATTTTAAATCAGCCTTAAACCCACTATGTGGCAAGTCCAAATCATTATCTCTGATAAAAAAAAAGAGTACTCCATTTCAAGACATAGGTACCACAGACTGTTTGGGGCATGTGTGAGGGAAGCAAACCCCACCACAAACCCCCCCATAACTCTGGTAACATGCCTAAGACAACCTGGCTATCTTCCTATATCCTCCCTACAGCAAAATCCAAGATGATACTGCCCTATAGAAGAGCTCATATGCAGGGCAAAATATGCAAATTAAATCTCCAGGATGATATATGCTTGATAACGAACAAAACAGTTCCAAACTCCATAGTAGGTTTTCTTTCACTACTGAAACAATACTGATGATGCAAGGCTTCAGCTGTGACAGTGTCCTCTGCCAATCAAAGCAACCACGTTAATTCAACAATTTTACCATGCTTCTGTGAAACTGCCTGAAACAACACTCATGCTGTAACAAAATCCTCAACGTTTGGAAAACCATACCAAAAAGCCAGCTTTAACCGGCTGCAGTAACCCACATACTTGAAATATGTCAAGATCAGACACTATTACACTGACATATTGAAATGTAAAAGTTAAAGAAAAAAGGGGGAGAGCATGCATATAGAATTATGCTGGCACATCCACTACACAAGAGACTGTCTGAAGCTCAACTCATCTGAATATTCCTATCCACCTGACCTAGCATATTGCATGTGTCAGATTTGAGGTGGGGGAAATAGGACAAGATTAAAAGTTATATTAAGGAACCTGACAACTGTGAACAGGATATAAATTCAAGGGTGTAGGTTTCCTGTAGCACAACTTTCAGAACAAAGGCCTTGTTTTTAATAGTAAATATACTACATTAGTCCCACAGCAGGCAGCTGTCTCTTATAACTGATGTCTAAGGTAACACTGATTGATGCTGTTTCTCCAATCATTTTCCAAGCTTTCCTGTTTAATGAGGTGAGCTGCACAATGGCAGTTTGTTTACCTGCTAGCAACCCTTTCCTTTGAAGGGTCACTGCTCTTAATTATAGTGGCCCCTGCTTATTGCTTTGCTTTTAGGTCTGTCAAGGTTTCCATTATAAACCCATTTTTAGATGTTTATTCTGTAACACTGTTCAAGTCCACTGTGGGCTGAAGCACGGCTCACAAGGTCTTGGCAAGTATATTTTGTAAGTAATCATGGCTCACCTGCTCTATCCCCAGTAACTCAGGAATGCCTCTTTTTGCTGCTTCTTTGTGGGAAGGTTATACCTACTTTTTCCTAAGGAAACAAACATTTCACAGGCAGGAACACCTTAAACAGAAAGGGTAATCATGTTAGAAAGTATAATAGTCTTTCAAGACATACTAGGCTGCGCCCAACAACCCCAGAGCTTGTTATTTTAACTCAAATTTCTTGTATCAGTTGGAAGGAGTTGCTTCTCTGCCTTGGCTCATCATAACCATTATGTGATATTAAATTACTTATTTTCTTACTCACCTATCTTGCTTGTTATTGCATGCCTTTTAGAATTCCCTTTATCCGGAAGTCAGGAGACACTACTCTTACTGAAGAGGCGTTATCACTTAAGCATGTAGTTACCTACTTTATGTTTCAGATTGCATGTGTCTTGTAATGTTGAAGACTATAGGGTGGAAGGTGGCCTATATATGCTGTCTTATCTGGAACAAGAGAAGATATCAAAGCTAAGCACCTGTTGTTCAGTCATGGTAATTTACACATAAGGAATAGACCAGACTGTCACAATGATAGTGATGTGACTGATGAAATGGTGCAAACAGGAAAAACCAAGCAGATAAGCAGTGGACATAATTGGCTGCTTAACAGTACCCAAACAGACACTGGAGAGCAAGTCATGTATGCAGTGCTTCCTATGGTTGAGAAACAACTAGCATGTAAAAGATGACCACAAGTTTTTGTGGGAACATAAACTAAGCTGCAAAATGCAGGATCACAACTGCATGTGGCCATGACGCACTGGAATCTTGCAGGATAGCAAGCAGTGAGACAGCCCAGCTTGCTGCACAGTGACAGGCAGTTTACTTACCAGGTTCATGAACCCTTATCAGTCAACAGCATCAGCTCATTATGTTGTGAAACTATTCACTACCCATCTGCTCCAGCCTCTGGTGTAAACTGAAGCTATTGAGATAACACAAAACCAAACAACAAGGCCATAAAAGAAATTATTGCTTTGGTATGGGGTTCAGGGTTTCAGCTTCATCATTAGGGTAGTAACTGCCCTCACAAGAGATATTCCGGCTGTGAAAACTCTTGTTTCCAAGTAATTGCTGGGTAAGTTATCAGAGGAAAAGTGGGAAGGGAAGAAACTGTTTGTACTAGCATTGATAGTCACAGCTTGTGCACACAGCTTTCCATTCATAACATCAGATGTTTCTGAAATGCAGAAGTGTTCTTACATTTTCTAATCTACTTCTACTCATGCACTTTCAAATACCTAATGAGTCTCTATTTTGATCATAGATAAAGACAGCTAAAAGGACTGGGTTGTGGAAGACAGTGTATTCATCAACACAGCTACATAAACCCTTTTGTGTTAGCTCTGACCCCGTTTGAAAGAGTTATCCACTAGTTAGGAACAAAAACATTCTACCTTCAAAGCATTCATCCTCTGCTCTATTCCTTTAGCTATGATCACCTGAATAACAGAATCCTGCTTCTGATGTAAAATGGATAATTCAATAAATCATCCCCATTCAAATAAGTGGGCCTACAACAGGAGATTTAGAACAATGACAAATAGACAGGATTTCTGGTCTTTGTCAGATATGTTCAAATCTACCTCTTCCTCTCATATAGCAAGATGTCGTCTTCTGATACTCAAACAAAGTTAAACTTCAATACTCTTCAGACTCCAGAAACTTTGACTTGAGAAGTGACTTCCTGATTAATGCAACTATAAACTAAGCAGAAATCTTATGACTCAGTTATTGCTCGGACAGGTATTAGCTTCCCTTGGGCATCAAGAGTCTGTTTTTCTTATCTGAATACTAAGTGTCATAAGCCTTTGTTTCTGCTACTACTGATACTCCTTCAGACTTTATGAACAATCAGAAAAGCACTACAAACTGAGAAACACTAGGCTTTAGACCATGAAGAAACCCCATATGAATACATGTATTAAAAAAGTCAGTTACTGGAGAGGTACTATACATAGAATCATAGAACAGCTCGGATTGGAAGGGATCTTCAAAGGTCATCTAGTCCAACCCCCTGCAATGAGCAACGATGTCTTCAACTAGACCAGATTGGCCAGAAACACATCCAGCGTGGCCTTGAATGCCTCCAGGGATAGCACATCCACCACCTCTCTGGGCAACCTGTTCCAGTATTTTACCACATTGCAGACCGTATTTAAGCACAAACTATATATCCAAATCTGCCTGGAGGTCTAAGGTATGGTCTTAGCAGTGGTGTGACATGCCATTGTATACACTAACAGATTCCCTGATTCTCCATTCTGGACAGCTACAAAACCAGGGTAGAACCTGCAGGAAAATCTGTCCCACTGATTCAGACACCCTTTTAAATCTTAGCTTTTAAAAATTGAGGGTATGTAGAAAGGGTTTTTTTTATCTTTCCTATTTTACTGAAGACCTCTCAAACTTAGAAACCCCCTACAGAAATAATACCTTCCATGTTGCCAGTTTGTTAGATTTTTATTTTCCTCTGCACGCATAATCTTATGCATTGTAATTAATTAACGGAACATGGGTTTATACACAGAATAAACCGATTTCACACAACCACAAAGATTTGACAGAAGGCAGGGAGTTTTTGCAGCTGATTAAAACACCATACACAGATACGTGTGTCCACATAAAGAGAAATAAAAAGTCTTCCTGGCCTGAACTGCATCTGTTTTTTTGCCCACTTTCAGTAGAGCATCAAAAGTTAAAGGGATTGTCACCATATTCTAAATGCCACAGAATCTATTTCATGCACAGACAAGTTTTTTTTTTAGGAGTAGAGAATATCCTCTACTCAAAAGTGACGCTGAAATTACCATAGAATAAATAGTTTTTTGATCTCATCATTTTAGATTTACAACCAAAAAAAAAAGGGAAAGCAGTGGCTTCCTTTGATCTGAATTTAGCACTGCAGTCCCTTGTTATTTCCTCTCATCTCAAGAATGATAGGAGAAATGATTAATATCAAGCCTCAAACCTAGATGGAAAAAGTGGCAAAAAAAAACACCTGAAAAGGCAGATACACTAAAATAAATTTGTTTTGCTCTTAACTTTGAGGTGCTGCAAAGCAGAATCTCTAAGTGTGACAGGATAATGAAAAAGTTATAAACCATCCACACACTTTACTATTTCAGATAAACAACACTCCTTTCTTTTCCCCCTAGACTGCCTGAGATAGAAGGTGCTTGTCTCTAACTTGGCGCCACAATCATAACTTTTAATGGTCTTGATAGTCTTAGTGGCTCTTTCTTTGTCCCCTAACTCTCCAGAAGTTACTGTAGTACCATAGATAGCCTCTGAAGGTAACCTTCAAAAGAAAGAAATGTGCTTGTTCCCTTTCTTTACAAATTAAGAAACAAAGAAAAAAGCCCGAAATATTTCGAATTGGATATTTTGGTTCTGCTGTTAAATTTGTTCACCACTAGCCTCATCTTCCCTAATTTTCCCATGTAATACCCTTTGTTTTTCAAAACCAATTTTCAACCTCAACATTAATTGCATTCAAGTGGCAAGCAAGCTTCAGCAAATAACTCAAATTTCTGAGGACAGTTTGGGAGACATGATGCAAGCAAGAGACACAAACACAGATTTAGGGTTTTTTTCCCCTACCTGCTCTTTAAAGGTGACCTAAGACAACAGCCAATCACCACCAAGAAAAAGATCCCCTATGTTTTTTCACTCTATCTCTAGATGAGACTATGGACACCTCAAACAGAATCATACACATACCAGACTCTCAGTCACTGAAATTAAGAGCATACTGTATTCACATGAACTGATACCTATTAGGTGCAGGAGAAAAAAGGTCCTGAACTGCAGTGACTGAGATGCCAACATAGACTGTTGTTCCCAGCTTTCCCATAAAAGAGGGAACAGAGACCATCTCAAAGACACTGGGGACAGCATTCTGCATGTCCAGAGGCTTACCACTCATTGGCACCATGGTCTTCAAACCTGGCACAGACAGGCCCATAAATTCAAACTTGCAGTATTCAGTGGAGGGTGGGAGTACAATAAACTCTCCCAGCTTCTTGGCAAGGCAGAAGGGATCCTTAGTTTTTCCATATGCCACATTCTACCACATCTCTGACTACATAGTTACTAGGAAACACCAGGATTTTTCAATGAAAGAAACGTGCAAAAAGGTTGTAAGTAGACCGGCTAAAATATGAGATTCTTCAGCACCCAGTGTCTTGACCAGAAGACATCTAAATGACATTCAGCTCAACTTTTGTGCCAGGTATTATATTTAACACTTCAGAACCACTAATAAGCTAATCCACACAGTGCCTATTACTGGTTTATATATTCAATTGATTTTTTTTATATATATTATGCAAGAAAGAGCTGATACTGATTATTTGTTTGAGAAGAACGTGAACTGTGATATCAAGCAGTTTCTGAATAACCCTGTGAAATATGAGGCAAGCAAATTTAGAAGAACAGGGTCTATTCTACATGTACTTTTCCTTCTTTATAAGCTACTGTTACTTAATTCTTTCTCCAGTCCCTTAGTGGTGAAGAAAATGATCACAAGATCTTGTCTCTGATTCCACTCTACCAAAAGCTTTTGTGGTAAAGAACTTCATACTTTACATATACTGAATATTAAGACAAATATGTTAGCCTTACATGTATGTTTGTTCCTCTTTTACACGTTACGCCTGTTTTACATACTACAACACCAACTGATTCTCCCAGTGCTATTTTTCTCATGTTGGCCCATGCCATCTCAGTGCTGGAGTTAACTGCTACATGCCAATACCAACTTGTGCTACAAGACCAATGTGAAAGACTCCAGAAAGCAAAACAGAAAAAACAGGGTAAGGTTCTTCATTCTTTTACCCTGTAGTTAAATCAAAGAAATAACTATATACTGGGACTGATTGCATGCTACCTTTCACTACAGCTTTCAGAGCAGCGCGATTTTAAAAACAGTTTTACATATTCTTGGTAATATAACCAAATACCACAAAAACTTGACTGCAGTTTTCTTACGCACTTCAAAGATGAATCAAGTCCTGTCACTATTTATAATGGGGATGTTCTCAAAGTCCTTCGTTGCAAGAACAGTAATGCGTACAAACACAGAGGTTGTTACTGTAACAGGAGTATCAGAAAAAACGAAACAAGCCCCCACATCTTACAGTTATTCAAGTTAAATAAACCGAAGCCAACTACAAATCTCCGCTGTCATTGCTGCTTTTACAAAAGAAAGTCTTAAAAAGAAATAGTTAAGGTATGAGATATCCCCTTGTTCGGGCCCTTTAAGAACTGCACCAACACTGAATTTTCTCACACCATCTATAAGGAATTACATTTGATTATCATCATGCTGGGTGCATTTGCAACGAGCAACCCGAGTGTTGTTTCTGCAAACAAAGGGGCACGGCACTCACCGGGCCGCCCTGCCGCCGGACTCCTGTAATTCGATGTACAGCTACTGAAAAGAGCTGTGACGGGGACGCTGAACCGCAGTTTCCCGTCAATCTGCCCTTGCTGCCTTTTCCACACCTTTGCTTTAAGGGGACTTTGTGGTCTTTTAAAGTTCGTACCCCCTTTCCCCACGGTCCCCGGCTCCTATGAGACCTGCAGGCTTGCCCCACTTCTGCTATGCTGACAGCAGCACATGGGGGAGCTCTGCCTCTCCATGCTGCTGCTGGGGACACCCCCAGATCACACAAGGAAGTTATCCACTTGCCTGCTCACTGGTGCTTTATGTCTGCCCCCGGGTCAAGCTAACAGACGAGCACGTGAACTGGCTCCAAGCAGACCTAACACCCCATGGCAGGACCTTGCTCCACTGCCGTGCAGCAGAAAGGCTTTACACCCCTAAAACTGTGCTTAATCTGAGCACAGAATAGAGCCAGCAACACTGCCATATGGAGACAACTTAAATCCAAAAGGGAAATTTCTACAGAAGCACCAGTACTGAGGCATCCTTAGTACCATCCTGACTTCTCCTGCCTTACCTTCAGTTGAGCATCCCTAGAGCATCTTTACAGGCCTTGATCCACAGCAGAAGAGCTTCCATGAGCCCTCCTGAAACAGGAATCCAACTCCTTCTGCCTCCTTCTAGCACTTTCTCCTCCCTTCAGTGGCATCAGCTGTGCTGGCAGCACCCGCCTCCTTGCAGCCTCAGGGACTGCCATCCCAGGTGCACCAACAGGCACCTTCCTTACCTAAATGATGAGGCCCAGGAGGAGGAAATTAATGCAATGATCAAAGACGTTTCCCCAGGCTGCAGTTCTTTCATCTAGCCCGCTACAGTGTGGGCGCTGGCAGAGAATCTTTCTGCAGATTAGAAGGGGTTTAGTCCATTTTGGCAGCATGGCAACAGGGCTCCCTGATCTGCACATCATGAGCGTTACTTGTGGTGTTGATAGCTGTTAAGGCCTTCTCGTTCCTGGAGAAAAGAGGACTAGAAACCACATTAGAAGTCACTTTTGCTTGCCTGGGAGAACACGCTGTCATTCACTGATGGGACTCCCTGCACCTTGCAAATCTTGTTTGATTTCAGGCATCTAACAGAGGCAGAAACCTAAAAAGTACTGAGTTCCTGCAAGCATCATTGAAATTGGAGCATTTCTTTACATTTTGGCATATACCAATATGTTTATAACCTGAACCAGCCATTGCATGTTGTGCTATAACCCCTTGGACAGTGAGGCCGTATTCAGTGTCAGCGCCATCATTGAGGGAGGATTTAGGGACAAAGCCCCTGTCTTTGCATCAAACTGGAGTAAGCGATTTTACAAGAGAAATCTTTTATTAAGAATTAAAACCCAAATAATCTTTATAATTTTGAGAATAAAGTCTTAGTCAGTGTGTTTGCGTGGAAATATGCTGTGATGAAGGGACGCTGCCATACAGCAGGAAAGAGAGGATTGTGCTGTCTCCTCGAGCACTTAGCAGGCTTTTTGGAAGGAGACCCAGAATATCTGTGAAATGGACACTCTGTCAAATCTGTTTTAACAGGGAGAGGGCCAAAACCTACAGTTCATTTACACGGTGCCCTTGGTGAAAAATATTTGCTTTTAAGATTTAGAGTAACTAACAGGACTCAGGTTAGCAGAGGCTGAATGCTTGCTGACTCATAATATATATATAATGAAAACTTAATAGAATAGAATATTTCTAGTTCATGAAGTCTCTTGGCACTGTGTCGTAATTTAGTCCACCAACAGCCTTTATTTAAAGTTGGATTCCATGAGTCTGTTATAATGAGCTAAAAAGTGCACAGATAAGCAGTTATTTCTGAAAATGTGGCTCCCTATCGATGTATATTTTGCACAGCCTGTATATCTTAATTGAATTGAAATGAGCATGGGACCCTAGGGTTTTTCAGATCTAGTGAGGCATTAAACACTCCAAAAGCACAATAAAACATGAAAAAAACTCCACTTCTCCAAGAAAGAGCCTTATTGCTTTAGCTCAGGGCACAGCGCTACTACTTTGCAAAAATACACAAAACATTGCTTACAGCCCTCCGTAGTCTTTGCTTACAGCTGTTCATAGTCTCTACCTATAGCCTTCATACCTGCATACCTGTAATCTTACTCATCTCCTGCATATTAAATGCATCCATGTTTCCATCTGAAGTGCTCCTGTTCCCTCTTCAGGTTGCCTCATATGTGCTCATATTTTCTATTTCTTTCCTTTTTGAAACTTTTCAGTCCGTGTGTACTCCTGTGTTGATTGGTCACAACCCATTGCCCTCTGTGTTCACATGGGGCTCTATTTTACCTATTTCCAGGGAAGTCTGTCTCCATTGGAGCTGGATTAAGATCATGTTGATGTGTCTTGTAAAATGTTTTAATAATTTGTGTTGTGTACATGACTGCGTATATCAACATGAATAACAACGCTAGCTGCTCTGTGTATTAAATACACAACAAATTGAAGCTGATAGAGAAGAATGATCTAGCTCAAAGTAAATGGCAGGAGTTAAACTCCTTTTCCAAAGTGGATCTTTTAGAAACTTAAGAGCTGTTGATTTCAAAGCTGTTCTTGTTCAATAGCCTTCCTGCCTTGGGCTGATACCAAGTACCAAAGCAATCCTGAATACTTTAAGAAAGCCACTGATCAACCTGGTTTTGACTGAAACTTGAAGACCTTAATGGGTTAGGCAATTAGAAGAAAGATATGAAGCCTTGGATGCTTACCCAAATTGAGCGGAACTTCTGAATGTTTTTGTTCAAAAGTCACTCTTGGATGATACTATTCACATTGTCACAAAGGGAATTTTATTGATCACCTTCCACTACTGTGACTGCTATAGTGTCAATCAAAAACAAGCAGCTTGATAACATTCAGTCTCCAGCTGTACAAATGTTCTCTTTTTGGGGCTCATTAGTTTGCTCCAGCTGGCATCTTTTCAGGCAGAAAAAAAGTGCTGGTGTTTTCTTTCAGTACAAACAAAATTCTGTGAAAATATTTTGCATAAACTTGAATCCAAGTTAACTAAAGATGGTCTTTCTTAAAAGATAATAAAAAAAAGTCTTGTTTAGGCATCAGAATTATAAGCGATACCCTGTTAGGATGTATCTTTTTATTCTGTATTTTGATATTCCAATCAAAGATCATTGCTAGTAGGGGAAAATACCCAGACTATTTAAGGAACTTGAAATCAAAGACTGAAAGATATAATAATGCTAGAAAAAGTTGTTGCCCACAAATTAAGATATGTTAATTCAAGAGCCAAGCAGAATACATTTATGGATTGTAGTGGACAAAGGAAGAAAGGTCCACTGCTGTTATGCATTACTAAATTATTTTCATTTATAGAGAAAAGAATATTGATTTCATTCATCTCAGTAGGACTGAAGAATGACTCAAGTTCAGTGACATCAGCTGTACATATAATGGTACTACAGCAGAGGATGGCAGGAAAAGGTGACCCATGAGTGCTAATTGTAATTTCATTAGAAAAGATCAAAACCAGTCTGTCTTTTACAGAAGGAAGAGTGGGAGAAATTATATAAACCAAATGAGCTAACGTAGTGTAGTTAAGTAGTGAAGCAGTTCATAGTTGAAGAAAATGTTTACATAGTTCAGGAATATAGGCCTGATTCAAAATCATATTGAAGTAAATGAAAATATTTCCAAAGTAGTAATTTTTTGGATTAAGTGTCTATACTAAGACACAGTGAAGTGATGTAGATTTTCAATTTTATTTCTTGTGGAGAGCCTTTTATTTTTTTCAATTTGAGGATTTGAGAGATTTTTTTTTCTAACCTTTCTTGAAGTAAGATGTCATCTTCTTATTTTTCCACCTACAGACTCAGTGTGGGACAAGTTAATCAAATGCGTAGCCATCTTGAAGTTAGTGAGATTATCTGTGTGCTTAAAACTCAACATTTCCGTAAGTTGTGGTCACAATGACGTGAAACAAAAATTCAGATACCACCATGAATGACAAGAAATGAATTCAGATGTTGATCGCATTTATACTATTCTAAATAGTTACATTTCAAGGATACTAAAAAACCTGATCTCATCAATGTTTTCTGCTGAAACTGAAATTTCTTACTTTGATCATCTCAACTTCATTTCAGTTAAGGATATTCAAGAAAGCCAAGACTCACCATGTTTCTTATAATCCAAAAGAGTTTTTGTTTCATGCCATCTACATATTAGGTCTCTGAAGTAAAAAAAATAGAAACCATTTTACATTGCTTATTTTGCTGCAAAGGCAAACTGTCCAGTTTATCAGAACATGTTCACATGCATATGTACAAGAAGCAGCATTGACTACATACTGTATTTACTCATGATTGCCAAAAAAACATACATGGGGAGGAAAAAAGCAGACAATAATCCTTTAAGGAAATCCTAAATACATGAAAATGTATCTGAAATCCTGATGATTTTATTTTTCTCTTAGAAGTATAATTTCAGGGTTTTGTTTTAGAATCAGCTCTTTCGAATGAGTAAATATGAGACAAATGTGTGAATTCAAGCCAAAGTATGAGGGATTTAGTCTCTGATGAGTCAGTAGGATTGAAATAAATCAACCTGGTACGTAAAATCTTATGTGAGCACCAGACTCCCTACAGAAACTGTTGCTTACCTCCAAGTTCAATGTGTTTCTTTTCTTGTCACCAGTAACAAAAGCCTTTCACACAATTTCTATCTGCTTATGGATTTATGTTCTGTGCTTCTCACATATTTTTATATTTTGCATTGCAGATTTTGTTTATGTAATTGAGAATCTTGGGTAAAGTCTTCCTTTCATTTATTTTGTCTGTCCATTAAGCAGAAGACAACACTTTCTTGGCTTAATTTTCAGAGCTTCTGAGCATCGCAGAGCCTCACTGAAGTAAGATAGATTAGTCAGGCCAGGAAAGTAACAAGATTTGTGCCCAACCTGAGACATCTAAATTTACCCTGAGGCACCATTATGTCTGCGCAATAGATTATTGGGGAAAGTCTTGTGGATGGCCCCTTCTGTGGTGTCCCATATCTTAAATCTCTCTTTCATATCAAAGCTCATACTGAAACATCTCAGAATCTAATCATGGTAGCAGGACTCATTTAGCTTTTTAAATGTATTTTTACTCCAAAACAATGCTAACACTGAAGGCAGTGGCATTCAAAGAAAACTAAAATAAATAAAAAATGTATTGTTTTATTCAAGGCACAAAATGGAACTATGATGTTCAGAGTCCCAATATTTAAGACATCAACAACAGGTATACTCTAACTTTTAAGATAGCAGCAAATAGTTTGAATGCTGTTAATACTTATAATCTATAGTATTTTGTATTTGTTCCAAACATTTAATTACTTGATCTGGATCTACAGACAACAGTGACAGCAAAACAAACAAACCCTGATTTTGGTGGAGATGTTTTATGGTTCTTCCTACATCATGAATTAAATTACATGATAACTAGCTCAGATTGATGTTGGAGCTGAAATCCTAATTGTTGTAACTGACTCGGATATTAAATCTTACTTTAATATTTGCAAAAAAAAAAGTGCCAAGTAATTTAAACAATTAGTGGGATTGAAGATAATATACAGTGCATAGGAAGAATGAGGGAATAGGGGAAAAAAGAAAATAGAAAGAAGAATGAACAGGAGGGAAAGCCAAAACTAAGGCAAAGTGCATCACTGTTGGATTTTGCCAAAAAGCAGAAAGGCAATTTCCATCCAAAGTTCTGTTTTCCTATTATTCAGAGCTGTAGCTGCAGTTGTTCCCTCCTAAACCAGTGCGGCAGCTGTGCAAACTCCACTTTAAAACCTGGTATTTCACATGTTCACTTGGCATTTAAGCTCCATTGAGATTCCTTTTGAGTAGATTAATGCATACACCAAGCAGTTTTCTCTAGAATGGTAGAAGTCCCATAAATGTCAACCCTATCTTCCAAAGTGTCATTAGATCTGAATTAAAATCTGTAAGTTAAAACTGCTAAAGTTAGCAAAACTAAAATGCCACTTACTGCCTTCTTTGTTCACCACATTCCTGGAACGTATGAAGAGAGTTAGTATCTGCCAGAAAGGTCCTGATTATAAGTATTTTCATTCCGAGAAATATGAATAAAATAAAAGAAAATGAAAAGGAAACAATGTGACTTTAAAAATGGTTTGTTTTGTTGGGGTTTTTTTTTAGATCATACCTCTCAATTCTGGCTGCTCTTTTGTTTCTCAAGTGCATCCCTAACTCAGCACATCTGAAGAGATCAAATTATTTAGGTCTGAAGATTTATATATTCCAGATATTTCATTAGGTGCCACCATTTGATCAGCCTCTCAACTTATGGAAGGAACCAGAACACTTCTTAGCTTTCAATGGTATTTATAATTCTGTATTTTAAAGCATCATTCTGTAGCTAACTGTGCTAACTGAAGTCAGCATCAGCTTGTAGTTCATTATCAGCTCAGCTGACTGACTTTTGATGCTCCTTCTTAAAGTACCTGTGCTGCTGCATGCGTCTGGGAGGCTGGCTGTAGATACTGCTTATTGCTTCTCTGTTATAACACAGTTCTTGCATAAATGATCTTACAGGTATCTCCAGCACTTCTGCTGCAGTTTACTAAATCATTTATCCTGGAAAATTCAAAGTCACTGGGAGAAACTATTTACATAGAAAATGCATATTAATTCTGCAATGAGAGTCTCTGATTAACACTGCAGGACCGTGTTCTTTTGAATATTCTGCATTCTAAAACTCAGTTGTCACTAACAGAGATTCCAGTGCTGATTAAATCACGAAAAAGACCTCTGTTGCCTTGCTAAACAGGACCTGGGCAGTCAGCCCACAACTGTCATCCAGCTGAACCTGCTAGACATTGGCAAAAGATAGAGCAGGCTAAAGAAAGTTTCTCAAACCCATGCAAGAGTAATTTCCTTTCCATCTGCCATTGTGAACCATCCTTTGCTTTTCTCAGCCAGCAAGTCTTGTCAATGTTTGGAAAAATTATGCTTTCATAATATCACTTGGTCTATGGTTCTTCTGAGACCATTGACACACTTGTCAGGAGCTTTTTTTTAGTCCATTCACTCCCCTCAGAAGTGCCACCATGCTATAATTTTAGTGCTGCTAGTTAGAAGGAAAAAGCAGTGTAGTTATGTAAAGCAGTTGGCTGTGATGCTAATTTACGATGCTAGTTCAAGTTATAAAATTCACAGATTCATAGGACATGCAGTTAGGACACCAGTGTGACTTCTTCATCAGTATGACCAGTTCCTTCTTCCATCTTTGTTTTGCCCTTTCTTCACCTTTGCACTCAAAGACCATAAAGTGGTTGTATCAGCTATTCAGTCAGTCCTCTAGTCTGAAAAGCTTAATGAGATGGGAAACATGCATTGTCCAGGAATCAGTGATCTGGTCTGAACAAAATAGGGTTTAACACTAGATTATATCTGAGATGTTTCAATTAAAAGAAAAATCAAAATCATAAAAATTCTCCTTTATTCCATCTATTCTCTCTTATTGTACTTTCGTATGATCAGGATAGAGAGAACTAAAATAAATACATTTTAAAATATAGTCAAATGAAAACTGAGTGGAGAATTGTTTCTGACTGCATCAGTTTATAAACACCAGGGAAACAGAATTGTTGCCTTAGCCAACGACCATCCCTACACAGGAGTGAATGGCCATGAATATATTTAGAAATACATTAAAAGAAGGTTTCTAATCTTCAGAGGGATCAGATGCACAAACAGCTTTCTAATAAAGCTCTGTAATAAGCCTAGGGTATTAAGCTTGATCGGTTTATGATCATGGTTAATTACAATAGCTGAGATTTTCTCGATATTTTTTGGGGCCCCTTCCAGAGCTCAATTCTGTATTACCATCTCTATATACTGAGGCCCTTGAAAAAATGGAATTTTCAAGCAAAAAATGATACAGGAAATCACATATGAAATCTAATTTTTTGACTGCATGTTGTTCTCCTTTGCAAGCTTAAATATGCAGATGTCCATGCATATGCAAGCCATATGGTGCTGTTCACATTTAACTATCTACTCTAGCAACAGAAATCCAGGCTAATTCTAGGCCTTCATGGCACCAGAAATCTTCTGTCTCACATGCAATGGCCAACATGAGCTTTGAAACCTGTTCAGAAATATCACCAGACCATCTTGCAATTAAATGAAAGATACCAATGCTATGCACTTTAGGATACAATTTCTGTGTTTCTGCAATACAGCTGCAGCAGCCTTTGAGGTGAATTCCTGGGAGGAATAGCTGTGGTCCCTCTCTATATATGTTATTTTAATTAGAAATGTAAACAATTGCAGGAAGATTCAGCAGTAACAGATACATTATAACTGACAACATCTTACTGTTAAGATTATTTATTGTGTTGATACAATGCCTCTTTTATTGCATTATGCTCTTTATTGCTATTTAATTTTCAGTTCCACACCTCCTTAGACAAGTATTTAGAAAATGTATAGGACATTTAGCAAGATATTGCGTTCGCAGACAGATGTATCTCTTTTGATTGGCTCTTATTTTTATGGCAGAAGGCATTTGCTTAAGCAATGAGCAGTGCTTTCTATTGTGCTGTCCTCTTTGTCTGCCATTGTGGCAATGGCTGCTTCTCATGCTTAGTTTCTCTAGTGCCTGGGACATCATGGGTGCCCTTGGAATCAAGATCATGCACTGTCTGGTGGTAGTAAGAACAATAGCGGTAATCATCTTTTTGTTAGGAACATGAAAAATTTTGCAAAATTCATTGTGCTCCATCTGTACAGTATGCTTGGCACTAGTTACCTGAGTTTTAATTAGTTCTTAACAGGTTCAATAGCTGACACCTTTGAAAGTCCAGTCAATTTCTTAAGCTATATTAGCTTAATGAGGCATACATGGGCCCCCATAGTCTTTGCACTTATACGGCAACTTTGTGATTAATACTAATTAATGACTCATCAGTGCACATTTGAAGTGAATGATGAAAATGATCATCCAGCCCTGATAATGAATATGTTACATTAACATTCCAGCAAGGCATCACAGAGGAAGAATCTAGATAAACATACTTCGGTTTTCTGCTACGATAAGTTAAAATCAAACAAAATTTGTTTTTACATTGTAGAAGGCCCTACATTGTAGTGTCCCTGCCCATGGCAGAGCGGTTGGAACTACATGATCTTAAGGTCCTTTCCAGCCCTAACTCTTCTATGATTCTATGATAAGGCCCCAAATCAGGATTGATTGCTTCTGCAAAAAAACCCCAACCCCAAAATATTAAGGGGGAAATCACAGCTACTTTGAAGTCAGTAATGAAACTCTCATTAACCTGAATATACCAAGATTTCACCTTAAAAAGACAGCAGAATTATTGGATAATGTAGAGGATAAATTTGGGAAAAATTCCTTATGCTAAAAATTTAACTGACTGCAAAATAGTAGATCAGAGAAACAGCTGAAATGCTATTCCCTGAGCCGATTAAAATTTTCTTGGACAAAGCAGTTGTGAACATACTTCTATGTGTTGGATGAAATAATGGGCCTTTTTCATCTTTTAACTTTTACTACTCTGCTACAATAAAAGACACAAAAATCAATTCTTTCCAGTGGTTCAAGGAATTATTTCACTTTACAAAGCTAGGAATGTGCCAATTCTAATTGTGACATTCTAATAAAGTGTGTTCAATTTTCCAAGTTTGAAAACTTTTTTTGTCTACTCAAATGATTTCATACATTTTCGACACAGTTAATCTCATTTCTCATTTTGTATCTTAGCTGGTAGAGAGCTGTGGTTTCTGGATTTCTTTCTGGCTTTCTTGCAGTACAACCATACAGCATAAATATCATGCATAAATTTGTTATTATTTAATGCGATAATAATATAATGATTGAGATGGGATCCCTGCTTCTGTAGGACTAATTATTTTCTTATACACTGTAAATGGAGAATTATGCTATCTTCTGTTTCTGGTGAATGGAAATTGAAAAGCAAACCTTTCAAACAACTGAATTTTAAATTGAATACAGTTAAGCACCCCAGGTGTTTAACAAAATATGACTGGCAATGTGGCTCCACCTAGAAGAAAACTGAAGGAAATGGCACCTCTCTGCTGTGAAGACGGGAAGAGATCATAAGTAGGGATGACCTCTGTGCTGAATGAAGGCTTTGCCTCAGTCTTAGCAGGGTTTATAACGCCAGTAGATTGTTTATAGTTTATAGCACCAGTAGATTGTATCACCATTGTAGATATGGAAACTAACATTATCACGGTTGAATTAAAAGAAACTTAGCTAGCAGCAAGCCTTTTAATATGAATTTATCAGGATGGAAAATTCAGGCACATTTTAAAGCAAATCATGTCTAAAATCAGGGAGATGATTAGAAAATGTGATAAAGTGTAGGTATGGTTGTGGCAGACTAACTTATTACAAGTTTGATGAGCCCTGCACAACCATGTTCAAAAAAAAAGGTGTATTGGCAAGAGGTGCAGCAAATTGTATTATGGTCAGAGAGAAGTGGAGTGATTGTATGGTAGGTGCTGCCTAGTATGGATGTGTACTAGCCAATTGTGGATTCGGGTCCACAGACCTTGTCTTTATCTAAGCATTTGAGACTTTGGAATTGCCTTGGTTGGGCCAGCTTACATCTGCATGGTAAATAGTAATAGAAAATGCCTAAAAGGCTTAACTTGCGCAGCCTGGTAAAATCATAGCTGAGAGGAGATGTGAATGGTGTCTGTAAGTTATAGAGGGGAACTATTAATTTTAGAGGAAGCTTAGCACAAGAACTGCTAATGCATTTATCCTGGATGAGAATTGTGTTCTCAAAGGTAACAGACGTGTGAGCTGCATTACACACTGAAGGAAAGACAGAGAGACAACTTCTATGTTTGGACTTGATAGGCCTAAGGATGGGGAGGAGTATTACATATGTTTATTTTAGACTTTGTGACAGTGAGGCCAAGACTCCGTTACTGTTGAGGTCTCTCCTGATTTAAAAAGACTGTAAACATAAAGAGTTAATAGGGATGGCTGGACAATGTCTTGAGTGAAACCCTGACCCTAATAAAATCAGTTCAAACTGCTGTTTTGATGGGTCTAGTTTAGCTTGAGTAAACTGCAGAGATTCCCCTAAGTGTTTATTTTGTCTGGCAATGTAGAACATCTAGTAGCAGAAAAACATATTAAAACATCAAAGCTTTTATTTGCTTTTTCCCAGTTCAAAGTACATGCTGCAGTTTTAAACATAGCATAACTTTCCTCTTCTAGAGTGTGCGTGGCTTATTTTCTCCTGTAAAGAAGAACTAGTAGCGTGCTCTCTGAAGATGCTGTCATGCTGTTCTGGCAATAAGATAGGCATTTTCCTAGCAAAAAGAAAATGACTAATTAAAATTTAATTAACACACTGAGTGCCTTGAACATTTTTAAAGGAAACAGTACTTGAAAAGGAATGGCTTTTGCTCACAGTTTCTAGTTTTAATCCTTTACTGACAAGAAAGAGCAATTAAATAAGCTCTTAAGTTAAAAAAAAATAGTCCCCATTCTATATTTTATATATAGGAGAGAAAATGTAGTGAGAGGCAGCAAAAGAAAAAACTGGAAGTATAAATGCAATAAAGCTAACAAGGCCATTTACTGCAGTGTGAGACCTGATTTCTGCATGGTTAGGCCCTTAGTTTTTATGCTCATTCATCCTGAATGACATGCAGAGCTGAAGTTTGCACCTAAATCCTGATGGTTTCATGGGGACACGTACAATCATAAAGCTAGCGGGTGTTGTCAGGATTAAGGATGGACTAAATTATTGGTTTTGAACACGTGTCAAGTCATAGATATTGATGTTCCTTGAAGGACAACATACTGTTGTCTCAGATCAGAGGACTGGGGAGTGAGAAGAAAGACTTCTACTCATACACGCAGTTGTTCTGGGACTGCACAATTGTAGAAGAGTAATGTAAATTCAAGAATGTGTTACAGAGATTTTATATTCAGTCTATTACAAAACCAGCTACACACATAAAAGTACTGAACTTAAGAGGGAAAAAGATACAAACAGTCAAAAAGACTTTTAACTTTTCTTCTCACCACCATAGGAAAATAAATCCTTCCTCCTGTGCTTCTAGGTTGCTGTCATATTTAGCATAGTTAAAGCAAACTTCTTATTAACATTTAGTTAATTCTTATACCAGATCCCTGGTATAAGTTATATATAACTGTTTTATATATATATAAGTTATATATAACTGTTTTTTATCTAGAGATAAGGTTCAAATGCCATGGACCAACAAAAGCAAATATGACCAGGTCTCATGCTGTCTTACGTCTCAAGCTCAATGTGGAAAGTCCATTACTGTGTCTTCAAAAGTAATTTCAAAATGCAAATGCACCAGCTAACAGATTCTTCTGTCAGAAAGATAGCCAATTTCCTTGCCCCGTGCTCATTTATTTTTCATAAAGAATGAAATATAAGGCAGAGTTTTATTTGTTGACAGTTATCAGCAGTAACTCAGACTCAACACTGACCTGAATTCTTCCTGCTCAGAAGCACTGAAGTAGAAAATGAAGGCAGTGTTTTTTTCTCAAATGCAAAACTTGAAATTGCTGGAATGCCTGCAAGTTTTCAAGGCCTCCAGTTGCCCTGTTCAATTCCTTACAGTAAATTCTTATGGAGAAAAATTTACCTATTTGCTAGGCATATATTCCTATACTGAACTAGATACTCTAATATAATAGTTTCTCCTAATACAATATTTTCCTTTTCTGCCCCTCCAAAAAAAAAAAATCCTTTTTTATACAAAAGATTGTGAATATCATTTGTGAAGGAGTGAGAAGCCACAATTTTTTGCTCAGTTGTAGATTTTTTTATTTTTCATGTGCGTGTGGAATTTAGTGCTGAAGCACAGCGTGATGGAATATCCACAGAGTTGGATGACAATGACGATGAGTCTTGTGAGTTGCTGTTTGAATTCAATCATTTGGCCAAAATAAATATTTGGAACTTAAATGTCTTCTTCTGGCTTCTTTACAAGAGTGAATATTTTTATGACAGAGAGGATTCTTGCTTATGGTGTTTGGTAGCTTCCTAATGACGTATCATCTTAAGGAACGCTTCTTCGAGAAACAACAAATTACCTCATTAAAACCAATGTTAGCATGTGTCAGTGCTCCTAACAATCATCCCATCAGCAACAGCAGTCTCCATCAGTGACATTTTTATTTTACTGGAATAAATTACTCTAGCTAATGGTAATGAAAGCTCTGTGTGCAGCTTTGACATCTCAGCAGCAAATCCCACCTATCAGCTGAGAAGTGTTGGGTAAGATACAGATAACAATATGGCAACCTCCCAGTACCCATTGCACCCTCAGGTGGATTGGTAGGCAGCCAATGTCTCATACACTGTCTCTGAATGCCAATTTATCTCAAATATCTTCTTTGCAGTTTCTTTACCTTCATTGTATTTTCTGTGGTTGGCCAGCTACCGATTTCCCTCTGACTTTAGATTTTTTTATACATAGGGAGCTGTCGACCTGTCAGAGATTTCCTTTTAATCCTGAGGGGTGAGAGGAGCTGAACAGAATGGTTGGAGAAAATAAATTGCTCCGGAGCATTCCCTACTGTGCTGAATCCAATACAGAAATACAAATGAGAGCAAACAGTGTAGCCAAAGAGTGCCAACACAGTGCTGCGTGGAATGTTTCTACACAGAAGCAGGGAGAGGCTTGACCTCCTTGGCATCCATACAGCAAGGGATAACCTGTCTTGTCTAGTGTTGTTGCTGATTTAAGGTATGCTGCGGCAATGTTCTTCGGCCTTCATTTTTGAAGCAGAAGCAAAAAATACCTTTAGTTTTACTTCCTGATATATCTGAGGAAAATGCAATTATTCACTTTCTTTTTTTTTTACTTTTAATGTGGTGGTAGAGGATTTTGGAGGACTGTATACCAGATAAAAAAGCAGCACTCTCTTTGCAAAGGGTAATTCCACAAATAATAAGGATGAACTTTGAGCAACCTTCTGTATGTGAAGGCTTTTTTCCATCAGTACATTTGTGTAGCTGTTTCTTTAAAGTACTGTGGTTCTTCGCGGAAAATGCACCATATAAAATTTTGCTCCCAATGAGCACCCTGCTATTCATAGCTTGGCTTCAGATAGATCTGAACAATATCTTTTATTTTCTCCAAACAGCTACCATGCACAAGGAGGTCACACATGGCTTTTGTACGTCTTGGTGTGTGCATAACCAGCTATTGCCTGTGCATGTTTCGTTTCCTATTAAACCATTGGTGTCAGCTTCAACAAGATGATGGTCTAGACCTAAGAGGCTTCTTGTACTGGTGCTGTTCAGATGCAGTGCTGCTTAAGAGAGTTTTGGGCCTCACAGGACTCTGTGCTGAGAGTGCAGCCACACTCTGCAGTCAACTCTGAAGAAAAGGAATGAAGGTGGAGGTTAGGCATTCTGCTAATACAGCATTTTACTACCTTTGAAGTATTCTGGTTCACATACTTTTATTGTAAGATGTATTTTAGTATAGGTAAATTTGCAAAATTGGAAAGAGCATGGGTTTGTTGAATAAAGTAGGTGGTTTCATATCCTGTAGATGTGCTACTAATAGGAAATGTCACTTTACTAATTTTGTAGTAATCTTGTGTTACTCATACATGCATGTTGAATTTTCACTTTTCATATTGCATTTTGTATTTGATCTAGTTATTATACTTTCCTAGACTGGCATACCTCACTAGGGAGTTTTTAGGTGGGATATTTGGTCTAGTTTTATTTTCTTGTTCCTGCTGTTCCCTTCAGAGGTGCCGTTAAAATGATATCTTGATGTTCTATATTTTTAATCATTTTTATACCTCAGAGGGCTCATTAGACCTTGTTATTAGATACTGTGTGTGTATAGACACTGAAAGATAGATGGATGGATGGATAGATAGATAGGTAGGTAGATAGACAGACATGCGTATATGTTGTGGTTTATGTATGTATGTTTGGGGGAAAGATAATGTCTTGTCTGTAAAGCAAGAAACTTAAATATGTCATTGCTAATTAATTAATGTTGGAATAAGGAGGCGCTTATATCTCAAGTTCCTTTGAAAATACAGATACTGATACGCTTAGCTAAGTATGGATTAAGGCATTGAACTTCAGATTCTTATCCATGAATAAACTACTCTAAATGTAGGTGTGCATTTATGTTAAAAGATGCATGAAGTTAAAAACATTTCCACACTTCATAGTACATCAATATTACATAAGGCTTCTTCTAGGATGTTGAATATTGGAAAGGATGTGCTTGAAAATAATGCTATTCATATTTTGAAAGTTTCAAAGTTTCAGACTATTTCATTCTTGGTTTTGTTACTATTATTATTACTGTGTCTGTAACACTGGGAAAACTGGACTTCATTAGCAAACCAAC
This sequence comes from Psittacula echo, assembly GCF_963264785.1. NCBI lineage: Eukaryota > Metazoa > Chordata > Aves > Psittaciformes > Psittacidae > Psittacula > Psittacula echo. Next base: position 75,936,540 of record NC_137743.1, read on the forward strand.
TGCTCTGTCATCATTATTTCATCATTACAACCATGAAATAGACAGACATGAATTCTTTACCTTTTCCATAGATGTTTCCATTTTTTCTTACTCTCTCTGGGTAGTAATTCTTGGATGTTCTGTTCTTCTTTTCTTGATAATGCATAAAGCATACTTGTTAAGATTGACATCTGTACAGAAGTATGTCCCTCTTGTATATTCTCTGTGTGCCTCAATCTTTCTCCTGCCATGTGTTTTTTTTTTTTGTTTGATTCCTTTTCTCATCCCTGACATTGCAGGACCTAAAGTGTAAATCAACCTTTTCAGAGGGTAACCTGATTTCAACTGTTCTTTGTTGCTCTTTGTGCAGTCTGGTGATGAGTTGTTCATAGTTCTGTTTCCTTGTCAGGAAAACTTCCCATGAGCCTGAGGTGAGCCTACTTCTAATTACATGTGAAAAAAAGCAGCACTTTAGGGCAGAAGAAATGAATTCCTTGACCAATTTTTTATGGAATTTTCATGGAATTCAATTTTTCATTATTTTTCACTACAGGGCTTTCTTGTTTGACAAAACCAGCCCTTAAATGGCACAGTTCCCCTGTGAACAAAAAAAAGAAAGCTGTAAGGAGTAATTCTTACATGAAAATAGACCATTTATTTAGGCACTGTGCAGGTATGAAAGAAAGACAGTGCCCAGTCAGGGATGTAATTAATAAACCTCAAAATCTACCATAGAAGGCATTATGCCCATTTCATGGGTAAGTAAACTTGGGCGTTCTGGTGCACTATAAACTTTCACTAAAATTGATTTCAGTCAGGGAGAAGTCTCCTGCTCCAAGGATTGCTCTTCTGCTTTCCTACTACAGGAAGAAAAGCAGGTCACCTATTTTTTGTTTTCTCTTCTGCCATTGCATTTAGTATAGAAATGAAACTATGCACCTGGGAAAGATAGCGTCATCAACACTAAAGACACGTTTTTCCCCTATCATTGACAATGTATTTCTTTTGTAAGAAACTCACTGGAACTTGAATGTAACCCTAGATTCATTCAGTCATCTCTGTTTGTTCTCTGCCGTAGAGATGCAGTTCTGTTCATTTGTGTCACAGAAGCAAACATGTTTTCGTGTCCTTTGTAGACATCTTCTGATACTATTGGCATAAGCTTTCTTCCCCAGATTGCCTATGGGCTTTTTATGAGTGCTTTCCAGCAGCTCCAAATGGCTGTATCTGTCTCCCCTGTTGTGGCATAGTGCAATGTTCAGGACAACAAAATCAGGAAATACATGATGTTTGGAGATAGTTTGAGATCAAAACAGGATGACTGTTGCTCTCTGCGTGGGAATGTTAGCTCTGCAGCACATGTGATTTATGAGTGTTTGTCTCTCAGTATTGCCAGATGGGCATAAATCTGAGCTCTCAGGGTTTGGAGTGCTAAATTTGTCAAGATGGCATTGTGAGAATATTAGCTGCTGGCTGCTAAACTCTCCATCCACCAAGAAGGCTGCTCTTGATGCTTCCTGATAAGCTATGTGAAATGTTTGTCATTTTCACTGTTTCGTTTTGCTTGTTTGTTTCTTTTTCAGAATGTCTTGCCAGTGTTTATCTTGCCTAGGATTTAAAACCACATTTGCTTTAAGCTATGTGAAATAACATGCAAGTAAACAACATCGAAATCAACTCTGTCTTCACAATTTTGAACATCTATGGTCTCTTAAGAACAATCATATAAGTGTATTAATTGTTATTTCTGGCTCTTGAATATAAGACTTAGCTGTAAGCTTCCTGCAGAATTAAGCAGACACTTTCCCTGTGCTGCTTATACCAGGATGTACAGTACTATCAATCGGTTTATTACCTCTTGTTCTTTCCAACTTTTGATCGCATTCATAAAGCCCAAAAGGACTCATTCAGCTTTTCCCACTTTTATTTCCATATGCTCGGAGCACTCTTAAAAAATAAAGGTTTTAACGTAAGTAAAACATTTTTGAACACATTTTGAAAATCAGACCAGGTCCTAATTCAGCATAAAGAATTTGTGGTCTTTCAAGAAGTGCTTGGGTCTGTATGCAAAGTGTCATTAATTGTGGGCTCTCAGAGTGAGGGGAAAGGTACAGCATTCAACAAACCAGCAAGGATAGCTCTTTGATTAGAGTAACACTGAAGCTGGCTGGTTTTGAACAGAAGCTAATCATGTTAGGTATAGCTAGAAAGAGAGATTAAACCCAAAACTTACATTAGAAGATGTGATTCACCATCTGGAGAAATTTTGTGACATATAATATAATTTCTTCACATTAGAATAATTTGCAATCAAAGAGGAAAAAAACCCATTCTTAGATGCATTTTGTAGGATGACAGGAGAGTATTTATGGATGAATCTGTTCACTTGCTTTTATGTATGTCCCCTGCAGAAGTATTTTGTGTTTCTTGGTGGTTTTGGTTTTTTTCTTGCTAAACAATATATATTTGGTCAGGAAGTCAGCCAATGTAAGGTGGAATAGCTCCATAAAAATGGACATTTACACTAATTTGTGCCAGTTCAGGACTTTCCTCATGTACCAAGGCTCTGCAGTCCTTTGAAAAATGACAGCAGTTTTTTGTATAATAACAGATATTTTTGTATAATGTTCTTTGAGTTATGGAAAGCAACTCAAGTTTAATACAATATTATGTTCAGTAAGAATATTTGGCATAGAGAGTTTTGTGTTGATTTCCCCTACGATGAAAGCAGTCTGACTTCTATGACAGCTTAAATAAATTACTTGTTAACATTTACAGTTGTTAACTTACTCATCACATCACAAAGGATCAGTGTCAGCAGGAGTGAGAATTATGTTAAAGCAACTGGATTGAACAAGACAGAAAAGATTAGTTCTGGGAAGCTGAAACATTTAATTACAAGCTGTTTCCTGGGAATGAGCCACTTTCCTTGGCATAACAGTCCAGTGACTTTCCCTAGGCTCTGGGTGAGCACAGACATCTGTCTGTACAGTGTTGTTCTAACAGTAAGACTCTGTTGTAGAAATAACTTGACCTTGGATATGAATGCCCTGTCTGAAGAGATGTGAAGACATTCTCATCTCTGAGGGGCATTTGAATCCCCATTGCTACCTCTTGACCCTGGCATAGAATAAACTAATGAAGGGCTGAAACTCTGATTCTGGTTCCGGTTCCTTCTTCTTAGTCTTTGCTTTGAACTCAAAAGTGATAGCAAAGTGGAAGAATTTCCCCCAGCAGTGTATGCAGATTGCTTTTTTTTTGCTAAAGTTTTACAGGGATGTGAAGATTATTCCTTTTTTAGTCTATTTAGAAGATGGCATATTTAAAATCCAACATATTCAGCCATATTATATGTGTAATTCACTTCAGTAGGAATGGGTTTCAAATCCCTCACCTATTTCAAAAAGGAAGGTCTTGATTTATGAACTTTTCTCTAGTTAAATATGTGGCACGTAGTTTACTCATTTTGGGTTTTGCCAGATAGAATGATCTTTGGTTTAAAAAACCCCAAAACATTAAAATGTCTTTCTTTTTCCATGGAGGTAGTTTGATTTTTATGATTGTTTAAGGAAAGTAGGAAAGCTAAAAAAACGGAGAATCATCTGGAAACTGGTAGTGATCAAGCAGGGAGTCTTGTAGACAAGGCGGGGAATGAATTTCTAGAAACCCACCATCCTCCGTTCTCCCAGGTCCAAGTCTTTTAGCTCAGACAGAATTCCCGGGTTACCTCGGCCTAAGCCAAGTCTATACCCCTCCTATACATTGCTGCCTGTTGGCCGACTAATATATTTAAGAGAAAACATAAGGATCCATAGAGACTTTTTTAATTTTTCTTTTCCATGAAAATGCAACACTATTGTGGACAATAAACTGAACTTTGATAGGATGGTGCAGGGAGAGTACTGTAAATACAAAAATCACCTGTCAATCTGTAAAAAATCACTCTCCAAATAATCCTTGTTTTCCTGCTACCTAAACAAAATAGATCAAGGCTTCTGCACCGTGGAGAAATACTGTCTCTTTTTCCCATTTCTTTGGATGAAACTAGACTTTTTAAAGCTAAGGATTCTAAAAAACCCTCCTTTTTCTTGTATCTCAGAAGATGTTTATAATCTAGGTCTGACAGGGTCTGGCAGAATGGCTCAGTATGATGGTGAGAATTAGCCAGTCACTAGACAAAGCATTGTAATAGGAGTTTTATTGGTGTGCTGTGTTTCGACTGGTATGAAAACGTAGGATCTGATCAAAAGAAGTAATTGAATATTTGATGATAATGCCAATGTAATACAGTAACTTTGTAATTTCGATATAGTTAACTGTGCAAATTATTTATCTTAATGGGATACCAAAGAGAGAAAGACAGCATGCTCTATTGCTGATTCAATATTGTTGCTTTTTTTTTTCTGGAATACACTTCTATTATCACTGTTCCAAATATAACAGGCGTTTCTACTGTATTTAACTGCAAACAGTTTGCAGGCTGCTCTATTAAAAATAGAAAAAAAAGCAACATGGCTTGAATTCTGTCAATGCAAATTAAAAACATGGTAAGAAAAAACTCCAATGCTGGTTATGGCCTAATATAACAAGGTTATAAATAAATTGCTCACTGTTCTCATGTATTTTTAGTAAACGGATTTGGGAATAGCACAACAAATCCCCAATGCCCAATTAAAGTCTCTTAACTAATTTAACAAATGTATTGTAAATGGGTAGCTGGAGATACTTTAAATAAGCATACATTTCACAGAGGAACTTTAATAGCCAAACAAATGGAAAATCAGTTCAAATGCTTTAGCTTTCTCAATCGTCCTTAATAAATTAGTCATAAGAAAAACAAACACAATTAACAATTGCAACCATCATGCTTTTTTTAAATTCAGATGATAGCATTTTGCTGTATGTTTTTTAATGTCTCAACTGAGAAGCAATCTATAAGGTGTTCAAAGCCTCACTGGAGTTCTTTCTTTTTACCCAGAGTTCCAATAATATTGAAGGGCTTTGCTTGTTTTGCTTTCAAATTCATTCCAAATGTATGGTGAAAAAAAAGCCAATTCACTTCAAAATCTGAGGCTGACACCTTAGTAGTGAATTAATTCTGGGTCTGATTTAAGAAAAAGGCATGGATCTCTCCTTTTCTTCTCCCTTGATAAAACCTTGCTAGCCAGCCAACTGATGAAATGAAACATCTGGCTTTCCAGTGAAGATTGCTCTGGCATTTTGCCTGCACAAATTTTGTCCTTGTGGAATCCCTGTAAAGAGTGCAAACTGTGCATCAATTAAAGAATGAACGGCACATACAACAGCTGAGAAGCATGTGTGCTGGGACCGCATTTGGTGAACGATATCAAGCAGGAAGATCATGTGCGAAAAGTGAGAGCTGTGGAAAATCTACTCAAGAGCAAATATTTAACAAATTGAGAGGTAGAAAACATCAGTTTAATAAGTCTTGGTTTTTTTTTTGAACACTTAAGACTTAGTAAGTTTTAAGAAGCTTATAAAAATTTATATATATATAAAAGATAAATATACCATAAGTCTACTGCTTGAAATACAATCGAAATGCTTTTCTTAAGGTTCTTTAATGTCTAGCGCATTTTATTCTTGAGACCCCAGAAAGCAAGAAATTATTTGCTAGCTGACCCACCTGTCCAGCACAGCAACTAATAGTTATTTTCTGGTGGTGTCCTGCGCATTCATTTGAAATGGGTGAAATGGTTGCCACTATTTATAGTTACCTGTTTCAGGCTTACATTGGTTGTCACAATCTGATTTACTTCATCCTTAAAAAAAAAAAAAGGAAGAGAAAGCAGTAGCAGCAAACATCATGCATGGTTACTAAGTCTTTCCTTATCCTTTATTTGTAATTTTTTAAATAAGGATATTTCTAACATTATTTCTTATAAATTAGATGTCTTCCTGCCCTGGTAATCCACTCTAACTCCATGAACATGAATTAAAGAACAGGTTTTTCTCTCTTCATTTTGAAAACCTATCAGACTGGTTATTCTTGGAAATTACCAGACACATTGTCTAATTATCCAGGTATCAAAAAGTAGTAGTCAGCAGGGAATCTTTTTGGTCTAAAGAAGAACATAGCGTGTTCCTCTGAGTCACATGTTGACTTATCCAGTAAGGTAAAGAGACACAAACATGACTTAATGATTTGGAAAAGATTGGTTTTATATGACATTGGTGACTCAGACCTTGGAATAGTCTGTTGTGATCAAGACTCCAGACTCTTACATATTGCTAGAAAATTGGAGAAGGAGTAAACAGAACTATAAAATTGGTCCTGAAAGCTATAGAAAATATCTTATGAGTTAAGAAAAATATATCTATTAAGTTGATGAAAAGAACGAAACATTATTTCAACAACATCAAAGACAGAGTATTCTGGATAGTTTCACAATCTAAACCCAAAGAATTAGGCTTTGTGGTAAGATGTGGATGATTTTCTGGCAAAGAACAGCCATGTACCCAGATCAGCAAGTGCCTGTGTGGAGCTTGACATGGATTCAGGGTCATGCAAGAGCGAAAGAGGACACGAATAAGGGAGTGAGAAAGCAAGATAAGAGGGAACTGGCGTTTACTGAGTTATGAAACTGTCGACAGTTGGCAAGCTTGAGAGGTCAAGTTCTCATACTTGTGCTTGACCGATGACATGCTAGCTGCTGAGAGCTTCAGGGACATGAGTCCAATCACAATGTACCACATGACTGTAAACAGTTTTGAGATACAGTATATAAGGAGCTGATACCTTCTAATAAATGGCTTTTGTCTGATCACATTGATCTCCAACTGAGTCCATTCCACAACAGTAAGAAGTACATAATTCTCATAACTTGAAAAGTGATATTTGGCAGAAAGTGTATGGAAAAAAGTAATCGTGAATGCACTTGGGAATATATATCCAAAAAGATTACACTCTGAGACCCCTACCAGAATTCCTGCAGGCCACATTTAGATACAGTTCTTCAGGCTTTTCATCACTGAAAGAACATCAGCAATGACAATGAAGTGTGTTAGGCCCCATTTACATGTCAAGGTAAGATATAACAGCCCACTACTACAGCTTTATGCATATGCATAGGTGAACTTCAAATACCTATATGCTAATATTAAAAGAAAAAACACTAAACGTGTTATTCAGTTGGTGAAACAGATGTCACAGTGTCCTGACTATGCCCTAAAGCCTGTCTTTTTTTTAATGTAGATTGTCTATCCAGAGGTGCTGAAAGTGTTTCTTAATAGAAATTGCTAATCTGGATTTGTTGATCAGATGCTGAAGACAAGATTCTCCTGGAAGAAAGTGCAGCTGCAGCAACAGCAGCAAAATTTTATGTATTTTCAATACTGCCTTGGGAAACATATGGAGAACAAGAAAGAGATCGACTAGAAAGTTGAGTAGATGAGTTGCTGGTTTACAGTTTTCACATTGTTGTATGAACTTCCAAGAATATTTGCAAGAGGAGTGATACACTGCTGGCAATACTGTTGAGGTAAAGCACAGTCCCTTCCACAGAAAAGGGAAAAGTATCTGATACTGACAGGGAACAGCTAAAAATTCAGTTGAGATTTTCAGCTTTCACCAGACACATAGGATGGGTTTATGTTACAAGTCCGTGTCTTCAGTAGCTAATCCAACACTAGAGAGAAATATTTGGGTATTCATCTAGAAATATGAACATGGGAATGCAACCCATGAGATCATTTCCTAATGCTTCCTCTCCAGTGATGTCATGAAGTGTGTTTTCCCAACACAACCTGGAAAGACTGCTTTTATTCATAGCTGTCAGGTCTATAAGCCTCCCAGATTTAAACTGGTGAGTGTGTTACTGATTTTGTTTATGTTCCCACTAATGTCTAATTAAGAAAGCCACTAAAAGTCAATACTGGTAATGGGAAAATCCAACAAAATATAGTCAAATTATTTCCATTAGGTTAGCATTTTGGACTTTTACTGGATCATCTTGACAACACAAGCCTATTAAAGGGAGTTTTACACAAATAGAAACTGGACCTTAAACCAGCAATGAGTGCTACTGTCCCCTTCCACCACGCAATCCTTTCCTTGCCATTTTTTCGCTCATGTTTTTCTGTGCAACTACAAGCAACTCTGTGTAGATAAATTTTGTCCTTTATCCACAGTCTGAGAAATAAGTCTTCATTCTCTTCTGTTTCCAGTTGTTTTGTATTCTTTTCCCCATTAACTTCTTCATTAAATAAAATGTATTGGCTGTGGAGAATGGATTAATATATTTGAATGTGAGCAGGTTAGGAAGAAGAAAAGCAAGTTTTCCTCTGCCACTTCTATCATGACCTACAGGAATCACCATAAGACAATTCCATCTTGGATTTTGCAGTCATTTGCCCTTCCTAAGTCTGCCAGCGTGGGTACTAGTTTGTAAGTAAAAAAAGTGGTATGAAAAAGTAAGTATGAAAGTGGTTTTGTAATATGGACTGGACTCAAAGCTGACAGAACACTGCAGCACGCTGTGAAAATCATACCCCTCTGGAATATTTATCTTATATGACTAACTCTTTAACATGTGGCCAACTGACCCATTTAATGGGAATTGCTGTTAGCAGTCAATTGCAAATGCCTTCAGACACCACTGAGACTGGTTTGAAGCAGTGCTGTTCTGTTTCCCAACTGCTGTGCAGTGCTAAGATCAGGCTGTTCTTTTCTGCGCCTTGCAGGACAAAGCTTAATAATGTTGGATGCCTGCTTAATTAGGTCGGGGAATTTCTCTGAATCCCCCACAGAAAATCCAGCCACTGAGGGAGGAATTACAGATTCATATGCACAGACATCTTGTGGCAAGCACCTTTATGGTGTCTACCACATCCTCATGAAGCAGAGATTTGAATACCCCATGCTTGCAAAGGATTCCTTTGGCACATTTCATAATAGATTAAGGCATGCTATTTGCTCCCCAGTTCTTCTGAGGGCCAAAGCAAAATAGAATGAATGAGGTGATTTAGGCTGAGGCAGTGGACGTGAGATTTTTATTAGGAATTTGGCATTCATTCCATTGTTTAAGTAGACACATTGTAGTGTTTTGGATACTGCTTCTAACTTCAAATGTTAGCAAATACACTCTGGATGTTGCAAAGAAAGAAGCATGCTTTAGCTCTTACATTCTGTAGAACTAGGAAGCATCTCATGCTTCCAAGGAGACTGGGATGTGTAATTGAATGAAGGATGGTTTTAGTAGCAACTAAATTGTAGAAGGAAACCCTTGACAACAGAGAGTCATGAAATATTTAGGAAAAAGCCTCCAGTTTCTTTTGGTTTTTGTTATGCTGAATAATGGAAAAGATGCACTGAGACAATCGAGATGTCATGTTTACCTCTTGTACATCCAACACAGAAATTTTGCAATTTTGTATTTTTTAAAATATTTTCTATTTTTTTAGAAGCAAAAGGTGATTTAGAGTAATACCTTCTCACTGGAGAGGACATCACATTTTTTCCTGTCTGACTTGTAGATAGCTCATTTCTGGTTCAACTGCTTTGTGGAGGGAGGTAGGACAAGATTTCTCGCAAATCTATCCAAACCTAACTGCCCTGGACTACCAAAAGAGCAATCAGTTTCTCATTTGAACTTATGCTTGAATTTCTGTGACTTTGGCTGGTAGGATGAGGAAAATTTGGATATTCTTTGTCATATAAGGCATCCTTCGTACGTATTAAAGAAATAGATACAAGTTGACTTTAAGGAGCTCACAAGAGTTTAAAAGTGCCCTTGTACGTTTGCTGTAGCTTCAGTTTGTTGTCAGTTTCAACCTACTGTGGAGCATGGCAGCTCATGCAAATCTGCAGACTTTATGCTTGCCATAACCTACTGAAGTGTGTATATAGGAGATAATTTTATGTAGGGAAAAATATAGCACTTGAAAAGGGCAAACTGTGCTAACATACATCCTTGCATGGAAGTATTACTTGGAAAAAAAGGAGTCCCATTAACTTGTGTAGTGTTTCTGAATTAGTACTAGTCATATGTTTTCTTTCATTTAAGCCGTTTCTCACAAAGGCAAGTAGTGAGCAGCTGGAGGAGAGAGGCAGTCGGGTTTCCTGGACTGTGTGGATCAGATGGCCTGGCACATCAGTCCCAGGAGTATAAGTCTCTAGCGGATACCGTGCACAGTGTACTCTGATGCCATCAAGCTGTCAAGGAGTGGAACCCATTTATATTTGTGGAGTGACAGGAGGATCCCAAGAGTTGACTGTACTGCAGGCTGAAATCAGCCTAACTGGGAAGGAGCAACCAAAATGTGGAATAGCCAAAGGGGTATTCCATACCACAGCACATCATGCCCAGTATATAAACTGGGAGGAGTTGTCCAGAAGGGCAGATCACTGCTTGGGTCAGGATGGGTATCAGTCAATGGGTATTGAGCAATTGTATTGTGCATCACTTATGTTTACTGTTTTTCCTTTCCCCTTTTAGTTTTGTATTGTCTTGCCTTGTTATTCCCCTTATAATTATAATTATTATTATTAGTAGTTTTATATTATACTTTAGTTATTGGACTGTTCTGTTCTTATCTCAGCCCATGGTGTTTACATTCTTTTGATGATTCTCTTCCCCATCCTGCTGGCGAGAAGGGGGATAAAAGGGGGAGTGAGCAAGTGGCTATATGGTTCTGAGTTACTGGCTGGGTTTAAACCACGACAGCAGCCTTTACTTGGACATAGAAGGAAGCAAATAATTTTAATGTATTGAAAGTCTATAAACACAGAGAAATTCATCATTGTGAAACACAAGATATTTCTCTGCACTTCTTCACCTGCTGCTATAGTCAGCTACTCTTGCTCAAATTCACAGCCATTGATAGATACCTATTTCTCTCCCAGATAGAATCCTAACACTGAAATATGGGTTTTGTTGGGATGGATATGTTCGGGACTCATGCGATGCTTTTTAATTCATCAATTCATCTTCAGAGTTACGTGCAAGTCATGATAATAGTAGATTCATGGTTAGTAGGAAGGGAGGAGTAAAGGGGGGGAGAAAAGAAGACAAACTATCCTGACAATTAAGTTCAGCCATTCTCAGTGTTATGATATGGTTAGCTGGATGCTTTTTCCAAACTTGAGCTGGGACTCCCATGAGAAATGCCAACCTATATTTCCTACATCTTTTTAGGATTAAAATGGTAGTTCATTCTTTATGTCAGCTCTGATAAGAGCACATCTCTGCATAAAGAGAGTTATTCTTTTTCCACTCAGTTTCCATATCTCTCCAACCCCATTTGGGAGATGAGAAGAAAAAGGAAGAACTGGAAAAGACCTGGTATATTTAATGGGGGGAAAAGAAATTTATCTGAAACATCACAAATAATTAGATGACTTTGGTACTGCTTTAAAACTTCTGTTTTAAAAACTGTTAGTTTTGGCTTGTGTCCATTTTAAACACAGTATTTCCCTGTGCAATATGGTATTGCTTTATTACTTATGTAATTACTTCTAAACTTATGTAAAAAGTTATGTAAAAGTGGTTTTTTTGACCATATTATCAAAATTACCAGATGCACACAACAAAGATTAATTTTGCTTTTTACTTCTGTAGGGAGGAGGTTATGATTATTTGATATGATTCCAGTTCCGTTTCTCTTCCCTAATTTTCATGTACTGGTGCTTTTGTTTATCTTGGGATATTATGGAAGGTGCTATGGGAAATTTATGGTAATAGGCAAATCAAGGGCTTAGAAATAAAAGGATAATTGCCTAAAAAACACTGGAAAAGAAAAAAATAATAATTTCAATGCTGTATTGGTGAGGCAGAGCTGCCAGATTTCTATGACTGCAGTATCCAGTGATGTTGGGAGGGTCAAATCTTCATGCATTATTATCATTAGCAGTCAAAGGAAGACCATACATGAATGACGCCTGCACTAGCTTCTTTCCATCACCTGGCCTGAAGCTTTATTTCAGGCAAGTTTTAAGGCTCCTGGCAGTATCTGGTTAGCATTAGAGCACTGTGTATTTGCTAAAGGCAGCCATTATATCCCTGCTTCTGAGAGTGTTCACTTAGTCTGCACATACATGTGTTCTCAGTTTCATCTTCCTTTTCTTTATCTACAGACCCCAACCCCAAAGAAAGTTTTATTTCTGTTTTACTTATCCCTTCTCACACACTTTCTGTTTTCCTGGCTTTTCTTACTTTACATTCCTCTGCTTTAGTTTTCAACTTTTCTCTTTGAGTTCCAGGTTTTGTCATTGTCTGTCTTGATTTTCCAGGTCTTTCCTTATTCCCTCATTCCTGCCTCCACATTCATCTCTTATCTCCTTTTCCTTATTTCTCTTTATAGCGTCTCATTCCACAAGAGGTACCCTTCTTTTGCTCTTCCCTGTACCTTCTGACTAGCTGCCAGTGTGAACAGCTTCACAAAGAAATATGAATCTCCTGAAAAGTGGTGCTTCTGAAGGCTCTAATACATGTCTGCTCTTTATAAACTTGAGAGAGAGAAAGCAACAGAGAAATGTTACACAGAAAATTGTTAGCCATTTCCTCAACAGGGGAAATTTCACAGCAGAGACTTGGACCTTCTATTTTGACATATCCTCCCACAAAGTAGCTACTATGTCAAGATATCAGAGCCTGCTATTACCATGTACACTCTCACCTGTAAAAGAGACACTGGAATGAGCTGGGAACAATTCTGATCCAGCCAATGCCTTATTCCATTAGAAGAAAACTACCTGTTCTGGGCCTGCATTGCATGATTTCCCAAATGCATATGAAGATAAGAATAAATTATTTTATATCTGCTTCTTTTCCCTTTTCTGCATCACACGCTGTGAAAATGAACCTCTAATTGGAACTGGTCTGTTGATCTGAGATCTGCCGTGGCTGCATGCCTCTGGGAACACAAAGTTGTCACTCCTATAAGAGGGAAAGTATTCAGGTGGGATTAAGTGGCTGTAGATGGTCAGAGAAAGCAGGCAGCAGCATACCTTGAAGATCTTCTCAGCAAGCACCACAGTGAGCAGGGCTAGCATGAAAGCAGTGTGCTCATCTGTTACAGGCTCCTGCTGTTTCAATGTGTAAATATGCCGCTGTTGTCTGAACGGCTCTTGTTTTCTATTCACTATGTAGGTGTAAATCCACATGAAAATAATGTACATACCACTGGCAAAACTGCCATCAAACATTCATGAGGTTGCCGCTGTTTATATGCACAGTTCACTTGCTGTCAGGAGAGTGGGGTGCATATAGCAGGGCTCCAGGGGTGTCCTGCAAGGCACAGCCTCTGATTGCAGCCTGTCTTGAAAAACCTTCTGACAGGTGAAGGAAAACACCACCACTGAGACTGCATCTTCCTATCAATATGGATTACTGCTGTGGGTGGAGACTGGCTGGGGAAAGCAAACACCCCAAGATGGCAATGCAAGTAAACTATGCTGTGTGCCGCATATATGTATGCAGCAAGATTTTATATGGTGCATATAAAATGATTTTATATTATGCATAGACTTTATATAAAATCTAGGTCCTTTGGTTAATGTTCCTTCTAAACTTGTTCATTTTGAAACAATACACAGCAACAGGATTTAGAAAAAATACTTCTAAACCATACTGAAAGTATTCTGTAAGCCACTGTATACTCTCAAGTCTAATGCAGTAGCATTGTACATTTCTCTGTCTATAATATGGAGACATGTTGCTGGAATGTCTGTATATTGAATCTGTCTAAATGTTTTCTAATATTCTTGTGAATGAAGATACAGACTGAATGGTATTTTTTAAGGCTGAGGTCTGAAAGGATGGAAATTGCTGAATCATCAATCACTCCTTGTGGAAAGTTGCATGGAAAATTCTTATAAGGAGAAGAAACAAGTGTGATTTATTTTCTGGTCTGCCCACTTTTTTTGCCTAATAATGCAGAACATCTGCTACATCTTCTACTATTCAAGACTTACAAAGTGGATTTATCTGCTAGTCTATAACTATTTCTGGATGTGATATCAGAATGGGCTGTGATAAATAATATCTAGACGATTTCTTGTACGTAAGCCTGAAAGCATTTTACAAAAGAGGCCAGTATTAGTGTCCCTCTTTTCCAGATAGAAATGAAATGCTAAATAACTGAAATACCATGAAAAAGAGCAGATGAAAATCATCCCAGTGGCAGAACTAGACCAATGGCTGTTTTGGAGGACCTTAAGCATACCACCTTCTTCCCCAGGCCTATTGACTCCTATAGTTCAGTGGAAAAACTTCTGAACTGATATCTAGCTAGGGAAGACTAAGATTGTAGCCCTACTAAATAAATTCTTAGCTCTAAATTCTCAGAATATATCATAGCTTTGTATATAAATTTCTCTTTGAACATTTGTCAGGTAGTGGGAGTGTGAGAATGTGCACAGGTAATATCAGGATACATAGGTAATTGTGAAGGTTAAAGCAATGAATATATTTACGCTTATTTGACAGTCTACATAATCTGTGAAGTGTTCTATGCTTTATTGTTCATACTGTTTGATGAGAACTGAGTATTTAAACTTACATTTTGCAAGCAACATGTGGCAGAGTTTATTTTCCTGCGCTGAACTTCTATAACTAATTATTCATTTTCATTTCAATGGAACAGTTGATGCTAGAATAAATCTGAGGCAGTCTGAAGAAAAACATTCAGAGTATGTCTTGAAAATATGCAAGTACAGTTTTCTTTTTGCATAATAGATATCACTATTGTATTAATAGTATGTTGAAGTTAATTGCTTGGGAAAGGTAATTGTAAACATTTTAGTTCCTTCATAGGCAGTAAATATTACTGTCATTATATTTCATTACAACTCCATTAAAATCTAAGGTATCTCAATATGCATCTTGGCCAGCAATTTTGGACTGCAGTGTTGAAAGTGCTACCTAGCTGCTCTTCAATTGTTCTGTAATTGCTTATAATTGCATCAGACAGGGTTTTCAAAAAGTAAGCATTTTTTTGGAACCCCTTAATTTTTTGGGTGGCAAATATAATTTGTTTTAGAGCGCTTATTTTCAAAGGATGAGCACTCTGCATTTCTGAAGAATCACCCATTAAGAAAAAAGGAATTTGAAAACTAAAAAAAAGAAAGAAAAAGAAAAGAAAAAAGGTAGTATTTAAAATTAGGATCTATTTAAAATTTCTGGGTTCTTCCCTGGGGTGGTAGGAGGTACCTGAAAAGTGTTATTAGCACTTCAGGACTTGTGCATACAGATGCTACAGAGTTATACTGGAAGGAAAACAATTCTTTGAGGAGTTAAACACCATTATTCCAATGATTTAAGCATTTTTCTAAAGTATGCCTTCCCTGTATCTCATTCTGGTTTCACGTGACTTGTTCTCATGAACCTCAATCTATTACTGGTAAAACTCTTCCTCTAAATCACAGTAGTAGGTGGGATTTAAATTTGGGCAAAGAAACTGACCGAATACATCCTCCTGCTACCTCAGCATGTGGCACTGGTGATCACTGTGCAGTAGGTGTCCAGCTTATTTTCTGATTCTGCAATAATACTCCTTTCTGAATAACAATAAAATTAATACCCTGCTGTTTTAAAATTTGGTTTGCAAAGGAGTCTTCTGCCTCATTTAAGTCAAATCACTTCAGATTTAGAGGGTAACAGAACCATAAAAATTTAGCAGTACTGACAATAAATCATGCTAGACAAATTATATTGCGGTTTTTGAAAAGAAGTTGAAATCAGTACATGAAAGAACCACAAGAGACATGTACATAGATTTGAGCAAAACACTTGATAGTGATTCCCATGAAAACTGCTCTGGAAAGTTAATTTACTTTGTTTCGAACATGAACAATGCTGTGTGGGGCAGTGAAAAATCCATATAAAGCATCATAATTGAAGGACAATAAGGAGAGCGGTAGGTGTCCTTGGAGAAGCTATACCTTAGCTAACATGTCTGTGAATGATGTGGAAGGAGGAGTAGGCAGCATAAGAGTGGAATAGTAAATGACATTAACTCATGAGTATTCGGGACAAGTAAGCAAAAAGGAAAAAAATCCACAACAAAACAAATTGCAAGGAGGAGCAGAGGATAAGAAAATGAGACCCAAGGTGGCAAATATAAACTGAGAAGCCAACTGGGGAAAAAAGGGAGAGCTCTCCAATAAATGCAATACATGTTTTTAATGTCAATGCAGCTGGAAAAATCAGATATTTTGGGAAGCTGATGTCACATTGAGGGCCATAGCTATCCTCGGCTTTTCCTTCTATCTCAGCTGTGCTAAACATACAATTTTTGAGTACAGAAATACTAGAAGGCTATAATTCAGAAAAATTGGAATCAGGTTGCCAGAGAAATTTATTCGTTAGAAAACTTCAGATAATCTAGCAAAATATGTACAAAAGGTTACATCTGGGAATTTGCTGGTAGTCTGGAAATACATGAAGGCATTCTGTGTGAGATGGAAGTGGCTAATGGGTTACAGTTTGATTTGCTGATCTAGCAGGCAGTAATGCCATAAAAAATACAGACTGGCAGATTTTACCTACTGCTAACCGGACACTTGCAGTAGTTAGTAAGTCTTAGAAGTACTGTTTTTTCTTCAGATGTAGCCAAGGGTCAGCAGGATTTAAAGTTATTTGAATTTGCATTCTAAACCTAATGTAATATACAATGAAAAGTGATTAAGTATGATAGAAAAACATACTTTTCCCCAAACTATGCCCTTCCTCCTGATTCCTATTTGTGAGACAGTCCTGGGACTGGAGTCATACAATCATTGGCAGAAGTGGGGGGAGCAAAGGCAGCAGGAGCATATCCTCTAATACACTGGTGTAAATGTCTTCTGCTGGGGAGAAGGGAGTTCAATTTGCACTTTGCATAGTCCCAGATATCCTCAAACTGAATGGCAGTCACACACAAAAGTGTGTGAATGAGTAGCAAAACATACTTCGACTTAAGTTTTCAGAATATATAGAATCATAGAATAGTTAGGGTTGGAAAGGACCTTAAGATCATCTAGTTCCACCCCCTCTGCCATGGGCAGGGACACCCCACACTAAACCATGCCACCCAAGGCCTCATCCAACCTGGCCTTGAACACCGTCAAGGATGGAGCATTCACAGCCTCCCTGGGCAACCCATTCCAGTGCCTCACCACCCTCACAGTAAAGAATTTCTTCCTTATATCCAATCTAAACTTCCCCTGTTTAAGTTTGAACCCGTTACCCCTTGTCCTGTCACTACGGTCCCTGATGAAGAGTCCATCCCCAGCATCCTTGTAGGCCCCTTCAGATACTGGAAGGCTGCTATGAGGTCTCCACGCAGCCTTCTCTTCTCCAGGCTGAAGAGCCCCAACTTTCTCAGCCTGTCTTCATACAGGAGGTGCTCCAGTCCCCTGATCATCCTCGTGGCCTCCTCTGGACTTGTTCCAACAGTGCCATGTCCTTTTTATGTTGAGGACACAAAAACTGCACAGAATACTCCAAGTGGGGTCTCATCAATGACTGATTTTGGAGGAAATGAGACGTCTCCACTCAGAATGTTTATTTATGTAGGAAAGAGAAGAAGGAAAAAAAAAAAGCTGGATCCAATTTTGGGGAGATCTAGAACCAGGAAAAGAGGTTAATTAGTTATAGTGTAGGATTGTTGGATATCTGGGCAACTGCCCATCTGAAGATAGGTAGCCAGGTAGAGGAATGCTTAGTTTTCCTTTAGTGAGAACACCTATTTTGCTCAGGTTATTTGAAAGAATATTTAATCCCTTGAACATCACTCATTTTCAACTGCGCAAGGATAGAAATGTCAATTCTACCTAAAAAAGTGTCAGTCTTTATGCATGTAAGGGCCAACTCTTCTGTTGGTGTTACCTGTGCTCCACCACTGACATTCACAGGGAAATGCACAGTAGAAAGGTTCAAACTATTTCCCATCACACTGTAAAATGAAGAGCTGGGATCTGTATTCCCATGAAAAAGTGTCAGTTGCTATAGATGTACCTGCCTAGCAGGAGGCTGTGAGTGTTAGTAGGTATTTAGATGGCCTTGTTTGTGGCTCCATGTGCAATTGCCTGTTTTTCATGAGGCACTGCAATAACTCTTCATCGACTCCTGAAGATATTGCTATGGTTATTTTATTTTTTTTTCTTTTAAAACTGGGTTTCTTACCTTAGAAAATGTTGGGTTTAAACTCCTAAAAAGTTTGTGCAGCACATGGTTGTTTAAAATCCAGCCTTACTTTCTTTTTCAGTTATCTCTCTTTTTATTTCTGACAGGCTGCTGGCAATACAGCTATGATGACACACAGTGTTTGATATCCCATGACTAAAGCACCTGCAGAATTCAGAAACTAGGCTAAATTAGGCTCACTATTTTTAATGAATTTTGAATTATGCAGTTAATCTATTTGTGAGTTTTACAACTCTTTCATTCTGAAATAAAAAAAAAATAAGGAAAGAAATGCAAACAGACAGTCAGAAAATGATATCTAGTTATTGGGCCACATGTGGTAGAATGCTGAGATTTTATTTTCTTCTGAAACTACAACCTCTTATAAAGCCCATCCATCATACGTAATGAGGGCTGTCAGGAATATTTAGCTGAGAAATAGCTACTTGATATGCTAATGGTGGTCCCTTAGTGAATTCCTTTGGTCGTGCTGCCTGACATTAATGGTTTTCATAATCTAATGAATGATGTGTGTAATAGAAGTAAGGCCACAGGGAATGACATTCTGAAAGTAAGGGAAGTACTATATATGTATTTTGTAAATACGTGCATTTTTTATATATATGTACACACACACACACATATACACTCACAGCTAGATAAAATAAACACCAGCTAGGGAGAAACTACATAGACTGAGCAAATCTTCAATATTGACATTTTAAACTCCACATTCTAAAATTCTTGGGACTGCATGAAATAGGAATGTAATAAGCAGGAAGACTTCCACAGCTTCTCCTCACTCTTATTTCAGAAACAGAGATCTTGTCACCAGCTCCTGCCAAGGACAGCAGCTCACCTTTCCCAGGGGGCTCCTGATGGCTGGGAAGAACTGAGAACCCCTCGTAAACACTGGAATCAGGTCAGTCTACGTGCTGCAAGGCTGCTAGTTACACCCTCCGTCTGCCATGCTGAACTTAATGTGCTGATCGATGCTTACAATTTCCTAGTGCTGCCCTATATTTATATCTGTGTGTTGCCTCTTATCTTTGGAGGAGGCAGGGAATGGCTGCTAGTACATCGTCTGATTTTCAAGAGCTGAAAACATCCTTGTGTGCTTATATTGTCAGATGTTTGTAGCCACAGACTTTCGTGGCCATTTTTACCTGGCTATAAAGGCAGGGAAAATAGGTTCTAAGACTGGTCTTTAGCCTCTGCTTACAAAAAATATTGGATTGGAAGCTCATTTGCTCCTTTGAGAGAAAGTTTCATCAGGTGTTCCATCATCAGATATTCCAAATGCCTGCTAACCTCAGCTTTTAGATACAATGCGGCTTTTGCGGCTTTTGTGCATGTAACGGGTGTGGATATTTGCAGGATTGCTGCCATCATTTGCCCACATCCCTACCGGTGCTTGCATTTCTTTGTGACTGAACTTTCTGCTGTCTTATATCTGCAGAGCACCTGACTATGTTCTTGATCTTGCAACTAGCTCTGAGTGTTAATAGTTCCAGTGAATTAAGAATAGCAAAGAAACTATACCTCTTTGTTAGTGTGGTCGTGTCTTTCTCTCAGGCCCTGATTTCTCCATGAGTGTCTGAGTGGCCTGAGTGGTGTCTGAGGTACAGATGGTAGGGTCTTCTCTTTCTGATGCCAGAGAGACTACCAGTGCAATTGAACTGTGTAATGGAGTTGGCCCACTTAACAAAGTGAGTACTGATGAAAGCCCTTAATGATCTAGAGACATAAAGAAGAGATTTGGGTTCACAGAGGATAGACATTGCTGCTCAAACTCAAGTCTGTTCTTGCAAACATCATAGACACCAGGGAGAGCATGATGGGTATAATATGAATTATATTAATTCCTCACATATATGAAAATGTGTTCCTTAGTAATTGGTTTGTGTACGGACATGCAATACACATCAAAATCTGGAAGAAGGATGAATCACTAAATTAAAAAGTAGCAGTGTGCAGGCTGCTACAAGAATGTTTCTTCTGTGTAATCTCATAAAATACTTGTATTAGTTTTTATAATTCTAAAAAGGGAAGAAAAAAAGATTAATGAAATCCATAATGACATTAACTTGTGAAGAGTTGTGAAGATCCAAACCAAAGAAAAAGGAGCTCAAAGAATAGAGCAAAAATAACAGGCAACCCTTTGAGCCTTAAAGCCATTGAAAATGAAATATAAGTACATTTAGAGGAAGTTAATACAAAAGAGATTCAGTGGGAGGAAGAGACCTACCAAAGTGTAACACTATCAAAGTTCAGGGAGGTAACAGATGAGAAATTAGAGATGCTTTTGCGGCATAGTGAAAAGTTAGGGAAGCATACAGAGTTGTCATGCTGTGGAGCAGGAAAATAAGGTTCTCTTCGGTGGCTTTTTAGATGTAGAGGTATCTTCTTTGGAGATAACTATCTTGGCAAATTAAATGGAGTTCAGAGCCACAGAATGATTTTTACAGTTAGAGGGATTTACTATATAGTTATATATATTTATTTATAATATATATTTATATGTATATTTATATAGTTAGAGGGATGAATGATTAGAAGACTGAAACCTGGCTTGTTCGGGAGACAAGATGAGATATTAGAATCTAATAATGCTGCATACGCATGAATAAAATGGAAATGGATTGTTTACAGAGGAATTTGAAAGCATGCGATTAAGAAAAAGTTGTTAGGAGTATCTCTAGGACATTAAGATGTATCAATTAGGAAGTCAAGGAATCAACAGAAACCTCATGTTGATGGACAATGCAGAAAATTTCTAACTAGATTATTCCTCGCATAATATTTTACACTGCTTTGCATAATCCTGCTGAGGCAGGAAAGGGTCTGTGTTGGAAATGCTCTAACTGGCCTTTGTATCTCACCTTCTGAAGGTGCTTGCAAACTGTTTTTCTTGGTTTCTCCCCACAACTCTCTTTTCAGGGAACTTGTGCAGACGTGCAGCCTAACTCCTTGTTCACATTCTCTAAGGTTTACTTTATCAAAGTGATTGTGCTTTCTATTTTTAGCTATAGTGAACAGACCTTTTTTTCTTTCAAGAAAAGTTTGGTACAGCAAGATCTTACTTGCTTCCAAAGGTGCTTCCATGTGTCCTTGAAATCCCCCAAAGTTCTCATGGCTTACGTGACTTTACCTTTAGATTTTTAGAGTTAAGGAACATCTGTCTCACAGCACCTAATTGGGCTCCTATTTCCAATTTAGGCTGAAATTAAGAGAGTTAGGAACTTGATTAGCCTCCTAAATGTACTAAATAATAGATAAGGTTTAATAAAATACTGTAGAGTTACTTAAGTGCTATTTAAATTAATTAGGTGACATATTCCACATTAAGTCTGCATCTTGCACATAAATAATGACAACAGCATGTTTCTGCTTAAAAAATATAATGATGTCCATAAATCTAATTTATTGAAATTATTTAACTATACTCTGAAAGATTATTAATGATCTTATTTGATTTTTATTTGTCCTTCTACCTGACATATGGCACAGTACAGATGGTTCTGCATTGTGTCATCAATATTTTTGTTAACTTGAATGAACGCTTTAATTTATACATCATTTCTACGTCACATTTTGTCCCTGTTGAATTAATATTCAGGCTTATTATTTAATATATTGTGCAACAGAAAAGAAGCTGCAAAAAGTGGGACATCTATTCCTTTCCTCTTTCTGATAAAGCCAGTATCACAGTTAAATTTTAATGGAAAGGTCTGATATAAAGAGACCCTTCCACATCAGAGGAAGGGGAGCCAGGACCCCCTGCTGCAGGATCTGATTTTTGTAGTGAGTGAGAGTTTGTTACCAGGTTTTGCTTTTACAGATAAGGCCAGGATCCAGGCTCTTCTGTAGGCTGGAATATATATTTTTATGTTAGCAGTGATTTAGAATAAGTCTTACGTGACAGTGGAAGCATATGGTAAAGCTCTGTCACCACTTGAAATGATCTATATGGGTGATGAGAAAAAAGTATTCTGGCATAAAAAGTTGTCATGGTTTAAGCCTGGCCAGTAACTCAGCACCATGCAGCTGTTGGCTCATCCCTTCCTTCCACCTCTCCCTGGGCAGGATGAGGAGGAGAATCTAAACAATGTAAACCCCCTGCGTTGAGATAAGAACAGTTTAATAACTAAAGTACAATATAAGACTTCTAATTCTAACAATAATAATAACAACAATGATAAGGGAAATAGCAAGGGGAGAGAATATAAAACTAAAAGGGGAAATGAAAAAAAACCCCCAATAAACAGCAGTGACGCACAATACAATTGCTCACTACCTGCTTAGCAACACCCAGCCCTATCCAATCAGTGATCTGCCCTTCCGGGTAACTCTCCCCAGTTTATATTCTGGGCATGATGTGCTGTGGTATGGAATACCCCTTTGGCTAGTTTGGGCCGGGTGTCCTGTCTCTGCTCTGTCCCATTTTCTTGTGCCCCTCCTCACTGGCAGAGCATGAGAGACTGCTAAGTCCTTGATCAGGGTAAGTGCTACTGAGCAATAACTAAAACATCATTGTGCTGTTAGCACTGTTCTCAGAGTGAAGCCAAAACACAGCACTGTATCAGCTACTAGGGAGAAAACAAAGATAACTATTACAGCTGATTCTTCAAAGAAGAATCTGCAGCAAAATCAGATAGCTTGGAAGTTAAATAGCAATCCTCATGAGAACAGCTAATAAATACTGTACTTTCCCAGAGAGTGTGTTCCTTTTTATTTAAATAAGTATTATTTTTATTTAATAAATACAATGGGGCAGTTCTTGCACACCATGTGAAGGGTGTGCAATCAGGCCACTTCAGATCCCTTAGTCTTGTGGATCCTCATTAGCCTGGAGCTGAGCAGTCACTGAGATAGTGCAGGGATGGTCCTGGCACTACCTTCTGTGCTAAAAAATTGTTCAGGTATCAGAATTGTAGTCTTTGATACTCATATTTACTTATTTTGTTTGAGTGATATTCTCCTTCTCAAGATGGGATCCATATTATCTTTAAGTGTGACAGGAATGATTTCAACAGTAGATCAGGGCTGAAGTTGCTAGAAAATATACAGAGGCTTCTCCTCTTCTTTCTTTCTGTAAGAAAGGAAGAGGAAAAACCTGTTTGATCTGTCTCTTGATCTATCCTGGTCATATTCCATCCACTTTTCCGTACTCTTAACTGCTCGCTTACCTCAGCCTGTCTCTGGATAATGAAAGTATGATTTTCCTCTCATACTCTTTCCCACCCAGCAAATCATTCTTGTCCTTGCCCAGATATCCAGCTACTGCTCTTCCTTCCTTCTCTTTCACATTCAGTGTCAGAAAGCACACTAACTCCTGATTCATCCATTGCAAAGTCCTTCAGCTGACTCACTCTAAATCTTGTCAGCTTTTATTCACCCAAATGCAGCTGCAAATATCACTTCCCTACCTTGCGCCTTTGATAATGTCACATTTTTGTGTTGCGTTTATCTTTGTTCTACCTCCCTCTTTTATTAAAAACCATGTATTGCCTGTCTTTATTAGCAGGAGCTTTGTTACCTATCTCTATCCTACCAATTCTTTTTCGAGTACTTTAAAATGCTTATGTCAATCTTCCTCATGTTCTTGTGAACATCTCGAGCAAGCAACGTTTTCTGCCATGCTATGACCCAAACTTGGAATAAATTTGTCATGAACAAGCAAAGATCTTATATTTATCAGATTTCCCTGTTGCAAAATGCTTCTGAAGTTCTGACAGTAATTTTCCCAGTGTGCAAACTTACGTTGCTTATTAAAATATTACTATTTTGTTCTCATGTTCTCCTCCAAATCATTAATTCTTCTTTATGTTTTGACAATAAATATTAGAGAAAGTGTTTGCCTTTTTGTGATTTGTGTTTTTACTAAGTCAACACAATGAGATAACAGTCTAGACCATCTAGCTGCTGTGAGAAATATATGTGCTTAGTTCAACTGTGGTTAAAATGTATGGCTGTCATTTGACTTCATGTGATGTTGTGAAAATCTTTGTTTGACTACACTGGACATGTCTGAGCTATTTCTTCCAATAATTTCCAATATTTGCTTGCTAAAACTTCCTGGCTTTTCAATTGCCAGGTATCATCTAAGCAAAATGTCTTCCTAGTTCCCTTATTTATTCTAGGATGTTGTTGACTGGTAAAGTCCTTTTTCCCTAAAAATGCATAAACCAGACTCATTTATGACATAATTTAGCTGCAGTCTAAAAAGGCATAGCTACTTCATGCTGCAACATATAACATGTGCCAGAGGGGAAAAATGTAAGTTGTGGCATTTGCTTTAAATTCAGATTATTACATAAAACCCACAACAATTAATCACAGATGACTTACATTGGCAAACAGCCCCCATTGTCATATATACTTTATATTTGCAGAGCCGAAGTGTCACTTGTAAACAATTTAAACAGTAAGTCCCATATGCTGAATTCATGAAATCATTCCTTAATGGAAGTTAAATGAAAAACCTCATTAATACCCAGAGTGGCTGAAGTGCATATGAAAGACTCCCACTGGTTGATTTACTGTGGCACCTGCCATGGGTATGGAAATAAATGAGATAGTTATTTTCAAGTGTATGAATAGAGAATAGGTAAAAATTAGGGTACTTTGCTATCTAGGGGAATTTTATACTGTGCATGGTATGAACTGTTGAGGAAGTTACATGCAAGACTGCTAGATAGAAGTGGTCCTGGGGGTTGAGTCTAATACCTCCAAGACTCCCAGTCATTGAGTTGGAAATCTCATTCATAGGATCTGGATCACATTATTTTGTTATTTGGTTCACATCATCATAATTTACATAAATCCTTGTCAGGCTTTATACTTTGAAGCACAATACGACAAAATGAGCTATTGTAGTGATCTGAAGTGTAACTATGCATTTTAGGTTGAGACCTTCCTAATGCCACATGTGGTGACCGCCTGCTATGTCGTAAACACAGTATTTCTTATTAATAAGTCATTTGAAGTTATTCAGCCTTTGTGCTCACTCGAGTTTAGTTGCATACATCTGAAAACTTATTTAAATGTGGTCCTCAGAGACATAGCCAAGTGATGCTTACCAACAGTAGGTGAATAGCCTGTGAAATTTACATGCATTCATCTAAATTACACTCTTCGAGTAAAGGAAGTAGTGCTATTTCTGTTAAAGTAGGTTTTAGCACTCTGCTGGCCTTCTAATTCACTCTTGGGTGTATTCAGAGTACTGCACTCATCTCTAGGATCAGTAGATTGCATTTGACTGGGCCAAAATCCCTAATTGGCCTAAATCAGTGTGGCTACTCATTAACATCTACCAAGCTTTGTTGCTTTATATTGGTTCCTGACTTGGCTTGTTGAGTTCAGGAAAGCCACCTATATTTATGATTGACCTGAATTTACCCCACTAAAAGGAGTAAAGGAGTGTTACTTGCTCAGTATGTTCCTTTACATACATGCTTCGTTTTCCTTCTGATGTTCACCACACTGGAAATTTCATTTCAAGCAAGTGGCCGACAGGTATCCAGCCAGTTCTCTACATGTGAAATGTCACAAGGTGCTAGAAAACATCAGAAAGGCTGCCGCAGTGCCAGCCCTCCCCCCAACACTCAGTAGGATAAAATGTAAAGCTCCACTGAGATGGTGAAAAATAAGAGCTGTGCCTGACAGTAATAAGAATGAGAACTAGTCCAGACATGAACAAATGTTGACACATCTAGTGTGAAGAAAATATACTCTTACAAAAGAAATGTCATATATAGTTTCAGAAAGCAAACAAGCAAACAAAACTAACAGCACAGGATATGAATTTGTTATTTCATTCACAGCATTACTGTATAGCTTCCTAAACTAATTTGTTGTTACTTGATGAAGAGAGAGGGGAAAAAAACTCCTATCTCCAGCATGTCACCTTTCATTAAAATTGTGTTTGTCTGAGATTTTGTTATTTGCAGTTGCTCATCTGTTAAATTAGAAGTTTTAATTCTTCACAGTTTGTCACCTTTTTAATTCTGGTCTGTTGACACATACTTCTCTGCAATGCAGAAAGGGTTGAAAATTAAATTTAAAACAAAATTAGCTGAGAAGAGGATAACAAAGTGAAGCATAGGTTCTTTGCTTTTTCTCACTAAATATAAGATGGATCTGAGAGTCTCAGGTAGATGGATACTATGTGGATGTTATGACCATGACATTATATGTGGTTTCCGGTAATGAATCCTTTCTGCTGTAGGTAAACCCAGTGTCTTTTTTTTTTGGAAGTGGAGAATATCATAGGTTTGGCTTAATTACATTGAGGAATAGGTAATTCTTTTAAATTTCCATTTATCTAAATGAATGGAGTCAGTCTGAACATGGACATGGACAGACAGCATCAGTCCCGTTTGCCTTTTGGGGTGCAGTGAGGCCCTGAGTACAAGCTCTTCTGTCTGTTGAGCATTTCCTGGAGCAAGTGGCAGCTATATCTGAGTCATTCAAACCTGGTAAGGGAGAGTGAACTTGCACACCACCAAATCCCAGACTGAAACGAATACCAGAGGTAAGTGTGTAGCACTCATCTCAGGGCCACCAGCTTTCTTACAGGACTTCGGGTATGAGCAGTACTAAAATAAGATTACAGCCAAGCTTCCCAAAACAGGGGCATAGATTAGCTCTTGGCTGCCATTTTGAGGTTTTTTTCTACTTCAGCTCCAGAAGGAATCAATTCAAATGTATCTGAAGAATAAAAAGCCTTCCATTCAGTTCCAAATCCTTTTTAAACAATGAAAAGGTACCTTATCTGTTAAGATGTGTCATGTTTAGAAAAGTAGGCATAATAAACGAGTTTGCATAAAGTAACAGTTTTTCCAGTAGAATTATTCATGTAATATAGCAAGTAAAAATACTATGTATATGCTGAAAATCACACCGGACCAAAAGGAACCCCCACCACCTTTTCCTTTGGCATGGGTCATCTGGGTGCTTTGTATCATTTCGTATTCTCCAAACTTTAATGACCTTGTTGGCAAAATTCAACAGAATACTAATTTCTGATAAGAAGGACTCACTTTTGAAAGTCAGTCTAAAACTGCTTCTTTGCATCTTTCCATTAACGCCAGGGAAAGGAAAAATAATCCCAATCAGAAATGGGTTTCAGCTAGCTAGATAACCATATGCAGAGATGCGTGAAGTAATTACTAAAAATGTAACTTCTGGGCATAATCTAAAGTCTGATCTTACTGTAGACATAGCACTGCCAAGAATGTGGCACTACTCCTAATCACATGAAATATGTAGAGGGAAAGATGGAAGAAGCAGGAATGCCTCACCCTAGACCACGTCACCCAAGGCTCTGTCCAGCCTGGCCTTGAGCACTGCCAGGGATGGAGCATTCTGTATAGCAAGAAAATGGAACTGTAAGCTAGAGTGCTCTATAGCTCTCCATATTGCTACAGCACCTTGTCCTTTATCTGTGAGCTAGCTATATTGGATGGAAAATTCTCACAGTAGCTGCATTCTTCAAAGACAAGAATAATGAGATGAAAATAGAGAAATAAAGGCCTTGCTTAAAATTAGGAATTAGATCAATTTAAAGAGGTGATGGTTTTCTATGCCTTTTCTAGTTTGATCTGTTTAAATTTCCTTTGGGGATCTTAGACCCATTCAACTAAACTGATCAACTCACACCTTTAGATGCCATGTAACTGTAGTGCAGATCTGATAGGTTCTTTGTCTTTTTAGCCAGAATTCTCACTGGTTCAACAGGAATTTTCATTGAAGGAGAAACTGAGATATTCTGCAATGAATTTAACAAAAATCTGTGTAGAATAGGGCATCATGGATTAGATTGTTTTGTCTTTTTTAACATTTATAACCATATTTTTTCCTTAGATTTGGCTAGTTCTGAAATGGCCTTAGGCTGAGTAAGCGTTAAGAGTGGGTGTAGAAAAGCTATTTCCCTACCCACAACTAATATGGAATTTAATAATGTTAATATATTAATACAATCAGTTCTATGATGAAATTTATTATAAAACTACTTCTGACTTAATTGTTGCTACACTTTTTTCTGTCTTAATGAAGGATCAGATTACATGCTTCTGACAAATACAGAATGGGTCATGCTGCATTACCAATTACCTAGTTACAGCTGCACTCAAATACCCGTGACATTTTCAAAATGTATAAAATATGTGACAGTGGGTAGTCAGATGTTTTCTACTCCCATAAAAAAATACGAAACCAAACTACCAAATAGGAAAAAGATATATATAGTAGTGGGAAAAACAGTAATCCTCTGTCCACAAATTTAAAGTTAGAAAACATGGAAAAATGTAAACCTTGAAGCTGGATTTATTTTTCTAGATTAACACCAAATTATTACTTTTTACTACACTTTAAAAGATGATATGCGGTATTCTGAAAGAAGAAGTAGTGTAGTGATTAAAATGCTTAAATGAAATAAGAAGGACATTTTTGGTTTTGGTGCAATTTGCTGTACAAAGAAGATTCAGAATGTTCATTCAGTATCTTGTAATCAAGGGAAAGTGATAGTTGCATTTTCCATACAGTGGCCCAAATCCTTTCTTTACTCTTAGTAAACTAGTGGAACTGCAATATACACTTTGCTGATAAATCATCTTGATGTTTCCCTTGGTGTCTAAACAAAATCAGAGTTTCATTGTGTGGAGTTTCTTAGCTGGGTAGAATATTTAATATACTTTATCTAAAGAAGGCATTCAGTAAGTCAAGTCCTCCTTCTCTATATTCTTTGTCACCAGGGCACCCACCTCATTCAGCAGTGGGCCCACATTTTCTGTAGTCTTCCTTTTGCTATTGATGTACTTGAAGAAGTCTTTCTTTTTCTACTTGATATCCCTTGCCAGATTTAATTCCAAAATAGTCTTCATCATTGCATTCTTGCATACTCAGATGCTGTTTCTATATTCCTCCCAAGTGGCCTGTTACCTTTTCTACATTCTGTAAACTTCCTTCTAGTGTTTGAGTTGTACCTGGTCCATGCAGGTCTCCTTCCTGTTTTGCTTGATTTCTTACTCATAGGGGTGCACTGATCTTAAGCTTGGGGGAAGTGATGCTTGAATCTTAACCAGCTCTCTTGGACCCCCACTGCCTTCTAGAGCCATAACGCATGGGATTCCTCTACATAGGCCCTTGAAGATTTCAGTGTTCGTTCTAATTGTTCAGTCTGATAGACTCTTATACAGATGCCTTCTCATTCTTTCTTTTTGGGAAGAAAACACTCAACCCTGACCCAAAACATTATCTAACAAAAGTTTGAAGTCACCCAAATTAGAAGTAATTCAAAGTGTGGGAAGGAAGTAATTCTAGAAATGTAAACTTTTATAAAAACTACTTGCTACAGATTCTGCTGTTCTTTATGGTGAGGAACATGGTGTGCCGGGATCCCAGTTGCCACTGTTTAATATTTGCTTTTTCCTCTGAATTGGTGACATGGGTCTTTTTCAGGACAGTTTTCTGAGCTAACTGGTCCAATGATGAGATTTGCCACAGCTGTGATTATCTGCTCATTTGTCTGCTGTACCTGGATGTTTTGTTGGAGTGCATCAGTAATGTTCTTCTTGTCATGTTTCAGTCACCCAATGTGGATGTGGTAACAACACCCTGTACTACAGATGGTCACATGCATCCTAAAACTTAGTACATATTTTGGATAAATTTATCATTTGAATTTCATCATGCAAGTCAGTCAAAAGGAAAGGGTGACTAATTTTTGTGGGTGTTAAATCCCTGCTATTAGTTATGTATATGTCACTTTTTAATTTTCTGAAAAGGTAGCAAACCGCAGTCAAAGAGTAATAGAATTTCATACACAAAATTGTCAAATCCTTGTAAGACTTTAATGTGAAAAGAAAATGAAAAAACATTTGCATTGATTTTAGTGATATACATGTATAGGGACTTGTCCTCTTTATTAATAAAAGAAGTTTGGCATGGAAGCTCAGTTTGCGTTTTGTTGATTGTTTTAACTATCAAGCTGCATTGGGGGAAGCACAGATAGCCTCACATCTGTTGATACATCATAAGTATCTTCTTGAATGACATTTATTGCTTTTATATGAGACCATCAGTTTAGCTGAAATTATGTCAGCAGTTGCTGCAACAAATAAAATGATACCATAAGGATATGCAGCTAGTATCACTTTTTCCTAATCTGATATCTTAATGAAGACTCTGCTAATATGAGGGTAGCATTTGTGTACTGGTTTGTGCAATCAAACCACTCTAATTGTGACAGGAGTTGTTACATATGTTGGTTTTCACAGGAGAGGTTTTCTTCTGCACTTACACCCATTTTCCAGTTAATTATTTGAATCAGAGATTACAAGAACAACGAAATCTTTAAAAACTATGACTGAACTATTATTAGGTTTCAGCTGTGTTCCTTTAGGTTTGCCATCAGATGGCATTGCCCTGTGGGAACAATTTAAAGAGCTGCAAACACAAGAAGACAGGACAGAATGTTGGCTGCAGACAAGCAGGGTATTCATTAGGGATTGCCTCAAGTCCCACAAAATATCTTGTCTTCTCAGAATACCTTTATGGGCAGCAGGGTGAGTTTTTAGTATCGACCAGATGAAAGCGGACTGGAGAATATCCAATACGAATCCATGCTCTCTCTTCTGAGCTTGCCTGGTCACCCAGTCCGTTTGGACCCTCACAAAGAAAGGAAGTAGATCAAGGGAACCACAGGGTGGTGCTGATATTTCGTGCCTGATACTTGCAGTATTTGATTCCTTTGGAGGCTGTCTTCTCTCAGCATTGGCTAAATCAGAGCTGTTTTGTTAATCATAACATCACTAATTTCCTTTCCTGCTGATAGCTGCATGGTGGTTTTGCTACTGTCACTCCACAGTAATGAAATGTCATTGCAGGTGGTACAAAATGTGGCAAAGTTAAACAGTTGGGAGCAAACGGTCTTCTCAGTTACAGCAGTTCGATGGCATGGATTAATTTGAGAGGAGATGCCTCCATTTTCTCCGGAAGATTCCCTTTTGCTCATATTCAAAGGGTATTGCGTAGTCTGTTAATTCTCACCAGCTTGGTCTTTCTTTGGAGGCTATGATAGAATTTGTTCCATGCTTGGCTTATCATTTCCTGCTAACATGCTCTTTTCTAGTCACTGAAACCCTCTTCAAAGGAGATGAAAGCAACCCAGTCTGATGAGGCAGCCTGGGCCAGCTGTACCCTGAGAGCAGGTGAGAAAACACACTTTGGACCGCCACCTCTTCCCTACCTTATGGAAGTGAAAGGAGCACAGGAGGAGCTGTGCACTGAGTCACGGCTATGTCCCAGATTATCTTTTGTGTGCTAGAGCCCATATTTGCACCGAGTCCAACAGCTCTTTTCAGCACTTGGAGGGTAATTTCAGTTAACAGATGAATTCAAGGCAAGCACAATCTGCTTGTGGAAAACTGGATCCCAGAAAGAAAGATATAAAGAAAAGAGAAAAAAATAAAAAGAAAAAAAAAAAAGGAGAGAGAAACTGGAAAAATAAATAAATAAGGCATGTGTTGAAAAACAACAATTATTATCCTAATAGTAATTCTCTCATCTCAAGTTATTTCCCAAGGTATTTAATTTCTGAAGTAGTCATTCATATGGCAAGCAATGTCTTAGGGGAGAAATTCACTACACTACTTTTATCATAGTCACCACAGCCCAGAGTTATTTCAATTGAATTTCAAGTGCTTGTTCATCATGGCAGCTGTGGGAATAATATACCAGGGGACTCCATTTCCGCAACAATACGCTCAGTAGCTTCTGAGCAGAGAGAATGTGCTTCTAATGGTGCTGCAGAAGCCTCCTGGGCTGTTTTATGGAGCCATTGCACTCAATCTGAGCTCAGAAATACATTGTTCTCTTGCAAAGCAAATAAAACTAGGAAAAGCTTACAGTGAAACAATATATCTTTTTTTCCAATCTTCTATGCAGATCAATACCAACAGTGCAAGTTGACTGAATGTTGTAATTCTTTGCCCAGTTCAGATCAAAACTGTAAAAACTAATGCACTGAGTCTCCCAATCTTGCTTTAAATGTCAAACTTTCTTCTCTTGTAATGCATTAATTAATTGCACAGTCTGGTTGGTAGATAGGAACCGTCATTTACATTCCCATTTGCAAAATGTGTGAAAGCTTGTTAGATAAATTCATATCTGATAACTTCTTTGAAATTTCATTTTGATGGTTCACTTTCTATATGCTTATGTCATGGATTATAATGGCCTTAGGAAATGCATTCTGCACAGTAGCTGGGGTCTACATTATTGTAGAAGCATTACTGCATGTTCCACATAACCTAGTGAGTATGTCCTTAAAATACTGGTGAAAAGAAAACCAAAAAATAGCCATAGGCATACTTGAGATGTGTCCTGCTTCCTCCGAAACGATTCCATTAAAAATCTTAGTTAAAAGCCTCTATTAAAAGCTTTCAGGAACAAATGTGCCTTGTGTGGCCCCCTGAAGCCTGATGAAGCACCCACCAGAGTGATTTGTAGCTCAGAGATGCTCAAGCACCACAGTGGATTTTAATTGCCATCATGGCAAAGTCTCTTCCTTTCGCCTTTTTTCATGGTGAACGTTTTATGGGCAATGAACCACAGGAAATAACTGCTACTGGTTATAATGAAAACGCTGCAAACTTTAATTATGGCATCAGGCAGGAACAGTGCTGATGTAATTACTATGTTAATGATCAAGTAATATTTAAGTACTCCTGTGTGATTCTGTAGTATTTTTTAGTACTGTCTCTAATGTCCTGCAGAAGGTTTAAGAGCTGTTGCCATCCTCCTGCTGGGTTCCCATGCAGAGAGTTTGATAGTTGCTGCCAGGCCCAGTTAGGTCTCACAGTGGGGACCAGGACTCCTGTTGCTACTCTGCTCTTCTTCTTATGCATTTTGTTGAGGAGTTGCCCATAATCACCTCTAAGAGGCCCTTCAACCCTGCTGTAGGGGCGTAAAGAGGCACCAGCGTTGTGATTAGGTTAGGATTTTTATAGGAGACTGAAAGTCTCTTCCTATTCCCTTCTCAGTCCTTTTATAACTGAAGGCATAACAAGAAGACAAAAGGCAAGGAATCAGCAAGGCCCCTTTTGCAAAGGAAACATGGCATACAGATACTTCTGAACCTTTTCTATGCTATATGCTATTCTTGACACATCGCTTGGAAACTAGCAGCCGGTAATTTTTAATGTAGAGTATTAATGTGCCTAGATACTTTTGGGGGGAAGAAAATAGAATGCAACAGTGATTCAAGTCTGACAGCTGATTCCCCACCGCACCTTCCATAGAGCTGCCTTAATAGCAATTGCCCTTCACCTAGCTGACAACTTTGAGCTGGAGGCTAATAATTATTTACTGAGAAAGCAAGTGTTATAATGCTATTTCTAAAAACTAACTTTTTTATTCCAAGCCATTTCTGAAGGTGGGAGGCTGCAGATGTTGTATTTCTTGGTTCTGTTTTTTTTCTGCTTTTCAGTTTTTATTTGAAGCCCTCTCCAGTTCTAGTGATACAGTAATAGGATTGCGAATCCCAAGAGTGAATCTACAATTAGATCACGTTAAAAAAATTTACTTTTAAATCGATGCTGTAAAGTCCTAGACCTGATTTTATTTTAATTTTATTTTATTTTTTATTGCTGATGACCTGTGATGGATACATAACTTCTGTACTAAAGTCACCGAGGCTGCTGGACCACATTGATGGTGAGTAAGAACCTCCTGCACTAGTCACAACTTCTGTTATCATTAGACACTACCAGTGCTTTTCTATTAGCTCCCCAGCACAGAGAATGGCGTGTATTTCTACTATGCTATTATTTGCCTGGAAGAAGTAACCCTGAAATTTCCACACGTGGTATTTAACCCTTTGTGTGTTTCTTTGCATTGGGACTATTCTACCTGGGGAAACTCTGTGAGTCAGAAATCTCGTGTGTGGAGCTGAGAGTGGTGCTGGTCACTTGCGGGCTTGCTGCAGAGGTGGCGGTCCAGGGCTGCTCTTCCTGTCTCCTACATCAGTGTTCCCCAAACAAGTCCTGCTTCTGAAGGCTTGTGAAGCCATCCAGATCTTGGCTTGCTGTGATTGTCTCTACAAAGACTGAAAGTAAAGTATGAGCACTGTGACATATTATTGATTTTCTGTTTAAAAGGAGCAACCCACAGCCTTACTAATGGACCCTGATATTTGACAGTCTGATACCCTGACTCTGGTGGGGCAATAGGAACACAGGACAAAATAGCAATGTACTCCAGCAGGAAAAAACAGATGGATGCAAAAAAGGGAGCATGGAGCAAAGTGAAGCAAGGAAACAGTTTGTGAAAGAGGCAGCAATCTCAGAGCTTTCTTTAGTTGTTACTTACACAAAGCTGACAGCATGACAAGAGCTCTTAAGGAGCAAGCCAATAGTCTGTCCCTCAGTGGAGCAGTCTAGGGATGTTTGTGGCTAATTAACATTAACTGGAAGTACTTTTTGCAAGCTGCCCTGCAGCTTTTCTGCCCTTCCTTGTCTGCAACTCTTCTGTCCCTGTTTGGTACAACCACAGCATGTACTGACCTTGGAGGCACCTAGGTGAACCACCTGAGCCCTGAACAAGGATGACTGAGAGATCCTGCCCATAAGAAATCATAAACAGAAGACAGAGAAGAAAAAATGACAGGATTACATGAGTCAGAAAGATCGATAAGATTAACATCAATGTGAAAAAGAAAGAAAGAATAATAATAATATGTAGGCTTGAAGATTAAGAGTGAAGAGAAGTTAACTGAGCAGTTTACGGGCTTAGTGAGAAAAGAATCTAACAGGTTTTCTTAATACCTTGTGTCTGTAAAAGACTCTAAAACCTGTACTTCAATAGTTCAGCAAGAATAGTTGTTATGTGCCTAACCTATAGGGCAGAGAATTCATTCTGAGGCTGGGAACTGTCTTGCAGCTTTCTGCTATTCCTGTTCAAGTTCAGCCGATAAGCAGCTCTACCACATCATGGCTTCTTTGTAGTAGGAGCTTGCTGGAAAAGTGCCTGGCTCTCATCATCGATATTCCTTTTTGCAAGTCTGCCTCCTTTTATCAAAATTCCTAAAAAAACAACTAGAATTTCACCAGTCATTTGGCATGCTACATCACTCACTAAAGATGCCTTCTCTGTGGAGTGATATGCACTGCTTATCTGTCCTCTGCAGACCATTGGAAGCACACGATGGAGAAACAAGTATTCCCAAAACCCATCAGACTACAACCGATAAACTTGTGATATTTTCTTACAGGCAAGTAGAAGTAGTTTGAGGACAAATATTTGAAGATGCTAAATGGTGAGCTGAATTAGTTTTGCTGAAGATAGTGATAAATATCTTTATTTCTCTAATAACAGACAACTACATGGCCAACTATTTGGCCAATACTACTTTTAGCATTAATAGATGCCTTTCCCATAAATGCCAATTCAGCAATAGGATTCTTAACTGCCTGGTTGTAAATGTGTGTCACTAACTTGAATTTTAACCAGTAATCTCAGGCTGAGCATAGACACATGCATTTTGCATACACAGAAATTCTTGAATCTTCTTGCTCTTGTTTTACAGGAAACAGTTCAAACCTTTTACATTAAGCAGATTTTGTAAGGAATTGTTCATTTTTGAAAGGAAACCTATTGTAAGTGCTAATCTGAAAACAGAATTTTGCATTTTAACAAGACTACAGGAGGTACATAATCATGTTTCAAATGATATTTTAATAACGGATGCTTAAATACTTTTAAAGCAACACTGTAATTAGATGTGTCTCTTTGAACCTTTCAGTTAAATAATTGCATACTAACGTAAAGAAAACCAGCTTTTCACTAAACAGCTTTTGCATTCAGCTGAGATTAATACACTTAATAAGCAGTTGTTATTAAAATAAACATTCAATAATGACTCATTATAGCTATATTATATTCTTAAGGCCAAGTGCTGCAGCTTGTACTGCAAGTGGGCAAAGTTCCCATTGACTGAATGGGAGCTTAGACTGTATATGAATTGTAGGACTTGTCTAAAAACTAGCTTGGAAAGCTAATAAGGAAAAATTCCAATGTTCTGAAACTAACTGAATTGGAAAAGAGGTACTTTGTTTCTTACCTATGCTTTTGCCTTAAGCCATATACTTGCATTATATCTGCATATATTTCTTGCACAATTCATCATCTTCACAACAGCTAAAAAGGGGGTGCCTAGTTCCAACTTAATGATAACCCTAATATGGTATTTAGCTATTAATTTAACATAATGCTTTGGTTTAACCCCAGCCAGCAACTAAGTACCATGCAGCCGCATGCTCAGTCTGAAACCAGGACACATAAATAGTTAAACCTTCATAATAAGATACCTTTGAAAACCTTTTTTTCTGAATATGATGTTGTGAATGCTTCAATGTGTTCAAGCCAGGTTGGATGGAGTCTTGGGTGCCATGGTTTAGTGTGTGGTGTCCCTGCCCATGGCAGGAGGGTTGGAACCAGATGATCTTAAGGTCCTTTCCAACCCTAACTATTCTGTGATTCTATGATTCTATGATCTAGTTTTTGAGTGAGAGCACCATTCTGGTCTTAAAAAAGGGTTTACAAATCACTTTTGAATTGAAAAATGTTAAAAATATTAAAATACTGTGAAATACTGAACTCAACTGACTTAAAAAAAGAGACCTTCATAAAATTTGTCCTCTTGGAGGACACAGGCTCCATGTCTAAAATACATATTTTTCTTCATTTAAGGAAGTAAAATTAGCATCTTGCATTTTTTAGTGAGCAAAAAATGTTCACAACTGATGGTGATCAGGTGAAATGACTTAATTTCCAGCATGAAGTTAAACAATCTTATGGATAAACATTTTCATTCAAAACGCAAGATTGTTCTGTAAAAACCAGCAAATATCATTCCGTATTGTTGAAAACACATTGTTTTTTAGTTACGACAAACTTTATATACAGAGAGGTGTCCAAACCAGCTGCAAACACTTCCACTGAAGGTTATCTACAGCATTTTAACAGAGCTGAGAAAGTTAAAATGACAGGACAGATACATAGCAGTACTTGCGTGACATTCCAGTTAATGAAGGGCTTCACTGGCCAGGTGTGATATTTTTTTCTTTAGTGGTTTGTGTTGCATCTATTTTCCACGAAGTCTGTCTGTTACACTCTCCCAAGCATTGTTATTCAATCGGTATCAGATATAGGAGTTTCAGTTCTTGCTCATGTATCATTTTTAAGCCATTAAGATGATGTTTAGACATCCTCTATATCACTTGTTAGCAAGCATTAAATTTTCAGCTTTGAAGCACAAATATTGTACTTTCTGCTGAAGTTGAAGTGACAAGAATATGCATAGATTTATTATTCTTGTGAGACTTGCAGCTAATAATTTGAATTTGAAAAAAGTACTCTCTGCCTTTAAAAGTTTAATACTTGTAGTTAAGAACAATTTGGTATAGCAATAGTCCTTGAAATGGTCAAATGCTTTGGCAACTAGGACCCTGCATTACCACTTTAAAAAAGGAATTACTCTTCTTTTTTTTCTTCAAATGGTGTTTGGGAGTTCAGGCTACACAATCCACAAATGCCTCAGTGTGGATCCCAAGTGGAGTTTGTGCTTGTTATTTAAATTAGTGGTTTTGAGCTTGTTATGTAGAGTGGCATTTGAGCTCTCTCAGCCTAGAGCTCTACAAGGTGAATGACTTGCACAAGGACTCCATGGCATTCTTTTCAATTTACCTTCAATCTCCCTCAAGCCTTAAAAAAATCAGTTTCCCTGTAACAAGAGTTTAGCCTTTAACATGCAAAGCTCGCAAGCCCTTAGTCTTCAAAAGGGCATTTAAAAGGAAAAAGAAGGAAATCCTCAACAGAAACTTGTGGTAAGCCTTCAAGTGCACTACAAAGTTAGTAGAAATTCTTGATTGTCCCCAGATCCAACATTGGAAGTTTGCACTAAATGAAGGAAAAGTTAGAGGCTGTTTAGTGTCAATAGATATATTTATATATGAGATCGAGTCATGTCCTGACATCCTACATTCTAGGAGTGCCTAATGAGAGTGATTTGACTTTCTAAGCATGAAAAGACTTGGAGGTCCCTTTCAAGATAAGAAAGGTACCAACCACACTGAGTGGAAGCACAAAGGAGTGTGCTTTAAGACCTCTTGTGTGATTTTGATTAGGTTAATTTAGCAAGGTTGTTGGAAATACCAGGCCTCTGGTCTCTAGTAAAATAGTTAATAATAGTTTTCTTAGTATGTAATATTAATGGATCTCAGCACACTTCTTGAAGATAGCAGTTTGCATGCCCTCTGTTACATAGCAAAGGGGAAACTGAGAACCCAGAGGTGTAGCTTGCCCAAGGTTGTACAGCATATAAGGTCTGTTATATTCTTGTCCTGTGGTTTCCTGGTCAGTCACCCTATCTTAGTCAAGTCCACTGCTTATTCTAATCATTGCTACTTCTTTGGTAAGGACATTGTGCTGGTCTTCCTTAAAAAAGTTGCTCTGACAGGCTTAAAAGCAACAGCTAGTTCTAAAGTAGTAGGACCAGATGAAGATGGTAGTTCTCTCTAGTCATATGCTTAAAACTCACAAGATAATTTTTTTTGATGAGTTTATTAACATTAGGCACTATAATTCAGAAATAATAATAAAAAAACCCAAAACCAAGGCACTGTAATTTAACTGTTCAAATCTGAATATGTATCTACCTTTAGACAACAGCTGTAGGACTTGACTAAGCACAGCAGAGGGAATAATATCTAACTGGTTATATAGTCAAAGTCAAAACTGGGTGCAGTTGACTCTGACTCTACCATATAAGGTTTAAAATAGTTTGAAGGAATGAATAATTAAAATCAAAGAAATATATCTAATAAAGTACAATGTTGTTTCACCAGGGACAGTGGTGCTGCCTTTCTTTGATGAGAAGAATTGCTCTGTGAGTTTAGGGAAAATGGTGGACCTAATTTCTACTAATGCAACTGTTACGTATCTCATGAAATTGTGTGGGTTAAGCTGAAGAATATCACGAGGCTAGTAAGAAAGGTAAGCTTCTCACTTAGAGGGAGCTAATGATGAGTCATAAAATGTGAGGATAATTAGGTTCAGAAAAGTTATCAGTGAAAAGGTTGACCTTGCATTAGATATCAGTCAATATTTTCATTAATTATGTGACAGAAAATGAGAACAAGCTACTGAAATTGCTAATGATGTGAAGTTGGAAATCTTCATCAACACAGGAAATAAATATCGGGAGGATAAGGAATGCACTTAAAGGGTCTTCTATTATGAGAAGCTTTTTCTTCCATCCCAGAGTAGGTAGTCTTATTCAGGATTGCTCAGTTTGGTGTTGCATTTGAGATTCATTGCAACAAGGTTCCAGAATCATAAATACCTAAAAGGTCTTTGGCTCTAGTATTTTGAAGCATTGGCTCATTTTAAAAGGTCATGATTGTAATGATCTCTGTGGATTTATAAGTACATGCTACCACTGTAAGAATTAGCACGTGCTTCTTAGGAACCAGGTACAGCGCTACCAGCACGTTATAGCAGTGAGTGAGGTTGTACAGCTAAAGAGCAGCTTACAGATTGCTTGGCTAAGCAGAACTATTTTGACAAGTTAGACTTGGTGTATTTACAGCCATATTACACATTTAAGCTAATGCTAATCCAGCCCAGCCTGCATTTTTAAAGCAGCATACAAGCCTGCAGCTTCACACAAAGCCTACTCAGTAGCTGTGCAGCTCAATCCTCTTTATATTAACTCTAACCAGCAGATCCTCCTTCAACAAGGAGAGTGAGCCAGCCCCCTGCTCTCTTTTTTAGGATACA
The DNA here is from genome assembly GCF_963264785.1 of Psittacula echo. Classification (NCBI taxonomy): domain Eukaryota; kingdom Metazoa; phylum Chordata; class Aves; order Psittaciformes; family Psittacidae; genus Psittacula; species Psittacula echo. The sequence goes on from NC_137743.1 coordinate 75,976,487, forward strand.
AGCTTAATTAGGTTCTGGTCCAGCTAATTGCATTCCTCTGAGAAATCTCTAGCTGGAAATCTGAAACCTCTTGCAGTTCTCTAATGGCTGCACCAACAGGCAAATAACACAGGCTGTGTAATTATTATCTCATAAGAATAATTATAATTTATAATTATACTATCAAACTTAAAAAATCATTGCAGGTTGTGTAATAAACGATGTAGATCAACTATCATGCTCTGTCACATTCACCTGTGCATACTAGGTCTGAGTGTGATCCATGCAGAGTCACAGAGACAAATGCCTGGAGAAATATTAGGATAGAAAGCAAACTCAGCTTCAAGAATTATTACGTGTATGTGTGTTGCTGGAGTCTGAGCTTAAGGCCAGAGTTCATTAAAATACTGTCAGATTGCTGCAATAAAAGAGCAGAAAAGCACAGCTACTTGAAGTTTCCTACACAAACCAATGCTTTGAAAATTTTCTGCTTTATTCCTGGCAAGTTTTAAGTTTCAACATCAGCCATGCCTAATATAATACATTGAAAGGTCGGTAAGGGAACTAATAAAAGCCTGTTATTGATCAGGCATGTGCCTGGTAATAAAAATCTGCAATAATTTGAGTAGCAATAATAGTTTCTAAGAGAATTGCCACATACATAATGCCAGCGATTTCTAGGATTTTCTGCTCCCTGTGGGAGGATGGACATATATTACTGGAATTTGCTGTATAATGATTCACAAGAAAGTCAGTTCATAGTCCCAAATCAATTCTTATCTGTCTTTTTAGGATCCAGACTACATGTGATCAAACTTAAGAGTGGATACAAGTGTATGCTCCCACTCTTAAAATAAAAATAAATTGCAAAAGCTCTTTATTTGTCCATCATTTTATTCTTCCCTCTTCATATTCCACTTCATATTTTTCTCCTTCTTCTTTATGTTTAACACATGTTCAAAACATTACTCAGTTTATGAAATTTAAGAGTAGCTTCTGAAAGACGAATGAGTGTACCTTACTTTACTGAGCAGCCGAGTATAGGTTAATGTATGTTCTCACAAATAAATCTGGAATAAATTACCTTAGATTCATAAGGCTGATATATTTTTACACTGGGATAACAAAACAGGACTTGGGTTCAACAACTGCTGATAACCAGGCTGCAAAAGAAATCGTTAGAGCAATATGCGCTTGGACAAAAGTCTACAAGTGACGTTACTTAAATTAAATGCAGATCACAGCTACCACTCATTTCCAAGGAAACCACCATCCCACATTATATGTTCTGTTTCTTTCATAAGAGTTCTCTCTTGAGTAGATTTAGATTTCCATGTGATCCTCTAAACCTTCAAATGAGGAAGAAATACATTAAAAATAGATAAGTTGTAAACTTTATTAGATTGACTATGCTTGCACTGGCAGTGCTGATAAGAAGCCCATCTCTAAATTGAAGCTAGTATATTAAATTAATGATCCAGCTACGGTACAGCAGTAGCAATGTTTTTTAGTTAAGGTTTTTTTGATTGGCTGAATAAAATAGCTTATTTACTTGTAAATACTTCAATAGAAGTGAAAACATTTTAAATGACTCATATAATGATCTTTCTTAAGGAATGATGCAATATTCGCTTCTGAATCTATTAATGGAGAAAAATTAATGCAAGTATCACAAGAATGGGTATATTTACCAGCAAGATGACAGAGAAAGATTCTAATAAAATAACTAATATTCATAATAATGCTAATTTTGTCTTCTTTCAGAAATATTCCTGAAACATATAATTTACAGTGTCTTCCCTATTATGGATGTTCTTGTGGATGATGCATAGACAAAATTCATTAGCTTAGCCTCCCATTGTGACCATACAATGCATCATTCCAAACTGGCATCCTAACCTTGTTTTATCTGTTCTCCCATGTATTCCATGCACTTGTTTATTTTATTACACCTATTTGTAAGGTGTTTCCTCTAGCCAAGTTATATTTTGCCAGGTAGAAATCATGTTATAACATCTCTGGTGAAACTTCTGTGTAGAGCTATGCGTACATACATCTTTTATATATATGTGTATATATATTTATTTAAAATTCTGAACGTAAAGTTTCCACTTTAACTGAGAAATTCAGATAGTTATTTCCTAGACAATACTTTGACCCTCAAATGACAGTTCCTTCAGCATCTCACAACTGGAGAACTAAATAAACACATTAGAATGCATAATTTTTATTCTATTTAGCACAGTGCTTTTGCGTAATTGCAGTCTTGTGAGCAGGGCAATGTGCACAAACTCCTGTATTTTTTCACTGAAATGCTTTCGTGCTCTTTAAGCTTAGGCCATGATGAAGGAGCTGAAGAAATGACCCAGTGAGCCCAGAGAAAACTGGAAAAGTGTTCTGCAAAGTTGCATTTCCCTGCCTGCATGGGTTAAAACCTGAAAATAGACTCACTGTGGGGTTAAGCATCTTACAATTGCCTCTGCAATACGGCTTGGGGGCTTTGAGGTATCTGTGTGTAGGTTAGGATACACTTGGAAGTTATTTTACTTCTTTGACAAGCACCAGGAGATGGAGCTCCAGACTGTGCAGGATAATTTCTTGTTGTCAGAGCAATGAAACATGTTATTTCTGCATGGTTAAATGCTTCTTTCTTTTCAGCTCATCATTTACAGGATTACTTCGAATCAGCTCTGTACTTATGGGAATTAAATGCTCCTTCTTTGAAGCACTGTATTAACCCCCGGGGAGCAATTGTTTTTATTTCATGGATCTACAGCCTAAACTTATAAAAAAGCAAATCTGGTTAAGGAGAAATGAGAACAGACAATGATTTAGAACAGATTTTTTTGGATAATTCTGGTATTGTACATTAAATACATATCTGTCATGTTCACATAGTTTTAATCTCAGTATATGAAAATTTGCAAAAAAGTAAAATTCCTTGGAAAATACTTAAGAAGATGTACCTGTGCTTTCAGGCACATCCATATTAGCTCCCCTAAGAAAAGGAAATCACACAATTCTTTCATAAAAGGATAGTTGCTAGAAAAGGGAGAAGGAAGCAACGTGAAAGTTCTCTATGATGTAGTCTTTATATTCCTTCACTGTAGTTTCAAAAATCATAGAATCAGCTAGGTTGGACAAGAACATTAAGGCCAACCATTACCCCAGGACTGCCAAGACCACCACTAATGCCATATTTTGGGGGATTCTAGTAACTTTGGGTCATATTTAATTATTTCTATAAAAAAATCATAGATTTTTTCAAAGTACTGAGTTTTCTGTGAAGCTGACTCAAAAACGGCCAGTCATTTGACCAGACAACTATTCTCATACATGAACTGAGAACACTGTTCTGAAAAGTCTCTTAAAAAGTGAACCCAGCATGAAATGGAAATCATTGACTTCTGGTTTAGCCTCCCATATGAGAAGCCTGATACAGCAATTAATTAACCTTGTTTTTAACTGGTATTCAAGCTTAACGCTTTGATCTCTAATCAGGTTTTTGATACCAATCGGGGAGATTGTGTCCAATACCCCAGAGCTGTAAGTTTCTCTGTGTATTGCTATTAAAATTTTCTCAGTAAAACAGCTACATGTTGAGAATAAAAGTTTTTTAAGGTATAAAGAGGCTTAAGAACATAATTCATGCTGACTTTTACTTTTTGTGTATGTGTGAATATCTTTCCATTAGATTACATTAGTTTAAACTGTATTTTTTTTCCTTCTGTGCTATACAAGAGTAGAACATATAGTAAAAAGGAGATCTTGTATTTATGCTCTTGTGCTTCAAAACTGTGATATTAGTTCTGGCAAATATTTTCTATGAAAGAGCTTCGTGTTAGTCATAAACATTTGACATGAGAAATATGTGAAAGACCAGTTACGGGCTGTTTGGAAATATCTCTTTATATTTTTAGAGTGCAATGTGAGAAGGGTTCACCTCTTTAATGATGCCTTTTTCCAATAGGGTGCTCCAACTCAATGGGAGTCACTGCACTTACTGTAGTAGGGAAAGATAGTGTATGATTTTTATGATGGGGGAAGAGAAAACAACGTCTTCAGGTTGAAATGGTTATCAGTTTTTAGATCAATCACCCTTATGCAAGTTCTTCCATTGCTTGCAGGATATTAAGATATTTACAACCAATATATATCACATTGAATGGATTGCATAGAAGGAAGAAGGAAAAATGAGAATATATTCGACATATGGAGTATAGCACTTTCATTAAAAGTCTAAAATAAGATAGCTATTAAGTAATTTACCTCAGACTGTCTCACCAAAGATTATAGTATGAAGTCCTGCTGCAAGCTTAATGTTTCTTTTTCATATTTTTTAAACTAGTCTTGCCAGTATCCAATCAAAATTTCATTTTCCTAAAGCTGCTCCTCTGTGAATATGCTTCGATCAGTTGCAAATGCAAAACAAGAGCAAACGAAACATTAATTTCCTCATTTATGAAATGTATAGAATTATCTGGCCATTTTTGTCTCATAGAATTATGAAAATGAGCTTTATTGTGAAGATCACAAGTTGACATCACATCCTTTTTACCATAGCACCCTCTGAAACATATTTTGGTTAAAATTTTCCCATGTGATATTGGATGACATTGTCACAAATTGTCTGCCTTATTTTCCTACCTAACAAACAAATAAATACATAACTGAATTAACAATCACAATAATCATAATAATAATAATAGCAGCAGCAAGCGTATGTATATAACCATATACTTGTAATTAAAACAGTGACCCTGAATAGGTAGTGAATGCTTAGCTCCCAATGTGTGGGGAGAGTCAGTAGTCTAGAAACATGCTTGAAGTGCCCTGAGATGTCACCTTAACGTGTTTGGTAGGCAAAAAACACCATTAGAAGCTACATTTCTTGCAGTTTTTTGTTTTTTTTTTTCCCACCAAGATTAGTAAAGGCAACAAATACAGAATTTATAACTGCAACTGTTTGCTCTGGAAAGTCAAAGCTTACTGCAGCAATCTCATAATCAAAGAACAGAAATATGCTATGATGTGACCTATACTGCTAAGAAGACCAGACTATTTCAAATCCCTAATATGAAGTCCTCAAAGCAGTGCATTATGAGTGAACATTCAAATATTACTTATAAGAACCACTCAAGTCTGCAAACAAAAAAGAAGGGGAAATATAGGAGAACTCACTCCAGCTAGCTAGTTCAGAGACCTGCCTGTGGTGTGACACCAACATATGTAACACTTTTGGGCATTAGCCTTCCAGCTCAGCTGCTGGGTCCTTGCACCAGTGCAGAGCTCACCTTCCTCTTCATATAAAATTATGAAACTAGGCTCAAGTAATGCCCCAAACAATAAGAAAATTTTACTGTAAATGTGTGCAGAAATTCCCAAACTTTTTTCAGTCGCTGGTAAGTGGTCCAAGAAAGACTGGTCCCAGTTCCGGCTATTAAGAGGTGGTCAAATACATAAAACATTGCTATAATTGCGCTACTTTAGATATATTGTACAGTCACAAACAGAAAAAGCTTCCCCTGGTCTGCAGAATTGTAAATGCTGTGTATGAGAGGCAAATCTCTGTATCAAAATACATTTAACAATGCAAAATGACGAAAATTCCTGTTTCAGTGTGATAACAGGATTACAGAAAGTGCTCTTGTTACTTCTTGAGAAGAGGGTGGTTATTTACAGAATATGCCTGGTAGCAGCTTCTATAATTAACACTGAAAAGTAGTTAGCATTGTAACTCCTTGTTTTCAATCACTCATAACTTCATGAAACATCTTTCTTTTGTACTGCAGTTTTCATCCTGGATTTATGCCAATGTCAAAATTTTAGAGGATGAAGAAAAATTCTTCCATATTCTAAAGAAGATTGAAAATACACGCTTACAAGAGTGACTCCATACTGTTTTATGCTCCTGATGTCTGTAGTTTGGATGCTACAATTTGCTGAGGATTGTATCATGGCAACACCCATGACTTTGCTCTAGGATTTGATTTATTAATGTATATAAAGAATAACATGTGCTGAATGAGCATATGCTTACGGAATTGATGCAGGGTTTTATTTTCCTCACATTCCCCACAGGAGGTTTTGTTGGGTAAGGAAGCAAAAACAAAATACAGAGTTAGAGATATCTATGTTCAAACTCTCAGCTTTCTCTTAACAAGCACTGACAATTGCCTCACATATCAGTAGTCTTAGTTGCTTATATCTTATTAGCAGGATACATTGACACTTGTTAAAAAAACCCAAACAGGCAAAGTGTTTGTATCTGGAAACCGCAGTGCTCCCACACATACTTAAGTATTGTCCCAAGCTATAGTAGAAAGAAAGGAAAAGATTTTTAGTATGATCTTGGTTTTAATAAATACCTGTAAAGTGTAGCATTTTTGATGTGTTTGCAGTCATAAATATGCTTATTAAGCATGCAGTTTTTAAAGGTCAAGTAGGATTCTCCACATTTCTTGTAATTATGATCTTTATTCTGCAAGGATGATAACGTTTGGTTACCCTTAAATTTAAACCTTTTTTTGAATATCACAAGATAAAAAAAATCCCTAGGAATCTAAAGATACAGTTTAACCTGTGATAGAAGGAGAAAAGTTTTGCTTAGCAGGCTGACAGAATGCACTGTGTTCCTTTCTTTTTTACTGTCGTAAACATAAAAAGGAGTTTATTTTACCTAATGCACATATTCACTTTCATGTGAAAGTGCACAAAAAGAATCTGCAATGATTGCTCCTTCCACGTTCAATCACATCTTTGCCTTTTCCACACTCACAAAAGGTTAAAGCCACAGTTTCACGGACAGTTTGAAGTGATCTGCTAAGGTCTTTCTGCTCTGCTTACCCTTCTCCTCCATGTCCAGCATGTGTGCCACCTGGAGAAATCATGAAGTGCTCTAGCTGAGAAAAGAAAAGATAAAGTTTAATAGAGCCCACTCTCCCCAGTATGGTCTGCTGCTTTTAGGGCCCTTGGCTCTGCTGATCCACAGCTTATTGTTCTTATTCAGTCCAGTTTCTCTCAAATGTATTTGCTCATATCCATATCAGAAATGGAGAAGTAATATAGCTCCAAACCTATTATATTCTGTCCTGTGGACTGGTACATGAATATGTATCAATGGACCAGCAGTGTTGACGGTTATGCTAGGAGCTCTACAAAAAAATAAAACAAAAAAGAAGAGCACATATATAAAGGGGTCGTAATCTTGGCTAATTATAAGATATAACAAGCAGGAAAACCAGCTTGACTAGTGCTGACTTTAGCTTGAATTTGAATTTGAATTTAGAAGCTATGCATGTAGTGGCCGCAAAAGGCAAATCTGTAAGTACTTTGTTCTGAAGAATAGAAAAATAAAGCTCTGCTGAGCCAAGGATGTTTGGTATTTTGAGAGCTAGTTTCTATTTTAAAACTTGTTTTAGGCAGCTCAGTGTCAAAAAGTGGCCAGATGCATAAATGCAGGCTAATTTAGAAAAGGTGCTTTATAAAGCCCCACAGCAGATTAGGTGCTGACCTTCAATAGGAGTGGATGAGTCAATCATACTCTTGTGTCAAAGTACCTTGTACAGAGCTGCTGCCCGCATTGCAGGTGACCAGCCTCCTTTGCAAATCTGACCCAGATGACTTCTAAAATTTTTACCTGACAATCTTTTCTTAAATAAACAGACATAAGAGCCCCTTCAATTTTTTTGGGGGGTTTGGTTTGGTGTTTTTTTTTGGTTTTGGTGTTTTTAAATATATTTTAAAACCTTTTACCTAGTTCTCAAAATAATTTTCTGGTGGACAGTCCAGCAGCTCAGTTGTATGTTAAAGGTACATGATTCTCTGTGCAGCTCTCTGTATTTGTGCATCTCCTAGACTATCTTGGAAACTTAGTTATTGGGGTCCTCATTCAGGTAAGACTGAGACTTGCTATTGCAAGTCTGAAATCTAGTATTTTACAACAACAATGAATGCCTCAAACAGAGCAAAGTTTTCTCCTCTTGACTTTGTTTCATTGATATTGATTATGGTTTCTGACAGTTTTCCTCTCCTCTAGCTCTACAGCTATCTCCTAATGATCTTTCCCATTTAGGGTTGGTACATTTAGCCCAAGAGAACTGAACAGGAGGCCTTTTGAGCCCACAATGTAGCTTTTTTGCTTGCATAAGCCAATTTCCAAGTGAAGCATAACCCAGTCACTTGTCCTAATAAATGGTGTGAGAAGAAACCTAGCTAAATAATGAAAATAACCCCTCAGAACTGCATAGTGGATCCAAAAGGCCACTTGTTCAGTAACATATTGCCATTCTCCAGGCAAAGAAAGACTTCTTTGGTGACATCAGAAAACTCTTGAAGTCAGGACAGACCTTCAGAAAGTGATATTTCCTGTAAATCATACAGCAAATCCCTAATGATAGGAAATAAGAATTGGTGGAATTAAATGATAATGCTCAGGAAGATTACATGGCACCTATTTCAGATTGATTTTAGCAGAGGTTAAGCCAAAGACTAAACTTGTCTCTATTGAGCAAGAGGCCATGTGCATAAGGCTCACATTTGAAGTGTCTAATTACAGTGGTTAGATCAGGCTGAACACTGGACTCTGTGTGTGTTGGCTCTCTCTGACAGCTGTGAGAGAGTGCTAGTGTTAAATTATCCCTTTTAAAATCCTTTTATGGTTATTGATCAGCATCAGTTCAAGAACCTTTCAGGGAGTACTCAAGAGGTTGCATAAATAAGTGATAAAAAAGCATGAGGAAGAAATTGATGTGGGTGAGCATCAGCTGATCAGTGGGCTAAATCCTGATTCCAGTATTCAAGTTGGATAACAGTTTGTTACACTACTGAAAGTAGTAGCCATTGAAATAGGGGGCTTCTGAAATGATGAAGGGTTGAACCCAGTAACTGGGTCTTCACATGTCTTCAAACCAGTTTAAGGGTGCTGGCTAATATACACAGACTTGAAAACATTTCTACTGCTTAAGGACAGTGGTAGTGTAATTTGATACACCATTAAGTGATTGCCTGATTGTTCTGCTTAAGTAGGAAATTTGACCTTTTTCTATTTTTTCTTGCTACCATCAGTAAATGATGCCCAGCTGAACTCTGAAAGCTTCAACTGTTTATTTTCCTCCAATGAATAAGCTACTTACTTCATTAGAATGAGAGTATAGTTACAGAAGAAGAGCTTCCATATGGAAATTAAATGGCATGTGGGTGATTATAATGGGACTTCAAGATGTCCTTCTTGAATTAATTCTATTCTTTCAATTGTATGCACAAGACAGGAGGTTCAATATTGTCAGCTTGCCATCACCATTGTATATAAGAATGAAAGACATTGAAGAGACCCTTACAATGGTGATTTTTGCTTCCAAATAGTGGTAATGGTTTGCTGATCTTAGTGATTAGTGATAATGGTGGTTGATCTGTCTGTTGTGCCAAATCTGTCTGTTGTTTTTAACACTCAACTCATGCTTCCAACACTATGCTTTGTTACTCAGTGGTAGACATATTCTATCTACCTCAGTGGAAAGGATAGAGTCACAAATTATATTGTATAAAGTGTGGTGATGCGACCTGCCAAACAAAATTTCTCTTTCCAATGATTCTAATAAATTAACCTCACTTAAGGAGCAGTGAGTTTTCTCTTCTGCAGTTTCATGTTCACTGGAGGCTATTTCTTGACAGGTTCAATATGATGCCTTGCAGGTGTTCAAAAGTGTATCTCTTGCCATCCTTGTACGTGGCTTACTGAGTTTTATAAAAATGGTTTGCAAGTGATTTATGAGGGAGATATGCATTTTAGCTTGCACTTCATGTGCATTTCCAAATTCATTTATCTCACATAAGTGTTTTCTAAAAGTCAAGAACTAAAAATATAACTAGGAGTAGTTTTGAGAAGTCTTTTACTACAAGTTCTGCTACAGGGAAATGAACAAAATAAAGCTTATATGCTTCTTCATTGCCAGTGGTTCCTGTTGATCCAATTAAAACTTCTTTACCTATCATTATACAAGACTGATTTAGAGATACCTGTCCAGATTGATCTGAGAAGAAATGCATTTATGTTATTACAATATACACAAAATGCATTAAAATAATGGCAGCAGCCTGACAGAAGCCCACAAAATCGAAGACTTTCAGAGTGGAGGTTGAAATGCCATTTTTAACGCACTCAACAGAGAGATTACAGCTTTCATGGAAGACGAAATTATATGCTTTTTTGAGACTCGCTAATAAAGAATCACTCAGACACATTGTAATGGTTTCAAAATTATATGGTAATTTAATCCTTTGCATTTGTCTTTGTATTATGTAAGTTAGATTTCTATCAACATTTCAACACCCTATCTTAGGCAAATAGTTATATTTTCATTACTTTTTATTTTTCATAGCAGTAGTAGCATTTAGCACAAACTGTCTCAGTTCTAGAGGCATTTCTTGTTCTCTGCCTGGGGAAACTAATGGGATGTTTGTTTAAGCTTTGGTTCTAGATCAGCACTGAAGTATCTTTAGGTACATTATCAAAAGACTTTGAAAATTAGCTCTTAAAATCTAAAGTCAGTTGAATGACTGTTGGCAACAGCACAAAATCCTAATTACTCCAGGCAGCGGTGGAAAGTGTAGATTGTTCAGGCAACTCTGACCAGGACAACTTGGGCCTCATTTATAATTGTTGATTGTCCTGTTATATCTTCATCAGCTTTTATTTCATACTAATTATTAACTTGATGGAAAAAATTATCAGTATTGCGCTTGTGCATTAAAATACACATAGTAAACCAAGAGATATCAACTGAAGAATTGCTGTGTTCACTGAAGCCAAGCTGACTTACATGTAGGTGTTATTGTACATAATGCAGTTGGAAATAGATGAGATCTATCACTTTGGTGAGGTTACAAGAGAAAACGGTCATAGATGCTTGCTGGAAGCAGTATTGACAGGCATGCAGAATTCCTGGTACAATGCTTTCAATAGGGATGACTAATTCTTCTATCTATAAGAATAATCTGATCTTATATTGGCCTTTGCAACAACTACTTCATTCAAAACTTCTCAGATTCTTCTCCAGAAGTAGTGTCTCCAGCTACAAAACACATGGTAAGTTTAGCAATTGCAGCAGCAGTACTATACTGTACTCAGCACAAGCAATCTTACCCCTTGATGAACTAAGAAGATTTTACTGTCAAAGCAACGATGAGGGACAAGGTGAAGGTCTAATAAATACAGTGGATGGATTGAGAGATATGAGTATTAAATATCAAGGAAAATCTGACCATTTACATTTTCCTCTAATGAATTTTTTATGTTCCTAACCCTTTGCATTGTACTATATTTACTCGCTGAACTAGAGAACTTCTGTGTGTCAGACTAAATGTGAGGGATAAGGTGAAAGTCTAATAAATAAAGTAGATGGGCTGAACCATATGAGTATTAAACATCAAGGACAAAGCAAAGCATTTACATTTTACACTAAAGCCTTTTTTATATTCAGTATATTTCACTACTTTCTTATTCTATCTCTTGGTAAACTATAGGCAGTCAATTGTCAATGAATGTCTGAAAGATAATAAAAACTATAAAAGAAGTACAAACTATTTTTATAAATGAACAGATACACAAAACCGTTATTTTTAGATGAGATAGGTTCCAGGCTTACCTGGAACTGTTTTTCTGGTTCAGATATAGGCGTGCCTCAGCTCTCATCTGGGGTACATTATGCATTAGGTTTAAGTTGTAGTTTAAGAGGTGCTAACCCCTTTCCATTTGTCCTACTATTACATAGCAACTTCAATGAAAAAATCCATTTTGAAGATCATCACTGTGCAACTTTAAGAAGGCACAAATAATCAACTTCTTCCCAGTGCCTCACAGGCCAGGACAAATGAAGGCTTGGTTGAGTCCTTTGAACATTACAGCATGTTGTCTGTGAGAGCTGGCCCAGACCATTTGCCATTGTCATTGAAAGTCAAACATTGTGTTAGCTGTGCAACACAGTTATTTCTGCCTAATAGGCTGGTCAGGGATGGCAGACATTGCATTCCAGGGAGGATGCCACATTCTGATAATACTATTGCATTAAGTTTCAAGGAAAAATAGCCTTATGCAAGTCAGAGGTTACGTCTGTATTTCCATGCTAGCATAGGTTTCAAATGCACTTCTGGTGGCCCATAAAAATTGCCATTAAAATAATCTAAACTTTAGCTCGCATGTTCTATGAGAGAGGCTCCAGACAGGGAAAATGAGGTTCAGGATTCCATGCTGTCCTCTGAGGGCAAATAAAACTGGCTTGCAGAATTTGATAGTGAAAACTTGAGCTTTCTCTTGAGCATCGTATCCAATGGCAATGTGAACGAAGAAACACTTCATTGAGCATGAATTTAGGTGTCGTTTAGGATGATTGATACATTTGAATTTTAAAAAGCTTTCTTAATGCTCATTAACTGCAGAGATTTCATCATGTCTCCCCAAAACAAGACACTTTCATGCTAAAACTGACTCAGTTCTTGAGCACTGGTTCAGTGTGGACTATGAAGGACTATAGTTTAAAATAACTGCTGATAAAGAAACTTCAGTTGGAAGCTTGCCAGGCTTATAAAAGAAAAAAGATACCATAGCAGAATATAAAACCAGATAAATAATAAATTGCAGCTTCATCTGGAACTGTAGACTCTGCCAGTATTTACAGTTTTGAAAGGTTTTATGGAGAAAATATTTTATTTTTATGTTGTGAAATATATAGCAACATAAAAATGTAATGGTTGGCTTAACCTATAAAGAGTTTTCTAATCAGTAAGTTCCTGACAGAAGGTGGAATTTGTATTTCAGTGCAGAATTTATTCATTTTTTTCTTTTCCTTTTAATTTTCCAAGTCCAGGATGCCTTGAAGTTGCCTGACATTATAGGATAAATTTTCAAAGCTCCATGCAGGAGAGGTGCCAACACGAAAAACATCAAGCAAACACTGAGTTATGTTTATGCATCTCCCGTGTTGTGTTTTGATAATTTCTCCCATATATCTGCATAAAGATAGGTTTTGCAAGTAGAGTGAAATTATAGATCGAACTGGTCATTTTCCTTCTCCCATGTTATGTGGAAATTAATAAAGTAATTAAATGTTACGTTTACTGTTCATTGAATTACTTGGTTGTTCGGTAATTATTAGTGTGATTACAAAGTGACATAAACAACCGTGTGGCTCAAATGTGCAATTATGTTCAATATGTGCTGAGCTGACACACACGGAACATATTTCGCTGATTTTGCAGGCAATTAATAAATGCTCATGCAAAGTGGCTTGTGCAAAGAGCTGTAAATAATCCTACAGAGTCCATTCTTTGTTCAGCTTGCACTCGCGCTTGCCCTGAAGCATGCTGCTAGTGAAGCTAGTTCATTGCAAAACGTAACTTAGGTGAAAAATAAAGGCAGTTCTGCACGCTAGTAGCTTACTGTCTTTGTTCTCTGTCCTGCTGGAACACTTGTATATAATGTCACACTGTACTAAGAAAGTGTTAATATTGAATTACTGGAGATTTTTAAGCTATATGTGATTCTGGCATTTGGTCCCAATTTCTCTTGTAATGTTGCCATGACTCTGACAAAGAGAAGTTATCTGCATTTGCACATAGAAACATTCATGTTATTCTTTCCTATATTGTGTTTTTTTCACTGTAAAATAAGACTATGTGTGACTGACACTACAGTCTGCTTGCACTGATTATAAAAGAGACAGTGTTCTTCCATTTCCTGAAGTAATTTTTGAAAAGACAGCAGTTGCTCATCAAAAATGAATGAAGTCATGACTCACAAGGTTGAGCCACACTATCCCATAAACCATAACCATGAAGTATTTTGTAAGAGGTCAGCCACAACTAAACACTTTTATAGCAGTCATCTGGTGTGTTTTATCATTGCAAGGAACAAATAAACACTCATACATCTTCTTTAAGCATCTGACTGTGAATATTGAGAATATCTCAACTCTATTCCATTTCTTTAGCTGCACTGGCATTAAGTGTGATTTTGCTAGCTGGGATGCATATTAAAGAGCAATTCTAGGTAGCAAAGGTGTCAGGAGGACACATTCCCTTCTTTTGTAGTCATTCTAATTATGCAGAGTAAAATGGGCCATCCTGATACTTCACTCCTTTTCCTTCTCCCTTTCCTTCCTACATCTGTTCTGCATTGTGCTGAGGTTTTATGCTTTTCACTGCAGTGAAGGGTTTGGCAGTTTAAGGCTACATTCAAATGTCTCAACACACTAGCTATTCTCACTAGGCGGGTAGGGAGATGAAGAAGAGCAGCATAAAATTAGGATCGTACGTGTATGCTGCAGACAGTTTCTTCCTAAAAACTCTGGAACCTCTGGGATCAACTGACCTTGAAGAGAAATCTTCCACCAGTGCCCCAGCACAGTAAGCTTGCTTCGCTCCAGGCTGATGACTTCAGCTATGTTTTCTGCATTGCCTCAGTAATTCCTATAAATCTTGCACGTTTTGCTGCTACTGCAGGTCAGGTGCTACTGCGGCTTTTGGTGTCACTATCGTTATAGCTGTTTCTTTGGTCCCTTTGGGACTTTGAGTTATTTCCTGAAGAACTTGAGAAGACAGATTTATGAGAGTACTTGGCTTATGCAGAGAAAAAAAGGAGGAGGAAGAAGCAGAGGAAGAAGCTGTGTTATGTGGCCCAGATGTGTATGAAAGGAGTCAATGCAATTCTAGGAAAAACTCTTGGTCCCAATTCTTCCTTATGAATGTGAATTAAATGTAAATTGCCAGTATTTCTGCTGTACTTTTAACATACAAAACTCCGTAGCTTTTTCAGGGTGATAAAACTGCTGCTTCTCTTAAATGCCTCCTGAGCCCTGCCAGAGTCTCCATCTGCAACACTGTCCCTAGTGAGCAGATAATAAACAGCGTAATGTGGTGTGTTGATTCCAGTCATATTAACAGTAGCTACCCTATGTAGTGGTCCTGACCGGAAGATCATTGGACATCGAGAAGTCATTGACCCACAGCACAGCTAAACTGAGTGGACCCCAGCCTGTGCTGTGCAGTGCTGTGCTGTACCCTACTGCACACCCAGCGTGACCTTCAGGCTTGCATTGTGCTGCACAAATCTCTTGGCTGCGAGATAAACCCAGCCAACTCACTGTAACAAGGGAGTCTGTGGCAGGTCCTGCTTGGTACTGTGGCTGCCACACCTGCATGGTCTTACCTTTGCCTTTGTGCAGCATGAAGTCATCGTGTGAACATTCTTTTTTGACATTGGGAATGATGAATAGAGTTGTTTCCTTGTAAGAAAATCACATGATAAGTTAAATGACTGAAAGGGGAGAATCTGTTCTATGGACACAGATGCGGCTGGATGGCCGCACACAAAGAGTTGTGGTCAACGGCTCAGTGTCCGGCTGGAGACCACTAACGAGTGGTGTCCCTCAGGGATCGGTGTTGGGACCGGTCTTGTTCAACATCTTTGTCAGTGACATGGACAGTGGGATTGAGTGCGCCCTCAGCAAGTTTGCCGATGACACCAAGCTGTGTGGTTCGGTTGATACGCCAGAGGGAAGGGATGCCATCCAGAGGGACCTCGACACGCTTGTGAGGTGGGCTGATGCCAACCTTATGAAGTTTAACCATGCCAAGTGCAAGGTCCTACACCTGGGTCAGAGCAATCCCAGGCACAGCTACAGGTTGGGCAGAGAAGAGATTCAGAGCAGCCCTGCAGAGAAGGACTTGGGGGTGTTGGTCGATGAAAAAATGAACATGAGCCGGCTTCAGTGTGCGCTCGCAGCCCAGAAAGCAACCGTATCCTGGGCTGCATCAAAAGGAGCGTGACCAGCGGGTCAAAGGAGGTGATCCTGCCCCTCTACTCTGCTCTCGTGAGACCTCACTTGGAGCATTGTGTGCAGTTCTGCTGTCCTCAACATAAAAAGGACATGGAACTGTTGGAACAAGTCCAGAGGAGGCCATGAGGATGATCAGGGGACTGGAGCACCTCCCGTATGGAGACAGGCTGAGAAAGTTGGGGCTGTTCAGCCTGGAGAAGAGAAGGCTGCGTGGAGACCTCATAGCAGTCTTCCACCAGTATCTGAAGGGGGCCTACAGGGATGCTGGGGAGGGACTCTTCATCAGGGACGGTAGTGACAGGACAAGGGGTAACGGGTTCAAACTTAAACAGGAGAAGTTTAGATTGGATAAAAGGAAGAAATTCTTTACTGTGAGGGTGGTGAGGCACTGGAATGGGTTGCCCAGGGAGGTTGTGAATGCTCCATCCTTGGTGGTGTTCAAGGCCAGTTTGGATGAGGCCTTGGGTGGCATGGTTTAGTGTGAGGTGTCCCTGCCCATGGCAGGGGGGTTGGAACTCGATGATCTTAAGGTCCTTTCCAACCCTAACTATTCTATGACACAGTCTGCATGGTGTGCAGATCAGAGGCCGTTTGATGATCCATAGATCAGAGGCCCTTTGTGATGTTACACCAGTTGGGGTTCCCACTATCCAAAGGGATGCAAGATTATCTCTTCTTACAATGTTAACACTAATAAATAGCACTGTGAATTCTACTTAACGAAGCCTCAGTGGCTTTCTTACTGCAATTGTATCAGACCAGCACCTCCTGGTGCAAAACATCCTCACTTTCTGTGATCAAGAGCACAAAAATGGTGGTCAAATGAGAGAACTGAAATATCATATATAGTCTTGTACGAACTACTAATCTGCACCATGACTTAACATAATAAACCCTAGGTGAAGATATGCTTTATGTATTAAGAGTAGCTACAAGTGAACAAGCATAATGGACTGAGCCAGGTTTTATTGAGTCCTGATTCATTAAGAGGCAGAGAGAGAGGTAGGCTAAAGCAAGGAAGTAGGATAAGCCATGCAGGGTGCAATGCTCAAATTTAATGCCAGGAAGCAGCTTCTGTGAAGATGAAAAGACAACATTCATCCTGACATTTCTCATGCTTTCTGGATTTATTTTTTCCTTACATAGTGGCAACCTGTGCTATTGGAGGTAGAAAATGGGTGGTGTGAGCAGAAAAGCTCTAATAGAGAGGCCCTGTTCTGCCCTGCTGGGTATGCACAATGTGGCATTGTATTAAACCTTCACAAAGTACTGTTGCCTTCCTAGGTTCAAGGCTTTTCTTGCAGGCCTGTAAAAGGGTACGCACACTAACAGGATCTGAAAAATACAATGTGCTGCTTATTACAGTAGTTATGTAAAATAGTTTGCAGTTAAGCAATTAAGCCAGGGCTGTGGACCAGTTTTAAAGAATCAGTTTTGTCTCTGAGTACTGAGAGCGACAGAGGAGAAACTTGGAAGAATTAATAGTTAAACTAGTACTAACCTGGTTTCTGGGTTCATTTTCTAATTGCCAAGTTCTTGTTTGTAAAATGCTTAGAAAAGCAGAAACAGAATTCAGCGTTTGCTCTTCTTTCACCCCTTGCCTTGATTTATTTTCTAGGCATCATGGTGTGATGCTTCCTGTCTGACGGCCAGAGACAAGGATGAAAAACCTCTGATCTAGCTGTTTTTCAAACACAGCAACCAATCCAGTGCTTGGAAGTGTTTGCACTCCAGTTCTGATGTATGTATCAGGAAAGGGAGTCATTATATTTGTTTTGCTCAAGGGCAAACTCTTTCAGCATTTTGGTGATATTTATGTAAATGCTTTCCTTAGCTGTTTTCTGAGACCCTGACAAAGTAAAGTAGAGCCTTGCACTCCTAGAAGCCTCAAATTGAGTGTCTGTAGACCTTTACTTGCCATCCCAGGTGAACTTTTCTTTCAAGTGGTCTCTATGTCTTTTTCCATTAGGGGGTTATTCTTCTCCTCATTTCACTGAGGTGTCTGTAAATATTATGCCCCCTTGGTGGGCTGGTAGAAAAGCAAGGCTTAACACATGCATTGGACACTGACCACATCTCTCCTGGGACATTGTAAAAAAATGATGGTAAACAGATATGGAAAGGTCAGAGGATGTAATTGTCGGTGGTATGATGATGTCACTTCATGCTGTTGTTTTTTAGTAGATAAAACAATATGGTGTCACCTTTAGATAGTTCTTTGATATACTAAACAGCATCTTCCATCAATTTCTATGGGAACAAAGTGCACTCAGTATAATGTAGGTTCAGTATTGGAGTCAATGGGAATGATTTTTTTGACCTCAGTTTGCTCTGGATCAGGTCCATGGTGTCCAGCAGTGAATTTACAGTGCTATCTAAGCCCTGCAGAGTATGTATGAGTCATCTCCATGGTACTGAGGCAATCTCAGTAAATGAGACAGCTTCCTTCTCAACAGGTGAAACAAATCCCCAAAGTGATTTTTTTTCTTCCCCAAGGAACCAAAAGGTTAATTTGAACTGCTCATGGCCTTCCATGAATCAAATGAAGTAATCCTATGCCTGAGTTTTAAAAGCATCCATAAATTAGAAGGGTGTAGTGTGCAGATCAAAAAGAAGGTTATCAAAGATTAATAAAAAGAGAAAGAGGAGAGAGAGAGAGACTCTGCTAGAAACACTTTCATAACTCCAACTAACCTGGAGAGTACAATTCACCTATTTGGGGTCCAGATAGCACACGCTGTACTGTAAACCCCAGGGCAACACTCAAAAAATTTAGAAGAGAGATATAAAACCAGGATATTTTGAGAATGTGGATAATAAAGTCTGTGGAAAATAAAATGGGGAATGAGTTCAGTACAGGAGAATATATGGAGCAAAAAAGTAAAAATCTAAGAGAAATGCCTCTCACTCTTTTATCCCATTTAAACCCTAGTTATTTTTTAATACGAGGTAAGTCGTATAATGAAAAAAAAGTGCCAGTGGAAAAACATGATTTTTCTGGAAAAGACGTTCATTAGGTGGAGTGAAAAACCGATTTATCAGGAAAAAGCTTGTATCACAGAAGGAGCAGTCAGGACGCTATGAAACTAACTCATTTTGCATTTTTAAATGGTGCTGGAAATTTCCCCAGGCCATATTAAATTGCCATACATAGCAGGGAAACTGTTTATTCCTCCTAATTTTTAGCTATTAACTAATATCCTCTTTATGTTTTGTATTAAATGGTGTGAATCAGTTCATACCATCCAGAGGACTAGTCAGTTTTTATGAGCAAGTGTGTAAGGCAAACAGTGAATAGAGTCCTTTCACGATGGAGATGTTATGACAGTCCCCAGACCAAGTCTCCAAGTCTTTCATTTTGCACATTCTTGCATGTGCCTTGTTTGGTCCACTTGAGCAGGAGCCATGTTGTCCCATCAAGGTCCAATCTTTCAGCCATACTGAAAAACCAAACTGAAATCACAGTTATTCTATTGAAATACTGCATTTCATTTACACTACATACTTGCCTCTGGTTAAAATTTTATTGAACTGAGCAATCTTTGGGAGCTCATATTTTGCACAGTAATCTGTGTTGCCAAGCAGCAGTTGGAAGAGCAGGAGAAGATGGAGCAGAAAACCAAAAGACTATGTAAAAGCAATTTTAAAACACTGTACAAAGGTGAGAGAAATCTGATGCCTAACCCATTGTTTTTTCATGGATGATCATTAATGATTGAAAAGCATGGAGGAAAACATTAACATTTGAGTTAGACCAAACAGATTGAAACTTGTATCTCGCAGTGCCTGCAAAAGTGCCGACCTGCCAAGACTCCAGCTGCGTCAGGGTCCTGGACAGATTGGGGGAGTGTCAGCGGCACTTAGCCCTCAGCTGCTATGCATAACGCCATGCCAAGGTAGAGCGACTGTGTACTAAACATGAAATCTCTGTGTTTCACGTCACCTGAAATGGAGCAGAATGGTTTCATAGGAGAGGAAAGAGATGACAAGAGAAACAAAGCACAATGTAAAGCTCCGTCTATTTTATGGAGTCTCATTTTCAGTTCAAGGCCAGTGTTACATCATCTTTCTGGGACTTTGGCTGTAATATGAGACAGTACATGATCTTAGACTGTTTTATCACATACAGCAAACCCTTTTTCAGGGGTTTGATCTTAGAGAACAGATAAATGTTCTGTTCCCTGCAATGAGGTCTTTTGTGTAAGACCTAATGGTTGGTGCTTAACCAGCAGCTTGTACGTGTGTACCTGCAACACTGCAATATGCTGGCCCATTTTTCCTTTTTTCTTCGTCTTAGCTGAGCTCTACTTGTTTTTTCTGCTCCTCTGGGGTTGCAGCCTGTCAATCCATCTCCTACAACCTCTTAATTTCTCTAGAAAAGTAGATAGGCAGTATTTTAAATGCTGTGAAGAACCTCTGTCTGCGTAGCCTTGTCCTAAACAGTGTGTTTGCGTGTGTGTATAGGGAAAGCCAGCCCATAAATTGGGCTGAGTTTAGTCGTTCTTGGGCAGAGGTTTCAAGGGATTCAGTCAATCAGCATAGTAGCTTTGCTTTATTATCGGTGCATCTTGTAACTTATTATAGATTAAGATGATGCCATGATCCTTACTGTCCATTGCTACAAGTCCTTTAGGGACCAAGGATTGCTTCTCCCTCCTTGAATCTGCACTTGAAGCTGTTATTTAGTTGTCCAAAACATCGTGAATAACAAATCAAAACATTTTTCCCTTGTTATTACTACGGATAGAAGCCTAAAACAACTTTCTTCTCATCATGACTATTATGAAAGCTTTGAAAACTGCTGTATTTTGGCATTCCCATTCATGTTCTTCAGCTTCTAGAAACTCTTCCAATTCAGAAAATAACCAAAACCTGAAACATAAACACTATCAACGTTGTGCTCTAAGAAAAAGCTGTTTCAGAATTTTCTATCTACATTAATCACCAGCCATCAGTTAAATAGCTAAATAGGCCAACTCCACATACACAGAGATTTCACTGTTGGCATTTTGAATCTGCAGTTAAATCACCCTTCACTGTGATTCTATAAGCCAACAAATATTACTGCTATTTTCTTCAGTAAGTCATATTCCTAATTCCTTTTGAGTCTGCACTGAAGTTATGTCCAGCATGGTATTAGAGGTCATGCTGTTAAAGCCCAGATGTCAGAGCATGAAACAATTCCTGCTGTATTTTGGATACCATATAATAGCAAGATTCCACCTGCTGGAAAATATCTACTAGTATAGCAATGGTTCTGTTTATCCTTAGTCCTGTTTTTTCATTGTACCTAAGCATTTATTGAATTCCTTCCCACCCACTGCCCCAGTGTTGTGTTTTGATTGCATAAATATATGCAGACTTCAATATGCATCTGGAGAGGTATTTGCTGTATATACTGCATATAATCACCAATTTAATTATAAAACTTTAGTCACCAATCCAGGGAGCAGATGCAGTCTCATAAGCTAGACACTTTTAAACAACATGCTCCATGCACAGATAAAGCCAGGACTCAATAAACTAGCCCAATCTGGATTATGCCTTGAAAGTACTTTGTATGCCTATGGAAGATACATAAACCATAAACATCTGAGTTGTAAGGGGATGGCTCTTCAAAACACACCCTTCAATCCATCCCAATTCTCTCACACCTGATTTTGCCAGCTGAATTGTCCATTAGTTGCTGCTTATACAGCTTTTGTCCTGAAGGTTTGGGATGAGAAAGGCATCTTCCAGGGCATGGGTTCTCTGGCAGGTTTTACAAAGGTAAAGGTGTCAATGTCAGTGACCTATAAATGCCAGGTATGGAAGGCTGGGGTAGTATTTTTGAGGGAATGTTAATGTCATGAGAGCAGAAATGACATTGGCATGCAACAGGATTATGTCCTTTTTGAAAACGTGGCTTTTATGGTCAGATGTTCAAAGAATGTGTGCTTGATACCAGGCTGCTTAAAGATCTCATTTTACCTAAAATTTTGCCTATGTGCCATTAAAAGTTTAGTCCTAAGGTGCCTATAATTATGTTTGAAAATTACATATAAGTACCCTTGAGTTTTGTACTCCACAAATCAAGCTAGTTTGCAAATCAAATTCTCATCTTTCTAAGTGTTAGTGGGGCCTTTTGTACAGGAAGTGCTTATTTCTGTTGCAGTTGTGATAACAATGAGATAGAAATTGAACAGGTGTGGTACAGCATAGAGAAAAGCCTTGATTTGACATCCTTAAGTAGTTTCAATCAACAGGAACATTCAGCATCTTGCAGAATAATGTTTCCTAGTGTAAGTATTGATGAATAACAGCTCGCAAATTTGGAGTGACACATCCCCACTCTGATTATAATTGCCACCAACTACCTTTGCAAAGTGAAGACCTGTGTGTTTGCACACCTGCTAAAGAAATCCCAGCTCTTGACAGTGGTCTGCTTATTCATCTGAACAGCTGAAGCTCTACTTTGACTAAAAAGGGTTTAAAGAGTTCCCAGTTCCTCAGGCTGGAGGGTTTGTGACTGCGTATTTCTGGGTAGGGCAAGACCCACCTGACATGGAGTGTAAGGATATGCACACAATCATTTTCTAATATAGAATAGCTAAAAAATATGAGTGAAAAGTCTTAGAAACAGACAGGCATTGTTTGCACTGATGTGTTATTACCTCTGGAGTAGCTCTCTATTTCCAGTTATCACACATTTCATGCTTTTGTGTAGAATAACATTCTATTTAATGTATGGTGTCTAAGTTGATGACACCTTTTTCTGTGAATAAGCTAAGCACAAAGAGCTGTGCTGTTCTCCTATTCACCTTCTGAACACATGTAAAATCCCAGGGGTCTTTTTTTGCTGAGTCAGCATTGGTTAATAGAGGTGACTGTAAATTTTGTTTTAGTCTAGATGAAGCGTAGATTAGGTCAAACAGACAGTTGGTCAGGATCTTGGTCTAACAAATTACCATTGAAGGTTTTGGATCTTCAGGCAAAATCAAATCATCTAAAATGAGGTTTATAGTTAGAAGAATGGCTATTTGAGGTAAGAGTAAGGGGGCTATTTTCTTGGAATTACTTTGGCAATAGATCTGTGAAATTCACTATTATTTATTTATTTATTTCAAGGCCTGGAAAGTCTACTTTAAATCCAAAACCCATGCTTGTACATTATTATCAGCTACATTAATTCTATGTTTAGAGTTAAACCCTATTTTTTATGATGAGCTGGAACAGAGTTCAACATGTTCTTTGAGATCATTAATAACTTTTCATTCTAACAGTTAAGGTTTCCCATTAGGAATTTGCTTTGGGCTGAATGTGAACAAACCCAGAGTATTCTGAAATTAACTTAAAAAAATCAAAATCACAAGAGGCCATAATTGAATCCTTAAAATGCTTCATAGCTTTTTGTCTTCAGGATTGGAATTTGTCTTTCCATTTGAAGCTTCTGCTGCATATTCTAACATAGAATAAAATATAGTGATTTTAAAATTTTAAAGTAAAGGTTGTTGAAAAATAAAAACATCTACTTCTTTTAAAGTCAAAACACTGCCATTTAAAAGTAGTAAGAGTTTTATATTTGTCCTGAGCAAAGATAGTAGAAAGCAATTGTCAGTGAGTGAATAATTGGAATAAGGTGATGCAGAAATCAGTTATTTTACCTAACGTGACCCTTCTGTAGCCTCATCCAAAGGCTGTGCATTTAACTGGAAAGCTTGCCATGGTTGAATATATTATATATGCTGGGTAAGTTATTAATTTTGTTTGTACAGGAAAAGAAAACAAAAGTAAATAAATACTCATTCTATCCTAATAAACCTATCAATAAATCTATTAACTTCTCCTTAAAAGTATACCAACAATCTGGAATATTCAAAGATAATCTTCTGTGCAAACACATCTTATCGCAAGGTACTTTGCAGCTGAATTCCTGGGTCTTACCTCACAATCATAAATCTAGAGATATCCTTCTTGTTATCATTTGCTCTTTCAACAGAAATAATTTGTTGCATATTAAGCTCTATCTAATCGCCTTGCTATCTTCTCCGTACATGAGCTCCTCCAAATTACATGCACGTGTAGGTTTGGACAGGCTGACAATGACTGATGCTGTGCATTGTTTGTCCATCAATAAGCCAAGATTGCTATTTGTGATTGTTTTATAACAACTATCAGAGATATTTTAAGGACAGCTTTGCTTTCTTTTCTGAAATCTGTGCTGGGAAAAGAAGCAGCAGTGTTTTAAACAGACCTCATGATCATGACTAAATGATCTTTTCAGAAATATTTACATTTCAGCTTGCAGCTGTTTCTGTCCGGAGAAACGAGGCTTTCTGTGCTCTAGTTCCTTTATTTCTTTTCCAGTCGCTGGTCCCCTATTTGTATTTGCATCCCTTTTTTGAGCAGAGAGGCCATACAGTCTTTCTGGATTACAAAGGGGACCCACCCTGTGTTTACCCTCTGATGATACCCTGCGAGCTTTCACATGGAATCACTACCAATCAGCTCCTAGTCCTGCCCTGCCAGAAATATCTATCGTGTGCATTTGCATGCTTTCTTCCAGGATACTTACTCACTTGTCATAAAACTATCACACACCAAAGGAAAATATATGCCCTTGGGAGCAAGATTATCTCCTGAGTGAGTGAGCCCGGGTTTTGAAAGGATGAGTTGTTCCCATGCTGTCTCTGGCCACAGGATGTCAAGCTTGCTTTAGCATTTGCAGATTCTTTTGTAGCACCAGGCTTTGCTGAAAAAGCTTGTTTTGTCTGTTTATTTTTTATCAGCTTGCCAGCTTTAAAAGACAATACTTTGTCTTCTTTTTCAATGGATTCTCATATTCATATGTTGTCTCTGTGATTGTCCAAGCTATTACAGATTAGCTAGACCCTACTTTGCTTCAGGTATCCTCTTCAAAGCGTCCTGGGCAGCACCAGCCCAGATACTGGTGGCCCCTCAGTTCCTCTAGAAATCAAATCTGCACTCTTATCCTGATTGCTCAAAATCGAAGGTAGATTAAAGGACTTATACATATAATTCTGCATGAGATTCAGAGGGAAAAATGCTTGTTGAGTTCACTGGGGTCAGGATTAGGACTGAACATTTGCCCATTCTGAAAACAAAACTAATGCTTATAGGGCTGGCTAGACTGGCTTTTTCTTCTGTGTGCATATGCAAAACCTGTATCTCTTGAGTAAGGAAAAGAGCATCATATTTATTTTATGCCTAGAGAGCATACCAGTGTGCTGGCTCTTTAAGATGTGCATTACATTTATGCCTTCCTCTAGGAACTAATGAAACTTCAGGAATTATGATGAATGATAGGGAGTGATTCATGAATGTCCATCACAGTTAGTCATTTTGCTTGTTGAGGAGCTTTCCAGGGTTTATGAAGGCTGCTTTTGCAGGTTCATTGCCTCTTAAATATGAACAATAAATGTCTGTTTCATGTTGGAAAAATGGCTTGATAAAAAAGTAAAGGGAATGTCATAAGGAACATTTATAAACAACTGCAGTGTAAAGCTGTGATCTGATACTGGCCATTCAGAAAAAAGAGGAACTGCCATGCTGGAGAGAGAATAGTCCTTCAGAGAACAGCAGTGATAGATAATAAAAAACAGTGTTTATATTGTGGGTTGGAAACTTTCTGCTTGACCCTAGTTGCTATAAAGCTTGATCCTTCAGTCTCTGATCTTTCACACTTGAAGTCAGTGGGAGTTTTTTGATCCTACAGTTAAAGATATCGCAGGACTTTGCTGGAACTAATCTTTGGCCCTGTGTGTCAAATTAAGCACATATGTAAAGGGTTGTGAAGTGACAACAGAGAGCCCAGAGCCCACCTGAATTAAAACATTCAACAGTGAATCACTGAGTAGAATAGCCTTTGTGGTATTTACTTTCCCTGAGAGATGCATGGCTTTTGTAAGCTCAATAACTTATTTCCTCCTCAGGTAGGCATTCAGAGATTGCAGTTATATTTGAAGTGTTATATGGGCCCCAACAAATTCAACCATCCTCACTTTCATATGATGAATTTTCCCCTAATTTAATGGGTCAGGGATTTTAATCCTTCTCCGAGATCTAATCCCCTCATAAGTATGTTGGCTAGGTTTCTAGTGATGATTCCTGCCCTGTCTAATTATATGTTCTGATATATACTTGTGTATAAAAATTATTTTCTAGAGATAAGCCAAATATACATGTCCTAAATAACACCCCAGTTTTTCCTGTGCTGTTTGTCAGTTGGAGTCACTTCTTTTTGCTACTGTGACTCTAAATCCTTTGTGAGAGTTACCACCTATCCTTGACCTGGCATGCAGCTTTCCATTAACATGCTCCGTCGTCATCCTCATCTAGAAATATGTTTCTGAACTGTTTGTCTAATTTACCCTATTTCTGAACAACACATGCTGAATGCACAGGAGTATTAGTGCCCTCATTCAGGTTTGAACTGCAAACAGGACCAGGAAACAAATATGTGCAACAGTTAAACTGTAAGGAAGACACTGTTCTACCTCTCCTGCTTACTTGCTTCCTTTTGACATAGTCTGAAGAGGTCTGGGTAGCTAACCTCCCTAAAATACCATACTAATTTGTTTTCCAGAGGAAAATGAGACTTCCTGAGATACTGTTCTCATTTTTATCATCCAGCTTTTGGCACTGTATATTAATTCTTTGAAATAAGAAGTTGCATAAAGGCAAACTTAAGAAGCAGCCCTGTGTTTTGAATTTCCTCTCCATCTAATTTCCTTGGGGAAATGAAACGCGTTCTTTAATTGTTTGGTATTTGTCTAAAGAGGGTTCTGGAGGCTTTGAAAAGATTTACCATTCAGAACACACATCCTCGAAACAATGTTCTGGGAGGGACAGAGCTGATGCCTTTCCGCTTCTGTGCACATTTCATAGCACTTCTGATATCTAAGTGGTCAAATCATGTACACCATGTTCACCTGTTTGATCTGGTTCTTCAAACTTATGTTTGTAACCTGTTTTTTATGCAGTTAACTGTTATTATCCAATGGAAGTTAATAAATGCCTGGTGACTGCATCTGTGTCCTAGTTCCTTTAACTCAGTGGTTCTTGAAATATATTTGTCTGAATTTTATGTTACTTAATGAGAATTGCTTTAAAAGCTAGGTCCTGCTTTCTAGCATACAGGTTTCTCACTTCTCAGATCCACTAGAATAGGTAGGAGCGGATATTCATGAAAGCTTACTTTGATTAAAACGTTGTGTGAAATTAAGATATACTGTAAGTATGATCAAATTGAATAAAACCTTCCAATAACTGTCTTTTTCTGTCATCAGACTCTATGGCTCTGTGGTCTCTGGTTTTGCTCCAAACTCAAGATCACGTATAGGGCACTAAGTCAATGAGGCTTAGAAAGGATTTTTTAGATGAAAAAGTCATCTTTAATTTCAGTTATAGTGCCTGTTGATCCCCAGAACAAATATTAACTCCTCTGGAGATGCCATAACTTTATGAACAGAAAAGCTCTTCTAAATTAACATTATATACTCACATAGTCCTTAATAAGATGGAATGGAAAGTTAGATATGAATAGCAGCAGAGATTTAGACTCTGGTGTTCATAGCAGGTCTATATATTTTTCATGTTGGTATTGTTTATGGCTATGTGATATGCCATGAGTTAGAGGACTAACCACCTGTAAGCAGAGAGCTGTGGATTTCAAAGCTGTGGTGTAAGGTCTCTGTGCCTTTACAGCCTAGAAAGAACCTAAGTATGATTTTGATGCATTTTGGGGGGGTTAAGAATCCATACAGAACAGGGACCTCTCTTAGGAGTCTATACCCAGAGAGGGTACAACTTGGTGTCTATGAACTAAAGCAAACAAGAATACACCCGTATTACTAATTCTGTAAGTAGGAAAGCTTCTGTTAAATTAGTTCACCAAGCATATATTTTTACACATATAAAAATCTTGATTTTTCTTGATATCAAGTTTACTGTAATATTCCTGTCAATATTAGTACATTCTGCTGAACTTAAGACACAGCTCCATAAAAAGGACTTTGCTGTATGCAAGACTATACCAAATTCTCCATAGCAAATCTGCAATGTCTGTATTTTTGGCACTTTCTTTCATTTTGGAGGTTCCTCATCTTTAAACGAAAAGACATTTCCTTTACTGCTGTTAAGCAAGTGTGTTTTGATCACTTTATTGTAAGATGTGTTTTGTAAACTATTGAACAACATGAAGGAGATACAACAACTGCAGGATGTATTGTGGCAATGTACAAAACTGACTAAACCCCTTTTCTTTTAACCTCTTTTGTCTTGTGATTTGTGATCTTTGGAACCACAAGGTCACTGGAGCTGAAAATCTGACTTTCTCAGATAGGCAATAGCGTAGGTGAATTTGTTATGTTCTCATTCACTCTCTCACATACAAGCAGGAGATGCTATTATTGTTATTTCTTTATAGTTTTCCATATTTATAACGAATGTGTTCTGTGCTGTCAGATGCAGACTTTATTTTTATTGAGAAAAGTATAATCAAAGCGACTGTAACTGAAAAGCACAGGGGCAAGCCAAGCTGCTCAGTATCAGAAGCAAATCAAAGATGTGGTCATGTTGCCATGTGCTGCTTTTGTGAGTAGATGCCACTTGGTAAGGTTTCTCATGCAAAACATGTACTGAACTATTTTTTAATTATCCAATTAATATTGCATTATTTTTCAAAAGATAACACTGTATTGGCCTGAAAAGAAAGCCTAAGCTTAGAGTGTCTGCAAGAAGTTTCAATCTTGATTTATATGTGGTATATAGCAAAAAGTAACTAAAATATAAAGCCTCAGTGTGTAAACTGGTATCACATCACAGATGCCAAGAGATCTCTGCTAATTTGCTTTGGTCCTGAGTTACAAATCTGTGTATATGCCTAAAAGAAAGATGTACACTTTGTACCGTTTGCTGCATAGGCTATGGTATATATAGCACATATGCTGTGCTAGTTTGGCTGTGTTGTGTACAGCTTGCACACTGTGGGCACACTGGCAGGCAAAATACAAATGTGGGGTGGATTTCTGGGTCACAGGGAGGACCCAGCTGAGGCTGTAGTTTGCTTTCATTCATACTTCTTAGCAGCTTATTCCAAGGTGCTGGGAAAACCCCGCGAGAGGATTACTGTGATGACTGTTCTTCCATTGCTCATATCCATGCTAGGCAATCAGAGGTGTTCTCAGTGAAACTGTTTCCCAACAGTAGCAAAGCTTCTGTCTTAGGGATTTTGGGAAAAACAAACAACCCCAAACCCTTTTAAGATTATATTCCATTTTATTACATGGACTAAGCTGCTTAAATTTGCATCTTTGTTTGGCATTTAGTAAAAGCAGGCCTACAGAGCTTGCTTTGTTTGGGACTCTGCCTTTGCAAAGCAATTGTGATTTTTAAGACTTAAAAAGTGAACATAAACTGGTTTACTGTAATAGCAAGGTTTGTTCTTTTACTTTCCAAATCCCTTATTTCTTACTGATGTGCCCTAAGATCTACAATCCTGTAAAAAATTGTATCTAAGGTCTAAACTGCAGGTACACAGAGGGAAAGGAGATAAACCAGCATGTGTGTGACCTATAGGCTGTGCAAACTTTGGGTCAAGGGGCAGTGGGATTAAACTCATTTAGTCAAGTAGGTAGCTGATAGGTGAATTTCCGGATTCATTGTGTCACGGGTCAAGAGGCCCTGTTTCTAGCTCTCATTTGTGCAAAATGCAGTTATTCATTATTGTATAATTTATGTAAAAGGAGCAAGCTTTGTTATGGGCTCTGCTGGAAATGGCAGTAGAACCATCCTCTCCCTTTATGTTTTTTTCTATTACCTAGCACATTTATTTGAAAAGCCAAGTAAGGCCCTTTTTGTAGAGGCAAGGAGATAAGTGATCCCTGCCCTGAAGGGTTTGTGGTCTGAAAAGCTGACTGATGAAGTATGAAAGAAAAAAGTATAGGATCTGTATTTCCCCGCCCCAATGCAATCTCTAATTTGATTTAAATAAATAAACAAATAAGCTTGTCTCTAGCCTCTGTAGTTTGTGTTCCTGCCTGAATACAGCTGCAAATCCTGAGCTGCCTTCCTAATTCATTCTCCTCCTTGGCTCAGCTGTGATGGCAATTTTGTCTTCTCACCCCTGCAACAGTAGTTTCTCCTCACTGGGGTCTGCATCTGTGCTTCCCAAGGCCAACCGCCACCTTGCTGAAGGGCATGGGATCCTCACTGAGCATCATCACCCTGTGACTGACACAAGCCTCAAGGACAGATGGAGATTGGAGTCTTCTTAGTCACTAGTCTAAGCTTCAGGATATTTTCCCTCATTCAGGATGACGATAAGCGGAGCGATATATTTCCCCCCTGTATTTTTCCCCAACTGCTGTTACAGAGCTTTCATCTGTTGCCATTAAATAGGCAACCATTCGTCAGGCAAATCTGGTGCTTCTCAAACTACCATTAAAGCTAAAGGAAAAAAGGCGTAGGAAGATATATGTAACTGTTTGTTTAGTTTATGTCCAAAGTGACTAATTGATTTTAAGTGATGTTTTATAGAAATAGTTGATATCCGAAGCAAAAACCTCATGTAACAAATTTCAGCACAGATGGTATTTTGGTTGCAATTAAAACAAAAGTGGCATATAGTAAATGAGAAGTAGAGAAGGTTTCAAATCCAATATAGCAAGCATTGAAAGATGGTAGAAAAAACAACAACACTTTATACGTTCAGAAATTAGAAAGTTAGCTTCTGGTAGAAATAACAGAAAACCTGGCCTTAAATGTTTAAATCTGCCAAAACGAACTACAGATACAGGGTAGGCATGGGAGTGAACCTTACACAGGTGAGGACAGATAGTAGGCTCTCTTCTAAGTAACAGATGTAAACCCTTTAGTCTGTACCTAATGATATTCCTCTTATTTTCCATCTTATGGATTGTTCCTCTTAAGGAACAATATTGAGATGGTGACTGTTGATTTTCTGGGTAAAAGGAAATACCTGGGCTGCTTTTATGCCATGCAACAAAACATTTTCTTGTAGTACAAACTGGTCGCTTCCAATAACAATTCTGAATTAGTATTCCAGGAATATAGAGTGTCTCATAGGTGATAAGAATTGAAATATGAAATCGAACAACACAATAATAAGCATAAATGTGTGAGTGCAAATATGCTATGTATAGAATAGGATATGACAAGAAAGAGAGGTACAGCATTAAAAATAAAGACCATGATGCTTAAGTAGGCACAACTGGAAAATCTGCATAGGCAGAATACAATTAATGCCAACACATGTGCAGAGAGGCTGGTCTTTGTGTAATATTCTGGGTTAAAAGTGATACTAAAAGCTGAAGGTTTCCATGGCTCAAGTGGGAGACTGGGCACATTGTGGCAGGGGATGTCCAATGGATGTGACTAAGAGAAAAGAGCCCCACACAGCAGTCCCTGGGCTGAGGATGATTGGCAGCCAAGGGACTGTTAGGGGAAATGTCAGACTTTGTGCTGTAGTCTTCAGGTCTCACCTGGCCATCTGCCTTCAACTGCTACTGGAGATAGGTTACTGGGTTGGACACATCTTTGGTCTGAACCAGTCTGCAAGTTCCCCTGTTCAGTGACAGGAGATGAGTGTTCTGAAAGTGCTTAACAGCAACAATCTGTTTAGTGAAAAAGTTCAGGGTCCTTCTGAGAGGTGGGCAAGGTTGATATTTCATAGAACTG
Source organism: Psittacula echo (assembly GCF_963264785.1). Classification (NCBI taxonomy): domain Eukaryota; kingdom Metazoa; phylum Chordata; class Aves; order Psittaciformes; family Psittacidae; genus Psittacula; species Psittacula echo. The sequence goes on from NC_137743.1 coordinate 76,007,998, forward strand.
GGCAGATGTGTGCAAACTGCCAGGACATCAATTGAATGTTTAATAACTTTAGTAACCAAATTTTACCTTTCTGTAATGAATAGAAGCACGTTCAGTTTTGTTCCTGGTAGGCATCCACTTTGCACAAGTATGAATGATTGAAAGGGTTAGGTTTTGATGGAGAGAATGTAATTCAAGTTCATTGGCTCAAGCTTTAACAATGATATGCGATCATAATATATTCACATTTTATACTGAGACTCCATTAATACTATTTCTTTTACCTGTTTGGCTGCTGCTGAGGCCCTTGTCTTCATGGGGGACTTCAGCCATTCTGATATATGTTGGAGGGATACTACAGCCCGGCACAAGCAATCCAGGAGGTTCCTTGATTGTGTGGAAGACAACTTCCTTCTGCAAGTAATAGAGGAGCCGACAAGGAGAGGTGCCATGCTTGACCTCGTGCTCACCAACAGGGAAGGGCTCGTTGGAAATGTGACGCTCCAGGACAGCCTTGGATGCAGCGATCATGAGATGGTCGAGTTCAAGATCCTCAGGACAGTGAGAAGAGCGTGCAGCAAGCTCACTGCCCTGGACTTCAAGAGAGCAGACTTTGGCCTCTTCAGGAGCCTGCTTAATAAGGTTCCATGGGATACAGCCCTAGAGGGCAGGTGGGCCCAAGACTGTTGGTTGATATTCAAGGATCACCTGCTACAAGCTCAGGAGTGTTGCATCCCAACTAGAAGGAAGTGCAGCAGGAGGGCCAGGAGACCTCCTTGGATGGATAAGGAGCTGCTCAGGAAAATATGAAGGAAAAAAGAGGCTTATAAAAGGCGGAAGCAAGGACAGGCGGCCTGGGAAGAATACAGGGATGTTGTTCAGGAAGCTAGGGACCAGGTTAGGAAAGCTAAGGCCCAGTTAAAATTAAACTAGGCTAGGGTTCTTAAAGATAAAAGGAAGGGATTCTGTAGGTACATAGTGAATAAAAGACAGACTAGGGACTACTTGGGCCCTCTCTGAAAGCTATCAGGAGAACTGGCTACCCTGGATTTGGAGAAGGCTGAAGTTCTTAATGACTTCTTTGCCTCAGCCTTCAAATTGGCAAGTGCTCCAACCACACCACCCAAGTTTTGGAAGGCAGATGCAGGGACTGTGAGAATGAAGACCTTAGGCCCACTGTAGGAGAGGATCTGGTTTGAAACCATCTTAAGAACCTGAATGTTCACAAGTCCGTGGGACCTGATGAAATCCATCCGCGGGTCCTGAAGGAGCTGGCGAATGAAGTTGCTAAGCCACTGGCCATCATATTTGAAAAATCATGGCAGTCAGGTGAAGTTTCTGATGACTGGAAAAAGGGAAATATAACCCCCATTTTCAAGAAAGGGAAAATGGATGACCCGGGGAATTACAGACCAGTCAGTCTCACCTCTGTGCCTGGCAAACTCTTGGAGGAGATTCTCCTGGAAGGCATGCTAAGGCACATGAAAAACAAGGAGGTGGTTGGTGACAGCCAGCATGGCTTCACTAAGGGGAAATCCTGCCTGACCAATTTGGTGGCCTTCTATGATGGGGCTACGAAACTGATGGACAGGGGCAGAGCAGTTGATGTCATCTACCTGGACTTGTGCAAAGCATTCGACACTGTCCCACATGACATCCTTGTCTCTAAATTGGAGAGACATCAATTTGATGGGTGGAGCACTCGGTGGATAAAGAACTGGCTGGATGGCCGCACGCAAAGAGTTGTGGTCAATGGCTCGATGTCCGGCTGGAGACCGGTAACGAGTGGTGTCCCTCAGGGATCGGTGTTGGGACTGATCTTGTTCAACATCTTTGTCGGTGACATGGACAGTGGGATTGAGTGCGCCCTCAGCAAGTTTGCCGATGACACCAAGCTGTGCGGTGACAAGGCTGAGTGGAGACCTCATAGCAGCCTTCCAGTATTAGCAGGCCTATAAGGATGCTGGGGAGGGACTATTCATCAGGGGCTGTAGTGACAGGACAAGGGGTAACGGGTTAAAACTTAAACAGATGAAGTTTAGACTGGATATAAGGAAGAAATTCTTTACTGTGAGGGTGGTGAGGCACTGGAATGGGTTGCCCAGGGAAGCTGTGAATGCTCCATCCCTGGCAGTGTTCAAGGCCAGGTTCAACAGAGCCTTGGGTGACATGGTTTAGCATGAGATGTCCCTGCCCATGGCAGGGGGGTTGGAACAGGATGATTTTAAGGTCCTTTCCAACCCTAACTGTTCTATGATTCTATGATTTTCTGCAAGACTTTGACAGGCACAGAGAGGCATCTGCAATGGGAAATCCTTCACTTCTTGTGATGTGTAGGTTTTGTTAGCTGTTCTGACCTAAATCTCAGGACAGTTTGCAATTCACATTTCATTCTTATTCTATATGATTCTGCAATGAAACAACAATTAAAACAGTGTCTGCTAAGCTAAGGTTACTGATCTTGAGAAGACAGCACTTTTTTTGTTTCAGGATCATTTACAACTTCCCTGGTAATGGATCTGACACCTAAAGTAATTATTTTCCAAATAAATAATTCAGCTGAGTAAAGCAGGACCATTTTAACTATTTATAGGAGGTGTCCTGAAAGACATTAATAGCAGTGATTTTTTTTTTTTTTCTCTTTAAGAAAATGGGTTTATAGCATTTCTGGAAGATGTTACACAGGATGAAAAAAGGCAGCAAATGCTTTCAACTAGAAATCTTGAAGTGGCAACCTGTGCTTTTTACTGCAGTTCATACAATCTCGGTGTTTTATGATAAAGCATGTTGGCAATGTCCAAGCCTTTTCGAATGACTTCTGCTACTTCCACAGAGGGAAAATTTTCACCCCTTTCGTGGAAGACTACAGGTCCCTAACAGGTACTGATTTTGGCTAGTGTTGTACCTTACATTAACTTCCCTTTGTAGCTACTCAAAGAAAAGGAAAAATGTTCCATTACTTCTTAAATCTATAAACTTCAGAATCCAAAGCTCCATGCTTGACAGTATATAGAGCTGTAATAGGAACTCAGGGTGATGGTATTTAGTATTTCTAAATGTTCACATCTGAGGCAGTTACCCAGGGATCTTTCTATCACCACTGGATATCTAGTTTTCATTGGTAGAAGTCAGGGTATGACATATCTGAGCAAATGTAAACGTCTATTTTATGTTAAGGTAGCCCCTGTTCTAGACTTCTTTGCTAGGTCTCCACTGAATATAAATGAAGCCTAGAATAAGGACCTGAGATGTAGATATGTATAATGGGAATGCATAAACTATGGTGAGCTGATTCATTAATGTAAACCAAGGATTAATTTCTGAGATGACTAAGTTATTTCTGTAAGAATAGCCATGTGGACTTTGGCTAATGTCTGCAGAAGAAATGAACAGACATCTTAGAATAAGTGCAATGTAAAATGCACCATTATGTTCACGGTTCTTGTAGTAAATTGCTCATTCAGAATGCTGCAAGGTGTTATATTTGCATTCCTACCTGATTACATAAAAATGCCAGTTACAGTACCTGGAAAGGGGATTTTTTTCCTTTATATAGACAGTATAATGATGCTCTGGGCACTAGTAAGAGGGCAGATAAGAACAATTACTCCATCACTATGATCTTTAACTTTTGTTATCTTTTAGTACCACTGAGAACTTTAAAGAAAGTCTGCTAGCCTTTGCTTTTTTACATTTATAAGGTGAATTGTTACTCATTTAAGATAATTAGCATAGAGCAAAATAAGATAACTCCTTTTAGTAAAAAAGATGCCCTCTTGTTTAATCATGAGCACTTTGCCAAGAGTTTCTTCTGAATTACAGCATCTCAAGTTTCAAATTAAAGCTGACACCTAACCTAGCATTTCAGACACTAAATATATGACTATCTCTAGAGAGAAACTGTCTGTTCAGTTGATGTGCTGCTGCACCAGCAGTGACTTATCAGGAGAGGGAAAACTCCTTGTCAGATAGCCATGTTGCAAAGCTGCTGCTTATACCATTTGAAAAACAGAAAGTTGTTGATCCTAGGAAATGGTTTCAATCTGCTGTTAAAAGTGATAAGAGCTGGCAGTGGGGCTCAAAAATTTCCTCGATTCACACACAGAGCCCATGTTATCTCCTGGCTGTTGAAGTGAATGGTGGAAATGTAACCATTGGTCATATTCCAGGCATGTGAAAGGGTCCAGTCCACTGATGTGTGAAATCATGAGAAGTATTTCTCCTGTGCATTGTCCTGCTACCTACAGCAGAGCCTGGTTTCAAGGGTAATTTGCAGTAAGGGAAAGAAGGGGAATAATTCTCTAAGTTCCCCCCAAATTTTAACTTTCATAATAAAAATCATGCATAGTAATAATGCTCTTACAGGCAACAGGCCCTGACCCAAAAGTGCCAGTAAAATGGTAAACACTGCAACACACTGTTGAGAGTTTTGCATTTATCTCTTACGTCCCAGTGATGGTCTGGACCAAAGGGATATTAGCTGCCTATAAATCATGTTCACTGTGGTACTTCCCTTGGCAGAGAGCTCTTAGGGCTCCATCTATTAGTATGGGAAGGAAGCACATAAAAAAGGGCTTTTTAAAAGCATGCAAGGAGTTTCTCCTATTAACCAGCTCACCCCCAGTGCTGCGGAGCCATCCCAAACCTACTTGCACATGCTGCTCATGGAAGTACAGAATTAGGATGATGATGTGTGGTCTCCCACGTGCGTGGGGCCTGTGTGAGATTGACCTGGCTTCCAATTCAAAGTTTTGCAAGTTAATTTGATGCTGAAAGGCTCAATTTGCTTTTGAGGAGCTACTGTAAAAAGCAGCAACCATGCAGATGGGCAGAGCTCTGCATTTCCAGTCTTTTTCCCTCTCCTAGAAGATTTATAAGCAGTTTAACAGTTAGGGGTCAGTTATTACTCCCACCTCAATTCTTTTGTAGGTAAGATCATAGTTTTGGGCTAGCAGTTCTATCCTTTGACTTATTTTATCAGAACTGGACTGTTAATTAGAGTCAGGGTTTGTCTCCCTTTACTGTGAAATATAATTCTGTTATCAGTGCAACCACATTCTGCCCTAGGTGATTTCCACTTTGGCTTTAAGCCTTCTTCTTTTTTTAATCCCATGAAATAAAGAGTATTTCTTTACTTGGGTAAGCTGGATAGCCCTTTGGTCTAAATAGAGTTCTTTCATTTTGAGATTTCTGATATGCTAAACCTCTGTGAAAGTTTGATAAAAGGTAGCTTTGAGGCTTTTAATTAATTATGTACAAAAAGTTGACAGTACTCTACTGGGAGGTGTTCCTAATAATCCATGCATGTAATATAGTGGGAACATTGTTTATAAATATAAATGAATTGAAAGGTTTGTAACCTTGGAACAAAAGAAGATGAGAAATCAAATCATGGCTGGCAACCTCACAAGTAAATGTTCTAAGATAAAATGACCTACTTGAAAGCTACAATTTTATCTTTGTTTTCCAGTAAGTAGAGGAAAAATAATCCTTGTAACAGCTCCTTTAAGCTGTTACTGAGAGTGAAGCAAGGAAATGTTGGTTTTAATAGCTTCTATCTCCAACAAGTGAAAAGACACACTCTCGCAGTTCAGCCTAGTGGAAAACACATAGCCTGTATCAGGATGAAAGAGATGGGAGAGAAAGAGAAAAAGATGGTGTCAGTAAATTAGGTACAAAACAATGACAAAAGGATATGGAAAATCAGGGGTAAGCAAAGGAAAAAGGTCCACAAAGATGGAAAAGAAGGAAAAGAAAGGCCGCCTCCAGGGAAAATGTTAAGAATATTAATAAAGCAAAATAAATCCAAATGAATAAAGGAAAGACCAATTCATGGATCAAATTCACTTCTGCCATTGTAGCATTTTGGTGAAATAAGAATCCGATTACCGTTGGACAGCACGGATTAAAAAAATCTCCCACTTTATGGTCATCAGTACTGCACCTAGCTTTCTTACGCTTGGCAGCAGCAGAACAGCCACCTTTTGGGAAACGTACAACATATCAACAGTATGGGATCAAGTCACTTATAACCACTCGTTTGCAGCTATTGCTTCAGCTCTTATCATCTTGGCATTATTAAAAGGAGCATCCACACTTGAAAGTCACACTTCTGTCTGTTCTCATTAAGCTTAAAAAGCAGCACCTTGAGATTCTTGAAGTCAAAGAAATTGGAATAAAATCTCCTTTTTAGTTCCTTTCTCTCAATGTCTGACTCTTTCAATAGGAGGTTCAACTTCTTCACAAGGTTACTGCGGTAATAAAGGGCTATACGTAGCGTGAAGTGCCTTGAGATCATTGTAGGAAGATAATCTGACTGTGCAGACCAAACTTGTCTCCCTGCTGTCCTTTGGTGCACAGAAGTAATCAGTTACTGCAGCTCTGCACCAGTAGCAAATGCTTGTTAGGCTGCTCTGAGCTAGGTCAGCCCAGCTAAGGCAGTTCTACCCCTCCTAGGCATAGTCTGGTCCCTGCACTCATACCTGGTTTTCTGGAAAGACCCTTATGCAACTTCTGGCCTTTTTAAAAGGTGTTAATTTTAAAAGTCAACAAGCTCCCTTTAGTCCTTTCTAGTCTTCATGACAGCGCTCAACACCTGACAGCTTTGGGGTTACGTTTAAACATTAAATTCCATGGAAAAATCTAGAAAACAATTCTAAGATTTTCAGACATAGAAAACAAAATACTCAAATAACACACTGCCTCCGTCTCTGTTCACTGGCATATGCAGCACAGCTGATAGGACTTAAAACATCCTCCAGACAGCCAAATTCCCAGGAGCTGTGTTTGCTAATGCCATTGATCAATGGACCAGCAGAATTGGGAGAATGCTGTCCTGTTTTACAAGGATGCCAAATAGAGAAGGAAAACAACTCGTAGCTAACACTTTCGTATTTCTTTTCAGTATGTCAGATGGAAATGCTCATTTAATAAATAGATGATTTTTTTGTTTGATTTTTTAGAAGTAAAGCTCTGTTTGGGATCCATCTCCTCATTTCCATATGAGTCACAGTAAGATGCAAAGCACCAGAAGCACACAGTGGGCTGCAAACTGCAGGTGCCGAGTTAATCCCCAACCCATTGTGATTCCTTTTGCTGTTATGTCTGTTGCTCCCAAGAGATTTTTAACAGGGCAGGCAGAACGGCTGATGCTGCAGGGATACAGAGAAGTATATATGGACAGTGGGCCTTGAAGCCCTTTATGTTTATTTAACAGCTTATTATTATTTATTTATTTGAGTTAGTTTCGGGGTTTTTTGTGTTTGGTTGTTGAGGGTTTTTTATTATTTTTTTTTAATAATGCAAATGTTTGGGGAAAAATGCCTTGTCTGATATTTTTGCTTTCGAAACCCAGTAAAAAAAAATGTGTGTGGGGGCTGTTTCATGACTGTATTTTTAACCTGCACATAGAAAAATTGAGAGGCGAATTTGCACTTCAAACTATAGCTGGAACCCAACCACCCACGTACAGCAATAATAAAACATCAAAAGGCCTGTGAAAGATGCTGGCGCATGTATATATGTTTAAAAAGTGCATAAAATGAAGAAATCGGTAACAGACAACTAACGTTCTTTTCTAGCTGGAGTATTAGTTATAATAAGCAAAGCACATGACTTTGATAGTCTTTACCCCAAACTCAGCTGTGGTGACATGGTATAAATGGTAATATTCAGGTTGCTAAACAAAAACATATCTTCTCACAGAAAAGGTAATATGGAAAGATGCAAACATTACCCAGCCTTATTAATTCTATTTGGCCTGAAAATTGTCTTGTGCTCTGGGGAATATATTAAGATATTAAAGTGAAAGTTCTGAAAATGCATAATGAAAACATTAGCACCACATTATTTGTGATTTCAAGGCTCATCTCTGTTGTGCTGGACACAGCAGAAGCTTATTGTTGGCTTCTGCTGGGGTAAGGTGGCTGCAGGAGAGGTTCCACACAAAGGATTCATTTTGCCATGGCAGCGTAATAGGGAAAGGTAAACTTCTGCAGGGCGGGCTGGCAGAGCGGTCGCCTCGTGCAAAGGAACCACAGTGCTGCAGAGACATCCCTGCACAACCTCATCTTCTCAGTCTACCATGGAAATTCCTTGACAGTATGGGCTGGCACAGTTAAATATTTGGAAGTTTAGAGGCCAAAATCTCCCTTGGGAAAGCCCAGGGGAGACTGATGCTGAATAAACCTCCAGAAGCTTTTATGCACCAAAGCCACTTTTGTCTTCCATGGGATAGCAGTTTGTCTTTCCTGGGTCTCTCTGGAAACCCAAATGTGCTGGGCTGAAGCCCTGGGTGTCGCAAGCTGTCTGCCCTCCCTTCACACTGAGCAGTGGTGTCCCAGCGTCCCAGGGATGACTCTTTTTGGTGTTCAGCCACTGCTGAAGTACATTGCCGATAATGGAAGCTCTGACCTGAGTTTCTTTTTTAACTTTCCATTTGATAGGGTTCCATTTTGTTTTGCAGTCAGCAGAAGTACAGGGTATTAAAATAAAGGCTGGGAGTGTTGGCAAAATCCTGTACAGTGAGCTGTGCCCCAGCACCTGAGCTCTCATTTTGAGCTAGATCTGTTATCTGACATGAAATTGGAAATACCAGCCTTCATTTGACAAGCTTTTCTTTGGTAGGGGAACAAAGGTACTGAATATCTATACAGCTGATACTCATTGCTATTTTTATATCAAAGCTTCCTTATCTACTTGGCAAGTTATTCAGGGATTTTCTCTCTCTCCTAGGTGCCCCAGCAATGTGTTTGTTGTAATCTCTCACATACCCTCATTACACTTTTTGCTCCACATTAATAAGAAATAAAGAAGTCAGGTTGCATTAGTTCTCTTATCTTGGCCAGCTCCTGTCTGAATTCCTCCCCAAAATGTTAAATGTCCTTTTTTCTCTTGACTTTTTTGTTTCCCTTTCCTACGAGCTTTTCTCCTCCACTCTGTGCTCACTGAATCTCTGCTCTGTGACCTGAAATGACCTCCCCAGAGCTTTTGACAAAATGATTAAATAAGCTGTTGTGAACATTCATACGTGCATGTATACATAAGCATTGTTCTTATAGATATAAATACACTTCTGCTTAGGTTTTAATCCTTTCCTCACTGTTAAATCTCCTCTAACCCTCTCCCCCACCTTTTTGTGCAAGTGGGTTTGCTTTATCTGTCCCAACAGATGATGTGAGCTATGATAGCCTCTTGTCAGCCCTTCTGCCAATATCTACCAGCTGCAGTCAGATCTATTCTGCTTGCCTGCAAAGGCCAACTGTGGTGCTTTCTCTTGTCTCTGCTGTTAAAATGATGACTTCAAACTTGCAAGAAAGATGTAGGCAGAAGCTGTGATATTTGGATTTGGGCTCAGGTTTTAAGACCTAGTATAATGATAGGTTGCAAGTAAAATAGGAATTTAGGGAACTCTCATTTCTAATAATCAAGAAGCATTTAGTTTTGCACCATCTTCTTTTCTAAGACACAACTTTGTTTCCAATTGATCATTTATCAGTCTTTCAGTTACTGTTTAACAAGCATTAGCTTTTGTAATGAGATGGGGAGCACTGCTGAGAGCCCTGTGACTCCTTTGCGAAATGTTAACACTTTTCAGTCTCAAAAGAACAAAATAAAAGTGATGGCATGCTTTTTTTTTTGTAATATACAACAGTATTTCCAGATGCCTCTGGCACAATTACATGAAACATGTTACCAAAGTAGAAAATAGCATCTGTGCTGCAGACTGGTGTGTCGGGCATGGTCCCTGCATGCCAGGGTCTCCCGCAGGAGGAAGCCAGATCAGGTGGGCACAGAAGGAGCAGTGCTGGCCCTGCCTCACCTGGATGAATATCCTAAAAGTTCTCTGAAACACCTCAGGATGCATTGTTCTATCATGCCGTGGATACCAGGGAGTTTTGGTAAGGTGTTGATGCAAAATATTATGGGATGCCAGTCTCCTTGCCTACAGTACTGCTTTTTGAGTCACATTTTACAAGCCCAAAAGGGGATGTAAGTGATGCTGTAAACCCCACCATCTACGTAAAACAGCTGTTGTATAACACAAAAAGTACAACTTATCTCCAGCTTCCAAAGACAATTCCATAATCTACTGCTCCGTGGGTGCCTGAGATGCCACAAGATAACAGGGAGGAGCTGCAGAGACTCAGAGCTGCATGGGAGCTCCAGGAGACTCAGAAGAAATGGAGGGGCTGCGCAGAGCATGAACTGAATGTCCTATCACCTGCTGGCATTGGAGAGACCAGCCTGCAAGTGAAAAAGGCAGCTTTAAGCCTTTAAGTCAGTGATTTCTGTTTCCTGAAACAACTCCTCCAAAATGGAGGGGTTTTGGTTTCCTTCTTATGGTCTCTGTTATCAGTTTTTATTGGGTATGTTCTCTGCTCCTTATGAGCAGGAAAGGGTGGGAATAGAAACGAAACTGTTGTTTCTGAGCCTGTGGCCTTAGTCAGTCAGGTTTCTACATCGCTCTCTGCCTATTCACTTTCAGGTCTTCTAAAAAGAATGCACTTGGCTAGGGCTCAGAGTAAAATATTCTCACCTACGTTGCTGATGCTCTGGCATAGCCTCCAGCCTCCTGCAGTGAGTTGTGTCTGATGTGGCTTCGATCCACAATAGATCTCCAATCTCGATTCAGCTGCTCTCCATTTTCTTTTAAACGGCAAGTCAATAACCACCATTCCTGGAAGGATTTTCTTTCATATGTATGCTAAAATTATGCTTTCAGCCAGGGACTTCTGTGCATATGTGCTGTGAAAGGGAAAAAGGGGACAGTGATTGCAACATGATGGAAATTTTCTCCCCCTTTTCAAGCTGTGCAGGAATGTGCTGCCTTGCAGGAATAGTGCTGTCTAATGCTAGACGGTATGTTGGGTTGAAGGGGTGTACAACTGTTACTTTCTGTCCATGTGTAAAGGAAGATGCCAACCTTAACATATTTTTCCATATGCAACTTCTACATTTGTCCATCAGCTGTGAGAAAATTGGATATAATATGACTTTTCTGATCTTTCTGCTGTGCTTATGTATGTTATATAGATCCTGACCTTCATTTCCAAACATAATCTGTGCAGACTGTACCTTTGTTACAGTTTTAGTAGTTGCTGTAAGCTGCCTAAGCATGTAATCTCATTTAAGTCCTGCCACTTATCCGTGTGTACTGCTTCTGAAGATACTACTGCTGTCTCTTAATGTATCATAAAATTGCATTTACATTAAAATAGAAATTTGTTGCTATCCACCTTAGACTTCTGTGCTTAGTAACACTCTGAGTGAAAGCTTACGCTGTTGGGAGAGAAACAAGCTGGGGCACACTTTGTGCTCATGGGTGTAAGGCTGCCTTCTGAGGATGGCAGTTTTTATTTCTCAGGACTTTCCTGGGTCGTTTCTCACTAGGGGCACATGTTTAGTAGCAAAAGCCCAATCTCCAGATAAGGGAGAGACTCATTCCAAGCCCTCTGTACAAGAGAATAGACAAAACAAGTGGTTTGAAGAGTCCAGATTTGTTAGTACTGTACTGAGGTTGCTGGGCCATTTCCTTCTCATGTAAATATAAACACTGATGGAAAATGGAAACATCTGCAAGAACTACAGATCAGGAACTTAAACTGTCACCTTGTTTGGCTTCATGTTCCCCTTTTCCAACAGAGAAGGAAGGGCCGCATCATGGATGCTAACAAGCTAAATGTCAGGTTAAGGGAGAAAAATGAGTGAATTAATATTTGTGTATGTACAGGAGAGGCGCTCTTGTCCAATTTGCCTATGGCATTCTTTGCTCTTGAGATGAATTTTAAATAACAGGAAGTAATTCCTACTTGGGCTTTCCATAAATGATGATTTATATCTTTTTTCCTCAAGTCAGTTCCTGTGATATATCAATATTTGTGCAGATACATCCACTATAGATGATACATGGGGTTTTTATTAAAAATGGATTCTTGATATAACCATTTTCTAGAAGTTGTCATGTCCTTCCATAAATCTCCCGCTGCTCCATCCAGTTTTTCCCTATTTAACAAGCTATTTTATTTAATAAAAATATTTGCAAACATTCTGGACATTTTTGTTAAATAGTTAAGAGATAGTAATAGACGAATTCATTTTTATATCATTTAAATGTCAACACATGGGTGCGAGTTTTAGACTTAGCTCTAAAGGAAGCAACAAGTCTGGCAGTGGATTTGAACTTGCAAATAACTTGCACAAATAACCAGAACTGCAAGAGTATCTGACAGCCTCAGTCCTGTTGCGGTGGGTATAAATATTTACATGAATGCAAACTCCTGCTTCCTCTTCCCCATCTTTATATTTGACTATTTGGACAGTGTGGGGCTGGAACTAAGAAACATTGAAAGATTAATTCAGCACGACTTTGCTCTTGCCATATATTCCCTTTTGTTAATGGCTGGTGACTGAAGACTGGTTACAGTTGCTGAGCTGGCTTTTTGCCCTTCAGATGTGTGTCAGGCATCGCAATTGGACTTTTGTAAATAGGATACGATCATGTCCAAAGTGTCCTGTTTAATTGTCAGTGGCATCTTACACTTTGTAACTAACAGCACAGGGAGAATGCTTCTTTCTTTCTCATTGCAGGAGATATGAACCGAATCGGATAGGGAAGATATAGAGTACAAGACGTGAGTGCTGGATTTATCCAGTAATATTGAACTGCCTGATTTTTAACTGTGCTATGTAGCTTACAGGTTTATGATAGGGAAAGCAAAAACCAACTAAACAAAAAACTAAATTTAACAAAACCATTCCCTTATTTGAAAACCTAAATGCTTATTTTAAACTGTTAAATTGAACTGGTCCCCAGAAATATTTTGCCTGCATTCTGCTCTGCATTCTACATATCTTAGCTTGACATTTTACATTTGACATAGTTGCACAAATAGATTGCACATGTTTATTCATTTTATCCTGTGAACATAGCGACAGAGTTGATAGAAAAGCATTCTGGTATTGACATGAAATTAGCTCACCAAGCATTTGATTTCTTTTGGAGACTGAATCAAGTAATCCCATTAACAGCACATTCCTACATTAAGTACTAGCCACCAACACCACCTATAAGTGGGGATACAAAAAAACCTCTTGCAACAGAGTTAACGTTTTGCAGACTAGTGTAATACAAATAGCATAGCTTGTATTAGTTGCAAAGGTCATAATTCTGTTTCCTAGGCATGACAGTGATTCCTAGTATAAAAATAAATGCAAAGATATAAATGGTATATTCATGTGACAACCGTGATATTGTATCATTGTCAGAAGAAGACTAATCTTCTTAGAAGAATTAGATGGGGACCTGGCTTGAGATCATTAATAAGACAATAGGAAAGCAATTCTGTTCATAACATAATGCACCTATTCTGGTTTATCACTTCAATGTGTGTGCTGTTAGATAGTTTGCAAGTAGATCTGCTGTTACTGTTCAGTGGGACATGTAACCAGACTTCAATAAAACATTGTTTTACAAGAGCATTGTGGGAATTGGTGAATATACTTTATGCTTTAAATATAAGGAGCACAGTACTCAACTCCACAGCTAAATATGGAAGAACAATCAGTGGCTTGCATCTTTGGTATTTGTTCATATTTTTTACATATCTTTGTATCTTCCTCGCTTCCTATATGCTTTAAAAAGTGCACTCACATTTTGCCATCATTCAAATTGAGGAAATCACAATCTGACTTTGGCTGAAGAATAATAAAATTCTAATGATTTCTCAAGATCATAGCAATTTTCCCAAATCAATGCTTAAACAGATGAGGTTAGAAAACCCTAAGCTTTTTGGTTATAAGAGACTGGACGCTGTACAATCTAAATATTTTCCATTAAAATGTACCCACATGTTTATTTGGAACATTTACTGGTGCTTCCAAGATGCTTAGAAAAATTTTCATTCACTAAAATCAGGTTTTCTATAAAGAATGCCTTAGTTTATTTGAAAGTAAATCTTGGGAAAGTTTATGAGATGCCTACCTCCTATCTCAGAAAATGAAAAATGGGTCTTCGAAAATACTCCAATGTTAGTCTTTCATAGAAAGCTGCTTTTTGACACTTGCATTCTGTCTTTCTGTATTCCTTCTCTTTTACAGGGGTATTGTTAGAAGATCTCCATATTATGCTTCTCTATACAGTTAAAATCGGATAGTTAAGTGGTAACTTTAACATTCAACATTTACTTCTCAGTCTTATGTGATACGTAAAAGAACTGGCTTCCTGTTTTCATTAATTCTGTTTACCCCGTTATTTCCAACTCTATATTAACTAGTGAGATCAAATAATTTCTGTAACATTATTTTAAGGCATTGATAGCCTAATTTGGAACTCAGAAGTCATACCCAGTTCTGCATCAACCTCTTGTATGAATGCTGAAGTAATTGGATTACCCTGTAATCACATAAATCAATGACATCATGAATTCCAGTCAACAAGAACAGAGTACAACTGGCCAAGTTAGCTCCTTGCTAGACTGAGGCAGTAAAATAAATGCCACCACACAAAAAGATCATCTTGAAACATGTTTCTAGAAAGCAAGACCCAGGCACTTTTTGCCTCCCACAGGTCCCAATTGCCTTTATCTTCAGGAAAAAAAATGAAGCCTCAGATCTGCTTGTACTGGGCAATCTTCTGAATAGCTCTGAGTAAGTAGACTCTGCAGGGTTGTGAGCTCATGTTACTTAGTTTGAGGAAGATATGGAATATTCTCTCTTAGCCTGAGGAAAGAAGTAAAGGAAAGAAAGACAACAGAGCAGCATTCGGTGGTTCAGAAAGCTCTTGTGAGTCCCTGGGTACATCTGTGCTATATAACAGATAGTGATAATAAATGCTCATGCTGGCAGGTGGACATCCATACCCAGATCTGGAAGAAAGGCTCTTTTTACTTTCACACTGCTTCTCTCAAGTTGAAGGTCTCTGCAGCACTACTAGCCCACGTGGTCCAAGTCAGGCAGGTACTGGGGAGCAGGCCTTCTCATTTGCTTGTCTCCCTTCCAATCCTGAGGAGTCAGAACTTTGGTCAGTATTGCACGTGTGGGTTATGTGGAACACTCCTTGGCTCTGCGTCCTTATAGAACACATAAGAGAGAAAATCAAATCACATAAATAAGAAAAAATTACTTCTAGAATATGTAAATTTGATATTCAGCTAGAGGCTGGAGTACTATATTTTTTTGTAGAGAATAGCTCATTTATAAAACCTCAAATCACTGCTGGACGTAAAGCAAAGCAGCATTAAATGCTTCTGAACTTCCTCTTCTTTTGGCTTTTGCTAATTTGCAAGTGATCACTAAAATCAAGTCAGGGTCATTCTGCCTCCTTCCCAGCTGAGATGCTGGAATAGAAACAGGTGGCAGATGGCTTCTGGCCAGCCATGGGTGTGAGGGCCAGAAGTCTCTGCTCTGCCCCTAGATCTTGGGCTGTCCATCAGATAGTGTCCGTAGCGAGCAGACTTGCAAAGCATTTTGAAAAGGAGTCATTGAAAGGAGCAGGGCATTCAGTATTCAAAGGATGGCTTTTGTGACTTGGGAAGTTTCTCACTGATAATCATCATGAAGTTTTAGCTTCTTTTCTTTCAAAGGTAACAGAGGAAGAGCTAAAATATATTGTAAATTGAAGTAAAGAACAAGTCTCCAGATTCTTCGTAGGATAGGTATTGCTGTTGTGCATGGGGTAGAATGCACTGTACTTTCATTTTTCTCAGTACATGAGCCTTCAATAAAGAACAGGAATATGTCTTAAAAGTATTGCATTTGCTTCAGGAAAGCTGGATGTAGCAATACCAGAATATATACTGCAGGCTGTTAAAGAGCTTCTTCATTGAAACTGGCAGTCACATTGGGAACCAGCTGTTGGCTGTAGGTAGATCATTTTAAAGTATTTTTTTAAGAAGCTAGAGGATAATCCTGAATTTCTATAGCACAAGCCAAGGTAATTCCCTGAGTAGTCTAACCAAGGAAATTGCACAGGCTCTTGACACAGTACTACCAGATGTGATACAGCTTTTGCCTGTGATCTTTTGTACTGGAGGAAAAAAGGAAAGGAAATGTAAAAAAATCTGAGTGTAGGTATTGTAATCAGTACACAGGATGTGAAAGAAGAAACAGAATAGAGTATGTTCAGTTACACTCTCAGGAAATAGTAAAAACTCTCTGGTTTACTTCTGTCTATAAAGGTGCTCTATTCCAGCTGGCCATCATAATGATAAAATACATTCTATGTGATCATGGGCAAGTTCTCCCTGTGTGTTCAGCAAATCCCTCTGAGCCTCTATTTTATAGTACAGTTGTATTTATCTACCTAAAAGGTTGTAAGGAGACTCTGAGGTCTTGGTATGGAACTCGTTGTAGAAAGCCAAAATATTATTCTGCAATCCAAGAATAAAACCTAACTTCCAACTCCCTGAGTGTTAGTAGCTGAGAAAACTTTACCAGGTGAATGACATTGAAGTGATGTGAACATAATTTCGCTGATAGAGTATGTAAGCTACCAGCTTTGCGGTTTGAGAAGGATTTAAACCAGGAAAGTACCAGCTTCTATTCCAGTCGGTATAAGATGAAAGCTGAAAATGATCTATGCCTTTCAGATAAACCACTGTATGTAATATTGTGTGTTTCAAGTAACCACTATTCACAGCTTTGGCAGATGAAAATAGGGCACCCTAAACTTTATATGTAATATATTCCACAATTTTTGTCTGTTAAGACAAATGACTAGATGGCAGACCGCGGTAAAATAAGTAACGTTGAAATATATCTTGTTATTAGTTGCACATTTGATGCGCAGTAGTCAATGTCTGGTTTTGCACAAGAGACTTTGAACTCTTCTATTACACTGTCATGCCAAGAACCAGTGCTGGATCGTACAAGTGCTTTGGAATTAATAGTATTTAAAAAATCAATGATAAAAATCAGTAGCAATTACAAATGTTAGAAAGAGTCTAGATAGAGATGATGCAAAATAAAATATAACATGAATTTGATTTTCTGGCAAGGGACTCTGTTGCTTGCTCTGAGAAGCGTTTTTTGTGTCTGGTTTTGTATGCTTTGATCAGGTGTGATGCAGTCAGGAGTGTTGCTGTATATATGATACTATAAATAAGAGCAGGTGTTATGCAGTCAGGAGTGCTATTGATTATAGGATACTATATTTATGGATGTGATTGCAACACAGAACTGAAATAAATAAAGGAAGTTCATACCTCAAATCTGCTTTTTAGTACAGTAAGCTCCAGCTTTGGCAGACGCTCTGCAACTGCTTGTTTATTTTTATTCACATTTTTGAAGAATTAGATTCCCTAACGAAAGTATTAAAGACTTTTCCTTAAGTAGCACCTTGAATAGCTTCCCTTTGCCCCCAGTTCATTCATGTCAGCTCTTGGTGACTCTATCCCTGTAACTTCCATGTTTGTACCTCATGGAAATAAAACAGACCGTCCAGTAGAAGTGGCTGGAGTTACAGTTGGTTTTGCACGCTGTAGCAGGCACATGGGTAGGAGTGCTTCCTAAAGGCCAGGGTTTCTCAAAATGCTACACATAACAAGCAACCTAGAGAGAGAGAGAGATAAAAACCCAGTCTGTAGATGGTGCATGGTTCAAGAACTTGCTGGGGCTGACAGTGCTGGCCACAGAATTCCCTCTGTGCTGAAACCAAGGTTGCCAAGAGGCTCTTCAGCACCAAGAGTTGCCTCTTTCATTTTAAAAAGCATCCAACTTGTATCCTGACACCGCTTCAGTAATGAGAAAACTCAAAATAATTGCACTCTCCTCTCCCCCCCCTTCCTGATTGTCCTACACTAACTGTGAATTACAGAGCAGGAGATGTCCTACACTAACTGTGAATTACAGAGCAGGAGAGGTGAGTGCTCCATGATGAAGGGAATTTTGCCTGTTTTTCTTCTTACTTGACCACAAGAATGTAAAAATACTAGTGGCCATTGTTGCATACTGCCTACCTCTGCCCCAGTAAGTCCCTAAAGCAAAACAATATTGTTTGGTTGGTTGGTTGTTAGTTTTCTCTTGATCAGTTCCAGGGTCAATTCCAGTGCATAAGAGTGTCCATATAGGCACCCATTTTACATTACTGAAAGGAATGAGGGTAAATGGGCTGTACAATTTTTAATTTTTGTTATGAAGGTGCCAGGAGCAGAAGAGATTTTTTTTCTTCAGAAAGAGGTAGCCTTCAATAATCATTTAACAAGTGCCAGTCTCACAGTGGGGCCTGTGTTTTCTGCCTCCCCTCATTTACTGTGAGACAGGTAAGTCAGGGCAAGTTACAGAGGTTTTTTTTTTACATCTAACTCCTTTTTCTGACTGATCATCTATAAACTGTCATTCCTCTGTTCTCTTGCCCAGTGCCTGTAGGAGAGAAGAAATCAGGGCTAAGCCATTATATGGAACACTTTCTCTGTCTCCTCTCACCTTGCTGCTGGCTGGTAATTGGAGCTGCAAAGCCTCACCTGGGAGTACCACTGAGCTCGAGCATCCTTTAGAAACCCCATAGGTTCTATGTAGTTAGGGGCAGCACACTACTTTCCTGCCCCTTCCTCAGGAAGGTAATATCCTCAAGCCCATTTTAGGAGCACTCTGCCATGTGCTGATTCAAAACATTGTAAGGACATGTTCTACAAACCTCTTAGTCAAATTTATGGATAACCACGGTAGCATTTGCTAGAGCAGCTGAGAAGTTTTTCTTTGCCCTCTACCCTTTAAAGTGTCAGACCGCAGTGAGACAGGGAGGGAGATAACTCCATTCATTCTGAGAAGTTAGTGGACAGCCTATGCGAGACACCATCCTGGTTTCCAGCACAAAACTTGATCTTCAAAGCCTTTCCAGGAAGTTGCTCAAGCTGATGGCACTGGAATACAAAACAGTTTAAAACGTAGTCAAGGCTATTTTCCTTACCAGGTGGTAGACAGTGATTTGTATGCAGCTGTAGAGATCATCACTCTGTAGATTTAATGAAATCCTGTTATTTTACTAAATCTTAAATGAAACAAATCAGCTTTTTTACTTGTCAGCTTGAGGGGAGATGACCTAAATCTGAAGGGACTAAGTACTGCAAAATTTACTCCAAGTAGGATCATTCACCAAAATAGTTAGGGAATAGTTTGTTTTAAAGATGTAGTCTAAGTAAATACTAAACTTATTGTTAGAAAGCTTGTTTATTTAGATATGATTTCTCATAGAAGTCTAATGCTTGTACATGACTAAGACATAGTATCCTCAATATTTCATATAAAAATAGCTCTGTGGAAGAATAAATTAAGAACAGTATAATAAAGTAATCTTCATTTGCATGTGCTAATTAATTTCTACTTTATCCCATCAACATTTGATAGTAGTGGCCTTATTAGCAGGATAGTCTTATTAGCATATACTCTGAAACTAAACACTGAACAAACTCAGTGAAGGTCACCATTTTTCCTTTGAATTACCAAGGTTAATTATAAAATTAATTAGGTTAATTTGCAACTTTAATTAGGAGAACTTACCTTCTTTAGGTTTTGACACAGAATCTGGATCTGCAGTGAAAGATTTTGCCTTCTGTACTAAGCCTAGTGGTTTTGTGACATCCCTCTTGAAAACATTTCCAGGTTTTTTCCTACTTAAGTGATGTCAGATTACTGAATTTAAAGTGAGGACTGCTTATTTGTTTTATCTTGCCTTTATGCTTTTCCAGCTCCAATTCTATAACGAAAACTGGATTTATAAAATAATGTAACAACTTAACAGGAAACAGGTTAAGAATTCATTGGCTTGTGTTCTTTTCATGTACTGCCTGTTATAGTTACAATTATAATCTAGAGAATCGACATCAGGCATTGGTACCTTTATTTCCATTTATTTCAGTCCATGTTACCTTTATTTCTGCTTATGTTCAATAGCCTTGCTTTTTCCCATAATTATCCTAAAGTTTGCTCTTTGGCTCTTATAAATAAAATAAGGAATACCTGAGAACATTTATTTTGCTTAAATTTTCTTTTGCTGTCTGGAACATACTCAAAGTGCTACTATAGCTTGATCCCAAATGACTTGAGGCCCCAGCAACATAGATGTGTGCAGGCTAAGCACAGACATTCTCCTCAAGAACTTGCAGGCTAAATAAACATGGGTTAATTGGCAAATACAAAAAGATCTGGAGAACAAATAATTATTCCATTTACTAGTGGGTAACAGAAGTTTTAATTGATTTGCCCTCTGTGACAAATCTGTACCTGAATCAAGAATTTAATCTTAGTCTGAAATTCACTGCCTTAAGGAGAAGAACATCTTATTTCAGCTGTAATATGACCCTTTCCTGATTAAACAGACTGAGAGAGCATTAGTAGTTAACTTCTGCAACCTTCTGTCTCTTAGCAATTAACAGAGAGACTAATTCTGCAAGGTAGGGAAGGCTTTCTGGGTGGCAGCAACCATTTTCTCTTTCCTTTCATGGCCGAGGAGTTTGAGGTATTGTCTGCTTAAATGTGAGAAATCAAAGTGCCAGGTCAAATAGGCAAGGATTAGTAGTGGTTTACATCCACATCATAACAGGTAATTAACTTGTTGGACTCCACTTTGTCTTTGGGGAGTATAAAGACATCCTGAAGTGACAGCTTCTGAAGGAAATTTCTGGTTGATCTCCATTTACTCTGATTATCCTACTTGATTTCTCTGCTCACACCTTTCATTTCATTATTATTTCAGACATAGCTTTCCTTTACTTCTCCGTATTTTCAAAACATTCTAAATTGTCTCTAACAGCAATACCTCAATAGGGCAAGTGCTAACCCTAACCATCTTCCTCTTCCGTGCAGATCCAGTCTTCAGAACCTGACTAATGCTTTACTGCAGTCACAGTCATCAACCTGAAAGGGATGCATGCCACTTCTCAATACTGTACATGCAACTCATCTCTCAGCTGGACCTTTTATGAGCATGATTATTAGCCCCTAAATCAGAAACCAGTTCAGAGAAGAAAAATGGACTCTCTTCTAGCACGATTGGGAGTGCATAGCCCTCCAAAACCTGACTCATTCTCTGCAAAGGCCTTGTCAAGCTGTACCTTGGTGAATAACTTCTCTTGTTTAAACTGTTGCATCCATTATAGGAGCACAATGGCTTTTTTTCATTTTAGCCTGACTGACAGGCAGCTAGTATGCTCATCAAACTCAATGAACTCAGTGCTTCTATATGAAGATCCATGTGACAGCAACCATGAATCCCGTCAGTGTAACAAAAGTCACTAAAATATTTAATATTCTCCCTTAAGCATGAAAGGCAGTCTAGAAGGTATCAGCATTTCTTCTGGGGTATTTGCTTAACAGAATATAGATCTAAGTAAATATAGGTTTTTTACTTATCTTAAGGTTATCCGAGACAGGGACTTTCAATATTCATAATTTCCATATCAGAAGGTTTTTTTTTTATTTTAAAATATGAGTTTTATATATATTGAAGCAAAATCACAAAAAAGAAAGAAATTTAAACAGAACTCTTAAAATTTCCTTTTTCCCTCTTCTTTTCTCATCAGCTTTTACCATATGCAGAGACTTTTCTTTTAATTAAATGATCATGTCTTAGGTAGTCTTTAGCTATTGAACAGCCTGTTTTACCTCTGTCTGCTATTTTGCGTCTTCTTATTATTTTCTGCTTTAATGTCATCATTCTATATTTGCATTCCTGTTCCTTCCTGTGGTTTCTCAACTGTGATGTCTTCAACACATGAAAATCCAGTGCATTGCTCCTTGTCTATTAGAAACTATATATGCTATTACCTTTCAGTATTAGAAGAAGGCATGTAAAATTCAAATATTTGTTACTTCATCTGAGATGAAGACCAAATAAATACCTCCATGAGTATGCCCTTGCATTTCATTGCCCTTGGCTATGGGTAGTAATAAAAGACAGAGCAAGTTGTTTTCTTTTGTGAGCAATAGTCAAGAATGTCATGGTCAATAAAATGCAGCAAAATGACAGGTACTTGCTTGAAATTTTGCTGGGGAGTATCTCAGATCTACCTTTCTTTATACAGCAGTGACAGCCTGTATTATCTATGCCAAAAGCTCAAGTAATCTCTAGGTGTCACCTGAGGAATTAAAACTGAGGGGGGCTACATAGCGTTTTGATCCTAATTGTTCTGCTGACCTATTTCCTTTGGCTGGTGGAGATTAGGATACACTGGCACACCATGTAATCATAGGACTCTGCCTGTGCAGTACATGTCGGAGAAAAGAAGCTTACATTTTTCTTTTAATAAGTGAAACTTGTTTAAGCATGTACACTCCTGGCTTGTCAGCTCCCTGCTGCTGTGGCTTAGCTTTTGTGCCTTGCCTCATCCTCAGATGAGTCCTGAAGGTTGCTTGCTTACACACCAAGCAAATGCTTTAAGTGTTTCTTAGCAGAATGGGAACCCTTCTGCTAAATAGATGTGTAACACTTTAGACTATAGCTAGAGGTGGTCAAATAATAATTTCAGTCATTGCTTTATCCTCACGTTAAGTACTTAGCAAGAGCCTTGAGGTTTGGAAATATTCTTGCCAGGACACTCACTTCTTGCCATGTTCAAAATGCTTCTGAAGGGAGTAAGCAAAGCACTTCCAAAAGCATCCTAAAAAACCCAGCAAAAATGAACATTTTTTGTTACTTATGGAATTGCACTGGATATATTCCCCATCTACAGATATAGAGAGTCATGACCACAGTAATACTGCTATGGATCAAATATGAACATATTGACAAGAAAAGGGACGCCTCCAGCATCAATTTACAGTGACAGAAACTTAGAACAGATTGGGGTTTGACTGGGAGTGAAGATAAACCAGGTGGCTTTGTTTAGCCATGGCTGGGCACAACCATATGTCTCTGTGGCACTGCTCACTCTGCAAACATGACTGAATTAATGTGGCAGTGTTCACATGTATGACCAATTGAACAACATTGTGAATGAATACATTGAGTGTATAAGCCTCCCAATCATAGGCAACTTATATGTTTTCTCTTGTAATTAAACCTGTGTTTTATAGTTTATTAACTTGCTGTGCCCACAGAGAAGTGCATTTGAAGGCAAAACCACCAAGAATTACAACTGTGCAGCTAGAGTGCTTTCTTTTTAAATGCAAGTCAAGGTAATTCTGCAAATGGACAGTGCCTTCTCATTGAAAATTTAATCACTCTCTTCATGGAGTTGATAGCTTGAGCAGAGCTAACATCTCCGTGCAGTTATGCTTTCATCTTGGAATGCTGCAGCTTAGTATGCAAGAACAGCAGAAATGAGTACAGTAACTTTGGCAATTATCACAATATTTATTGTGCTTCATATGGGCAAGACTGGTTTATATGGGCTGCAAGTGGCTTGAAGGAATAACCTACTAAATTTCCTTTCCCCTGATGCTAATTCTGGATCAATGTAGCAGACAAAAGGAGCTCTACTACAACAGTATCCTGCATTCATTCTTTAGGCAGCTTTAAGCTCAAGTTTGCTTCAGGGTACCTTCAGCTGGTAGCAGATACTGCACTAGAACATCAGTTTTCCATAAATTCAGTCAGCCATTTCCTCTTTTACTGGATTTTACTGAGAAATGATGACTCACAAGTATCAATGATTTCCTCTGTACAATGAATATTCTCCGTTCTTTTGAATAGGTATTTAAAGTCGGAAGTTGTTAGGAAATTTTACACTGTTTTCCCTAAATTACCATGTCCTAAAGCCTGTAAGAATTTTTCTCTGTGTGAGATACATTGCAAAAATACAGACATTTGCATGACATTCAGCGTCCTTTTTACTATCTCCTCTTGGCTGGCTGCCTTCAGCTACTTTTCTTTATGACTATTAAAGTCTTCAGGTCTTTTGTCATTTCACTCACAGTCTAAGAACTAAGACTGCAGCCTTGTTTGAGGGAGCATCAGGAATCAAATGCAGAATGCTTGTCAATTAGCGTCCCTTGAGCAATACACAGAGCTTGTTTATTGGTATCATGCTAGTTTTGAGGAATCTTAACCAAGGTGATGGCCTTATTTTTCTGTACAAACACATTCAAGAAAGCAAGTTATATTGGAAATACAGTAGACTGACAGAACATGAGTGAAAAAAGCCCAGACAACCTGAGTCTATGGGTGGGAGAGGGGAAGGTAAAGCAACACAAGTCACCCTAAGCCTGTGGAAACCTGGCTATAAGCGTAATGTAGACATGATGGTCAGACCAGTCTGTGCATCTGTTGACAAGTTTGAGGAATAAAAATTGATATCCTTAATCTAAAAAGCATGAGCTTTCATCTGTTAAGGAAAACTGGATGTTTCCAATAGGAAAGAAAAACATACCCCAAAATGCTTAATGGTCACACCAAGAGAGAGGAATTCTAAATAACTTCTGACTAACTCACCAGTATATTGAGAAGAATTTTTATTCTGCAACAGAACCCAGAACAGTTTGTGCTTCTTACTTGTAATAAAACACAATAAGACAACAAATGGTAATTATGTGCACTTCCTTTATATGCAGCCGAGAGATACCTTTAAGTAAAGTACTGCGACAGCTTGCTAATGTAGCACTGTATTTGAATAAATACCTGAAGTGAATAGGTTTATGAAAACTCTCATAAACTGCCAGGTGGATAAAAGGCTATTACGAAAGTACCATAACTTGCTCTTTTTTCTTTTTGTACAAGCTGTTGCTAACCACATCTATAGGTGACTGGATACAGAGAACAGAGGAACACAGGGTGTTTCAAGGAAAAGGGCACTTCCTTTCGTGATATGAATTCACCTAGGCTGCACCAGAATATGAAGACCAAACACCCCAATCAAGACCACAAGACCAATACTTGTGAGTCGTGATTTTGTTTTCAGTAGTTAATCTGGGATTACTAGAACTATAATCTTCCTCATTAGTTTTCTTGGAGGTCATTTGGAGGCCAGTCTTATGCACTATCTGCTGCTAACCAAAACATCAACATCTGAAAGTCTTACCATTCAGTTTTATAGAATTATGTGTTTTAAAAGTTAATTGCTATCATTTACAGGATAAGTTTTATAATTAAAAAAAGATAAAAATCCCAGTATTAAACCTATGTCTTTTATTTGTAAGGATTTGTACTAATTCTGAGGGCAAATAGCACATTACAGCGGCACTGTAATTTTTCCTTTCTTTCTTTCAAAGAAGCCAGCACTGAACCAAGCACCTTTGGCATTTTGGGTTTTTCAGAAATTCAAGAATGATCCCAATCTGATTCTCCCCCCCTTTCCCCCTGGATATCATAGCAATCTTAAAATTTAATGCCTTAAAGTCTCATTATGTTTTTGAGAGAGTGACCGTTTTTCCATTTCATGGTAGCTTACAAAGCAGATAGGTTTTTCTGGAGTGGACTACATGGGGCCAGGTACTTGACCTCTGCAGGACAACATGCTTAGGTAGCTCTGTTAGTGACAAGGTGGCTGGGAGAGTAAGAGCCATGAGGTAGTGCAGCTTCTCCACCTCCTAACGTGCCATTTGCAAGCTCTTTTCCCATGGGCCCAGTCCCAGCACTCTAAAGCTGGAACAACAGTCAAAATATAAGGCAGGTTTTCCTTCAGTTCCCTGTTTTGCGTTCCTCATCTGCTGATTAGACATTTTTGTTCCTGTAACATTTTGTATTTAAAACTCTTCATCCTGGCATGAGATGTTTGTTTCTTATCTAAATGATAGTGGGGCTATGGATGCTCTCGAAAGAACACTGACCTTTAAACGTATGTACAGCATCTGTAGGAAACAGCTGGAAAACATATCAAGTGTTTCTTCAAGTAAAAGTGCAATGTGGTGTTCCCGCAAAGCTTTTTTCAAACCTCTTCACATCAGCAGTGCTATTCATTAAAAGCTGAGAAACCCCCTCTATTGACCTGAATATTCTAACACAGAGAATATAAAGTTGCACAGCTTTCCATAGGTGAAATTGGTAGTGCAAAAAAAAAACCAAAAAGAGATCAATGAACTTTTTACTACTGCTTTTAGCTTTCAAGCACTCATTTGCTAAATAGCCTGCTTTTTAACATCCATTTTTCTCCCTGCTAAATATGTGCTACTAAAAGGACTTCTCCTGACAAATCGTTCCTCAAGCATTTACATACATTAGCTAATTGGTTTGCAGGGGTTAAAGTGAGTGGTTGCTAAATCTCAGAGGGCAGTGGCACACGTCCAGAGGTTCAGATGATTATCCAAAATTTATCCAAACTCATCTCAAACTCCTCTGGCTAAAACCATTATTTTTTGTTTCAGGTTGGCATAAAAGCATCAGGTCTTTCTTGATGCTGCCTTCCAGTTTTCCTTAAGATACTTTCTATATAGACAAATTCTTTTATATACTTTTCAGATTTTATGGGCAAACGATCTAACTAACTGGATGGCACATTGAGAAGGGATTTTGCCCCTGAATTTAGGGCATCGTGTTCTGGACTTGCTTATGTAGCTGTTATATGGCTATGGCAAGGCCCCCATAGCTGGGCATGCTGTCACTATTTTCTGATCCCTTTAGTGCAGCCACTCGAAGAGCATCCACTTAGTTCTGCCGCCTGGCCTCTCACAGGATACAGCTCACGATGTACTTGACCCCTGTATGGAGACTTAAACGAACCAGTCTTAGGAAAGGGGAAGGGTCTATGCATCTGGACAAAAGAACAAGCTCAACACTCTCCATTTCCCATTTCCTCTGGCACATTCTTTCAGCTGAGCTGAATAACCAGCAAGTCGTTCAAAACAGTGCTTTGTTCCCTGAGGCTCCTTTCTCCTTCTCTTAGGAGGATTTGTTTTAACCTTGGCTGGCATTAAGGTAAAACCAACCCCTGTTTCCTAGCTACAAAAGCATTTCTGCGCTCTCTGCGGCTGTGCTTCTGTTTTACTTATCTATCAGGGCCACTCTGGGTGAGCATCCACCTCTTGCCCTTCGCACAGGGCAGCCTCTGATATGGCCAAGGATGTGGCCAGGCTGCCTGGCTCCTGGGGGCAAGTGTGGGTTTGCTGGGAGCCACTGATGTGTCCCTGAGCTAGGTCTGGCTCAGTACATCCCCTGTAGGAGCAAGGGCGGGGAAGCCAGAGCCTGTTTGCTATGCCATGTAAACATGCTCTAAAGCAGAGAGCCCAAGTCGTTTACTCAGTGTGTCAGGCTAGCACCCTTTGTCCCTGCAGCAAAAGTGAGGGTAAAAGACAGTGAAGGATTTGGCTGTCACCTTTAGAAATACACTAGCACTCTCCACTCTTCCCCTGTCCCTGAACTTTGGGATTGTATTTCATCACTATCAGAGTGATCTTTGAAAGTTTAACCTGCAAAATTATGCGCTGTAAATGACAACCATTTTCCTCTCAAGGTGAAAGACTTGGAGATGGAAAGAAAGAGGGAGAAAGAGCGGCCCAGTTTCCATGGCAACCCTGTGAAACTTATATGCTATCAGAAAATATCATTTTCCAAAAAAGACAAAACTCCATGGACAAGTGGTACAGTACATCAGAAAAGGAAATTGCAGCTTTAAAACAAAAAGCTCATTTGCATTTATGGTTCTGAGTTTCATTTCCTAGTTACAAGAACCAATTGTGCACAATTTAGTGGAGAATATGATATTCAACATTTCAGGTGAATAATATAGATGAAGATCAAGTTCAGCCAGAAGTTCGTTGTGACAGACTTGGGTTAGGGGAACACAGGGGTGGATAGATTCTGCTTTAGCCGGGTTAATGCTGTGGTGCCAGAGAAGTTGGCTGGCATTTTACACCCTCTAACAGACCTTGCAAAGTCAGGATCTGCCCCTAACTGCTGAGATTCCTGCCTCAGCTTGCAATTTCAGCATGTAAAGTTATACCTCCTAGATTCCATGTTACCTTTGATATCATCAATCACCAACCATTGTAAGCCACATTGCATAGGAGAGCATTTTATGATGAGCATTAGTGTCGTAATACAGCAAGGCTCATTGTTAATGAAGCATGGAAAAAGAATAAATTCAGCTAATGGGTATATGTGTCAAATTTCAATTGGGGATATGTTGGAAAGTGAAAGAAAGAGACGAGCATACAAATTAAACCTTTGACCTTCAGGATAAAGAGAGAATAGCCTGAGTGAAAAGGGGGATGTTCAGAGATGTTGTCCTTGCTGAATGCCGAAAAGCCTGAGTAGAAAATCTCAAGTGATGTTTTCTTTTTAATTGCCACTATATAAGGAGTGACTCAAAAAAGTGCTGGTTTGATTCAGCCAGTTTATTGACAACTGTATTACTGTTTGTGCTGTTTGCTGCATGGGGGAGATATAAAGATTGTGAGTATTTTATGGTGATGGAAGACAAAATCTCACCTACGTGAAGACCAGGCAGAGAATATTAAAATTTAGCCTTCCCTGCCTGTAAATACTACTGGAAAGAACCTCCTTCTCAAGCTTTTTAGGCTTTCAAACAGGCTTTAGTTGATTCAAATTGTGCTTTAATACATAACCCAACGATCATGGTTTCTGAATGCAAATAAACCATATTGGGAGGGTTTGCAGCAGGAGCACAGCTGAGCAAGCTGCAAGGTTCGGACACGGTCCAAGGCACCTGGGAATTGCTAGTTTACATTTGTTTCCATACCAAAGTGAGCAATGGTTCAGACATGCAGCAGTGGGTTCATACAGGTGCATGCGTGAGATTTAATATCAGTTGCTCTACTAAAACAATGTTGGTTCAATTCAGCTTGACATTAATAGAGCAAAATTGCCATTAAAGGCATATACATCAGGGTTTAATTTAACTCATTTGTCTGCATAAGGAGTAGAGGTCTCTATTTCCAGAGTACTGTGGCTTTTGGAGAAACTGGTAAGACATGAACCCAGGCAAGAGTCTGCCTCCAAGAGGGAGCCTCAAGTACTTTTGTCCTTGCAAAAGCTAACTTGCTGATGCCTTTCTGCCTTGTTGACTGCTAGAGAAAGGTGATTCCCTGGATGTTTGTCCAAAGGAACTTGGCTGCTTCCATACCCATGAGCCCCCATGGATGACTGCTCACCCCTTGCTCCCAGCCCAGTGAGACACCTCAAAATCTCTTGTCCTGGGCACAGTGTCCAGGGCAAGGCATGAGGGCAGTGGATCAAACACACCAGGCAGACATTTTACGATGCTTTTGTGATAGATGTAAGTTTGTGTTTCAGTTGTAGTCTTGGCGCAGCTCTTCTGCGTGATGCACACCTGAGAACAGTGCTAGGACAGGCACTTCTGCATATGCCCTGTTATATGCCAGGAAGCAAGTTGCCACTCTATGCTTGCCAGCCTTTATCAGTGGCTACCTTTAAGTGCCAAAAATAGTTGTTCATTTGGCCCAGAGATCAAATTTATATAGGTTTCATGGTATAGTCTTCAGTTTTTGCTATGGGTTTTAATTTCCCACAAGAGTTCATCGTTTTGAGGATCTCTTTTATTTTTATATTGCTTTCCCTGATCACAAAAGCTTCTGGTCCTTGATGTGCAAGGCTTTCCTCTCATATTCAGATGTCTCTTCTGTCATACCAGGGAGGCCACCTGCTCTATTGGTGTACGCAGGCAATTTCAGATTTGAACATGGTATGGTACCCTAGTTTGAGGCAAATTCAGTGTAGGAGGCAAGATTATACTGTTATCTACTGTAACAGTATTTACTGCATTGTAAAACCTTGAAAGGTATGAAAGAAAGGAGGAATCTGTATGTCTTGGGGACACTTCAGTGTCAAGCAACCCCAGGCTCACCAGGAGGAGCTCATGCAGGCCTGGGAAGATCTTTATACCCTCCGGCCAGGTCTTTCACCTGTAGGGTTTGGTTTCCATTGACAGATGTTAAGCAGAGTTTTCAAACACCACAATCCCTATATGATGAATACTGGATTTGTAGTAAGTATATGTAAATGACTGCTATCAAAAGGGTATCCTACACGGAAAAATGCGTTTCTTTCTTCAAATTTAAATGGACTTGTGCAAAGCGTTCGACACTGTCCCACATGACATCCTTGTCTCTAAATTGGAGAGACATCAATTTGATGGGTGGACCACTCAGTGGACAAAGAACTGGCGGGATGGCCGCACATAAAGAGTTGTGGTCAATGGCTCCATGTCTGGCTGGAGACCACTAACGAGTGGTGTCCCTCAGGGATCGGTGTTGGGACCGGTCTTGTTCAACATCTTTGTCGGTGACATGGACAGTGGGATTGAGTGCGCCCTCAGCAAGTTTGCCGATGACACCAAGCTGTGTGGTTCGGTTGATACGCCAGAGGGAAGGGATGCCATCCAGAGGGACCTTGACACGCTTGTGAGGTGGGCTGATGCCAACCTTATGAAGTTTAACCATGCCAAGTGCAAGGTCCTACACCTGGGTCGGAGCAATCCCAGGCACAGCTGCAGGTTGGGCAGAGAAGAGATTCAGAGCAGCCCTGCAGAGAAGGACTTGGGGGTGTTGGTCGATGAGAAAATGAACATGAGCCGGCTGCAGTGTGCACTCGCAGCCCAGAAAGCCAACTGTATCCTGGGCTGCATCAAAAGGAGCGTGACCAGCAGGTGGAAGGAGGTGATCCTGCCCCTCTACTCTGCTCTCGTGAGACCTCACTTGGAGCATTGTGTGCAGTTCTGGTGTCCTCAACATCAAAAGGACATGGAACTGTTGGAACAAGTCCAGAGGAGGGCCACGAGGATGATCAGGGGACTGGAGCACCTCCCGTATGAAGACAGGCTGAGAAAGTTGGGGCTGTTCAGCCTGGAGAAGAGAAGGCTGCATGGAGACCTCATAGCAGCCTTCCAGTATCTGAAGGGGGCCTACAAGGATGCTGGGGAGGGACTCTTCATCAGGGACGGTAGTGACAGGACAAGGGGTAACGGGTTCAAACTTAAACAGGAGAAGTTTAGATTGGATATAAGGAAGAAATTCTTTACTGTGAGGGTGGTGAGGCACTGGAATGGGTTGCCCAGGGAGGTTGTGAATGCTCCATCCTTGGTGGTGTTCAAGGCCAGGTTGGATGAGGCCTTGGGTGGCATGGTTTAGTGTGAGGTGTCCCTGCCCATGGCAGGGGGGTTGGAACTGGATGATCTTAAGGTCCTTTCCAACCCTAACTATTCTATGATTCTATAAAAGCTTATGAAAAGACTAGAGAAATGTTGAATTTATCCTTTGCTCAGAATTACTAACATTTTTCTTAGTAATTTTTTTCCCTGTGACAAGTAGCTCAGAAATATTGGCATGATTATTCTTAGCATTTGATAACGGGAGTATGGAAAGCAAATTATCCTGTTAAGCCATATGACATCACTTCTGCTTCATGGCTGAATGATGTATGTCCCTGTAAGTAGATAAAACAGGAGTGTTTTAAACGACAAAATTTGCTTTGACAAATCCTGCAGACTGAAAACTTAAATTCTCCCTCTTCCCCTCTGGCAGTGCATATTTTCTTCTTTGGTACTTTTATTCAACAGTTAGTAAATATTTTCAGTAGAGTAGCTTCTCTGGTATAGTGAACATCTACATGTTTATTTCCAGCTATATTTATTGGTTTTAATAGCATAAGTAGGTCACATTATTGTTATTGGATAAATTTTGTACTGCAGAAAGATATTTCCAGTGTTAATATTCTCATTTACAGGCTGGAGAAGAAGGAATCTTATGTGAACTTCCTCCAATATTTACTTTGAGCTTCTGTTTAAATGAATATTCTTGCCAGAAAACTTACTCAACAGCATATTTGGAGAATACAAATATGAAAGGAAAGAACAACAATGAATTGAATTATATTTCTTCATCAGGCAAAAATTCATCAAGCTTTGTGTGAAATGAAGGAAGCTGAAAACTGTCTATACAGATATTTTCAGAACATAGTCACAGTCAAATCAATTCTATCAATCTCAAATATTAAAAATAAAAATCTTTATATTTATTGGGATTTCATTCATGATTTTAATCATCAGTTTTCTCATTTTTTAGTCACAGTACATTTTAGGGTTTTAATTTGCACTGGTGATTTTGAACCATATGAAAAATGTAGGCATGTTTTTGAACTTTTAAGACCAACCTGACAACTAATAGAGGCTTTCTTTAAAAAAATCCAATCTCATAAGCTGCACTGCAATGCTCAGATACTACAAAGGGCCTTAGATACATCTGTGGCCAGATATAGCAGGTTTGCACTGGGAAATGAGGTCTCCAGTTTCTTGTCTGGCTCATACCATCACAGGACCTGGCATAATGATGCAGCTAGCAAAGCAGGTGGGTGACCCAACATTGTACTAACACGGAGTTTCTGGAGTAGCTCCTTGGGAGGTGAGTATTGCAGAGTTTGCACCGACCCTCTGTACTGTTCTGCCTGCATTGACATTCACCAGTGGGGAATTTGTTTCTCTTTGGACAGATTCTTTCCAAATATGTTCAAGCTTCACATAACTCTTTTTCCTTTCCACGAACAGAGGTGATTGGCTGAGTACCGCAGGCTTGGTCCTGCCAGGCAAAGTGTTCACAGCTATGATACTTCTTTCCAAAATCACTGAGGGACATCTTGACCCACATCTGCATCCCAAGTGAGGATGGAGATCTGCCCTCCTTGCCAGCTATGGATCTCCTTGCAGATTAGAAACAATATCTAATGCAATATAAATCCGAGTGGTGTCACCAGACATAGACACATTCCTCAGTACATTAGAAGGAGGAGTTGGGTGAGTATGAGAAAAAATTAGACTCCTTTAAGTCCGGATATGTGCACTACACCAAGAGTTCAGTGAGAGACAAAGAAAGTCAAACAGATCAAATGCAGTAATCTGTGGCCAAGACAAAGACTTAAGCACATTGTATATATGTTTGCATTTTGCAACCCTAACATTGCCTCTGCTGAGCAGTTTTTAAAGTTACATCAGAGAAGAGGATGAGTGTGGCTATCTTCAGGTATAAAATATAGGTCTTTGGAAATTTAAAAGGCAGAAAAAATTAGAAGTATGGAGTCTTTCTAACACTCAAGGAATTTTTCAGGACATTTTTCTATTTGAAGCAATATAGATTTCTACAATACATTGTTAGGAGAATGTCATAAAACATAGATTAACGATTGCATTTTCATCCTTTTGATGTGCCACTTAATGAAGTCTATGCTCTTTCATACTTGACATCAAAAAGGCAATCACTGGAATTCTTCACATATACATCAAATGACTTTTTGTGTTAATAGGTATAATCATCTAGGCAAAAGAAGGTTGCTTTTATATCAACTGCTTTACAGCTGATTTGATATAGACTGTCTAGTACTAGTATTTACTCACTAGAGTAAAAATAAAATGAAAATGAATGTTCTGCAGCCCCTGACCATTCTGCTTCCCAATCCCAAATGAAAGGGAACAAGATCTCCTTTTCTGGAAGTTAGATTGAATTTGTAATTTAAAGTATAAATGCCTAGTTATCTCTGGTACCAGTGAAAGGTGGTAACTAAAGGTAGTGGAATATGTTAAAACTAATGAAAGCAGTGTTAAGAGTCAGGCTTATTCTCTCATTGCTCTGTCAATGCTAGCATTTCTGTAGCTCTGAAACATGTAAAGGAGAGAGGCTGATCCTGGACACCTGGACACCAGCATGGACTGAACTTACATAGTCCATTGCTTTCACTCCTCTGAGCTTTTCCATTCCCTGTGACCTCTCAAATGAGAATAAAGCATGGTTTACTGATGAGACATGAAATAGGATCCGTCTTGTTTGTTTGTCAACATGTGGTCACAGCAATTTGACTGTGTTAAACACATCTCGTATTTGAACATTCAGTAACACTGCAGTTATTCTTATCCATTATTTAGCTGTTCTGTTGGTATTTAAAAAGAAAGATCATTCTCCCAATCTATTCTGTGCAGTAAGTAGCACTGACTGGGAGAATGGCTATGCCTTAAAATGCTTAATGGCTAGTCATTAAAAGACTTCATTGCTAATGGTCACCATCAGACTATTCACATCATAGACTGACAGGTCCAAAGCAAACCTTCATGATACCAAAAGCATACTGGTTTTACTGGAATCATATCTACAGTTTCTTTGAGCCTCTATACATGCTTTTAATCATGTAAAGCATACTTTTACTTATCAGCTGTCCTGGCTTAAGCAGTAGCAGTCATTTGTCTCCTACTTAGTAGCTGATGCAGTTCTGTGGTTTTGACTTTCAGCCTGGGAACAGCGCTGATAACACCGATGTTTTCAGTTGTTGCTCAGTAATGTTTACTCTGACCAAGGACTTTGTGAGTCTCATGCTCTGCCGGTGAGGAGGGTAGGCCGGGAGGAAGCAGAGACAGGACACCTGACCCAAACTAGCCAAAGAGGTATTCCATACCACAGCACGTCATGCCCTGTATATAAACTGGGGGCAGTTACTCGGAAGGGCTAGATCACTGCTTGGGTAGGGCTGGGTATCAGTCGGTGGGTGGTGAGCAGTTGCATTCTCTTCCCTTGTTATTTCCCTTATCATTATTATTATTGGTGGTAGCAGCAGTGGTTTGTGTTATACCTTAGTTACTGGACAGCTTTTATCTCAACCCGTGGGAGGTACATTCTTTTGATTCTCCTCCCCATCCCTCCGGGAGCAAGGGGAGGAAGGGGTGGAAGTGAGCGAGCGGCTGCGTGGTTCTGAGTTACCGGCTGGGCTTAAACCATGACATCAGCATTTGTAGCTTTCATTTATTCAATGTCCTCCTCTTTATAGGGTCCTGCATTTAATACTTCCAGCTCTTCTGATTGTGTCTATAAAGTGAATGCAATTACTCTGAAAGCACTTAGCAAAAAATTTGCTAGATAGGAGGTTGAAAAGATTTTCACACCACAGGTAACGTGAGCAAGTTTTGACTTGCAGAACAAATTACCTCCTAGGAAGATAAGTACATTACCTGGCTCTGCTGTTAAAATGGCTTCATTTCACTTGAGAACCAGGAACATACTGGTGTCTCAGTTCAGAGAAGTTTTGCAACTTTTTTCACTGATTATACCCTTGCGCTGGCACAGACAGGTATCAGTATTAGGAGAACATAGAGAAACTTCCTTCTTTTGAAATCTTTGTTCCCATTGCCTTCAAGCAGCATTTTTAGCTGTTATCTGCAACTGCAAGGTCATTGAGCTTTTGGGTTTGCACACAATTAGTATTGTTCCTTCATGGGACTAAGTTATTTACCATCAAGCCATTGCCTTTGACTTCTTTCCATGTTTGCTGCTGTTGAAGTATTAATCTCTTCCATTTCTGTGGGTTTCAATGTGGTCTGAACAAGTCCCAGCAGACAGCAGTGTCATTTAAAAGGGTTGAGAATTTGTATGAAGAAAGCTTTCCACTATATATTCTTAAAATTTATGCTATATTTTAAGACTATTCATTTAAACACAATATAGGTAAATTGCAGGATGTCTTCCAAAATATAATCTGTAATAACAACTATGGGTTTCAACATTCATCCCTACATGTTTCTGCATTTTATCAACCTGTCTTTCTCTGTGCCATCGAGTCATTTAGTGCTTAGATTCTAAAGACATTTCAGAAGACTTGAAGAATTGTTTAGATTTTCTTTTTTTTTTTTAATAAAGAATGAGATAGAAAGCTTTGTTTTGTTTTTTGGGGGAATGGGAAGAAGTGTGATCTCCAGTCTCTTTATAATGATTTGATATGCAAAAGCTCTTTTAAAATTCTTTTTATTGCTCATCTCCTGTGGCAGGCTCAGCTGAAGCAGTTCTCTAAAGCAACAAAGGATAATCCTACGTACTGCTTTGCAGATACATAATTTTTCTGAACTAAGATGAAGCCTGGCTTGCATAGAACTGCATACAAGCGGGTAAGCACAACCACTAGTGCTGGTAGGGAATTTGTTCCTGCTGTTATTCCAGGAAACATAACAATACTTTTTCTTTTCCTGTCTTTTTTTTCTCTTTTTATGTGCATTACATTAATACACACCTATTTGTCACTGATTAATTGCTAATCTGTAACCGCAGCTTCAGGTCCTAACTACTAACTTCCCAAGATGGTAACAGCAAGGGGGTATATAGCAAAAAAAACCCCCTTTGAACCATTTGTAAATAAGGCAGATGATTTTTTAATTATTGCTGGAGTATATGTTGTGCAGTTTTCTTAAATCTAGCTTCACCAGTACCATACCAGTAGACTTTATATATATATAATTTATATATATTAATAAAGTTTAATGTAAGATATTCTGAAATGTTAAGCTGAAAACTAATGCTAGTTACAGTGTTCAAAGCTTTGAGCTAGAAGCCCATTTTTCCTGTGGACCTTAAACTGACAGGTAGCTTTGCAAGAGTTTTTAAATATATCTTTGAAGATTTAAAAATAGTTTTATACTAGAAGGCAAATATACAGTAGCTCCTGTGAAGCTTATCTTTCAATTGGCAATAAGTAGTGTATGGCGCAGGGATTTTTGATATAGTTTGGCCTATTTATTCTGTTATACCTGAATGAATTGCTTTAACCTGCTATTGAGATGAGCTCCCACTCTGGAAGGTCATTATATGGTAACAAATTATCATCTTCTCTTATCCTAGCTACTGAAACACAGCTTTCTCAGTCTGCAGTGATATTAATAGGGGTCTGTGGTGAGAGGTCAGTGGGGGGAGCGCTTCAGGCGAGGGTCTGTAATCTGTGAGGCAAGAACAGTCAGCGGACCTTTCCTTTCAACAGAGAGGCAGCTATCTCCTGGGAGGTTGCCATGTCTCTATCACACAGTAGACTTTAAAACGTATCTTTTTCCTGTGACTTTCTACTGCTGACTTCATTGGGAAAGGTGACATTCAAAGCTTCGTATAATTTTCTATAATTTTGTTTGTGATATTTTCCTCCACCTCTCTTCCCCTTATTTATTTTTTAATATGCATTATATACGGATATTCTCTGGGGCAAAGCAGGTTTAAGAGAAAAGCATGGGTTTGTTGTTTATTTTTGATCTGGGAGATTATATCGTTGAACAATCATATAGAATTATAATGAGCTCTAATTGAAAACCTTGCTTGCCCTATGTTTAACTTTCTAAGTATAAATGAATAGTCAGTGAATAAGATGTCTAGCTTGAATTGCATTGAAAAATTAGCTGAATCTTGGGGAGCCAGATCCCTGGATTGTGTATTGGTTGAAGTTTGTCATTATTCAATGTAGGTAAAATAGCTTTTATTTAATATGTATCCAGAAAAAGTCTGTGGCATTAAGAAATGCCAACTAATAGTAGATAACTGAAGGGGAAATGTATGTGACTTCCTTTCACACAAAACTCTTCAAATGCTGGCAATAACACAGTAATTCTGATAAATAAGCCAAAGTACAATTACTGAGCAATGGGATGGTTACCTACCGCCTGAAGGCATAATTCTGAGACAAATGCACATTGACTTCAACAACCGATAAGATGGCAATCTACACAGCAGAAAACACCCTCCCTCCCCCTTCTCTTTACAATGTTACTTGTTTGTTTGTTATCATTAATCTTTTGCATTATATGGAAAAAGTTGTTCTAGTGGAGGTAAAACACCTTAGAAATTACCTACCATTTCTTTTTCACAAGTAAAAGCTCTTTGTCCTAATAGAATACCTTTGTACAAAATGCCTTCTGTCTAACAGATGAGCTACAACCCACCTGGATCCATGGGGCTCCATTTTCAAGGAGAAGGCCAAAGGAAATTTCTGTCAGTGATATGACCGAGCTGGCTGCAGAGGTCTTGCAGTAGCTGAAGCTCACTAGGTTTCTTCTGTTCTGAGTTAAGCAACTGTATCTGATTTAGGAAATAGGCTGGAGAGAAAACATAAATCATGTTCAGGTCGTTTAGATATCACCTATAAATGTAGTTAATTTTATACAGGTTAAACATGGTTTTAAATTGCCAGGAAACTAGATGATATATAAAACAGGTCTTCAAGAAAATAACGTTACAGTAAATTGTACTTTTGATTATAATTAAGCTATATATAAACTACACAATGAGGCAAGTCATGCCCATATTGAACTGTTGAGTTACATGTCAAGCCTGCTATTATTCCTTCTTTATTCTTGATTCCCTTATTTTCTACATAATTCTATCATTTGCCGCTTTAAAAATGTTATTTTCTACATAGAAAAAAATATCATAAAGGTCAAAAAAAAGTATTATTATGAGCATATACTGCACATAAACTGAACTATTTGTACTGTCCTTCCAGTATTGCAGAATCACAGCAGGATCAAGTTTTAAAGGTTAGAGGTGCATGGATTGACATTCTCCATTTTCATTCATTCTCATTGCATAAGAATGAATGAGATCTTTATCTTTAGAAAGTGTTAGAGGACAGGGGAAAGGGCTGGTCACTGCAACCACTCTGCAATTACTCCTGGCAAGCTCTGTGCATCCTGGTAGATAGAAGCTTGATTGTCATAATGCTGTGCGGCTATTTATGTGATCAAGATTAAAGGCATGTTTTAACAGACATGTGGTTTCTGATCTTGCTCATTAAAATGAAACAATAGCTTCCCCCCCCCCCCCCCCCCGGTGATATTTTAATAGGATGGAAATCATGAGAATGAGCAATCATGTTTGGAGCAGGTGCTTAGCATCATTACCCTGTATTAGGAAATGTAAAGACAAGATACATAAAAATGAACCTCTGGTGTCACGTCATCTAGTAAACAAAAATAATTTCACTCCTGTCAATTGAGCTCAACGAACATCAAACTAGTGCAAATGAGAAAAGAATTAGACCCTGAGACTATGCAAAAGAAGAGATAGCGAAATGTATTATATTTCATTAAATTAATTTTGTATTTCCCCAAACTACTCTTATTGGTACCAAGTACACTGAATGTATTTTAAATATAAATATAATCAAATGATGAACCAGAGTACAATTCATTTGTGTAAAGCCATAAGTTAGAACTTGTTTTCTCTGCTGAGACTGGCATTTGCCATGTGCCTAAATGAAAGAGAAATGATGATAGGATTACCAAAGAAAGCAGTAGCAAAATATGCACAGCTAGAAGACCTTACATTAAGGAATTATTACACAACAGCAACATACACTGAAAATCCTTGCTACTTCTGCTTAGAACAATGTGCATTCTACAAGGATACACCATAACTCTGGAATGCCAAAACCAAGTTATGTTCTTGCTGAATGAAATTCAAAGACTACAATCCTTAAATCACTTTGATGTGTTGTGGTTTTCAGCCAGTCAGCAAGTCAGCCATGCAGTTTATATTCCCCCCCCTCCCCCGGAGGGATGGGAAGGAGAATCAAAAGAATGTAACTCCAATGGGTTGAGATAAAAACAGTCCAGTAACTAAGGTATAACACAAATCACTGCTGCTACAACCAATAATAACAATAATAATAATAGAAATAACAAGGGAAGCGAATATGATACCACCCGCCGAAAACAAGCCCGACAGAGCAGAGAGCGTGTAACATTTCCAGGTAACTCCCAGTTACATCCCCGGGCATGACGTGTTGTGGTATGGAATACCTCTTTGGTTAGTTTGGGTCAGGGGTCCTGTCCCTGCTTCCTCCTGGCTTCTCCTCCTCCCTGGCAGAGCATGAGACTCACAAAGTCCTTGGCCAGACCAAACATTCTGACCAGCAACTGAAAACATCGGCTTTATCAGAACTGGCCCCAGGCCGAAAGTCAAAACCACAGCGCTGCACCAGCTACTAAGAAGGAGAAAAATGACTGCTACTGCTGAACCCAGGACATGATGTAAAAACCATCATCATACAGAACTTTTTACTCATAGATTGGGTCTCAGTTTCAGTGCATCTGTACGAATGTTCCTGATTATTGCTTACTTAACTGAATGTAAATTTATATTTGACATATGTACATAGTCAACACATATAAACTTTACATTTATAAATAGCTTCTTAGTCTCACAGCCTTTAACAATCTTTTGAAAAACACTGGTCAGAAACTACTAGCCAAACAATTAATTGTTTTTCTGTGGTAAATGGAAGCCTTAACACATTTTGCTGGTTTTTAATCAGAAACTGTTTCCAAATAAAGGATTCTTGTGCAAACTTTGTGCTCCCTAAGAAATCAATCTTCATTGAAAATGATCAAGTAAATGTACATATGCTGTGAAATCCATGTTGATTAGAAGTTAAAGTGCTTTTCCATGTGAAAAGCTGCACCCCAGATTAGTTTGACATGCAAAAACGTTCCCCATCACTTTCCCAATCAAGAACTGCTTGGGCAAGATGGCGCTAACTCAACAACTTTTCTCTCAAAATGGGGTTTTGACTGTGTAGGTTCAATTGCAGCCTCACACAAGGGTTTTTTTTCCACTCATACTCTCA
This sequence comes from Psittacula echo, assembly GCF_963264785.1. Taxonomy (NCBI): domain Eukaryota; kingdom Metazoa; phylum Chordata; class Aves; order Psittaciformes; family Psittacidae; genus Psittacula; species Psittacula echo. Next base: position 76,048,226 of record NC_137743.1, read on the forward strand.
TGACAAGGTGCTAGACCAATTGCTGCAATTAGGAATTCAACACATTCTAACTTTGGAAAGAAAACAGCATTCTTTCAGTGCAAACCTTTACTTGGGAAAAAACATTCACATTAAGCTATAATTCCCAGAAGACTTTGAGAGAACATTTTAAAGCTGGCAAAGCAGAGATAAATGCAAAGTAAAGAAAGCACTTTGAAAGCACGTTTCAAGCAAAACATTTCAAAGTACTACCAATAAAAAAGCCAATAAAGACTTCCTCTACCACATCCCTTCACTATTGTAAACCTGGGCAAATACTTTGTCTTAAAAAAGAAACCCAAACCCAATCCTCCTCTGAGGAGTCACCATCCAAGGAATCCTAATAGTAGCTGTCTAGGGTTCAAGAGTTTAGGTGAAGAGTTAAGGAAATCCAGTGGTTGCTGACTCACTTCAGATAAAGGTAGTCGCAAATGACCTGAACAAGGTTCTGCTGAACAAAATGAGGAAAAGTCACAGAAGGGGGCTGAAGCAGGTTCTGTTTCCTAATGTCACAACTGGTGGGACAAAGTTAACTTTCTCTTGGTTTTGAAGCTATTGGTAACGGGAAGAAAAGCCAGCAAAATATATATACCTCTTGCTAATCAGAGGGGTGAAGATGGTATCTGAAAATATGAGAAAGAAAGGCTAAAGAACAAGCTGGAAGGCAGATGGAGGGAAGACCTTTCATTGGGACAGATGCTCTGGCCTTTGAAAGTCATGTTTTGTCCTCAGATGCTGTATGGCTCTGTGCAATGGCGAGGTCTTCCAAGGAGATCAGTAAGCAACACAAAAATTACTAACTTGGGAAACCATGAATATTTTAAAAAGCATTGCTAGAGAGCCTTTTTTTTTAATTGTGTTCCCATGACTGATAGGATTATCTCCTCTAAGTCTACTTTTGCAGTTATACACCACAACATTAATAGTAGGCAAAAAGTGGCATCCTTCACACAAGATGCACTTTCATGCTGTTCTAACTACCATCATAGTAAGACTTCATCGAAGTTAAAATAGCATTCCATAAATGAGGCTAAATCAACCAAGAAGTCATTCTTCTGTTATCTTAAAGGTACTATCTCAAAGGTACAAGTTCAGCTAGGGTATTAATCAGGTATTTTGCAATCTGCTAAGTGGTAGTCTATAACCATCAGAAGATATAGTCTGCCTCTAAACCTGGTAGGATCACAGTACTAATGATTCTGGGACTTCCAAGGGAGGGGAAGATGGCTGGATTCTGTAGATAAGTCTAGTTTCTAAATGCATTATCCAGAGAACCTCTATTTTTAGGAAAGGCAAAATGAAGTTGGGATTTTTCAGGGCTGTCCAAAAGTGCTTGGAGATACTGCTTCCATTGGCACACAAAAGCTGAAGGAAATAATGGCTGTCACAGGACAATATTTCGTGAATAAGATAGCTGTTTGTGTTGTATAGCTGCTTTCAGTGTTGCTTTCCAAATGCAAGTGTCTGTGCAGGGTGCTGACGGTTGAAATCTGTTTGCGTAATAATAGATTTCTCCCTCTTCAATATGCAGGAACAGTGAGGTACAAATCTTAGTTTCACGGATCTTGGGTGTTGCAACAGTGAGTACAACATCTCTAAAATCCCACTGAGACAGATCTCAATTCCTTATTTCCCCAGGTAGAAGACACACTGCACCTAAAGTATTTATGTAGGAGACTTACTTAATCAATGGACATGCTGGATAAATATCAAAGGACTTCAGATCTAGTTCTTATTGTTGGTTGCTGCTGAAACACAGAGAAACACCCTTTTAAAGGGGAAAACAGGGAATCCTCAGGATGAAATCCCTTTGGATTTTTTGCCTCAAGGTAGAGTTTAGCACGATCACTTTCATGTGAAGACAGCTGCATAAGGTTGGTTTTCTCCCATATCTAGAACTAGCTTGATGAAAGGAATTATTGATTACTGATGAAATTATAATACCAGGCTAAATGTAATTTATTCCAAAGATAGCTATGCCATGAATGAACAAAAACATTACTATACCTGAAATTTACAGCATAATGTAAAAAGTAAAACTTAAGCTCAGGACAGTTTTGCAAAGTATTTGAAGATAATTTTTGACAGATTAGTCTATGAAAATTCTGGGATTCCATTTTTAATATTGTGTTGTTATGAAGCCTATATTTGGTTGGAATATAGGAAAGAATTAGCACTGCAAACAGATTGATTGTTAATCAGCCTAACAGAAGTGTGGGGCCATGCAGAGCAGGGCCATCTGCAAAGCCCAAGGCGGGGATTTGAGTGAGCTCCCCAGGCTGGCACCAGGGAGCCCTGGAATGGGAGCCCCAGGATGTAAGCTGTTCAGAAGAGGGTAGTGGTGGTGTGTGTGGGGGTAAGTCAGTCCTGAAAGGGAGAGAACTGCAGCTGACTTGCTGTCACAGTGGTTCTGGGGGAAATTTGCAGGTTTTATAAGAAGCACAAGACAGTCAAATGGAGTTCAAAAAGATTGAGGAACTGGAAGCAGCAGAGATGACACTTATATGCCACACAGAAACTTAGCATGGAAATTTTTGCATATGACTTTTACTTCTCTGAAAATAAAGGCTGGTAATGAAACTGTGGACGTGAGCTAAATGATCCCAGTGTGAAAGGGCTTCTATAAAACGATATCTCCTTTTGTTGGCTGCTTCTAACCAGCACTTTGGAAACACATAAACAATTTACAGCAACAAAGGGCTTTTCTTTTTCTCTTTTTTTCCCCTGACCTGAATGCAATTATTGCTGCATTTAGTTTACGGTTCTCCTTTTGCAAAAAAAAAAAAGATAAAAAATCAATGATGATCAGAGCAGAGGACATGTGGAGCCAAAGGAGATAAGTGACAGATGGTCACTGAATGACCACACAAAGTCATAACATCAGAAATCCAGGAAAAGACTCTGGTCCGGGGAATGAATAGCATGGTGCAGTTTCCAAAACTTAAGTAGGTACTTTTGAAACATAACTCTAACATCACTCTGAAGTGTTTTTAAAACTCCTCAGTATTGTACCTGTGGGTGAAGCTATTTTTTTGTGTTGGCGGTGATTTCAGGAACGAATTTTGGCAAGCTCAGCTGAGTTCCCTCATTGCACAGTACATGGTAATGTTCATTATGATTATATCAACTACTATCCATTCTGTGCAGAATTTAATTTGTTCTAATTTTGAAATTAATTCAAACTCCTTAATAACCGGGTGCGTTCTGGAACCACATTTTTCTTTTGCAATTAGTTTGTCACTCCTTGGTGGTTAATTTTTTAGATTTTGTGCAAAACCCTCACTGCATTTTACACTACTGTTTTGTGAATGGAAAATATTTAGCAGCGCAATATTATATTAAATAATATAATTATATCTATTATAATATAATTATTCTATTATTTTTTTTTTTTGTTAAAGACCAAGAAACCACAACAATGGACCATAAGGATCCCTGAGATCGCTCCTTGCTTTGCTCTTGAAGAAGCAGAATACTTTTTCAACCTCCAGAACTGAAGCTCTGGAGAGTTTTGAGTGTTAAAAGTTTCTAATCTTTTATTCTGCTTTACTTATCCGGCAATACATATTCATGAGGAAGGTCATTATAGCAGCACTCAGTAGTGTGGCTCCAGTTTCGAGCAGTGGCACTCAACACTTAACAGCCAAACTCACAGAAGAGCATTGCAGAACTGAACGCTCAGGTAGTTAGAGGAAAGCAATTCTCTGAAACCAAATGAACACAAAAAGATTTCACTTACATTATTGGGCTACCGGGGGGGGGGGGGAAGGGGGGGAAGAGATTTCTAATTGATTTGAATCTGTCTTCCTGCAGGTTTTAAAATGCCGTTTTGCCTTGAGAGTGCTCTGGCAGGGTGCTGCAGAATGTATTTTACAGACGCGAGAGGAGTGCTGCACAGGGCAAGTGAGGATGGTGGGCTGAATGTCACGGATTCAACAGCCTGGTCACCAAATTTGAGTGAAGAGTGGACTGAAAAACAGTGCAAGGATTAGGTTTGTTCTGCTGCAGTTGGGGTCTGTGACTACTTGAGGTCTTGATGACAGACTTGATGTCACCAAAAAACTTTTGGTGCAAAGTAAACTAACAACCAAATTAGTAAAAATTAGATGCAGAAGTGAGAATTTAGGGGAAGCTTGTGAAGTCTCCCTCAGAGTGCCTTGAGCTGGAAGGAACTCTGCATGTTCTGGAGTTATCTCAAACCTGTCCACTGGTTCCAAATGTGGGCACATACAAACACATTAGGCCATTCCTCCTGTAAACTACATTTCTCAAATACCTGAAAACCCATTCATCTTTGAGTACCCTGCCTCACATCAGTCTCATTACAGTGTAAAACTATTTTTCAAGTGTTTTATAACACCGTATGTAGAGTACTTAAAACTGATATATGCTTACTAAAATGTTGCTGGCATTCAAATATGTGTATTTGTTAGTATTTCTCAAATCAAACGTTTAATTCAGATTATTACTGCCTATATCAATATCAATGCATTTCAATGTATGTAATCATGCAGGTGTTTGGATAAGTGGGTGGCCGTAAATATAATATATGACCAACATATTTCTATGCCATGAACTGGATACTATTTTCTTATAAACTGTGTTTTACCAGAGCATTAGTTTAACTCGTTAGATTCAAATACTTATGCATGTATTAGCAGCAAAACATAACATGGCAAGACAAAGTGAAGTATCCCTGTCCCCCAGCTGAGTTTGCCCCTCTTTATCTCTAGTCCTTGCTTGCTAACTTATCTCCTTTTCTCTTTCATGTTCTGCAGGTATGACCTTGAATGCAACCTGCAGCATGGAGGAGGAAGACCATTTCCACTCATTCTCATGTATTTATACCTCAACAGGAGGAGAAAACAACGCTAACATGAGACGTGTTGGTGACACAATGCAGTTTCTGCAAGTGACTACAGAAGGAAGGGAAAAGAAAAAAACCCCACAGCAGTAACGAGTCCCTTGTATGCAGGTCTGGTTTGCTAGGGTCTAAACAGAGATCTCATTCCTGCTGCCCTAAAACCTTATGGATTCTGGAGGAATCCTACCTCCTCTTGGTACCCATTTCTCATTTTGGGATGGGGGTGATCAATTCCGGGTCCTGAGTGTTTCTCCCTTTCTTTAGCATCATCTTTTATCTTCACTCTTCTGTCGGACTGGTTGTTCCTGCACTGCAGTCAGGGTCTCCCACCTTTTTATTTCAGTGATTACAAGGTGAGATTTCATTGCATTCTTATCACCGTTGTGATCCTGAAGACAGCTTCTGTACCTTCCCTGCACTTATCTGTATTCTGCCCATGATATTGGCCTAAAAAATTGTTTCTTCTGCTCTGAATATCACCTTCCCTGCTCCTGAGTCTGTGCCAAGCGACTGTGTCTGACACATCCCCTCTCAGCCTCCCTTACCCATCCCTGGCATTGGCTGGCTCACTGTAGGGATAACTCAAGTGCATCTGGAGGTCTCCCACTGGCACCACGGAGCCGTGTCCATGCCGCAAACCTCACAGTTGCCACCGGCAAACTTTGGGCTGCCAAACTCAGAGCTACCCCTGATCACACCCCAGTGCTGCCAGGCATGGGGAGCTCCTTCAGGTCCAGATGGGCCCATGCCAGTGTGATGCGGAGGGTGATTTTACTAACTGCTATTTGCAGCACTTTTGTAATCAGAAAATGGCTTTCTCCTTCCAGTGGTTTTAAAATGGCAATGGAGTTTTAGGTGTTTTTGAAGGAAGAAGTGATTTTCTATAGCTGAGAAGGCTTTCATCAGAATATTCTTGATACTAAACAATGATGCCATTCAGTAGGTTAAAACCACCACCTTCTGGAGACTATTAAAAATTCAGTAACCTTGGCAACAATATAAAAAGTGATACTGGTTTGGTTGTTTAAAATGAGGAACATACACCCTTAGGTGTGTGAACATATTGTTAACAGAACGGTCTAGGTTGTTTTTGTTTTTCAAATGTATGCTTCAAGCCTATATTTCCTCCTCTTGCTTCCTTAAATGTTCCAATATGAGAAAATAACATTTGTCTTCGTATAAAACCTGTCCTACATCACAAAACATCGTCTGATCAGGGAAAAGAAAAAATCTCTCTGAAACAGAACCTGAAAGTGTCCAGAAAGTAGTGCAGGAGCCTATAGACACTCTTTGTCAACTGACTATAAACAAGAAATGAAAGTATGCACTCATGTAATTTTTCAAGGCAAACTGAGTAGTCACTCAGGATTATCTTAATATCACATCCTTTATCCTTGTGTAAAGCTGCTCTGGTCCAGTTGGTGCTTTTCAGTTTAGATTTGCATTTAAAAAAGCTAAAAAGTGCACAAAGAGGTAAATAATATATATTCCAGGTTAGGAATCAAGAATAGAAATATTCTCTTCAAGGCTGAAGCCTGGTATAGCTCCAGAAGCTATGCGGTGTGTTAAGAGGCAAGTTAGTGAGTTCGAACAGTGCTCTTAAACATGGAAATACCCAGGAATAACAGGAAAAAAATGGATAGCCGCGTGCCCCAGCATCCAGCATCACAGAGATCACTGATGCTCCTCACCTCCACACAGCGACTGAAAATATGTCTTACAATTGGCTGCCTGAGTGTTTGTGTGTGCATTTGCTTTTGCAAATTATACCAAAGTATTCCTTTCAGTCATTTAAGGGGCTTGAGGCAGTAAGTTCAGGCCATCTAGCATCAAACCGCAAAAAGTGCTGTATGTTTTCTTTTCTTAAGTTTGTGAAATAATTTGTTCCCCCAAGCTAGTGATAATATGGATTTGGAGCACAGCTTTCCCAGATTTATTTAATAAAAGGTTACTATTTTTCTCCTGGCAGAAACAAGCAGTGAAAAGAAAGCTATTCTCCACACAATGGAAGGTAGGATTATAGAATAAACGCAAGGGAGATAAGAAAGGTGAATCAATTTAAATGACCTTTCTTCAAGCTTCATTGAAACAAATGAATAAGAGGATTTATTCCCAGAAAATAAAGTGGAAATAAGAAAATAATGACTAAATAGCAAATCAAAGGGAAAATTCTAATTATATTGAAAGAGATTTGCTAAGGTTTCTTAGTATCAAATTAAAAATAACTAAGAGTGTGTAAAACGTGTATAAATTAAAGCTCAGCAAACATAATAAACCCACTTGGATAGTTAAGCTGGGAGTAGGATATAGTGCAGTGCTTGCAGCTGAGAAATGGCTTTGCCTGTTTGCACCATTAACCTGCTAAGATTTAGCCTTCCTACCTTATGGATCAACTGTTTTAGAGATTAATTGGATAACTAATCCTATGAAATCCTGGTTTTGCATTTCTCATGTAGGACCGGACTAAATATTCCTTTGCAGAGGTAGGCAAAAAAGCAAGTAAGTGGGGTTTTAATGGATTCACAAACAATAGATGTGGGGCTCAAGGTTCAGAGGGTGGGTTAAAGCCTTGGAATAGTCTGACATTTGATTGCCTGGTTATGCAAAACAGAGTCATCCCTGAGGCAAGTTTCAAGCGTACAGATACCTGCTCCCAGCCAAGGTGGGGAGCATGCGGTGTGTGCCTGGGTGCACCAACACCCCTTGCAGCTCCTGGGCATGTGCCTGGAGCCTTTGCTGCTTCTGGCCGGTTGAACACTACACCTAGGCATGCTGAACATCATCTGCCTTGCAAGGATGGACAGAAATTTATGTGTTTTGGGTTTTTGTCCCAAAAAATTTTTTTCATATGTTTAAAAAAACCCCCTTAATTTAATAAACTGCATATGCAGTTCCTCTGGTGCTTTTTTTGTTTGTTTGTTTAGCTTAAAACTTGTATCTTTGCCTTGTTTTGATATGGCACTCAACCAAATAAACCCATTAATTATATGGTGATAAATTTCTGCCAGCGCTCAGATTCTAGGGTAATAGATTTAAGCAAAGTGATGGAATTTGGCAGTGCTCCTTTACTAGCAAGATTATGTCAGTTGCTCCTAAATCCATTGATCCAGTGAGACAGTAATTAGTTAATTTAATGAGAAACAAAGGATTTTAGCCTGCAGAATTTATAGTACTAACAAGACAGGTTATTATTGGAAGCTATTTCCAATAAAAACACTTAAATCAGCCAAAAAGAATATTGTCCCTGGAATAAAAAAAGGAAGTATCTTTTATTGTATCACCACAGGGTTAGGCTAATGCTAGAAAACACCCTATGCTTACACTGGTGTTGGCTACATTTGCACGGTGCCTGTTTTGTTTTAAGAGCGTTAATATGAATGACCTTCAAGAACATCCTTGTAGGATGAAACCATGTGTATGGATGGGCTTGGGTTTTGTCATTAATTATTTCCCCACCAGTGAGGCAGTTTCTACTGGTGCCAGTTTGCTGTGGCTGCCAAATAGCTGCTAGGGGCAATGTGATGGGCAGAGGAAGCAAGACTGAACGTGAAAAGGCAGATTTGCTTCTCAGCAGAATGTGCCCAAGAAGCACTGGATTTAGCTGAGGGGTTCTGCACAAGGTGAACGCGTAAGAAAACAGTGTTGACCTTGAAGGATGCTGGAGACTGTTTTTGCAATAACTCTAAGCACAATTAATTGTTCTGAAAAGACATCTTAAGGCTGGCATTTAATTTAACTCTACAGAGACATAGCAACTCTGCCAGTAGCAGAAGCAAGCAGAGAAACCAAAACTCTACTCAGCAAAAACAGCAGACCAAATAAAGCCAACTAAATAAAAAACACAGATCACGAGCCTCTGTTTGTTCGCTTGCAGCATATTTTAACCGTGAGCTGTTTTAACTACAAGCTGTAAGGAAAGTTGCTATGGCAAGGGGTTATATTGCTCATCTCTGGAGTTGGCTCTAATTCTGGCTTTCCTCACAAACTTCATGTCTCCTTCTGAGGGTGATATTGCTTGTTCTCCAGCACCCATTTTACAAGTAGTCTGAACACTTCACATGGCTTTAAATAGAAAATATGAATACAAGAAATATTTTGTGGCAAAACTTTTCTTCTAATATAAATATTTAGAGAGGTGCGAACTTCCTGAGGTGTTTATTTAAAAGCATCTTCAATTTACGGCCAGTTCCAGAATCATTGCATGATATCCCCATCATATAAGTAGTAAGTCAGTTTACACATAAAAATAACAAGTTTGTCTCTTGTACTTCTCTTTGCTTACATAAAATAGACATTTGAGTATAAAAATATTGTGATTAATTTGGGGAATTAGTAGGCTGAGTACTTAAACAATTCCCCTACCAAAAAAATAAGAGCTATTTAACTAAAAGAAGAGTCAATGTCTTCTCTGAGGATGCTTTAAAAGATTATTTGAATCTTATAAATATTTAAAGGTCTGCATAGAAGCTAATGGATTTTTAAGGAAAAACAAAACAACGATGTGTTTATGAGAAACAGCATCTTATCTTCTACTAAACTAATTAAATAAAGAACAAATCCTATGTTGCGGCTGTGTTTTGAAAATTACCTCTCTTGAGATACAGCTGGAATGCTTTTGTTGAAAATAATGCGAATATACTTCAATTTAAACAGGTGAAGCTGCTGCTATAGCAGCATCCTATGGCCTTAAAGAACCAATGCAAAGATGCATTTTTCCTATCTTTCCCTCTATTTGATGCAAATAAAATGCCTTGGTCAGCAACTTATTTCTGTGCTCATTTTAGATTGTGGTTTGCATGAAGTCAAGACCTTCATGGTCTAAAAGAGTAGCCATGATGTTTCTGATGGGGTTAAAAGAGAAATTTAAATCTGATTAACTTTGTTAATAAAACTACTCACTGCAATCCTTTCTGTCTTCCTGATGCTGGTGACTGTGTGTGTGCTTAAGCACATACGTTCATAAATACTTGTGCATTGGAAGGTGAGTACATACTCAAACGTGTGGGGTGGTGTTTGGTTAGATAGGTCCTGCATCCTGGCCACTTATGAGGAGTGCTACAAAATCTCAGCTTTCGCAGAAACAAAACAAGCCTGAACACCTTCCACTTTCAGCCTTTTTGGGTAAACAAGCTCCTCCTTCATTATGTCTCTGTGTGCTAAATGTGCATTTTCCACTTAATAATTACACTTGATCATGAAGACAAAAACATCATTTGCACAGATTTTGCGGACTAAATAAGCAGTCTGATTTCATTTACTTCAATAAAAAGCTGGTGTGCATCATGCCTAACTGAGAGGAGAAAAAAGTCCTTGTTACTGTAACCCTTGCATCTGTAGAATATTTAAGGTGATGTGAGTGGTGTGAGGCTTTTCTTTAATGCTCTGCTTTATTCTCACTGAACGAGTTGACAAATGTTAAGATGAAACCTCAGCTGAAGGAGATTCTGCAGAAATACTGTCCCCCTAGCAACACTGTTACTATGCACCAGGAGTACATAAACCCTTATTCCCCTAAAAGACTGCGTTTGAGAAGGAAATAAAATTTTATTTTATTTTTAAATAAAGATAGGGTGCTTGCAAATGTTTCACGTGCCTTTAAATATACTGTGAGCACAATTTGAATGGAAGCAGGATTCATAATATAAACTCAGAAGAAAGACTGCAGTACTGAGGCAGATAACTAGTGGAACCACAGATACAGACCTTTTCTGTGAAAAGCATGTTTCCACCATTATGCACTGGAAGAAACAGAGCATTTGATTTTGATTCCAGAGAAATAGAAGAGGACAATAGCATCCACAAAGGGTAGCTGCTATAATAATAGGAAAGGGCATCTGAATGGGGAAGGCTTGTGGCAGCCTAGTTATTACCTAGAAGAGCCCTAGACCCTGCAAAGAGAAGTGGTTCACAAAAGGCAGTCCTGCAAGAAAGCGAAGTGAATAGGAGAGGAAAATTAATCTTTTCAGTGGCCAGATGAAGGATGCATTCAGAATAATATGCCTCTAGAAATAAATCCTCTTTCTCCTCTATCAGAAGCTTTTTTAGGAACCACAGCTTACACAGTATTAATGATTTCAGTCAGTTAATGAATATGTGTTGTGTTGGTGCAGTTTACAACTGACTAGCAAGAAGCATCCAGTATTTTGTAAAAATTCTATTGTATCCTCTAAACTGTAGCTAGAGCAGAATCATATCACCAGGAATCTATAAGCAATTTATTAGAATACACTGCTTTTAGTGATTGCATATTTTCTCTTCATCTACCAAAATGTTTATGAATTGCTCTATGTTGGAGTGCATGTCATCTTGCTTATAAAAACAGTTTTAATGAGATGTGTAGGGTTATATCCTTATACACTTGGTCACCAGAAACAAAAGGTTTCTTTCTGTTCCAAAAGCACAAATGCACAAAAAGCAGACTGGACTGCTGAGAACATAACTATGGGTCATACATACTGCAGAAGCTCAGCTAGTGTCCTGGGAAGAGGGACACAGGCTCTGCCCACTCAGGCTCTCAGGTGCCCCATTGCCGTGAACCTGGCACTGACACGTGGTGGACAATGAGGCATTTTCATACTCAGAAATGACCATTTTGCACCCTTGCCCCCACCAGAAGCAGGGATCCAGGTCCCAAATACCTGTGCAGTATGACCACAGCACTGCAGCAGGTACCTGCTTCTGCTGGGGACAGGTACCCACCAGATTCACACGCTTCCTCCACATCCTGGCAGCTCAGCCCCACTGCAGAGAGACAGAAGGAAAATGAACGAGCCTTGGAGAAAATGCCTTTTTCCCCCTGCTAAAGAACCTTTTCCAGCAGCAAACCTCTCTGTGAGCTTTTACTTTCCCAGCTGAGCAGACCCAATGCAGGTGCAACACAGTGGAATTCTTTTGATTTTGTACACCCACGTTCACAGCTCAACGGCATTGTTCGTGCCTGCGACAGAGGTTACCAATTATACTGCGTGTCTTACATGGCAACTGTTTACAAGAAAATTATATTGTTTATATGTTTTTGCTGCAGTTAACAAATTATCTTAAATGTCAAGTTGCTTGATACAGAAATAAGGGAGTTTACTGTATGCTTTAAAGCACTGCAACAATTGTTGGTAAATTGCATTCAGCACAGAATTATAGACATTTAAACATCATTTGGGAGGAGAAAACTTTCCCAAGGGATTCATCTGACATAATAAACTATGAAAGTGAAGGCTTAGCAATTTATAAATGTCAGCAGAACTAAAGCACCCCAACTTCTGAGCACCATTAGTTACGTGCAGTTAACTGTTTAACTAACAGTTACACTCTACTGCTATTGATTCCTTACTGCTTTCCTGAAATTAATTTGGCTGCTATTCATTTGTCATTAACTGTGCTGCGAGCCTCAGAGAGGCTTGGGAGTGTGGAGGAGATCAGTTCACAGACCGGACCCAGTACTTTGCGGCATAATGATGAAAAGTGAGGCACATCTGTCATTCTGCATGGAAGAGCCATCCACTACCATTATCCCTGATCTTACTGCTGTCTTCTGTGTCACCTGTGCTCAACTACTGCTGGGTGACAGGAGCATCAGCACAGCAAGCCCATTATTCTCAGCTCCACAGGCAGGTTGGTGAACCCCATCAGCCTCAGAGAACACTCACCACCTCAGGAGTTTGTTGGTGGCATGTTTCTCTCAAAATGACCAGGACCTTTTCTTCTTAATGCTGACCCACTGCCTGGGAAGATTTTCTGACCCATCTGGAAACCTGCTGTACCACATGGCTGCATGTACCTCACCGTCCTAATAGTCTTCCCTAAACAATCAAGCACTGCTGAGCAAAACCGATGCATTACAACACCCTTGTTCTCTTCTAGGAGTCCCCTTTGCTCATGTAATGTGCATGGGAAGACAGAGGCTTGTGGTCTGTTTACAGTCTGCACATGGTACCCAAACCTGAATGCATCGTGGTGAACTGCTCATTGTGTTCAGCCACTGCTTATCTGGGGAAGTGACATCAGGACTTCTGTTTGGATCAAAGGTTTGGGTAAAGGAATCCACTTTCTCAGGATTAGAAGAACAGAATATCCCTCCAGTGACATCTGCAGATTGCCTTTGCTGATGTGGCCAAGCTCTGGTGAAGTAGAGATTCACCAGCACTACTATTTACAATGGAATGACTGATATGTAGCCTCCCAGCAGACCTGCACAGCAGGTCAAGGCATTGCTCTAGCAAACCACAACCCATCATTTTATTATACTTCACACTTTGTGACCCAATAACAGCTTTCTGTACTGCTCCGGCAGCAGATCCCTAGTCAGTGCAGAGGGAGCTTTACTATTAATTATGATGATAATGTAGCATGATTTGCATTTGCTTCATACATATTACGTATTTTGTATGGATAATAAGGGGAACAATTGTAAATACCCAAAGAAAAGGCATAATGGGCTATAATACGTAGATAAGGATTCCAGAAAGAGCAAGAGAAACGTAATTGTTGAGAAGTATTTTGTGGAAATCCGAAGCAAATAGAGTCTGAACAAAATTGACTGTGGAAACAGGAATTAGAACAGCCCAAGAAGAGTGTTATTTACATGCATTTTCTCCCAAATAACTTGCAATTTAGAAGATGAACATTCTGTGCAGACTGACATTAAAAATAAGATTATATAAGGAAGAAGAGAAAGTAGGAAGAATGCTCGGGATGAAGAAAATGAGAAAGAGATGCATGCATAGTAAATTGACACTCAAGTGAGAGCAGTATGATAAATTGAAGACTTTTTTTCCCCTCAACAACAGAATAATTAAGCATGTTTTACTGTGTCTTCTTATTTACATTAAAGTGTATTTGATCATTACAGGTCATGAAAAAGAACAGCAACAATTTTTCTTCAGCTAGGACAGTTGGTGCATGAAGGAACTTTGGTCTACAGCAATGTCAAGTCCACAAAGAGCTGATGACAACATGCTGGTCCCAGTTAAGTCCCTGCACTCCAAGTGCCTGGTCTACAAAGTGGAGCTTGTATTGATTACAGTTGTGAGGAGTAATTAGCTCATAAGTTCAGCGTGCCATGTCGGGGATAGGTGCTGTTATTATGGAGGATGGAGAAGTCTCATGTATGGAAGACTTTAAAACAGTAAACACATTCTAACATGTCAGGGTAAGGAAGGCTGCTGCTTCCAGCTTCTTTTTCTGAGCTTTTTATATGGGATACCATCTCATCATATATGGGATCATATATTCATCATTTATATGGGATACCATCAGATAGCGTTTCATTATCTTTCATGGTAATGCTTAAGTCATATATCATAGTTTCTAATAAATCTTAGATTTGCCAGCCTAGCAGAGTATCAATAATGTTACCTTTCAAAACACTGCTTTCAGCATTGGATACACACCGCTACATCCTTCACATGGGTTTTTTTTGCAGTTTATCAAAATGAAACATGACATCTACTGTAAATGATATTTCCATTTAGTGCTTAATGACACATCTGCTTCCCATCATCCACAAATTCTGATGGTTTGCTAAACAGATATTTTGCTCGGTGACAACCTGTATTCCAAACTGAAGGCTCGTTAGCTTCAGCCTATCAGCAATGGAAGCTGGTGTAATTATGAGTTGGGTCTACAAGCTATAATGGCTTAGTTATTACCATAGAAAAAAGATTTTACAAATAGTGAATTTAGCATTGTGCTGACTTCTAGAAAAAAGATAAACTATAAAATTTGAAGTGCTATCAAGTACTATCATTGCTTTCCAGTCAAAAGGGTAAAAATGGTGCTCTGTTAACAGTAACTCGACCCAAAAGCTGCCACTACTGGGATTGATCATAGTAATATCTCAGCTTCTGGTGTCTTAGATAAGCCATGTGAACACATTCAGAATTTCACAGGATTCAAGGGCAAAAGAGCATAGAAAAGCTTATTGCTCCAGTCCCCAAATCTGTGTCCTGGCACACTCTACTGTTCAACATGCAATTCAGCGAGGTTAAGTACGGGAGAGGTGGGCAGTTTCTGAGAGTTTTTTGATGGCAAATTACAGTAGACCTACAGCAAGGTAATTTTTGAAAGTTAAGCCATGAAAAGAAGGTTAAATGCAGTTTATTTATTTATGTCTAAATTAACTTTACATTTTCTTCTTTTTTTTTTTCTAAACTATGTTTTTTAAAGAAATTTCATGAACTTTGATAGAATCAGTGGGAGTTTCAGTGGTGTAAATTACCTTTCTATTAGTGGTGTATATTGCTTCCACCAAGGCAATAATATGAAGGAGTTAAATACATATGCTTTTGTTGTCATGAATATTTAGTAAAAAAAACACAGTCAACTTGTGGTTGGTATCCCAGCTACATATCCAAGACATATTGCTTCTACTGTTATATCTCATAGATGTGGCTGTTGCATTGCTTTCAAAATAATTCATGGAGATTTTGTTTCAGTGGACAATTACACTAAGCGGACTGAAAAAGGGAGAGCTAGACTTGTGTGAGGAAAAATCATTGTTTCTCCTGATTTCACTTGTTTTCTAAGGCAATCAAAACCTTGTTAGATCAAGTAAGATAGAACAGAACATAGGTCCATATTTACAACATGCTTCTCACACACACATGCATAATATAGCTTTACATCATGATAATTAGGGTGACTTCTATGAAGTGACAACAGAAGGTTTCTATATAATTAGTATAAATTGTCAGCATAGATAAATTATGATTTCAGAAAGAATCTTAGTGATGGGAGTTCATGCCATGACCTAAAATGGAGTAAATCTCACAGCCACAGTTACTTTGACCAGCCATAAATGAAAGATCCAAGGTATATCTGATCCAGTTTCAGCACCAAACCACTAAATGTGCTCAGTGTGATTATTTAAAAGATTGGTAATTAGAAACGTCTTTCTAATGTTTGTAAGTTATTGTTCAATATCATCAAAGTGACTGGAGATGATTATAAGCATTTACAGTTCAGGAATGGAAGTGGACAATACTGTAACCATGTCCAAGGCCTCAGACCTTCAGTTCTATTGCAACAATGACGACAATTTATATGCTGAGAACAGGCATCTACAGCTCTATTAAAGAAGATGTACTAAGGGAAATTAATGCATACAAGAAAGAACAAAAATCTCCACTTTTACCTCTGGAGGGAAGCTTTTGGGCAGGCTGGTGTGTGGGGAGCAGCATTGCCTCTTTTCTCCATTCCACTCACGCTAAAGCTCACACCTGTGAGCAGATGGCTCTCTGGCCATTGCTCAGAAACCTCACCTGCAGGCTTCTCTGACAATGAGTTGAGCTGATAGAGGTTGATCATGATCCCAAGCGTACCAGGGATATGGCCTTGTCAAAATAAAGTTGACCTCTAAATGACACTCCAAATATTAAGACATCTGAGGTGCTACTGGGAGAAGGCAGAAAATTGACTTAATGTGAGCCTTTCACCTGAGTCTCTAGCCTTTGTCATGCTCACATCAGGATAAAGGAAAAGTAAGAGGCAAATCATTACTTTTTACCTCAATTGTCACTAGGTATATTTCCTCCAAGAAAGCTCAAAGGACACATCCCAGGTACCATTTTTGGCACCTGCACCAAAGGAGAAAGTAGCAAATCCATTATTCTGAAAGACAGGTCAATATTTAATGAGAAATTATTTTTTTTAGAAACTGTTACCCGTTTTCTAAGTGAAAACTCCACAGTGACACTGATGCTTTACCTGCCACCTGAACATCATCTCTCAGCCCTCTCTCTCCTGCCACTGCTCTGGCACCATTGCTACATGTCAGGGCAAAGGGATGCTGCTTGGACCTGGACCACCATGCCTTTATTTTCCACCTGCTCTGCTCCAAACTGGTTTTACTTCTCTCTCTCCAGTTTAGCTGCCAAATGAAGAAAAAAAACAACCCATAATAAAAATACTCCTTACCTTAGACATATCCAACATGTCTCAAGTTCGTCACTGCACTTTCCAGACCCATCCTGGAATTACACGCAACCCTCTGTAGCTATTCAAGGAAATTCACTCCACATGAACAAAAATCTCCAACTCAGGAGCAGAAGTTACATTAGGAGCAGTTTGGCTTGCTGAAAGAAGAATGCAATGGCTAAATTTCCTTCTGTCATCTATATCCTGCTTTGGCCTGGCACAAAAGATCAGACATGAATGGAAAGACTCCCACTGACGACAATGGGCCAGGGATCAAGCTCTTGATGTCCATGCTCTGAGGGACTGAGCAGAAAACCCCTTTGTACTGCATATATCTAGGTAATATTAATTGTGGCAGTGGAGTGAGACAGCACCTGTACCTGAAGGATGAGAGAAGAAAGTTAACAAGGGGCTATGCAGTGCTGCGAGACAGGGGGATCTGCCTACTGGTAAAAATAATGAGAAATCAAGGAGATGCCTTATCGTTAGTTGAAGAGCCTCTGCCTGTTCTCTCTCTAAATGTGGTATTGCCGTTTGTTAATGCATGGTTCCTTCCTCACTGAGATGCAGTGAGCTGCGCTCCGCCCCACTCCTCCTCATCCCTGACCAGCAAACCAGCTTCTGCTGGACACCAGTCCCAACGTCTCTGCTGTTGAAAGCAGCACTTAACCACTGTCTATCTGCCACATGCACCTGAAAGGCCGTCTTCCCTGCCTTCTCTGTGCAGAGAGTTTCCCTAGGGATACAGCCAGTTTCCTCCTCCTGCTTTCCTGTGTGAATTGCTCCCACATACATTATCTCAAAGACCAGCCTCAGAGTGCTGCAAGTAAGATATGCCTTATGATACAAGGAGCACATGCCTGGAGGATTAGCAAGAGTTTCACGCCATGGGGAGCTGTAACTACTGCAATTTTCCCTTAGGACAAGAGATCCAGTCTATCCTGCTGCTTGATCCTTAAAATAGCCTCTTTATTTTTCTGTTTGCACACTAGTTCAATTTTCTGAAGATTAAATTCTCTCTACATTAATGATGGAGGCAATCAGCTTACTTACAAGAAGTTTCTCTAACATTTCCCTCAGCTACAAACAAATCTAAGTTTTAACAAGTTGTATTTTAGCAAGAATGCCTGTGAGTTTCAAAGGCTCATATTCTTTCTGGTATTACAGGTCACTGCCCTTCTCAGCATTTACCAAAGCTGAAACACTAAATAGCTTATTATTTCTATTTAGAAATGTGACTATGCTTGCACCCACTAGTAACCTTAGTGTAGCAAAGCAAGATTAAACATTCAAGTAATTTAGCTTAGTTCCAGTTCATTTTCAATTAACAGGAGAAAATCCCTTCAGACATAAGAGGCTATTTTAGGCTTGGGTTTAGTTTATTTGTCTGACAAAAGTAAGCATTTAGGCTTACAAGTTAAAATCACTAATGCTGTTAAAAATACAGTTTATTAAATAAAACAGATAAGAAAAAATAATAGAAAATTAAAATACTGATTTCAAGGGTATTTTCACTTTCACGATGTTTTAAACATAGTAAATACCCTAGAATGAATATATTACAAAATATTTCAGGAAGGAAATTACAGTATTATTATATAAGGTTTAATTTCTGAACCTTTAACATTTCTATATGCTCATTTACTGTACTTCAATGTAAAACCTGTTCCTGCCCAATTTATTGATGTCAGCTTGTCTTCTCTGATATCGTTCTTGGCTGTCTTAAGCTGTCTTGAGCTGGAAAGTTTTATCCAAGTACACATTTTCTCTAACATATTGGGCAAGAAGGTGTCATCTGAAAACATCTTCCTGACTTTAGAGGCAAGGGGAATCAATCCAGAGAAATAAGGTTGGATGGCCAATGTCTCCCACTGAGATTGAACACCATGTGATCAAACAAGTGTCTTCACAAACTGATGTTAATTACTAGGATAGTCAAAGTTTCCTTCCTATGTGGCAAAGGAGGTCCAGCGGTTTCCATAGGTAGAAGATCAGAAAGTATAAGGGTGAAGAAGAGAGCAGATGTACCTTGAGATTCTTGGGTCCAATCTCATATAAGCGGACACATTTGAAAATACACACATCTCAGTTTTGCTTATTCTTGTTTTTCTATTAAGGAATCCTTCCCAAATTATTTTTTCCCAAAATCAGTAAGACCTCAGACTAGAAATTCCCACTCCACCCATCCGCAAGCTGCTAACTTTTATGCTTTTCACGTGTTTCTCCCTGTCTTTGACAAGTTGTAAACCTATCAACTTTTTTTTTATGGAATCCTTTTGCTTTCTGTAGCAAGACAGAAGCTATTGATGGGTACGTATCAGTGTGCTTTATAGGCAGTGCAGTGGACACTGTGAGAAAAGCAGGAGAAAAAGTACCATTATCATTCAAATTGACTTGACGGAATCTAATGTGAATGCTTACAGAAAACAAGTAAGCTTCATAGTCACCTCTCCTGCAGACTTCTCACTGAGCAAGCATTCCCTCCTGCCCTTGCCCTGTAACAGAAGGAAAAACCATGTACCCAGCTCCTCAGAGATACAAATGCTCCAGTTTCAGGGACACCTGTGTTAAGAAAATCAATTGAAGTGGAAAGAAGACCGATAAACATTTGAGATCAGTGGGGAGTTAATGATCCTTTTACAGTCCAAAGACTGAGAACAGCAGCTCCTACCCTGAGCACACATGTGGGAAACCTCTCACAGAACTGTTTCTGACAAGCTGAGGTGCCACAGTGAAGCTGTATCAGAGAGAAATGTAGGACAGCCACTATTCTGGGGTGAAAGGGAAGTCCGTTTGGTGCCATGTTTAAATTAAACTGATATCTTTTCATTTCCATAAGCTATTTTAGTCCTTTTCAATTCTTTAATTTCTGACTCACCTGTACATTATTTTGGTGTCTCTGTGCTGTTATATCCCCCATTACAAAATGGAAAGGAGATGGAAAAATAACCGCTCTGGCACCTGGCCAGCTACATCTTGGGGAAAAATCCCTGTTGCAGGTGGTGTTTCCTATAGAAAGCTGCCTTGGTGCCCTGTAACCCAGCCCCTCTCCCACTACCTCCTGATGCCTGGCCATTCCCAGCCATCTCTGATAAGTGTGCGCTAATAAGGTTCAGCCATGGACTGGCAACCATGGGTCCCAGCCTGCCAGAAATCTTCAGAAACCCAAACATATTGATATTTAACCAGTTTTCCATGATAGAAGTTTCATTTTCCTTTCCTTCAGCAAACCTATTTAGTCCTTTTCTTCTTTTTTGGTTGCTCCGGATAGAAAAGCTCCAGGTTGAATCACAGACCTCAGGATTTACACCTGAGTCAGAAATTTTGCTCTAGTTTTCTAATTTTATCCATGTGGCTTTTTATTTTATGCACTTGCCCTGCACAGCTTGTTTATCTCCTATATTCCTCCAGCCCACTTCTATTTGCTTCGTGATTTGTCTCTTACCATGTTGCTCTTGCATCTTCTTAAAAAGTCTTAATTTTCCTATGGATTGCTCTGCCACCCACCACTGTAATTTAGAAATACTTGTCATCACATTCAAGTGCCAATCTTCCTCAGTGAACAAATATCATTCGCTGGTCCTATACATCTTTCTGAAACCTCAGATTACAGAGTCTGGCCTAGTTGTGACTGACCTGGATAGGTATTCAAAAATTTGAGGTCAAAATCGGATGGGTTGAATTGAAAGTAGGCAGCCACTTCCTGGCACTGCCTATATGTCCCACAGACCAACTTTACTGTCTATCTGCTGTCCTATAACTCATATTCACTCTACAAAAATCAGTCTCTTTCCTGCAATTGCAGAAATGGAGTGCTGTAAGTTACCATCTCCCTGCTTGCAAGTCTGCCTCTTTCTAGAAGTTCATGCAAATAAAAGAAGTTTCTCAGGTGCTTGATATATGTTTTCTTCCTTATTCTACTTGTTCAGAGCCTGGCTCCTTCCACCCAAGCAAACAAAAAAAGACCCAGTGAAAGAGTTAGCACAACAGGAAATTCCTCTTAATGACTTCAAAGAGCATCAAATATTAATTCAAAGTGTGAGTACAAAGAGGCCCATTCTTGATGAAAATAGTTCCATTTAGTAACTATTTTACGTAGTGGTACTAACATAATTAACTGGAACTTATTTCCCTCCCACCCCCACAATGCCCATATGCAGAACCACAGTTTATGCAGGTAGCATGCTGGTCTTCAAAACGTAGAATTAGCTGGAGAGTTAACTAATCTTAATGCTGAAACAATCTCTTTTGCCTTTATTACTGGATGAATAAAGGCAGATTTATAAAAATTGTTCCATGCAAAATAAGCAAGTGCACTTAAGAACATTTATCACTTTAAAACATACAGGTCACAGAAACTGTGGTTAAAATTATGGTATTATACCTCTTTTCTCTGTATTTCTAACATAAATTATGGTTTAAATGCTAAGTTATTTTAAGCAGTGATCAGGTTTACCTAGAAGTCAAGACTGATGCGTTTGTCTTTCCTAATCAGAAAATAAATCCAGAAAATCCTATGACAATCACCACTGCAAAGCCCCAGTGTTCTGCTTTCGAAAGGAAACAAAATGACTTCTCAGAAAAGAAGATAGGCATCTCAGCAGAACTATTTTAATCTGCAAGATACCAAATAGTGTGATTCAGTGGTTACAGCTCCGAATCAAACTTTGTGCAGTGAGGATGTCTGAGAACAGCCGTTAACAGCCATGTCATGCTCAATCCAGAGCCCAACTACTGGGATGGGGGCATTATTTTCACTTACAGATCCTTAAAACCCCTCTCCACCAACCTCAAATCTGAGACCAAAATCTTAATTTTTCATTTGTGAAAGGATTTTCTATGAGTTTTTGGTTGGTTTTCTCATTTCAAGCTTCCTATCGAGTTTCCATCTTTTGACCTCTATTAGACTTTGTCTGCACTGGGATTATTCTTTCACTGAAATATAACAATATTCAATTTCATTGCAAGTTTTAGGAAAAGAGACTTAAGGTTTCCTTTTATATAGTGAAGAAAGTTCAAGATGGAAAATGTCTGCATAGGTCAAACATAGGTCTGTTGTGCGTGGAGTATGTGGATCTGATGTTATTCTTGTACTGGAAGAAAAGTAAAGTCTTTGAAGTCACTCCATCAGGGTCAACAACTACACAGTAATAAAGAAAAAAAACATTACCTGTTTATATTTTCTTTCTCATTTGTTCTTGTCTTAATCTAAAAAACAAATAAATAAACTATCTGATTTATGATTGTTCTCTGAGTACATGAGGCATGACAAATCCAGTCAAAAATGCAGACCAAACATAACTCCAATAAAAAATTTAGGGTTCTTTCCTTTCATTTTCATAAACTGAGTTTCAGCTTTTCCTTGTGATTCTGTTTCAGAATTCACATTTTCCAGTGTGGTCCCCTTTATTTGGTTTATTAATATTTGTCATATAATGAACAGAAATGACTGGGCTTCTGTTGCACTTTCAGCATTTCAAATCAAAAAATGTATATTGAATCAAAACAAATGAAGCTTACAAGTTTCTCCCCATTCTGTTTTTTATGACATAACTACGAGTCATAACTCTAAACAATGGTGAATTATAACTTTGATGCAGTGGCTGTAAGAAACACATGGATAAATGAGAAAAAATCTCATGTAGGAAATTGAACTCAGGAGAGGACTGAATTAACTAAAAGTAATTAACTATTTTTCCTGAGATGAGATTAAATTAACTTTGACAGAGAGAAATAGCAAGTGATTTCAAGTGTATAAATGCAACGGTAGAAGTGGAACATTAGTATTTAACTCTAGGATGTTCATTCAAAAAAAAAACCAAAACCAAAACACCACCAAAATCAGGGTATTTAAAGCCTGAGGGTTTTGGGGTTTTTTTCTTATTATACAAAATTAAATTACAATGATTATATTGAGAAGAACAAAAGGATGAACAAGGCAGGGGCAGAATGTATCTGTGCCAAACTTTCTGCACATAAAGATTGTACACACAAATCTGAAACTGAAGAAAAATGCCAGAGTGGGCTCCTTAGGCACGTGGTGCAAGCACTGCCCGTCCCAGCCCAGGCCAGAGCAACTAAAAACGCAATAGTTGATGCAGTTAGCACTCCTACTGTGCCCTTTCTGAGGACTGCAATGTTCATCACTAATCTGTTTTCAGTTTGGCTTGACAGGTTATCGTTCCTTTCTTTGCTCTATTATTAATGTGTTTACAGTTAAGTCATGCAATAAGCACCTTGAACAGACTCTTCAGTGCCTTCTGATGTCTCTGTGGAGGATAACCCCAAACTTCCACTGGCTGAAACCTGTCTTTCACTTACTAAATACAAATTTCTTCCTACATGCCATTATGGAGACAACCTTCCTACCTCATAGGGTGGCTTTAATTTTTGAAAACCTACCAATAGCAGCAAATGACCCCCAACACGGTGTTTTCAAGGCTTCATAAATGAAGGTATGTGGTTTTTATTAACAAAATGTCTTTCTCCTGAGGAAAAGAAGTGCTCCAGTGCTCTGTGAATTCCAGTGCACACTGAATAAGTGGTTTCCTATGATCCTTCATATCCGTATCTTTTGACTCTTTTATATTATGCCCTTGAGAGAAGCTTTCCCGAAGTATTTCTACCATGGCAAAGATACCAGGAAGGACACTAACCAGTGCCAGCAGGAAGGTTACTGCAGTTGTCCCCAAAGCAGTCAAGGACCTCATTTCACCCACCTGCACAAATGGACAGCTGGACCATTCAAACTCCTGGTGTCTGGTCTGTCCCTGGTCTCAGGGCTGGCTTTGGGCATACTGAGAAGCACCATGATCAACTGTGAAGCCAGTGTGATGGAGGACAGATCGAGAGAGACTTTCCCTGTTTCAATTGTAGAAAACATTATTTCCTCCAGATAAAACATAAATGTACTCTTAGAAAAAGCATGAGGAAAATAATAGGTTCTTCCTCTGTGGGAGGAAGAAGAGAAGCAATGGAAATGGTAATAGATGATGTAACAGCCTAAAATTGTCGCAGAATGGGCTCAGTCGGAGATCAATGTGATCAGACAAAAGCCATTTATTATAGAAAACTAACTCTTTATATACTATTGCTTAAAGTTGCTTACAATAACTTGGCACATTGTGATTGGATGCATATCTTTAAGGCCCTTAACAACTAACACATAATTGGTTAAGCACAGGTGTGAGAACATGACCTTCAAAGCTTGCCCACAGTCCACAATTTAGCAACTCAGTAAATTCCAGCTCCTTCTTATCTTCCTGGGATTGTTACTCCCAGCGTCTCACTCCTGTCCTCCTTCGCCTTTAGTTGTCCCTTGGTTCATGTCAAACTCCACGTAGGCACTTTTTGATCTGGGTATGTGGCCGTTCTTTGCCAGAAAATCATCCACATAAAATCATGAGGGACTGGACAGTGGGGTGCCAGTGGGCCCATTTACACTGAGGAATCTGTCCCTCTTATGGACTTGACCACACTTGCATTTCTTGGATGCTGACCTAAATCAAATTGACTAGAGAAGACAATTTGCTTTAGTTTGGGTAGGGAGAAGGGACACGCTTTCATATCACAAATCTCTTCAGGGATCTGAATTATTTTTCTTTTCTTGCAGTTCTAAGAAATATGTGTTTATCTCCTATGCCTGTGCATGGTTAGTGGCTCCTGGGGGAAGGAAAAAGATGTTATCCTTGTTGCCTGGCTAGCATTTTAGGAGTCCCTAGAGGTGCTCCACTACTGTGCATCCTCAGGAGGGCAACTGTTGTGCACAAACACGAGCGAATCAGTCAAAGACACTGTTCAAAGGGAGGTGAACGCTGTAAATTATCCTGTCAACATCTCACACAGGTCCTAGAGCAGCTTTTGCCAGGAAGATGCAAACATTACTACTTTTGGAAGGAAACAAAGCCATGAAGCAGTCATGCTGAATACAAACACGACACTAGTCCTTCTATGGGGATGATAGCACAGCAGGAGCAGAACAAAAAGTGCAAGTTTCCGTATTTCTTCTAAAGAAGTATTTAATCCAAAGAAAAAGGAGGAGACAGAAATGTCAAGGAAGTGTCTTTTTATTATGATAGGGAAAGAGATTATAGATATATCTGCATGGAAGATGTAAAACCTATTTTTCAAAAGGGATTATTAAAATTTTGACTTAGAGTACAAAAATGTTAAAAAGCCTCTTCCATTTCTATTTCTATTTTCTATAAATAAACTGAGAGTAAGTTTTGTTTAAGAGCATAATGCTTAAGTGCAATATAACTGAAATAAGATTTGATTTCCAAAAAGATAAAGGATAATAAAAAACAACCCCAACAATCTCTGAATCCCAAATAGACCTAATAATTTCAAACTATGGCTTCCTACATTACCGTTCTGCCCAGTCCTGCAGTTTTTATATCAGTGACAGATTTGCAAAGGCTCTGGAGACTTCAGTGAATTTATCTCCTCTGATTAAAACAAAGGTTTCCCAGGTTTTCTGGGTCTCACTCCTTCCATGGTGGTAACCAGGCATTATAAATAGACTGTGCCCTTTCACTCTCCCTCTCACTAACTAAAATGCAATCGATACCTCATCATCCTTTCTTCTGAGCAGCAGCCCACAGGTTATTTAGCTTCAAAACACTGCTATTGAGACTGTCAGTGTCAAAGGAAATGGCAGGATTGTCCTGCACTAATGTGATTCTGTCCCTAATGTGATGGCCTGTGAAAACACATTGCCTCTGTCTCCCATGCGATATTCAAACTGCATTCAAGCCTTTGCCAATTCCTTCCCTTCTGTCCTGCAACTGCTTTCTTTTGTTGTGGGAACTTAAGAGGCTCGATACTCCTTTAATAATCCCTAATTGAAGATCTCCAAGATTTACTTGGGCAGCCAATGTCTGAGAGGATCTCCTAGTGGGATCTACACAGTGTACCACTGCCAGAGCTCTGGCACAGGGAAGACGGATTTCAGGGCCACAGACCCCCCTCATTGGGCCCAGAGGAGGTGCATGGGAGAGATCAGACTCCTTTTAGAAAGACTTTTGTGATTTCCCTTCACAGAAGACTAAGTGTTAATTTTCATGGACTTGATGATCTTAAAGGTCTTTTCCAACCAAGGTGATTCTATGATTCTTGCACAAAAGCCATGGGGATCAGTAGCACACAGATCACTGTGTGTTGCTGGAAATAAGAGGAAGCCGCTCCTTCAGAATGAAGTTACCTAGTTCTTCTCAGCTTAGGGATCCAGAAGGAATTTCACAGGTGCACTCTTGCTTAGTTTGATTGAAACGCTTTGTTACTGCCACACGATTTTCACTAAAGACCAGCTTTGTTGTTCTCCGTCTTCACAAAGAACTGGTGTTTTTGATGTTCAGTGCTATTAGAAAATGCCAGAAAGTGTATGTTGTCCAAAACATCTGCAAAACAGGCTCCTCTAGTAGTAACCTCTGCAGGTCAGATCTTCTTGCTCACGGTGTGAAACAAACTTGTAAGCTACACAACTCAAAAGCATAAACTAATGCTCAGAGAAAGTCAAAGTTTGCATGATGGCCTTATCATACTCTGCAAAGCTGTTGGCAACTGCCAAATACATTTCATTTATATTGAAGTCTGAGAAAAACATAATTAGCACCTCATATTAAAAAGAAAGCAGCATGCTGTTGACAGCCAGCCAGGAAGTTGATAAACAGAACTTCCTCAAATTAAATTTTCCTGAAAAACCTAGATGAGGACATAAATTCCGAAGAGGCTGGTGTTAGCAGCTGTGCAGCACAGCCACAATTAAGCTCCAAACCCTAATGTTATAACTTACTCTTATAATACATCTTTTCAGAAGATTTTCAAATGACATCAAGCCAAGGTAATGTTTCAGGTGGGGGACCTCTCAGCAAGGGATGGTTTGCTAAAATAAACACCACTCAAAAATGAAGCTTGCAAAGTTGCTGAAAAACTCTTGTGATTCCAGAGTTTTGTACTACTCAGTTACAAATGCGGTGCGACTTTCTTTTTGTAGCTGTGTGGAAATGTAGCTTTTCAAAATAGAGATCCCTTTCACAGGTAAAGCATATTTAAAAAGAGAAAAAACAGTGAACCCATATGTTACATATTGCGGACTTCCCTATTTCCTCGAGCCCATGGCAAACTCAACAGGCAGGGGTGTGAGGCTCTGTGGCTTCCCCTGTTTTAGTGCTGTCACACAAGGGCAGGGAGAGCGAGACTGGAAGTTACTTGTTCCTGTTCTAGACCAGGGACAAATGTTGACAACCCGGAGGCCTCAATCCTGACATACGCTCTTCCTAGACCTGTTTTTGATGTGGCTCAGCTTTTGCACCCTCCACATTTTCTTTGGGACTGACAATCTCACAGTCCAGTCTTCTACCATCTGTCTCTTTCCTCTTCCTTCCTTTACCACCCCGTTCCCTCCTGTTGCATAGTGTAGGCTTAGTTCCTGTGCATACTTCTTCCTCACATTACAACTTAGGAATTCATGGAATCATAGATTTATTTATGTTGGAAAAGGGCTTTAAGAGCAAGTCCAACCTTTTTCTAGAACTGCCAAGTCTACCACTAAACGATATCACTAAGTGCCTCATCTACACTTTCTTTGAACACTTCCAGGGATGGTGATTCCACCACTGCCCTGGACAGCCTGATGCAATGCCTGAGTACCCCTTCAGGGAAGAAATTGTTCTTAATAGCCAATCTAAGCTTTCCTTGGTGCAGCTCGAGGCCATTTCTTCTTGTCCTACTACCTCTCAACTAGGAGAAGAGACCAGCCACCTCCTCTCTCCATCCTTCATTCAGGTAGTTGTAGAAAGAGACAAAATTGTGTCCCTCTCAGTTTATCGTTGGTGTTCATATCCTTCTACTTTATTTGTCCTTTTCTCATTGTACAGGTGTACGTTATGCTACAGCAGCTTCTAGGCAATTTTTATGTATTCTGTCCCCACCTTGCCCTTAATATTAAAAGACATACATACGTATGCTCATAAATCTGAGGGAAGCTGAAGGGGCTGATTTCTAGAAGCACACCAGAAGACTCTCTATTTAATTTGACTTGGTCCCAGACGCTACTCCCAGTTATACCAACATAAGATTATAATGGGTGCAACTGCTTTCAGTGATGACAATTCCCCTGGGAGTAGGTTGTGTGTTTTCTGAATCTGACAGGTGAAAGGAGTAAGAGAGATATCAAGAACAGAAACTCCCACTACCATTAAATCCAACAATTTTTGTGGGTATCTATGTATACCTGATATTACAGTGCAGCTCAGCAGTGATTGCACAGAATTGTGTGTTGGCAGTCTGCTCAAAGGGTGAAGAAGGATTTTTCATTTCATGCATCATTTGCAACTACCTTCAATAATTCAGCAAAGTCAATACATATCCTTGATGCATAGTTAAGAGAAAAACCCTGGAGCAAACAGACAAAAGCAAGTAATCCAGAGAGTGACCAAGCATAATTAATCCCCTTTTTGCTTTTCCCTGCTTCCCAGGACCCCTTTTGTTACATGCTACATGAAAGCATGTAATTGCTTGCTCAAAGTTCATTACAGTCATGGAAAACTCCATGAAATAAATACATAGGGAACTAAGCCCCCTGCCTCCCATAGTGGTTTTAAGGGATTTTTAGTGCCTGTATTTGCTCAGACCACTTAGGGTTCACACTGCTCATTCCTTCTTGGTAGAGAACAGGAAGTAGTCTCGGGAGAATATTTAATCCTGAACAGTAAGAAGAAAATGTCATTTAGATATGTCTCTACCCTGACCTCTGCTTCCCACAACAGAGAGAGAGCTGTCAGGAAAATACAGGGTAATACAGAAACCAGAAATCACTGCACAGTGACACTACAGCCCACAGTCTCAGGTCAAACAAGTCAGGACTGATTTCCTCAGGATGACCAAAAGCTCCAAATTTGATACATATCCTACTCCTCCTGTGACAGATTCTGGCTCCAAGGGTGGACATGCCATGTACCCACCCTAGAGCAAGCAAAGGGCCAAATTGACAAACTTAGACCTCCTGAGAGACAAAGCACTTCTTTATCCTTTGTAGATTTTTATATATATATATATATTTAATTCAGGAATGTGACCTTCAGCCTTCCCAAGCATCAAGTAAATGGATAAAGTCTTGTGACCCTGACAGACCACATGGCTCTGCTGAGAAAATGATTAATGTTTCAGGCTTAAAAAGGGAGATGATCATTCCATGAACATGACAAGTAACTCCAGAAACCCCATAAAATGTCTGTAGAGAAGGAGTGAGTCTGGGACTCTCATAAGGCAGTGGGGTCAGCAGATCAGTAAGTACAACTTTTTCTGACAGCATCTTACTCAACGACCAGGTGTGGTGGTGTGATTGTTTTGGGGACTGGACAACAGGAATAGGATATTTTTTCCCATGCCACTAGATCATTGTGGCTGCATTTATGTGATAAAGCAGGGTACTTGCAGAAGTAACTGTCCCTTTGTCTATTCCATTCCTCTCGGACATGGCAGTGGGATGGAAACACCCAACAGTGTTGGAGATGTACTGCGCTGGTCTTCAGTGTTTGGAAGCCTAGACTGCAATTGGAATAGCCACAAAAGCCACTTCAATGCAGACAGAAGAGTGAACTTGCTTACTTATCACAGCATTCCTTAATTATAAATGGCTTTCTCTCTCAACCTGCTTTCCATATACTGCTTGCAAAACAAGTGCACAGCAGCCATGCGTGTAAGGCAGCGAAGGCACTCACTGCCGGGGCAATAAAGGGAAAGCTTTGGTGAATCACTGCAAGGAAGGGGCATGCTGGATTCAGAAACTGCCCAAGAAAAGGCTCTTGGAGAAGAACACAGACAGTGTTCTGGGGGTTAATTTGTACTAAAGTTTCCTTTTGAAAGAGGTTTTCTTCCCCGCTAGGAATTCAGATTTCTTTCAGTTCTTGCTCCGTCCTCTTGCTTCAGCAGAACACAGCAAACACATTTCATTTCCTTTCCTGCCTAGTGGGATGCTGAGGAGATGCGATCTCTGAATTGGTATACATTTCAGCTGGCCCATATTCGCAACAAAATTTATGACACATGCCAGTGCCTCCGCTAGCTGATTGGATACGGCCAGGGAAATGGAGAAAGCCTCAACTCGCTGAGCTTCAAAAAATGAACTTCACTTAAATGATGTATTGCTGTTTTGCAGCAAAAAAGAACACCTGGCTCGTACAGTGGGGAAAAAGAATAAAATACAACATTCGTAAAAATGACTGAAAAAGGACGGGAGAATATGGTTATTTTTGCTTCCACATGAGAGAACTTGCCACAAAACAGTGTTTGTAATTATAAGCTGGCATATCTGTTGCTTTTGTTTGACATGATTGTACTAGTATGTCCACTAATTCAGCTTTAATCTTAACATCTTCTGTACTTTACAGAACATATTCAGACGGTCTGATGCTTCCCATGTCACTTGGAAGCAGCAATAGGAAATTATTATTACTTTTCTTATGACACTAGATAATTACTTCTTCAGACATAAAAGTAATTTATATTGTATGACTGAGATTTTGGTTTTGCTTATCCTATTGTACATCTTCAGTGCAGATGCATTGGCTGTATTCTGAAATCAGTAAGAGTAGAATTGACTCTAGAGATTTTTGCATATGGCTTCAGCACCATAAAGATTTGCAAATATTTTTAGGTAACTTAAGAGTTTAGAATGCTGCATATGGAGCACATGTTTAGTTCAGGTAAAATAAGAGTTAACACAAATTGTAACTGGACAGTGAGAAGCAGAGAGACATGGGAGGAGAGCAAATGACCAGAGAGGACCTAAAGGTAATGCTTTATTGAGCTACAATACAGAATATAAAGTGCAAAGTCTGCATGTGCATGAATGTATCTACAAGATAGATATTATCTGTATTTATGTATATATGCACAGAAGACATGTATAACCCAGAGGTCGTCTTTTTATCAACAGGATATATAATGTCACAACAGGCACTAATTTGCTATCTCCTAAATACTGCAGAAAAGCAAATCCTGTAGCAGATTCAGCACGAAGTTAGAGCTGCCATATCATTCATTAAAGCCAGACCAGGTCTTTACTAATAAGTAAACAAACACAGCTGACTCTGACTCTTATTTTCATGCAGACTCCTGCACTCTGCACTGAGCAGTGAAAGTTTGGAGTAATTTAAATGCTTGATAAGTGTGTTACAAGACCCTAGCACCAACATGAATGAGGTTCCTGTGAAAGCAGAGGTACCTTATGGCTGTCCATTGCAAGCATGTAAATAAACGGTTCTGGCATATGAGCACTGATGTAGAGCTACTGCCTGGGAGCATTAATAGAGTTAGTGCCTAGCAATCCTAATTGGTCCATCAGTATTAATATAATCAAAATATACCCACCATCACTGGGGAAATGCAATGCCCATTTTGGCCTGTATTGTTCTTGGAAATATCATTTGAGCCTTTGTTCTTGGGAAGCAGAATCCATTATGGTATATATCTTTTAAAGAATAATTACTTGCCAGTAAGTGCTGGTCCCAGAAGAAATATATTCTGAATTGATTAGCACTCAGCTACCCATCCCTCCATAGAGTTTGGGAGCTCTGTAATACCTTTCATAACTTTTCAATTAGCTTTTGGTTTGGGAGCATTTTTGTCTCCTGCCAAGGAGTGAATTGTCTGACAGAGTGCAGTGAACAGTATAAAGGTACTGGGAAACTTCCAAATCCACTGCTGTCTGGGGGTCAATGATGGGCTGTTGGGCCCATCACCACAGATCTAAAATATATTAACATGGTATTTTTAAAATAATATGTAAATTAAAGAGGGCTGCTAAATACATGCTGTTGCACATGTCCACTGGTTTCTAAACATTTGGTACATGTATCAATGTATACATTTTTTGGGAAGTGTTAAATGAGAATTCGTCATCATAACATACCGTCAAAGTTATGGAAGCACCTTGCATTTGTATTTCAATAGAGGAAAGGAGCTACTCATATGCAAATTACACAAAAATATAACAACAGTGATTTCTTCGTATTATAGAGAAAACCAAGGCAATTTCAGGAGGCAATCTGAAAGTAGGATGCTAGGCACGCTGCTTTCGTCAAGGCAAAGTCTAACTGATTAACAAAAGCCTGGTGGTCAGACCAAAAATTAGTTGCCATTTTCATAATAATCAGTACAGGCAAAGAAAAATTCTGAACTGTTGATTCCAAAACAGTAGCCTATTTCTGTCTCTTCGAAACAGCAACATGGTATAACAGCATTTTCAGGATAAATGCCTGTTTCTTTCAAAAGTGAATACAAATCTTCCATTGACTCTGGGAGAGAAGGGAAAAGGAGGACTACTATTTTACCTTTATTTCTACCTCTTTAGTGGTTACAGAAGTTTGTAAAGTCCCTTTCAAAGGTGAATGAATTCGTCAAAATGTCATGATTCCTTCCTGTGGCACAGTATGGTATTCTTTCCCATAGTCTGCCTATAAGTGTGGATGTTCGCAAGGATAATCGACCATGTGAGACTGGGAAAACATTGCCTATGAAACCCTCTCAGGATGTTCTCTTATACGGACAATCAGTAGAGCATCTTTGAAAGCAATTTCCTAATTTATTTTAAGCCAAGCTATTCCTACTTCTGATATTGTTTACTGCGTATCTAGAAGGCTATTTGTATTGGAAGGCAACTCTTTTGAGTGAAAGGTGCAGAACTGCTGTTTGGGCTCCAGGAAATGCTTCTGCACTTGCTGATAGCCAGGGGATGCTGGACCTAATTTGCTAACTCATAATGCACTGGTACAAATTTTGTCATGCTCTTCAGAAGAAAACAATTTCTGAGAAAATTGAAAAACTATTACCTAAACAGCTAAGGACAAAGTTGAGCCAAAGTTGGTCAGTATAGAAGACTAAATAAGTAAACAAATATGATAATAAAGAGACACACCAAGAGAGGCAGACTTTTTCATGTCCTTGCTCCTGAAAAGCAACACCATGCTGCTTTTCTTCTTGAAGACACATCTCCAATAGTGACTGGCAACATGGGGCTGTCTCAGTGGAAGGACCAAGTCAGGTCACAGGTGAGCATTGTCTGAGGAGCTGCGCAACACCAGTGGGTGATAGTGCTCTCAGGGGAGAGGATCCTGAGCTGGGGCAGCACACCATCCTCTTGGGAATAACTCATGTCTATGACACTTGATAGAAAATTAATGCTACCAGTGCACAGCCCAGGGTCTTACTTCACTGTAATTCACATTTGATTTTCTCTGAAACAGAATCATAATTTCCAGGAAAAAGCAAACTCATCCCCAGTGACTTCAGCAGCTCAGCCTGGCTCTCAGGGAACTGGCTTACTATGAGGACATCTTTCAGACTTCAAACTGCCAGTGTGAGGGACTGAAGGACAGGGGGCTTGGTTTTGGCTTTTCTGAAGTGTTGCAGTGCTGATAGAACACAAACCACAGGACCTACACTACATTTAGCAAATATTGGCTGTGTGGAGCCTCAGAAAATAATTTTGTATGAACAGGCAAATGGTACAGCTAACTCCTGCAAAAGGGCTGGAGATGGAATTTCTTTATTGTTCAGCTTATGGCCCTGGGTTATGCTGCCTGGCTAAAACCTTCCCCCTCCAGCTAACACAAGGTCTCTAGAGGAGTAGTGAAGGCGATTTGGCAGATCCTGTTCCCTCTCTTCCTGCTGTACCCTGGCCAACCTCCGGCTATGAGCTGAGCCACCTTTTCCTTGGGGTCCTGTGGCCTGATGGTGGTCTTGGCCACTCGCTTTTGTTACGAAAAGGGCTTCTTTTGTTGGCCAATCAAGCTACAAGGTGGCTCCATGGTGATCTCTGAAGCAGTTGTAAATTTTTTTTAAGCAGAGTGTTGAAGATGTACTTGGGGTGATATGTGAGTTTTATACATTTGAGAAAGAATTGAAACTTGTAAAGGTGGAATTAGTAAAAACAATGAACTTGGATTTAGTATTGAAGGAGAATTGTTCCACTTCTGTTATTTAACTAAAAGCCTAATCCTGGAATAAAGCCAACTTCTTTCATTCCAAATGTTTAAATCACAAGAGCTTGTCACAGCTTTGGGATCAAGCACATCCTTGGGGTTCTTGTGGCAGTTGCGCCCCCAGCCCCTGCTGTGCTCTGCGCGGTTGAATTGTTCCTTATATTACTGTGCTTTCCCAAGGAAAATATTAAAAGTGCAATAATCAAGATAACTTGTTCTACAAGCAGTGACACAGGGCTTTTTCTCTATTTGGTATTCAGCTTCACAGCCTAATTAATTAGCATTTGTACAGCACTTTGAAAATATGAAATGCAATTGAAGTGCTAAGTATTATTATTAATATTAGCAGCAGCACCATTTTGCTCTACTGAATGCATTTTCCAACAGACTTGCTATAGAAAAAAATAGTCAAGCCAGCTGAACTGACACACTATAAACTTGAAATGCACTTACAGCTTCTTCACCATATTTGATTACAGTAAGCCAAATAGCTGAAACATCTGCATAGCTGTGCAAATTTTTTTAGTCTATTAAAAAAAATGAACCCCATATAGCACACTTTGTTCTGAATCTGTCAGTAAGGTAGATAGATATTGCTCTGCAGGACAATTTTGGGATTGTTTATGAAAAGGATTCTGAGATGCTACAATGCTGTAGGCTACCTCTAGTTTGTATGTCTCCAAATATGCCATCGAGAGGAAAAAACGCTTCACGAGCTCTTGTAATTGTATCTTTCTCATTTAGCACAGAAACTGCTGATGGTTAAAAGGCACAAACGCTTCTAAATAGGCAACTGATCTCTGTTGCCCTCAATTTAAAATATAGCTGTAACTTGTAAATGCAATAGCTCCTGGGACAGATCTTTCTTGATTTCCATTTTGGTAGCTGCTGTTTTTGACAGTGGCAAGAGGATATCTGGCCTTAACCTTCGGAATCAGTTTTATTTCAAAATCAATGACTTTTACCCCATGCTCGCTATTTGATGCTCACGTGCTTGCTAACACGTGAATGGGTTAGTAGCTGCAGTCAACATTTCTTCACCTAGCTGCTTATAACTAATGGACTTTTATTTCTAAGCAAGCAGACTTGTTCTGCTTGAGGTAACTTGCAGTGGGCAAGAGCTAACCAGCACTTGGCTGCCTTAGGCCAAATAGAGACTGCAAATCACCATGAGACTAAATCATTAACTTCTTGTGGTTTACTTCTCGTGATGGCCCCAGTAGCTGTCAACAGAATGGGACACGTACCCGAGACATCGCTCAATCAGTGCATGGGCTGGCCTGTGGCAAACCTAACTGCAGAGGAGGCAAGCTGCAGCTGCCACGCTTTGTACAGTAGCAGGCAGGGAATGCTTTGAAAACCTATTCTGGCAGTCTTGCTACAGGAGTGGTAGCCCCCTGTAAGAGGAGAGCTGGAAGCAGTAACTCACTTTGGGCTCTACTTTCGTATCACAGGGTCCGTAGCAGCCTGACTTTTCACAGTGGGAAGAGAAACAGCAGGGGTCTGAATGGACACCTTTTTGAACATTTATGGCATGACTGTATCTAAATATTTTGCTTACTGTGCTGCAAGAATTGCCCTGTGCATTGACTCCTACCTCATGGAGATATATGTTAATTAACGCAAAAATAATCAAAGTTCAAGTTTATGCTTCTTGGTTCCCTCTTAATAGCCATGCTGGTAGGAGAGGAGAGTTTCATGGTTGCAACAAAATAATAAGGGCTGTTTAGTTCAATAACAAAGAAAATGAGCATCAAGGCAGAAAAACAGGTGATAAGACTGGAAATCCCAATGCCATGGAAGTAACAGGGTCCGAAATTGCACCCCAGGCCATAGGAACTGCCTGATGTGAGTAACAGGCAGGTACAGACCCCTAGCACGGTTGGGAGGTGTGTCAGAGAAAAGCTAAACTTCGGGGAAAAGCCAGTTAATGGGTATAAGTCCAGGAAGCAGGAAACCTGACAGCAGTTATTTCTCTGAAAGTCTTGAACAGCTGATGGATCACTACAGACGGATAATGCCCCAATAACAGCAGTAGCAAAACAGAGCAACCTTGAACTATGAGGAGCTGACAATTTTCATTAAAAACATGCTATTCAGTCATAAAAATATTTTCTCATTCTTGTGAGTGCTTCACCCTCCCCTTCTAAATCCCCTGACACTGAGATAACACATCCCTTCAAGAAGCATAATAGCGGAACAGAAAGGTCTTTCAAATTTCAAAGCAGTGTGCTGCAGCATGCGAAAGTGCTGATGAAGATTGCCTGATGGTTTTCTGAATTCTGGGGATATTTCCAGAGCCAGAAGACATATTAGAGAGGCTGATTTACAAAGTAAAACCAGCTCCTTCATTCATCTCATGTGCAGGGTTCAAAGGAAAGACCCTGTGAAAATGTTACAAAGTACTAATAATACAAACCTCATGAAAATGAAGGAAAAGGAGAATACACCCAAGAAACAAAA
This sequence comes from Psittacula echo, assembly GCF_963264785.1. Lineage (NCBI taxonomy): Eukaryota > Metazoa > Chordata > Aves > Psittaciformes > Psittacidae > Psittacula > Psittacula echo. The sequence goes on from NC_137743.1 coordinate 76,084,466, forward strand.
ACCCTCCAGAAGTCACATAATAGAACTCAAACCCCGCAAAGCTGGTCTTTGAATACAAGACTGGCATAATACTTTTCAAACCTTCACTCAAACAAAAATGTCTTTTTGCATATGAAAGGTCTTTGTAATTTTTGCTATCATCACTATAAGCCTCAGATGCATTCACTTTGATTTGGTAAACAGTAAAAGAGAAAGGAAAAATCCTAAGTGCTTTCTACAGATGTGTGAAGATGCTTTAAAGGAGAAGTTACTGCTCCTTCCCCCATACCACTTGCACAGGGAATTGCCATCCATGACTGCTCACAATTTTGGTTATTATTTTTTCTTTTCTTTCCTTAAAACACTCTCAAACCAGCCCAAACCCCAGACTCAGTATGACTGACTGGGTCTATCTGGGGAGAAATGGGAGGGAGGGAGCAAAGAAGGACAGAAGTGAAAGGAAAGTTTAAAAAGACCAAGGACAACGGGGTATACTTAATAGGAGACTATGCACCAAAACAAATTAATAAATTATTAAAATAAAGTATATGCTACTGCCAAATTCAGCCATAAGGAACTATTAAGCACCTTTGTTTTGTTACCGTGTTTTGAAACAAAGGCAAAAAGTGAGCTTTGTAGGCTCAGAGTTTCTCAAGGATACAGTACTTCCAGAATTACTGGCATTTTTAGTTATTCAATATTTGTTGTCTGAGGAATTATTTTTCTGCCTGTTTGTATTTATTGGGTGTTTAAAAGAGACATGAAAAGGCTGCCCAGAAGCAAAGCAGTTTGGTTTTATGTTCCTTTACAGAAAATCTATAAAAATCACAGTTTGAACTTCAAGTCCCAGCACAATCACATGTAAGGTCCCAGCAGCCAAGGACAGCCAGGTACAGAGATCTCTCCTCCTTGAAGCAGCAGCACCACCAGTCATCTGCAGCTTTTGAGCCATAGGATGCCCTGGTCTACACCCCCGTGGCTTCTATCTGCTTTTCAGGTAGTAAATGCCATATTTGTGCAAAGCACAAGGGGAGGTCAAATGCAGGTGGAGACCAGCAAGCCAGCCCCACGTATTCAATTTGCACAAATGCTGCAGCCATTACCTCCGAGCCCTTGCCTGTGGTGTGACAGAAAGGCTGGACCATAAGTATTTTAAGGTCAACACAAAGTAACTACTATGTTTGTTTAACGTGTTTTTGTTCTTTTGTATCATAGAATAGTTAGGGCCGGAAAGGACCTTAAGACCACCAGTTCCAATCCCCTTGCCATGGGCAGGGATGCCTCATACTAGACCGTGTTGCTCAAGGCTCTGTCCAACCTGACCTTGAACACTGACAAGGATGGAGCATTTACCACCTCTTTGGCCAACCTATCCCAGTGCCTCACCACCCTAAATATGATATCCTAAAGCCTAAGCAGAGTTCAAGAAACTCATTTGATTTTAATGTATTTTATCCCTCTAACCAGAACAATTCTTTCTTCAATTACCTTTGGTAGAAATCTAATCTAGCAAACAAGAAAAGCAACAAAATATGTCATTGCAAATTATTTTTACAATTTTGTTGTTATTCTGATTTATTATGGTGTCAAGTTTTTTTCTAATTTTGTCTGCTGATTGCCCTTTTAGGAAAAAATATGTCTTTGAGTTTGCAACAATTGCCAGCAACACGTATGTAAATATTTGGATGTAAAGAGGCAATTTCAATAGCCATTTAAACAGGGTAAAATACCTGCCTAGATACATAGAGTAATGAACTCGGGACTGTTTAGCAGTGGTTTACAAAACATAGTACAACAATCTACAAGACTGTTACAATGTATGGCTGATAGCCAGAATTTAATGTGGGATAAATACTTTCTGGCAAGGTCATAAAAGGAATCAATGCTGGAAATTTAGTCTTTCATCACAGAACTATACAGATAATCACCACGCAACAAACAATATGCTGGCAGTGACCATTTTTTCTGTTCTTAAGAGATACAGGTGTATCTACCTTTACAAATGTTGTAGTGCAAGAGCAAAGTGGCTCTGGAGGTAAATAGCTCATGCTGTGGACTCAGCGTCCACTGGATTTATGTTTAGGTTGTGCATTTCTGCCTGGGTTTACTTGAACCTTTGATATGGATGAATGAGCTTCAGGGATGGGAGGGCACAAGATACCCTCCTGGAGGTTGCCTCACTCCAAAAGGTGACCTGGGTGGTGAGGTAAGCCAGACCAGGGCAAGAAGGAGTGATCCCACAATTTGTTTTAACAGCACCGCCTTGATCCAAAACCAAGCATGAAGGAAAGGTGTCCTACCCGCAAAACTAACCTTGCCCAGCACTGCAGGTGTGATGGCTTAGCTGCCTCCATGGATGTTGGCAGTATCCTTCTCCATGTTCATTCCTGGTCCCTTCTGGAGGGGTCAAAGCCCCACAGGACCTGAGCAGCCCCAAGGTGACAGGGTCTTTGCTCCCTTAATTGTTCCTCCTAGACACATGCAGGAATGGAAGGTCCCACATGCACCTCCAGCACATTTCCCCCGTGGTTTGTCTCTCATGCAGCCCCGTGTGCCACCCACAGTACACTGAACCTTTCCTGGGACCTTTTTGGGGCTAAGGGTGATGGGTTAACCACGTTGGTGCTAAGCTCCTATTGCCCTCAGTGTGACCACCAGACTAAAAACCTCTCTCCTCAGGCCAAAATACAAGCATTCAATGAAAAGGAAGACTCTAAAGGCTCTGAATGCTGGAGAGCATCTACTAGGGGTATAGAGGCAGCTTTGAGGTTTTTTATTCCGGCCTTGATTTCTGTTATTGTATCTTGACACAACTGCAATAAAAATAATGTATTTACTTCCATTTCAGATCCAGAAGAAATACAGAATGCAAAACCCCCAAATTAGTATTTTTTCCCATGAAGAAGAATGCTGAGCCAATTGCTAATATAAGCGTGCAAACACTTGCAGCATAATGCCAGTAAAGAGCAACTCAAACTAAACAAAATCTGATAATCAACTTTTGGTGACATTATTGAAGTCTCTTTGTATCAAATATAAGATCTTTGCTTTGAAAGATTGAGGGAAGCGATTAATAAAATCAGCTGGAGATTGAATTTCTTTGTTAAGAAGTTGCTTTGATTTTATCAGGGTTAAAATTCTAAGTTGAAGTCCTATTTCAGAGGGGCCTTTGTGCCTATTTTTTAAATTAAATTAAAATAATGCTTATCAAAATTTTACTTCAAGAGCTTGTCAGGAATTGTCTCTTCCTCAAACCTCCAGAGGCAGTTCCTAACTATCCAAGTTTGGTAAATAAGTTGTATAAACAGTATCAGATATTTTCCTTATGAATATAAATATTTTACACATTCCAATAGTTTCTTTTCTTTCTACTAAGGTATAACAAGGTTATTTTATTCTGTATTTGTTCATAAACCATTTGTTACTAGTCACCTGGGAAGAGTACCGGTAAGGTAATGCTAGAGGCTTTCCAGCAGAGAGAAAAAACCAAAACCCCGTAAAGCATCTTAAGTACTCAAGGGTTTCTTCTTTGTCTGTTTATTCCTAAGTGAAAATGGGTCAGAAGGCACATTTCTTGACTATACATGTTTTCCTTAAATGAGATGAACACAAAGGCTTTAGGAAATGTACTTGGGGAAAACAGTTCAGCTGTGGTCAACCCTGCACTCTGAAAGTTGAAACATACAAGAGAAGAAGGGTGACAGAAGGCCAGGGGATACATATAACTTCTCTTTTAGATTCAGAAAAAAACCCTATTCTAAGCTTCTCTGGGAAAAAGCAAGAGAAGAGGGCATTTATACACCATGCAAAATTAAAGGGTAAAAGAGTTGTGTTTCCTAGTTTCTATCCTTACAACGCAAATAAAGTTTCTACAATTACCTGGAAAAGTAAGCACACACGTTTGGTAAAGCAAAAGGGTCTTTCATGTCCCACTTCTTGGTGACCAATCAGTTACTGTACTAATGACCCTAATTATGCAAAAAATTTTCCTTTCATAAGCAGACACTCTAAACACAAAGTACCACATTTTCCAAGCTTCATATGTGCAAAAGCAGTATAGCAGCTCTTCACACTCAATAAAGACCATCTTTAAATACTTTTTCATGGATATGTAGATTTAATACTTACATGGGCACATCACAGTGGTGATTTTTTAACCATAAAATAAAAAGCTAAAAAGAACTGGATAGATTCTTTAGAAAGCAACAAGAAAACCCGAAAAAAACCACCAAAACCTGTAGGCTATGGAATTTTACTGCTGGACTAATGCTGAGTTTTAACTCCTAAGCAGTAGGAGGGTAGTTTCTGTTTGCAAGCCAAAAGCCAACTGTCCTGCTTAATCCTGATATCTAGGGAACCGTAGACTTCACACAATATAAAGCCTTGGGATGGAGTATTGTGTCCTTTTGCAGCTAAAAATAATATTACTAAGCTACACAGAACCAAGCTTTCAGTTTTCTTTTGTTTGAGCTCTAATGCCAGTCAGTGGATGGAAATTTCTACCCACTTTTGAACTCATTATTCAGCTTCCCTTGGGGAGCTTAAGCATCTACACTATTGCCCTTAAGACAGAGAGGCCCCTTGATGCCTCTTGCCCCTTCCAATTAAATTACCCGCTGTGCTCCCTCTATATATATGCAAAGAAATCAGTAAAACCACCTCTCCTCTCTGCTGCTTTAACGCCACTTTCTGAGTAGACATCATGCTGAGAGGGCCATATGTTGGCCCTTTTTCGCTAAACTCAGTTTAATGTTCTCAGCCTTTTCTTAAAATACGCTGAACAAAGATAGTGTGGAGGACATTTGGAAATGCCTGATGGCAAAGTGGGAGTGTTCAATCCTGTTCTGCTTCGCACTGGGGGTATGTGTGATATTGCTATCACTCCAAATTGCAGAATTGTTTAAGGACAGTTTTTTTGCAGGGGGAGGTCATGGTTCGTTTTCCTTTGCAGTGATGGTCTTATGTCAATAAATATACATGACATGCATAGACTCTGAAATTCATCATCCTTGCCTGTGACCTAGATGCTGTTAAGCAGAAGAAAACAGGTAGAGGCAATGAACACGGAAATATTTAGATATTTTGCCTTTCAAAAAATAATCTGACCTTTGAATAACGTTTCCTTTGTATCATCCCTGGAGAAGGACTTTTTTTCAAGGGCACATAGAGTTAGGACAAGGGGTAATGGCTTTAAATTGAAAGTGGGTAGGTTTAGATTAGATATACGGAAGACATTCTTCAATGTTGGTGAATGGTGGTGAGACATTGGTGCAGGTTGCCCACAGAAGCTGTAGCTGCCCCATCCCTGGCAGTGTTCAAGGCCAGGCTGGATGGGGCTTTGAGCAACTTGGTCTAGTGGAAGGTGTCCCTGCCCACGGCAGGGTGTAGGAACAAGATAATCTTTAAGGTCCTTTCCAACCCAAACCATTCCATGATTCTATATAGCTTGTAGCTATAGCTTGTAGACACCAATGATGAACCTGACTTCTCCATGTCACTTAAAGAGAAACAGAATGTTCACGTGTATTTGAATGTATTGTATGAAAACTACTAAGATGACCCAAAAGCATTTCTTCTTCTCCTAAGAAGGTTTCTTCTCCTAACTAGAGGAAGCAAGTGCTGGTGAACATATATAATGCCAGACTTGATGGACTGAGGGTTTCAGATTTTGTAATCACAATTCCACTATTCAGAGTGAAATGAACTTTGGAGAGAATAATCTCATTCCAAAATGACACTAAGAACTTGTGGGTTTGAGGGAGAAAAGAAAGCATAATTGTTATGAGTTTTATTATGACATAATGTGACCCAGCACATCATAAATTACATAATCATGAAACAGCATGACAAGCTGGGCACTGTTTGACATGAGCAAGCGATCGGACGTGCTCTGCAAGTATCATATTAGCAAAGCAAACATTCTGGGAAAGCTGGGATTTAAATTTACTGAGAAACAGTTGCAGTGTGTCTCAGCCACATTCTTTTAAAAGCTAGACTACAGGCAGGTTGTAGCAGTGGGTTTTAATGCTGTGATTTGAACTTGATAGCTGACTGCCAGGTAAAATGAGAGGAGATTACCTTTTGGCAGCTGCCCTCTCCATTTCCTAAACTAAATGACCTTCAACTGGAGCAGCAGTGAAAATCACGGCAGTCTAATCTTAAATGTGAACCCTGTGGTGAAAAAGCGGCGGTTCATATTATAAGTAGAATGCATAAATGCTTTGAATCATCATCAGATTAGATGAAAAATGCCACTGTATTCAAAAAGAACAGCTATTACACAAAAAAATGTAATGGAAAAAGGCTGAACAATGTGACAGAGACAGTCTAATGGGAAAGCCCATTAGACTGTCCATTTCTTTCAGGTTCACGAAGATATTGTTTCCCTTGTCCACTTCTCAATCCAGACAATTTTCTATAGGTTATCTTTTCATCTGCCCTAATTAAAAAGAAAAACAACCCACCAAAACTGCATGGATTGGCTGCTTCTTAAAAGAAAAAGCAATCACTTTAATTTCTGTATGTTAGCTTTGCACTCGCTCTCAACAATCACCTGTACCTCTCCCATGATGGAGGTACTTTCACACAAGTCAAAATCATTTCTATGACATCCTTCTTCCAGTACTCCTGGGTGCTAGCCACAGTCACCCAGCTTTACCTGCTTGCAAATTAGTTATAGGACATTTGCCTGCCATCCTGCTTTCATAGATTGTTTCAGGATAGTAGGGTTTTTTTGTGTATCTCTGTTCAGCCTGGAAACAGGAGGGGTCATCCTCTCAGTCCTCTGATCTCTCCTTTACATTGGGGTACTTAAGCTCTACTACTTCATAGTTGCTGGAAAGTTCCACAGTCAGCGGGAAATTGCTTCTCATTTTGTTGAATTATAACTCATCAGCTGTGCAAACGAGGCAGCAGTTGATTATGTTTGTTGCAGTAACTGCAAGAAGCTCACACTTTATGTGTTTGTGCAGACCAAGCGTCTGTGATGTTCCCTCTGCAACCACTGTTAATAAGACTGGTGGTTCCCTACCCCTTCCAGGCAATGGGTATACTTTCTGTATAACAGCCTAAACCAGCCCTGATCCTAGAGCCACCCTGAGGAGTTATGGAGGGTAGCCATATGCATCATTGCTTTCACAAGAACAGTTCATTCTTCTTTCAAGTTAAATTATCACTGTATGTTTGGGGAGCTTGTGTTTAAAAGCAGAGCAGAAAGCAGTGCTGGGTTCTGTGCCACATCCCAAAGCATCCCAGCACCTGGTGCACAGCAGGGTCCCTACTCTCTGCCCTGCCTCCTCAGACGCACTCCTGTTCACATGTGACTCCTCCTGCTACAATTCTGCAGCAAGGAGAGTGCTCATCCCCCGTGCCAGGTGAACAAATACCCTTTGTATTGGGTTTGAATGACAAGGGTTTAGTAGCAGGGGGCTACAGGGTTGGCTTCCATGAGAAGCTGCTAGAAGCTTGTGCTATGTCTGAAAAAAGCCAATGCCAGATGGCTCCAAGACGGACCCACCGCTGGCCAAGGCTGAGCCTATCAGTGACAGTGGTAGCACGTCTGGGATAATGTATTTAAGAAGGGGGAAAAGTTACTGCACAGGAGCAATTGCAGACAGAGAAGAGTGAGAATATGTGAAACCAACAGCCCTTCAGACGCCAAGGTCAGTGAAGTAATTGGTGAGTGATCTGTCCCTGTCCTTATCAAGACGCACAAACCGTTCATTATATTTCCTTTCCCCTTTCCAGCAGAGGAGGGGAAGTGATTTAAGCAGCTTTTCTGGGCACCTGGTGTCCATCCAGGGTCAGCCCATGTCCTCATGTGTCTCTCCAAATACACCAACATCCCATTCATTCAGCATGAGCGAATTTCTCATGCTAAGAGCAGCGGTGAATACCTGAGTAGCAGTTACTAAAAGGAAGAGAAACACAGGGCTGCCTTCTGTTCCTGACTCTCTGCTGAATGCAAATAAAATCAAATTTAAAACGTGGAAAAGGGATTATTCCAAAGCTTAGCTTACAACGGCACATTAATTACCAAATTAAGACTGAACAGAGAAGATGGCAAATCATTAAAATGCTAATGCTTCCACTGAAAGCTATAAAGACCAAGGATTCCTGTTTTGTGTATGGTTTAGTGATAGACACATTGACAGAAGTGCTACTAAGTGAAGATTGATGGTGTCTTTCTAATGTGAATTTAAACGCCTGATTTTTTCGTAGGAGTTTTCTGTCTCTTCTCTATGATATATGATCTTTGTTGTTTCTGTATAACATAATTTCCTTTAAGTCCCCCAGCACAGAAGACAAAACTTCAGTGAAGTCAAGCACAGCCTAGCATGGCACATCACTGGAAACCAAACTGTGCTGAGGATCTTCCAGTACTGGCTGGATTTCTGAGGAAAAGCCATTGCATAGAAAGAGCGGATGGGAGCTGATAAGCTCCTTATGTTTCCCATCCTGTTCTGCCACTGCCCAGAAAGGTCAGCCACAAATCTGTGCTAAGGCAGGTTTGAAACAGGATGGAGATTTCTGCAGGGTCAAAGCTGCACTGTGAAGGCAACAAAAGATAGGAAAGTCCTGGTGCAAGGCTGTTCAAAGTACATCTGTAGGTTGCTGTGAACCTGTGTCTATCAAGCTGTTCTTTGACATTACAAAAGCAATGCATTGATTCAATTTTGCACTGCAAGCAACTGAGAGCACAGCTACTTATCTCTGCACCATCAAGCATTTTTGACTTAATGGCATAACATCTTCTACTGGGCACCTGATCTTATGCCATGCTGATTATACACTTGAGATGAAAGCTCCTTCTGTGAGATTGCTGATTTCTTTAATGCAGGTCAATATATCATGGTCAGGCAGTGCATTACTTTCTAATCCACTAAATGCATAAGCTTTCCAGCATTCATACCACCTTTCCCTGGGTACTGCTTAGAGGAATTCAAGTCTGAGCAGAGACATAGAGAAGCAACAAATAGCAGAAAAAGGTGACAATAATTCCTTGTCTGGTACCTCTTGTACAGTAGCACTGCAATACCAGTTGCATCCCTTTTCGCTTGTAAAGAAGTGAAGCAGTAGAGCAGGCTCAGTGCAGAAAGGAATAAAAAGTCAGAGAAAAATGATCCAGAATATTTGTGTACCTATGGCTATCCTGCTTGCATGGGGGGCAATGGATGATTACGTGTGCTCAAGCCCCTGCTCACCTACAGCGGCACCTGCCTTTTCCAGAGACACTTCAGACCTGCAAACGCAACAGCCCCTGCCACTTGTGGTGACACCCATTAGATCACCTAATTAAGATCATTTCATCGATTCATTTGACCCGGATTAAAGTGAGAAAGCATTTGGGTCTCTGTGAGACCCAGCTGGATTAAACACAGCAACCTGTCATCGGGCAAAAATCCTTTAGCTCCACACAATCGCAGCACTACAGGACTCACTTTGCACCAAGTCACAGAAGTACTTTATTTGTAGGACAAAGAAGAAATGCAAAAAGCTTTACTTCCACATACTGATTCCCTGAGAAAATTATCTCCTAGTACTTCTTTGTTTTCCTTGAAAGGAATGACACATATTTTTCTTCATTACAAAAGACTAAATCTTTATATCCTCCCAGCTTCTACTAAAAACTCTCTGGTGAGGCAAGAGATAAAGGATGTTCAGAAATTAAAATATGTGAGTTGTGTAAATACATAATAAAACAATTGGCAAAACTTTACAAAAAATAATATCCCTACTGATAAAATACAGAATATGAAGTCCCTTTAATAAAACCAAACATTTGGCTTTTGCAGCAAAGAAAGCTCCTAAGAGGCTTAACAGCATTAAGAGAAGAGAATAAACTATTGTTAACTTAATTTACTTAAAAAAAGTTAATCCTGCAAGTCATTTACATTTTTCTGACTCAAAGGTGCTACTATGATTCACTTTTGTTCCCAACTTCACTTCAGTATAATAGAGTTCAGATGTGCCTATGAGACTGTTGATTTATCTAGCTGTAAATTGCAAGTTCTTCAGTTTTACAGATCAGTCCTTTACAATCTTTGTGATGATGATCTGTGCTGGGAACAAGTCTGTCTTTTTTTTTTTCTCTCCTCTTTTTGGGAAAGCAGAAGTAACCATATGGCAAAACTACACACAAGCCTACCATAATTGTTCCAAAAAGCACAGGGACTTTTCTCTTGCAATCTTTTTAGTAATTGTGAAAGAGTTGTCAAATCCCGTTTCTTGGTGCTGGAAACGTTACTAACTTTTCCAAAGATGCTTCAGCTGAGCAGTGATTTTGGCTCGAATTTTTCCGCTTTCAGAGACCCACAGTATCTCAAACATCAATCTTTTTGCTTTTCACTGTCATAAGTCACAACTACTGGTCATGGACTTTGTCACATTTCAAAGCATGAAATATCATTGAGAGATGGATATTCAAACTTGGTGTGTGAAAACAGGTGTCAAAGAGGGGAAAATATTTTTTGTACTGTTAGATTCACTGCTGCTCTCCACTTTCAGGTCAGATGGAATAAACATCTCATTTGTTCACAGCATGAATTCAAATCGCAAATTAAAGAGGTTCCTATCTGCTTCATCTTAAGCATCCCATACAGACTCAGAAATTTATCGTATTCAAACACGAATTTCTCAAGCTATCCACAATAGCTTTTAAGAGATACCAAAAGATATTTACAAATGTCACATTACTCTTTAAAGAGGAATGAAATACATTCAGCAGAATAATTTACTGAGACTCAATTCAGAAAAACTATCATCAACAAACAAAACCATTACTACTGCCTGACAGATGCACTGCATCTAAGCCCTGTCTCATACATCTTTGGTAAATCTCTGGCTGTCATTGCATACCCCAGCACCTCTACACACCACAATACTTTTCTTCAAATGACTGCTCTGATTAAAGTATTAGTAAAACTATTAGTGCCTCGTTAGCTATCCAGATGTTAATAAGCATCAAAAAGCTCCTCAGAATGGTAGATTGGAAAGATATCTCCTCACAAGGGTCTGTGTTCCTGTCCCTCTGTATGCAGTCACACGTTTCTATGTTTTGTTACTGAATCAGCTTGTGCGTCTGAGCGATATGAAGATCCGAAGTTAATTCTTGAATTACTTAGAAAAGCAAGTCACAAAAGAAATAAAATCATGCTTCTGGCAAGCCATATGTGAGTATAAGGATCTATTGACACTAACAATTGATTCTCCAAGACAAGTGGGATAATACTACAAAAGCACTCAGTAAGTTCATCTAACCTAAACCCGTCACTTGGCTGGGATAGGTGAGCCACTATCACAGGTACCATGACATGCAACATAGTCTATTAGGGATCTTCCTCAGGCTGTGCATCTTGGGACCGAGGCTCATGAGAAGTTAGGGTTTTTTTCTGGTGGCAGAATTATCATGAACACCATTTACACTGTCAGCCCAGCACACTGGGATGTGATGTTGCTTTTCTGAACTCTGGACAGCCATCCCGAAGGTCCTAATTTACTAACTTATCCTGTCCTTCAGGGAAAATGTACTTGGCAATACATCTGGCTCTTATGTCTCAATTTCAATTCTTCTCTTGCTCTTGTCTTACAGAAAGCACCCTACAATTTAGATCATTTCAGCAACACTTTCGCAGCAAGTGTAAGGCAGAGAAAGAGGAAAGGAGTGAGGCTTATTACAGTCTAAGTGCCACAAATCCTGGCTTTTGATTTATGTTTATACTTTCTGCAGTAGAAGCCAGAAAAAGGGAAAAAGTTGGGAAAAAAAAATATATGGAATATTTTAAAATGCATAAGCTACATAAAAAATTAAAAATAAAGCACAGAGGTAGTGTCAATAAAGGGAAATGCTGACTTTGAGAAACAAACCTTGCAACCTGAGAGTAAATATGAAAGAGCATGTGCAATCTGCTGCCTGCTTCTTCCTCTTGTATGCATTAATGGGAGGAAAAGAATGCTGCAGGGGTAGAGGTTTGCATATCCAGCACAGGTAATAGTTTGGATCTAGGTGGCATTTTCCTTTGTATGCTACATACCTGTGAGTTAACTTACAAGTTATCTCTCTGCCTCTTTGCTCTTACTATGTGGGTTTGTGCACATACACCTCCTTCTCAGATTTATTCCACTACTGAGGTGGAGCTGTGACAGCTCTCTGCATCATACTTTTGCGGCTATCATAGAGGTTGACCTTAGAGTTAGAAACTGGTGAAAAAACCCCAAGGAAACACAATGCTATCAATGAAGTTTCACAAATGCTGCGTTTGTTCTAACTCTGCTGTGAGGCATGGGAGCACAATGCTAGCTAAGCAGTGGTCCATTAGTTTTAAGCCCTAATCAATGTACATTCATTCATCTTCATATTTTGCCTAGAGCAAAGAACGCAAGATAATCACTGGCCAGTCAAAAAGGGCTTGAAAAACTGATTTTACTCATGTTTAATATTTCATATGATTGACTAAATCAGTTGTAACTTTATAACTTTTCTTCCTCCTTGACAAGTGATGCTGCCGTGGTTTGGTTCAAATGTGACATTTATACAAATAACAAGAAGAAAATAAATTATAACACCACTCCTGTCTGCAGCTTTTTGTTTCACTTTTTGAACAGATGCACCACTTAGGTTATTATATATTAAGCAGAGACCAAAAGTCTTCGATCCTATCACTGGAAAAAGGATTTTTCTTCAATTATGGTTTCATGTGTTTCCACTTTTAATAGCCTATGCAGCTGTATGTTAAACAAAAAGCCATGAATACCTTGACTAAGTCAAACTAAGATGTTTTACTTTGTGTATCCTACAGATATGGCTGTAACAGCTTCAGCATTCAAATTTCACCACATTCAGTTATCAGGGTTTAGGGAAGACAGAAAAGCATCTCTCTGCACACAAGTTCTTTTTAAAGGAAGAAAGATGCGACTTGATGCACGAGAATAACAACATCCAAACCCAAGAAAGCTCAGGTAAAGTCACTCTTCTAAACCCTTAAGCTTTAGGCTAATAGTAATACTAAATTATAAATATAAAACTCACAAACAACAGGAGAAACCTTCAAGCTGGAGTGAAGAAAAGAAAGCCATTCCAGACTACATCTCCAGCTCAAAATCCCTATCCTCTCGTGAATCAGCCCTAACCAGTCAGCCTTCCCTTAAGCTGTGGGACTCTATAACCTCTGAGCCATCATCATTCACATACCATTTGCACCTGGTGTCCCTCCTCCTTGCAAACCAGCAACAATGGCTTGCCTGTACCTGCAGCAGTTTCTTGTTTGGGCTTTGCCTGTTTTCTGAAGAAGCATGGACAGAATAAAGACAAATGACAAGGGAAGCTGAAGCTGCCACAGTGAAATTGCAACCTATGTGCTCACAGCACAGAGAAACTGGAATGACAAAATGATGATGTGATCCTCATCTGGAAAAAGAATCAAAATTCCCATATTCAAAGAGTACCTTGTAGGAGCACACTACCCTGTCATCACACTAAAAAATTATGTGTGGTCTCCTGAAGGGTCTTTTGAATAATAAGAAAAAGAGAAATGAAAGTGTTCAGTGAAGACTGTGGAAATTAAAAAGCTGTCATAGAAAAGACTACTCATACAAAGTTATTTTTTTTTTGACTGTATAAAACCCCACATTTTCAAATGTAATAGTTTTACATTTTGACAATTGTCTTACCTTTATTAGCTTGTTGTGAAGCAGAGGATGAATAAACATGTCATGTCAGGCCACATCATGGAAATATGCAAGACCATATGCTCCTGATGACTGCCTGTAGCCCTTGATGGATACCCTTGTACTGCAGAAAAGGCCCCCAGCAGAGTCTTACCCTGTGAAGACATTATAGCATATAAGAGACCTGGTGATGCTTCAGTGGTGGTCAGAGCATGTTTCCAGGGTGTGGAGGAAAAGTTAACACAGCTCAAGCCCACTTGCTTGGAGCTCAGATTACTTGCAGCTGAGCTTGTTCACACTGTGGAGGACCTAATCCTACTACTTTAGCCAAAATTTGCCCATTTTTCCATCAGAAGTGGTTTCTTCAGCTGGGCATATCCCAACACATTCGGACAACTCTGACAACTTAAACTCAGACACTCTTGATAGGCAAGAGGACACTCTTGCATACTCAGACGTATGCATACTCAGACAACTTAAACTCAGACACTCTTGATATGCATAAACCGAGACATCTCTTTTCCGAGTTTAATCTCCAACCATAGGCAATTTGTCCAGGATAGTCCTGGAGCGGGCTGGGCATGGTGCTGTGCTCTGTTCTCTGCCCTACCTGGCTGATGAAACAGGGAGTGAGGAACTGGTGTGGGTACAAAAAATCAGCACATCTCTGAGGGCACTACATTTATTCAAGGGGTTTCAGGTAGCTGGGGGGTTAGCAAACCCAAGGGAGATACACATATAGCTGCTACAACTTTCTCTGTAATACCATGCACCTCTGTGATGTTCAGGAGTCAATTCATGAATGAATCCACATCTAGCTTGCCTGTGTTAAGCATTTACCCCCCTTTTCTTTTAATTCTGAGGGGCAGGACAGGCAGTAAACTATGTTGTTCCTGATTTTCACTTGATGTTTGTCAGGTTTGTATTTATCTTGCTACAACTTCTTGCAGAAGGCACCTTTCTTTCCCCTCCCTCCACAACTGCTTTTGCTGTTTCACATACAGATAAGTGCTCTTCTGTTCCAGCTTTCTTGGCATGCTTGCTGAAAACTTCAGACTGAAAAGTAAATTAATACGATAGAGCATAACACAAGGCTTTCGAGGCATTTCAGCAGCTCCCCCAGGAGCCCTCGTGTGCCGTCCCCAGGCTGAGGCCACACACCGTGCCAGGCGAAAGCCGCCTCAATCCTTACTCCTTGGAACAGCACTATCTTTACACACCGACCAATTCATTTTGTTTTAAAGGCCCCTCCCCAGCACCAGCCTCCAGAAGAGATAAGTTTTATCAGTCCAGTGTCAGCAAAGTGATAAAACAGCGCAGCGCTGTTCCAGCATGAGCCAGACACTGAGGCTTGCTTAGCAGTGCAGCCAAGTGCTTCAGCGGCTGATGACTGAAAGTGGAAGCTTAATGGGGTGAATGTGAACAAAGAATTAGAATAAATGCCACCTTTTGAAATAGGAAGCAGGCAGCTAAATGGCTTGGGTGAGGTGGTGAAGCAGATGTAGAGCAGAGAAGCGGCTCTGCAAAACTAATCTGGATCGCAGATTACAGTTGAGTCATCTTTGTCAGCCAGTACAATGACAGCCTCTGTCTGGGTGGCCTCTTGCATATCAGCAGGAGTGACAGGAAAAAAAGTACACGTTTCTCCTGCACGATCTGATTTATTTCAGAACATGGTTGTTTTCTGGTCTCCTGAGCAAAGCTTCTTTTAATTAAGCATTTCCCATTAGAACATGCCACCCCAATTACCTGTACGCATACAGTAATCTTCAGCCTGATGTATCTTCAGGGTTTAGTAGGATAAGTGTAATCATCTATGGAAGCTTGTGCCAGATAAAGGAGAAGGAAAGGATTTTGTACTTCCACATTTAAACCAACTACAAAGCCTTGGAAGAGATTTTGCACTGGTGCGAGCAAGTTGAACCATGAGAGTACCACACCAACTCATATCACGTCAAGTGGTACAAATATTATGGCATTTTCAGAAAACTGATACATGTGGCTCTCTACCTCCTCTCACAGGGGTCCTTACCTGGTGGGACTATTTGCTGTCTCCACAACAGCCCAAAGGGATCACTGGGAGAGGAATGACTTTAACAGACTGACCCCTGAAGCTTCCCAATCCAAAGCAAGGGCTGAATTTGCTCCAAACACAAGGTTAGCAGTGAGTCAGTTGTGCAGGGCTTCAGAGCAGGTGGATTCTCTCTATTTTTGCCAGAGGAGGCTGTAGGCTGTCAGAAGGAATGAAGGCTCACACTGCTCAGGGGAAACCCCAGGAGAAACAGGTCACTGGTGGTGGTGGGGTGAGTGTGAGGAGTCTGACCTGCACATTTCAGTGAGCTTCATAGACTAAGCATCAGCATTGAGACATGATGTTGGATTTGTGCAAGAGCCTGGAGCAGAGGCTGCGGGGCAACTTGAGAAGATGAATCTGAATCTCAGCCACACACCAAGGATGAGGCACATAGGCTCCGTCTGGGTCTGGCCATGGGGCTGTCCCCATTAGCTGGGACTAATAGGACATAACTACTAAAGCGTCTAGTCTGCCATTTTTCTCCCAGTGGTCTTCTTGTAGAGCGTGTTTGATGAATGTGAATAACCATAAGCCAAGAAGTGACCAGACCTTTGTGCAGCTTGAGGGCCGTCCATGAAAATAATGGGCTAAATTTTAGTATAGATGAATGCTTCAGTAGACTTCTTCATACTTTGCCAACAGAAAATAGTTGGCTGCTGTCTCTGGCAGTAAGAGTAGGGGCAGTGCCCGCTGCTGTTCTGATAAGGCAGCTACTAATGGATTTCACCATCAAACAACCCTCACTGAAAGCTATCCAGAGATGCCTGTGTAGACAACATTCATTAGACAGAAAAGAGGAATTGGAAAGAGTTGGAAAGCACATCATTCCTATACAGCTGAAGGGAAATGGATACTAGTCTGGTCTGACTGCCCTCTTCTGCCTCTGAATACAGCAGCAGGGATGCTATCTTATCTTGGCAGAATTGACGAATGGCAATTGTAAATACTTATCAGACCTTTGGTGTCAATATTTGTAGGTAGCTACCTGATCACAGTTTAAAAACTACAGAGCATGTTCTGTATTTGCCACGTTTTAAAACAGATTGAAAAATTCTTTAGGAAACCAAATATGAGTCAAGAGACTAAAGTCAAGTCCAGCCCTTATTAATTAAAATTATAACACAATTTGACTTGACACAAAGGTGAAATTGCATTCAAATCACTTCCAAATTTGTATGAACGAATCTAACTGAAACTAGTGAGATGCATTTGCATATTTGAGGAGGGAATTACTGTGTGCAAACCAATGCCCGGCACAGGCAATATACAGGTATTCTTTTTAATGGCCAAGTTTATGCAGATAATTCCTCACATTCAGCACTGACTGTACAATAACCCTTTGACAAATGAGTCAAGAGGCAGGGTGCTGCTGAGCATAATATGCGTTATTGCCTTGCACAGATCTAGGACATGTAGATGAGTGAGGATTAATAGTTACAATTAGAAATGTAAGAGCAGACTGTAGATTGTGAAAATAATTAGCAGGTTCTAAAAAGAATTTCCAGCCCCACAAAAATGTTTTACTGCAGAATACATTTCAAATGGAAACAATAAAAGAGACTCAGCCATGCTTTTCTCATAATACTACATTCCGGATTGTTAGGACAGGATTTGAAAGCTTGCTGGCTCCTTAACAATGATGGCTTGATGCTCTTAGCCAGCTAGACACTCTGGCACATGCTGGGGGCAGAGGCAGCCATTTGGCTTCCCAGAGCAGTCTCAGTCACATTGCACCTCTATTTCTACCTGTGCTCTTGTTCTTTTTAGGACTGTAGCACTTCATGCTCCCATAGGATATATGTTCCTCAAGAGGGGAACCCACAGAGGATGCATGATAAAGGAAGATGATAAAGGCATCCTCAAGAGAGGATGCCCATAGAGGAAAGCGCCAGCAACACTGTAGTATGTGAGCACCCTTACTCAGAGCAAGGATGGGCAGGGTCCTTGATTCAGAAGCCAGGCATGTGTATGGAAAGAGCTGCCCTGTGCTCTGGGACCAGGGCAGCCCTTGGTCTTTAGAAAGACAGAGGCTAGAGAAAGCTCCTGTGCTTTGCTGAGTGTATTGGTTTCCAGCATCCTAATCTGATCCTGCTTTAAACATTGCTAATAAAAGAAAATGTGGACACTCCTCGGGAAATCTAAACAATCCTGAAAAAGAGTTATGTTTTTAAAATACGGTAAGTGCTGTATTATCTTTGTTTGACTTTTGGCATTGGAGGTACGTGTTTTCCTAAGATGAACTCTGAGGTGACCCCATTTTTCAGGAGCACTGGGTTTCAGCAGAGATTCTATGGATCCAGACACTTGCAGGAAGGTGGAAAAGCTGGCAAAATGAGCAGTACAGAAGCAGCCAAACTTAATGGCCACACTGAACCAGATCAGCAAGAAGTGCTGCTGGCAGAGGGGCTGAGCTGCAGGATACCAGAGCTGCACTACACAATGTCAAGGCACCTCTGGAGCAGACCCTTCAGCTTCTGTCCTTTGCAAATCAGCCACTCTGCAGCTGCTTCCCTAGGATATAAATAACTAAAATGTCATTAAAAAGATCATGAATCATGCTCGCTCAGCAACAGAAAACACGTCTGATTTGTCTTTCTTTTCTCTATCTGAAGGTAATAAGTGACTGGTGCCTACAATCCCTTAAGAAACCGCAGTCTACAATATATCATTCCAGAAAACTGTCCTCTTAAGGCTGTCCTTTCACAGGTTCCAGAAGACTGGAATAGTAAAAATGCTCTGAGAAACCCAGTTAAGATTTAGGGTGGGTTTCAGACAATGGACTTGAACAGCAAAATGATGGCTTATTGACAATAATTGCACCCAGGTGAACCCTGCTTCTGGCCAGGATGCAACACCCCTCCCAGCCATGCACTAAGGGAGGATGCCCACAAAGTGTGCAGGTCTATAACTTGGCAATGAATAAGAAAATGCCAGTAGTAGAGGAGTGTATAAAGATCAAGTACAATGAAATAGTAACAAGACATCTCACCAACCAATAAGAACACTCTCTTTGTAAGAAAATATTCCTTATTTATAGATCAGCTTGTGCAGAAGATGGGAGATAACAGCTTTCAGTCTGGTTTAAGGAGAAAGACTAACTGATGATGTGAAATTACCTAGAATACTTAATCACAGAGATCAAAAGTTGTGTGGGGTTTTTTCGCTGTTGTTGGGTTGCGAGGGTTTTTGTGTGTGTGTAAGTACAGGTTTTTTCATGTGTGTGTAAGTACAGCTTTAAAAATCATATTATTGCAATATAATTCCCATTGTTGCTGTCACTGTGGAGTGTCTAAGTGCTTAATGTATCTAACACAGATGTTCCAAAGGGCTACAATTAAATCAATCTGCACTCATCTTCTGGTACCAATCAGCTTTTTCTCCTCTTAATGAACAGACACATGCTGTTTTATACAGAATCTGATTGACTGGTTGATATGAAAACATAAAGTGGCAGGAGCTGGTGAAAAATATTCATTATTCTTTCTGTTTGGAGTTGCGGTGGAAGTGAGCAACTTTCTGATTGTGGCAACCACACTCATGCTGACTGATGAGTGCTAAAGCACTGGCACAGAGGCTGTGATAAACTGGATGGTAACTCATTTGTGAGACCTTCGTGGAAGCTGAAGCATCCCCAATATGTTTTATTTTAAATGGTGAACATAACTTTAAGTTGGTATTTTTCTACTACCTGGTCCGTAGAAGTCATCTTCACACCTTTGTCAGACTTCAAAGGAGCCCCAATCTGATATTATAGCTCAGGAAACTGAGCCAGAGAGAAGCAGAGCAGGTTTCTCAACACCTTTAGGTAGCAGAGCCAAAATAATACACACACTGCAGGAGTCCCTGTCCGTCACACTCGGTACCTACTTCAAGAGACGCATTCAAACTGAAGTCTCTTTGTTGATCTCAGTGCCAAAATTAGATTAATTTTTTGGAGCACTGCATCAAAACTGAAGGTTGGTGATAGGACCAGATGAGGAAGGAACCCCTCATCTGATGAAAAACACTACTTCAATATCTATGTGTTCTATAGATGTAGTAATGACCATATCCCTGTACTACATACTGGTCTACAACCTCTGTGGTCCCCTGGGTCTGAGCAAACCCATTGTGTTTCTGCATTACTCTTCAATAACACTCCAGACTGGTATAAAGCTGAGCATGTCTGAGAAAAAGGATGTCTATAGCCAGCTGAAGCCATGTTCAGCATCAAAATACCACATACAGGGCAAAAACAGTAGGAAAACACACTACTGCTGAAGCAAACGGAGACTGCTGATGTAGGAGGGCAATGTTTATTTTGGAGGAAAGGTCTATTCAGTTATGGTCCCCAAACGCAAAATGATATCAAAGCCAAAATAATTCTTTGGAAATACTTGGAGATTGCAGTCTCTTTTTAAGTTAGCATCTTAAAAAGCAGATGCAGTGAAAAATGAATGTGTTCTAGGTCGGGCTGGATATGCAAGTGGTCATTTCTTACTATGGATGGACCGAGTAACACGTGCACATGTGTCTGGGTGAGGACATTCCTGGTTGTCTGAACCATGCAAAAGACAAAAAATCAACAACAAAGTAAACTACTCTTTCTCACCCTGAAAGAGCATGAGAGAAAACACTGAAACTGAATCTCAGCATTGGCCAAGGATGTACATTTCAGTTGCAAACATTCAATTTTCATTCCCTTAACAATAACAATAAATTTTCCTCGAGCAAAGTACTCACAACAAATGCAGGAACCAAACTATAAACCTGTGCCTTTTGTAAAAGAATTATATAGAAAAAGAAATTAAATCCCATGTATAATTGTCATTTGACAACCAGTGGTTCCCGTAAAGGTTGTTTTAATACTACGCTGCAATTGCAAAATTACATTAAATACCTCGGTAGATAATCACAGTTTTAAATGAGTTGCAAACATTGCTGTGCTCTTTGGAGGGTTTTGCAAGTTTAACTGCAATTTTTCTGTGTTGGTTTTTTCTTTAATCTATTTTTGTTTGTTGGTGGGGACTGCCAAAGTTTGTGTAGATATTTAAGCCCAAGACGGCATCTTAGCTTAGCCATCTGTGAAAACAAGAGCCGAGTAAAAATATAGCTTTGAATAAATGAAGCACTCAGGGAATTTCATACTTGATATAAATAATTGCAGCTATAGCTTGTTGCTATGCAGTTAAGAAAAACATTCCTCTTATCCTTGGTGAAGACCCATCTCTTTAAAGGGTTTCACTTTCAAACAGGAAGACAATGAAACATTAATATTTTTCCATTTTCCGCTTCAAGTGTACATGCGAGATCAATGCCTTGCTGTCTGGTTTGATAAAAATGAATGCAAAGGCTCTGGAGAGAGGCAGGAGGGGCCCCCAGAAAGCTGACACTCACCAATGCTTCCCTTGGCCTCAGCCAAAAAACAGAGGCTTTCAACTTGGGGCCCAATCCAATAGGGCTTGACCTTCAGGTGCCCTGTGGAAGGACCAAGCATGAGAAACTGAGGCTCCTTCTCCTTTAAGGGGGTTTAAGGGTGTATATGTGTGTAAAGGAGAGCTGTAAGGCATCAGGTTAGAGAAAGTGGCACTCACTTTGCAGGTATGGCAAGAAAAGTCACTTTATAATGAGCACATAAGAAAAGCCCCAAGGGCACAGGCAAGAATGGAAAGCAAAGACAGTGCTGGCAAATACAGGTTTTCCTGTCTTTTTGGGTTTTTTTATTTCAGCTTTTAAAAAGTGGCACATTTTGTTGCAGGACAATACTTGTAAGGGAGGCTTGGTTTAGGAACTTGTCCTTGAGCGTCTGGTTTAGGAATGTGTCCTTGTCACGACTATGCATTTAACCATGATCCTGGGCCATAAGCCTTAGCTCCAAAGCTAAGCAAAGCATAGACTTCCTGGGCATAATACATATAAATTACAGACTTGACTCTTTTGTAGTAAAACCTGCCTTGTGATGGCCACCCTGAAGGAACAGAAACATCCTGCTGCTTTTTGAGGGTCGCAGGACAAGGGCTCACATGCCCTTCCTGCGGCATACAGAGCCTGCCTCCTGCCCAGCACAAACTGTGCCTAAACAGCCACGTCTTTGTGGAGCCAGGAGAACAAGAGTTCTGCTATGGGCCCCAAACAGGGGAAGTGCTTGAAGTACTGTGACTTCCTCCCCACGTCGTTTTCATTTCAAGCCTGAGACTGAAGAATATGAAAATCAGAGCACACCTGTGTAACAAAAACATAAACCCAAACAGCTATTAAGCTTCCACCCATTCCTTCTGTATGTCTTGTGGGAATTTTCAGCCCTTATTTCTCCATTTCAAGACCTGAAGTGCATTTTCTGATCATTGCTTTAGACTGCTTTGTAACAGTGCATAGGGTTTCATGCCACTCTTTAGCTCTCAGTGAAGCCACAGCTCCACGTATGCATGCTTGGAGTGGGTACATTCATGTATATGTACAGGGGGAGCAGCAAAACCAAAAGCTTTCTTCAGTCCCAGAAAAGCTCGACATTTTTTGCCTCCTGTTTTCTTGTTTCCCTGAGAAAAAAACATTGGACATTCTTGGCTGAAAGCTGTCATCTTCAATGAAAAGCTGATTATACAGTGGAAGTAAATAATAAAAGCATGATTCGGTCTGGTTGCCTGGGCTAAATTCATGAAAAAATCCCTCAGTTGGCACTCAATAATTTCCTCATGAAAAGCAGTGTTTTTTTAAGGAAATAGTGACAATTTGCCTTGGACCAAATTAGTGAAGG
Organism: Psittacula echo; assembly: GCF_963264785.1. Classification (NCBI taxonomy): domain Eukaryota; kingdom Metazoa; phylum Chordata; class Aves; order Psittaciformes; family Psittacidae; genus Psittacula; species Psittacula echo. The sequence goes on from NC_137743.1 coordinate 76,106,917, forward strand.
TATAATCTGTCTTCACATTGAAGACGTCAAATCTGCATGCAAATAATTGTGGCATGAGAACTGGTGGTGTCATACAGCTTTAATGATGGTTTGCAGTGAAAATACCAAGAGAACAAACACCTGCTCTACAGCTTCTGTGGGTTGCCAGTGTATTATTATTGGCTCTGACCTTCTAATTGCCTCTTTATTTTCTGCTCCTGGCTGCATGGTGAATAAAACGAGTGCTCTTTCAACTCCTACATGTCCCCCACGCGCTCCCCTCTTTCTCCTCTTTCTCGGGAAATAAATAAACTACCAATTTAATGACTAACTAGCTTGTGCTCTCGGAAGAGTTTCCTGAGCTTTTGTACCAACGTTGAGCTTTGAACGTTTTTCAAACAGAAATCAATGCTTTTTTTACTCCTTCTCTAAACTTTCTGTGCATGCCACTGAGAAGCATTTTAGTTAGAGCGCTGTCTGCATGACACCACAGCCCACCCATCCCTTTCGTGCTAGTAGTGGGGAAAACTGCTGCAGTGGCCGGTCAAATGCAGCTAAAGCAGCAAGTAGCTTGTAACAGAGGAGGAATTTCGAACGCACGGCTGCCGGGTCATGCGTGGTACCCGGGTGGCGTGGATGCTGCGGATGGGATGTAAGAGAGATGCTGCGCAGTGCTCCCAAGGGGCCAGGAACCGTGTCACCCCCTGAGGAAAGGCGCGGGATGAGCTTTTGGCATTGCGGGAAGCACTTCCCCAAAAATACCGTCGTGTGTGCCATTGCTAGAAATTAAGAGAGTGGCGGCGACAAGGAGCGGCAAGAGAGAGAGCCCCGGGGTGGGACCGGGCCGGTCCCCGCTGCAATGCTGGCCAACAGCCATGAGATGTCACTGCTGCCGCATACAGAAGCAGGTTCGAGCTAATTTGTCAGACAGACCAGAAAGACTGAGCTGTGGCCACTTCTTGCCACGCTTTTTACCCCCCCCAAACTGTCTTGCTTTAGATCCTGCTCCTTCCCCGTCCCTCCCACTCAGTACCAGCAATATTACCGCTGCTCGAGTCCGGAGGCAGCTTCCTTGTCAGCACCTTGAGTCCCGTGCTGCAGCAATGGGCACCACTGGCAAAGTGATGCCTTTTGGTCTGTGAAGAGATGTTTTTCAGCTCTTCAGTGTTCAAAATAAATGTAAACACATGCTAGCAGGGAGGGGACTTAATTTTCTGGTGAGTTAAGTAGCTCTGCTTTCCTGCCATATCCCATGTGCTGCTCTGGATGAAAAGTTCCATCCCAAGTAACTCTGGGACAGATGTCCTACATTAGCACATAGAAATTCCTCTCATCAAACTTCCAAGACAATTGCATACTTTTCACCCTATACAAGATGGAAACTAAAAGAGGTTTGTCACTGCAGCAAATCCTTCAGAAGGCTGGCACTGTTTGCCATTAGGCAAGGATTGCAGAGATACAGATAACAAAAGCAAGCCTAGGAAGCTGTCTTATTTTACAAGGTATATAAATATGCCTTGTATTAATAGCTATTTATTAAAACAGATTATAAAATACACTTTCAAAGTTCAGCTGAGTGACCATCTTAGCCATTAACATCCCAGGAATACACTTAGATCAAAATTTTATGACCTGTGTTTATTACGGCACATAGCTCTACCTGAAAATGTCCACTCTTAAAATCTTATTACAGTCAAATTCTGTATTTTGGCCAGTGATTTGACATTCTTGCATGAGCAACCATTGAAGTTTTTTGCCATTTTAACCTCCTAATCCTGGTGCATAAATCATTTATAACCGATTCTATTCTATATGCCTTTTTGGTGTTATTGGATTCTTATCTTCCATTCCAGTCTAGTTTTCTGATTCAATATATTAAAAACTTCAGTTCAGCTTTGCTTCCTTATTAAGATACAAAAGAAGTAGGAGCTTATAGAGTGTCGAAAGAAGAGCACAATGTATAATTCTTTAAAAAAAAGTAAAATTAAGAAGTTTTAGCAAAAGGAAAGAATGCTGCTGTACAAAAAGAGAATTACTTCTAATTTTGAAGCAGTACATTTGTGTGTCCTCTCTTAGCCACCATCATTAGATAGTGAGGTCAAGCCCTTGCAGCCCTAGTTCTGCTGGTGGGTCTCAGAAAACTTGCTTTTGACACTGCTGCTGGAAGATCTCTCCCTGGAGACCTGCTGGAAGAATCAGAGTATGGAAGGATGTGGACATAAAATTATCTTTTATTCTTCCATGTTGCCTTCTTCTTTTGCACTTACACTATAGCTGGGTGAAAAAGTAAAATTATATTTGAGAAATCATAGCAGTTCGTGATGGTGAGGCATTGGAATAGATTGCCAAGAGAAGCTGTGACTGTCCCATTCCTGGCAGTGTTCAAGGCCAGGTTGGACCAACCTGGGAGTTGGAGCAACCTGGCTTAGTGGAAGGTGTCCCTGCCCATGGAAATGGGGTTGGAACCAAATGATCTTTAAGTTCCCTTCCAATCCAACCCATTCTATGAATCCATTGTACGAGTCTATGAATTGAAACCCCTTCCACCAGCAGAAAAGCAGGAAGAAATAAAACCCAAACTTGAGTATCCCTATAAGTAGCAAAACCAGATAAGCCCGATTCGTGTATCAGAGTGGTCTGATATTACAGTATTACAGGTTTTCTTATGACAAAGAAGGCCTGACATCTGAAAGGTTCAAAAGTGATGAGAAAACTGAGGCAATCAGCTTGGTTATAGAGCATTTGTAATTGGAAAGTCCTGGCTATACTCTCTATTATAGTACGATACACTAACAGCTTACAAGATTAGCTTACAAAAGGCAGGTCTGATCATTCACATGGGTACATCCAAGATGCTTAAGGGGTGGATGAACCTGCAACAATAGCAGGATCACACTAAGGATTAAAAATTCATCCATACAGAACTAGACACTTGAGTCACTGTTGGACATAGAAAGTGGGGTGGTTAAAAAAGTTTTAACCATGTTTAAACACGTGTTTTCAATGAAGATGAAAGCTGCAGCATAGTGCGATTTTTATCAACATTTAAATGATATTGGTCTGTTTTAAAAAACCAAAATCTTGTTCATGGCTGAAGTATACCTGCAGTTACATACATTAGAACATCAAGACATGAAGTAGTCTTCCAGCCTTGTCCCAGGAAGGCTGTTATTTTTTATATATATATATATATTTTAATTTTTTTATATATATATATATATATATACACACTTGCACACATAGACATTCTCCCCCTCTTTTATTCTCTATGGCTTGTATGTGACTTTATGTGAACATGTGCCATGCTCAGCGACCCTGGCAGCAGATGGAAAGAGCAAGAGTGAGCAAACGCATTTCATTTTCCATTTTGATGTATAAAGCATGAACTAGACACAAACAGCAGTGAAGTAATACTCAGTATTAGTGGCTTAAACTCAGCCTTAACTACTGGTTTAGTTGAAAGTGATCTGTACTCAGGCTAAAGGGAACAAGTGGGTAAATGTCTTTTTGTAGCAATAGCTTAAAGCCCTTTCTGATGAGCCTGCTGGCATAGGGTGAGGAGACAGCAGCCGGCTGCCTCTGGGAGTCAGGAAGAAAATCACTGCAATGTGTTGCCACCGTGCTGGGACTGAAACACCCCCATGCTGTCTCCTGTATTTTCCAGGATGGCTTGTAAGGAGCTCATGAAATCAATCTGGCAAACCTTCACCAGAGCTTTTCAGTTATCCTACTTTTATTCTGACTTGAGATTCGTCCAAATGAAAAACAAATCTGGGCCACAGTTGGGTGACTTGAGACTGGACAGTTTCAGACTGTCCTTTGTAAGGTTCTCTGTAAGAGCTACAGGGGAACACCCATGTCCTGGGGTGTTGACTTCCCAACTGGACATGACCTGAAACCCAACGTGTGAGCTGGTCCAAAACCAGGGATTCTACCAGCTCTGTAGCACTTCAGACCCAAGGTGGTAAAATCTGACAGACCTCACCATCATTCAGTGTTGTGCTGCTATAATTAATCCCTAGATCAGCTGCCGGTTACTGCAGATGCCCTTTTTTTTCCCCCCATTTATTTTTGTGCTAGTTTCCTGACCTGGAAACCTGACATTTCTGGTTCACACTTCTGCACATCTCAGCTCCCCTCCTTGAGTCCTGTTTAGGATCTGTACTGACAGCAAAATGACACACAGTAGAGGCTGCACCTACCCAGAGGAAACTCAAACAGCACAACCTTGTCAGGATGCTTAGCATCAGTTATTCTTCCTTTACTACCTGAATTCATCTATTCCAGCACACATTTCAAGAGCTTGCTTTTCTACAACATTTTCTATATGCTACGCAGCTCCACAACTGCTCTCTCAGTACAGCAAACTGAACAATACACACACGCTTTAATATCCCTTAAAACAGACAGAATCCAGCATTAGTTTTCCCTTGCTTCTTGAAAGAAAAGGGCAAAAGATAGGAAGAACATACTCCACAAACTGACAAGCTTGCCTCTGTTTAGAGCACTGCAGAAACTGCCAAATTACACTGGATTTGTCAGAAAATAATACCAACATACGGCTGCCAAGGTCAGTCAGCCTTGTGCACTGGGCTGGCAAGCCAAACTTACTTACATAAGTAATGACCATCGGCAGTCAACTTTAAATTTGGTACCCACTTCTCCCCCCTGCCCTAATGTAAAAGGAAAAAGCATACTAAACTTGTTCTGCCTTAAGCTGTTTTTCCTCACTTGTTTATTTTCTACATCTCTTCCAGCTTGAGATGCCCACATCTACTGCAACAAGCATAAAATTCAGAGCTCAGAGAGGGCCGGATGGTTTTCTCCATTTCTTTGCAGACAGCTGGGATTTTATGTCATTAATGGTGTAGAGATGCCAATAGGAAAGGTCATGAAAATAAGTTGGATATTCATGATCTAATCTTCCAGTTTCATCATGTGTAAGCATGTCCTGTGTCCATCTCATGCCAGAACCTGATATTTCGTGGTGTTACCAACAGAAGCTGTTACCTATGGTGGATATCACCATAGGCTGAAATAGACTACTCCTATGACATCATTACCTGGTCTAAGAACAAAGGCAAATATAGTAAATACACCTACCACTTGCGAAGGAGCAGCGCGTGAGTGTTGCAGGAAGCCCTGCACCCTGGGGGCACCTGGGAAAGGGATGGGTGCCCTGGGCTGGGCTTAAAAGGGGCTCCTATCCCAGGGTTATGTCCGTGCAGGTCCCAGCTGGGGCTGCTCAGGGCCATCAGGGCTTTGCATCAACTGTTTCCAAATGACAAACTCCCTCTCCCTGGAGATGGCAGGTTGCAAATGAAATAGCAGAGCTAGTGAAAAAGTGGTTAACAGGAGCTTTAGCAGAAGAATCGAAGAATGTGGAAATAAGCCCCCGCCATTTCTTACATTATCTGAGCTCTGCTCAGCCATGAATTGTCTGTAATAATTAGCATGAGAATATCTCCTTGATGACATTCATACTGCATAAAAGGGTCTGCATTTCCTCCATCAAAGTGCATATTTATGAACTGAATCTCCGAAAGACAGAGCCTTTGATAGTATTATTTTAATATTTTTGCATATGATTTAGAAGTTTAAACTTCAAGAAGCCCTAATAATAAAAAGACTTTCAGATTTCTGATAGTCACCTCCATTTCTAGTAAACACAAACACATATATGGGAGTCACTGTTTAAATATGAAAGTGATAGACTCTACAAGATAGAAAGACATGAATAAATTTACTTCTGATCTTTAATGATCCTGAGAATAGTGACTTGAAAAACCCAACCTTGAATGCTGAAGCTATTACATGGCATATGTTTTTCTCATTTCCCATTCATTTTTTGACCCCAGTGACAGCCTGTTCTGAGTCACACTGGAAAACATCTACTTTCTGAGTATGCCCATTTGCATGCACGTTTCTCCCCATTCATCATTCAATAACTCTTATTTTATATATCTGATTACTATAATTCCTCATAAATTAAACCTGATCCATATATAGACTTATCAAGAGCAAGATTACAGGACTTACCTCTGTCAAAGGTAGGACTGTGAGGACTTTCGATAGACATGCTGTCACTAGCTTGAGTAGCTTGAGTTTGATGGTCTTAGATGTGGGGAATGGCAGTTCTTAGGTGTAAAACCTACCACAGATTTGTCAACAGTCTGCTCAAAGCTGCTGGATTTCATCTTACTAAGGTCCTAGTGTTATTTCTAGCCCTTTGTTTCAGCATCTACAGCAAGCATCTGAAAGTTTAAAGCCTTGCACTCTGAAAGGCAGATGAAGGTTACTTTCTGAAGTGTTTATAGAGAAAATATTCCATTTGGTTACTCTAGGCAAAAGTGTGCGAGCATCTGCATTATCCCACACTTGGATAACTCAGAATGAAAGGAGACTAAGGGAGGTGATGGGCCACCAAGCCTGGTGCCGTGTGATTCTTGGCTCATTTTGTCCCAAACCCAAGTCTTCCCCACCTTTTCTACATTGCCCATTAGAAACAATTCCCTCTGTGAGCTGCATCTGCTCCTCCTTTGGACTGCAAGGCCCCAGTGCCACTAGTGAAGACATTAACCTGGCCATGATGGCTTTGGAACTGCAGCAGCTCACTGCACATCAATGAATTGCAACTTTAAAAAGTTTTCATTTCTCACTAGTTTTTAGAGGCTGCTAATGTAAATTTTGGGAAGTTGAGGAGAAAATAAAAGAAAATATTAGTGAGGTACGGTCTCCCTGGAAACAGAGAAGGAACTGTTAGAACTGTTAGAATTGCCCTATAAGCTTTCCATATCTAGTTACTTTATTTCAAAGTTGTCAGTGTTAGGCAATTACAATTCCTGTAGCTAAAGCCTTCTTTTGTTAGAAAGCCAACAATTTTAACTTGCATAATTTCAACTTTTCTATTATTCAGATAAATCCATTGACATTTGGCATGCATCTCTAAAGCTCCATTTTAAATATAACCTATATTTTCTATTATTTAACAACAAGTAATTTGTATTTAATTCATGAATGCAGATAGCAGCACATTTTATGCACCAAGAAAATAATGAGTTTCTTGTTCACAGGGATAAGAATGATCTGCCTGGATATTGGCTAAATCTCTTTACTAAAGAAAATAACTAATATTTGCTAAACAAATTCAGGGCATCTCAATTTTTCTGAAAACTGAACAGAATACTCCAATAAAAAAGATAAACCTCCTTGCACTTAAAAAAAATCTGGAAATGTTGCAGCTTTTCCTGGCATGCATATTAACTGCTCAAAATAGTAATAATAACGAATCTTCCTTATCTTTCAGCGGTTGTTCATCTTATCACAGAATCATAGAATGGTTTGGGTTGGAAGGGACCTGAAAGCTCATCCTGTTCCAACCCCCTGCCACAAGCAGGGACACCTTCCACTAGAGCAGCTTGCTCCAAGCCCCTTCCAACTTGGCCTTGAAGACTGCCAGGGTTGGGGCAACCACAGCTTCTCTGGGCAACCTGTGCCAGTGCCTCACAGCGTCTTCTTAAGATGCAAGTTCTTTGGTGGAGGGATAGACCTGAGTGCTACAGGAACAAAATTAGTATTAAAAACCACTGTATATTTATACTTGTGCTTATTAAGAGAGTATTATAGAGACCAGGTTCTTATCCCAATAAAGTTACAAATATTTTGAGATCTTCAATAGTAAAGCATGATTCATTTGTCCCAGTATCTTCCACTAGCCGATAGAAGAGCTGGCAAAAACTAATGTAGTCAAAATCAACAGTTGTTCACAGCTATTCTAGTCTTCTCCTGATAAAATGCACTGTGAATCTAAGTATGTCCCTGTTAACTAACAAGAGAAATAAATTTTATGAATTATATTTATGATGGATGTTGTAAAATTTTGTCCAGAAACAAGCTTAGACCATAATATGCTATTTTCATTTATCTACTTTGACAACCATTAAGAGGATTAAAAAATATCATTGAATTCCGTCATTACACCACCTTTTTATCATGCCACTGTTATCTAGAAATAACTGTTACCACATCTTTTGCACCATCATTGTTTGGTTGAAACCCCACAGGGGACAATATAAATGAGCCTAGGTGCTCACTCTGCCCCCTGATCCCTGCATGAAGGAAGCCATAGACTGTGGCCTGGACCCACAGCCTGCCCAAATGGACCCACAGCAGTGGTCTCAACCTGGCTCCCACCACAGCAGTGCTGTTTAGATCAGGCATTACTTGGAACAGTCTGAAAACGAAGAAATTTAACACATCTCCACTTATTTTGATTTTTTTCATACTGAAACAAAATAAGAAATGAATGGGTGAAAACAGTCAGAAAATGGATAAGAGGAAGAAAATGTTGATCCGTACATCACAAACACTGGAAAATGCTTGTTCTGATCAGAAAACCACCGCATAATTCAAAATATGCAGAAGTGGCTGGGTGTTTTCAGAAAATGTTAATTGATCACCACCAGAAATCCTTGTGGGAACACACACATCAGTTTTGAAAGATGGCTTTTCTTGGATCCAAGACAAAATTTTCTGATCAGAAAAAAAGAGAGGATAATTGGTGGCTCAGATGTTTGCAAAGCACGTGGGAATCCTCCCCACTCTATTTAAGTCACCATTTTGCTTCTAAAAGGAAACCTAAATGCGAATCTCCCAGGTGAACGTTTTAGCTATTGTCTAATCTGAGATGGGTGAGATTTCACAAAAGAGCTTCACAGGATTTTAATTGCATCCTGACTTTGTGCAAGACATCTTTTGAATGCCTGATATAGCTGCTGGGACATGGGCCCCTGCTCCAGCCCGCTCTTCTCTTTACCCCTCTTTCCTCTGCAAAGCAAGCAAGAACCAGGAGCAAGCCTATCGCTTCATGTTTATCATGTTATCAGAATAAAAATTCATTCATGTGAAAGGAGAAAATAAATCCTATTACTGTTAGGATTGATTTAGAAATCACAGTTGTTTTACTCATCATTCTTATTCATAATTCAGCTTATAACTATAAAAGATGAAGGGGAATATGCCCTACTTTTCCCTTTGTGATTTGACAGCACTTATGTTGAGCAGCTTTGCCATGAAAACTAGCGGTTGCTCAGTTTCGCCTGCTATGTTTTTGGGCCTTCCATGACACAAAAGGAAAGAAGAAAATCTGGGAAAAGGAGGGGGAACACAAACAAAACATTTCAGGCAATTACAGTCTTCAGACTGACTTGTGCTAGCCCTTTCCTCACTGCCGGCAAACTGATCAGTTGACAGTGTCTTTTTCAGCTAAAAGGAGATGTTTGCTCTTATTAATGACTGGAGGACAAATCTAACCACTAATGGCTGTGATTAATAGCCTGAAGTCTGCGATCTCCACTGAGCAGGAGCCTTCAGAGCATGTCAAAAGGAGAAAATGTGAGTTAGAGCTGTGAAGCCAGAGAATGTGGGTCTTTAATTGTTCATGTTTTAGCTAGAACCTATTTATACCTGCTAAAGGCATTATCTCTCGAGGTAGCTCCGATCCCTGGGAATGCTAGTGTGATTACACATGTAAACAAGCTGTGCACATCTGTATTGCATCTGCCACTGCTACAATTAGATGTCATCTCATCTAACTCTACAGTCCTCCTAACTGTCCATTCTCTGCCAGGTGGGGTGCCTGTGCAGGGGCAGAGGTCAGGCAGTGGTGCATAGGTGATGGAGATAACCTGTCAAAAAGCACCACCAAGCATGACTTACTCCTCTGGCAATGCATGAAACAGGAGCTGCAAAATCCAGTTCCCCCGTCAAAGCCTTCCCAGCTTCTCACACCATTGATTAATGGATCCCCCTGAGTTCAACCATGTTTCTAGGCGTTTTGTTTGCGTACCCATAGCTGTTTCCAAAGAAACTGCTGCTTCCAGTGAGTGGGTCTGCTGTACCATTTTTCTGATTCACGAAGGTTTGCTGTTGCTGCTTGGACAGATCACTTCAGTGTTGGGGGAGCCTTGCTGCTCCCGAAACCTATGCCTGCTGCCCTGCCTGAATATGGCTGTGTTTGATTTATTAGGACCTCACCTACCTCACCTAATGTTTGCAGAGATATAACACCAGCTGGAAACCCTTTTCTCAAACCAGTTTATTTTGTCCTGTGTGTTGGCAGCTATTGATAAATATCCTCAGCCTAAAAGAGCCTACAGCAGGAACTATCTCCTGACATGCTTGAAACACCCTCTCTTCTTTTCAGATTACCTCAAGTGATGAGGCTCAGCCTGGTGTCAGCCACACATGACATTGTTACCCGTTTTTCCTATTTGCTGAACCTTTATTTTGCACTTATTTCACTCACATTTTTCTTCAATTACGGAACTATTCTACCTGACAATGCTGCGAGTTCAGTTTCTCCCACTCTGTAATTTCATGTGAATGTTCCCCATACTAAGTAGGATCTATTTTTACAGGTCTTTTGCTCTGTGTTGTTTTCTATTTGTTTCTCTTGTGTATTCTGCTCAAGGGAAATCAAGGACGGAGAGATTCTGCTACTCGCTCTTCCTTATGCTGCAAAATGGCTCATTCGGGGAAAGAATTCTGCAAGGATAAAAATGCCAAAAATCCATACTTTGATCAGGAAACAATATTTGAACACATGGTACTGGGGCATTTCACATTGCTTCTGTGCTCTAAACCAAAAAGACAGTAGTGACTATTAAAATACAATTGGTAGTGCAGGTTCCTCCTTTTTTTCTTTAAAGTAATGTCTGTTCATTTGTTGATGCAAAGCAATTGACTAACTCATTCTGACATCTCACAACTAAACTTAGCAGTTTTGCTCTGGAGAGCAGTTTCCCAGGGAGGCAGAGTGAAGACTGCTCCCAGGAACTCCTCCACCAAAGAACTGCTCTCCAGCAGAAACAGTTCATAGTGCCTCAGTAACGTCAGCATCAGGGAAGTGGTGGAATCACTGTCACTGGAAGTGTTCAAAAAACACGTAGATGAGGCCCTTAGGGACATGGTTCAGTGATGGCCTTGGCAGTCCTGGGAGAACGGTTGGACTTGATAATCTTAAAGGTATTTTCCAACCTAGTTGGTTCTGTGCTTCTAGGATTATTTGACATGCTCACTGCAAGATGTGTCTTCCAGCAGAGACGCTAGCCCAACATTCGGGGCTGAAGATCAGCCTAGTGTAGATTGTCAGGAGGTGAAAGCCACATCTGCAGGAAGGGGCATGACATGGCTCATCACACACTCCCTCTTTGCCTTTAGCTGTCATGTGCACAAATGCCAGACTGCTAAAGACAAGAGACAACAATAAAGCTGCCTCTTGCCCACTCTATAAGCTGTTCATTCACTGGCTTGTGATCAGCAGGCAGCTTGTGACCATGGCCAGTAAACTGTCCTTATGCATCCCCTATCTCAAGCTGAATGCCTAATTCTGCATCTGTTCTTTGAGGTCTCATTTCTCAACTACTTTGAAAATGAGGCAGAAATAAATCCTCCCACCTGAATACGTGCAGAGTGACAGGTCCCCCCTCTCATGGTGAAAGGATGCTCGTCACCATTTACTGAGGTCTGTCTGTAAAGTGCTTTGCAAAACAAGAACCATTGCCATTTCGTGACCTATTTCCTTCGTCAGCCTAAACCAGTGTTAAAGTGCTCTCTGTCCTTTAACTCCCTGAGATGATGAATTTGGAATCCCCTATGGTAATAAGGCATTGCCAAAACTGACCTCAGCCCTCAAATATTCCAGGCTATCTCCAAATATCACTTCTCTAGGGTGTAAGTGGGTGCTCTTTCATGTACACCATACACATTGGCAGCATATATATATTCCTGCCAGCCTGCCCATGTCCTGGGAGGGATATGGCTGCAGCTCCCATGAAGGGGCCTACTCCACACTGTGCAGCATTTATCCTCCTCAGTTTTGGAGGCTGCCGCTCGGTACCACTCTGTGCCCTGGACCTCGCAGCAATGCAGCATCACAGAGAGGGATGAGCTCATCAGCTGGCTTTTCCAAATCTTGGTGTATTATTTAAAACCTTCTCAGGAGATGTATTACCTAGCTTATACATTGGTCTCTCCCACTCTCATCCAAATAACAGATGACACCATTTAACTGCTAGAGCACACGATCCATCATTCCTTGCAACACCACAGGTGTACTGGCTACACCATATGGCAACTTCTTATACTTGAACAGCCCCTTAGCATGTGTTTGCAGTAAAGAGTATTTATTAATCTGGATCTGGTGTCACATGCTGATGTGCTTAAGACAGGTCAAGCTTTGCAAGCCTCTCCCACCTGTCATTTTGAAAGTCATGGATTAGGCTTGGCTGATGATCAGCTGTCAGGGGTTTACAGCCTGAAAGCTTCTAGCTTTCGTCAGAGCTGTGGTAATAAACTAAATGTTAGTGTCAGAAACAAGACTCTTCTGCATTGACTTCGGAAGCTTTTGACACTTTTTATTAATGCAGGAACATTCACTTCAGTGATTTCCACATGAGGGAAGGAACCTGTTTTGTATCCTCACTGTTGATCCAGATGCCGGAGCAAAAGTGGCAGCACCATAAGGGGAGGCAGAGTCCTTGTTCCCGACAACAAATACACACTGATTAGAACCACAACATCACAGAAACAATACTGGTAATTCTTTAGACAGCTCTTCAGTTTGCTCCATCTTCTGTTCTTCTTGGGGCTTTTTAGGACTTGGAAAAGAAACTTTTAAACGCCTGCAGGAAGTCTTGTCCTAGGAGATTCCTGCTCTGCTTTGGCAATGTCGAGGGCTTCAGGGAAGCATCAGCGAAGTGTGCCTTCAGCTGCAGGGCAGTGAGCTCCTGCTCCCCTTGAGCTCCAGCCCTGCTACTTTCAATCAGAAAAGAAACCTGTTAGACTCAGTTAGAAGAAAAAAACCCAAAACATCAAACCAACGAAAAAACCCCAAAACCAAACCCCTCCCAAAACCAAACCAAACTCAAAGCAATATTAGACTTTTTTTTTTTCTGTTGGAAACTTGCAATATTCAATTTTTAAAAAACTATTTATATGTTTCCTTGTGCACTGTGAAAAAAGATCTATTCCTTTTGCTTTTCGTGGTCATCCATTGCTCATCCTCTTCTTGAAAACTAAGATAAAACTGGGTACTGATGATCATTTATTGTTTTAAGACAACATATACATCCATGACTTAGTCAGCCATCTTCTTTTTGGTTTAGGCACTGGTCATAATTCTATGAAAGAACCAAGCAAAGGTAAGCTCTGCTGAAAACCTGGAGAGATTTAAAACAAAAAATTACTTTTCCATTTTATGGCAGGCCTCTATTAAAATGATATTTCCCCTCATCCTCTGAAACCTACAGGAATTTTAAACTTCCACTTTTTTATTTATATGGACACCTACTTCAACATCTTTAAAGCTATTTAAAGTTCAGATATTAAACATGAATAATTGCCTCCCGATTTCAGTACATGATGAAATAAAAACTGACAATGCATGTCTTCTGGTGACATTCACACCTGCATCTGTGACAGAGACTTGTAATTTAATGAAAATTAACTTCACTCTGGACTAGAAGGGCAAGGATTAAAGCAGCTTCAGTATCATATTCTGTGTCACTTTTCTTCCTTCTGATATGCATGGGGCATGGGATAGCAGGCAGTGGGGGGAATGAGTAGATGAATAGATTCTATCTGAGTGCTTTCAAGTCCTTTATCAACTTGAAGCACCTTACTGAGTGAAAAAATAAAATAAATTTAAAAAAAGAAAAGGGATGTCTGAGCATCTTATCACGAAGTTCTTTAGAGAGGCAACGGGAAGACAGAAGCTCATTGATCCCCATCATTCAGAAGCCCAAGTCGTTTTGTTATCTCCTGAAACCATTAGCAAAAATAGTGCATCTCCTCCCTGAATCATCCTTAGCCTTTCTTGCAGGCTGAGCACTGCTCCTTGAAGAGATGCAAAGCTTTTACTTGGGAAGAAGTGTACCTGAGAGGTCCAAATTTGTGGATAGTGCATGCAACAGAAAAAACAATCATGACATTAACTGCATAAATGATGTCATGAATTATTCATGCCCTTTTGTGAACATAGTTAAGACCTGTGGGAGTTAGTTAAAGGATAGTTACCAAAGTTAAAAAATTATATGTTAATGAAATACAAATATTAGATGGAACTTTACATGGAAATACTCTGGAGACTTATACATGATTTCCAGGGAAGGAAAATGCACATTTTTTAATCTCTTGGGTTGCCAACTCATTAATTAGTATGGATATGAAAGATATATGCTTAGATGCATCAGTCAAGCAGTTACTGAGAAGTATAATTTGAGAGTATAGTCTGGCAATGACAAGTTACTCTTACACTCATTTATACTCACTTCATTGACATTTTCATTTAGCAGGATCTAAACAAGTAAAAGCTGCTGATGCCAAGAAGACCTGCTTTGGTGAGTAGCTCCTGAAGAAGATCACTAAGGAGTTTTTTGGGGATCATGGCACACTCCTCTTGCAGAGGACTGGTGAGGCACAGACCTTACCTATAAGACCTGCTGCTCCACTACTGTTGGCCCAGCTTCCAGATCTCTGAGTGGGGGCTACCCTTTGCTGTTCTCATTTCTTGGCTACTGCTTGTGCTTCTTAGCAAACCTCTTCCCTCAGTCAGACTGTGATCAAAAAAGGTGTTGAGGATGGTAGTGTTGCTGCCATGAGAAGACTGTTCCTTTTCCTTAACATTTCTTACTTTGAGGTTTGGAAAACTGTAAGTTCTCACATCCTGTAGCACCCACTTCTGGTTCCAGAAATTCCATGTAATAGAGGCTGTGGAAGTCAGCTCAGGCTCAATTCCTTAAATGCTCTCTGCATAGAATAGTTAGGATTGGAAAGGACCTGAAGATCATCCACGCAAAAGCAGTATGAGGTTGATGTCAAGGACCTAGTTTCAATTTCCATTCATGATTTTCTACCAAAGATGTCTGATTTAGCTAAAATGCGAACAAGAGAATTTCAGTCTATGAAATTTGTAAAGGTTAGAATAGTTCATATTTACATTACATTTCATACACAATACTCACGTCTACCTTCCAGTTATATTTTGTATTGGCTCCTTAGAGAAGTTGAAGTGGTTAATTTAACTATTTTATTATTTTTTTTTTCCTGGGCATATTCCAATTTCCATCTCAATGTTAATTCTTTTATGGCTGGACTTGAATGACATTTGTTAAAATTATTTCCTTGCAAAGGTTAAGCCCATTGGCTACACGGACCTTTCACTCACTGTCCTCTGTAACATGGATATGGGATAAAAGGCAGACTTGCCCACCAGATCAAGTCCTCAGATAAAGACCCTTACTGCGCACACGTGACAATACCCATGGTTTCAGTGCTGAGTGTGCTGTAAGCTCTGTCCCACCGGAGTGGTTTTCCCTTTCAGTTTCTGAGGTGAATTTACAGGACTTTTTATACCCACCCTTCAAAGCCAGGCTGCACGGTGAGGTGTAGGAATGTACATTCCTCGGAGCTCTTAATGTTTTCGTCTTAACGTTTCACGTCACTCACAATATGCAGGCTGAAGAGAGCCCGAAACCTCAAAGGCACCTTTTCAATTCGAAACCTTTTGGGAGGCAGTCTTTTTTTCCAGTAGCATTCAAATGACTTCTCTCATTGACTTCTTTCATTCACTCTGTGCATTTCTCCACACATTTGCTGCAGACCTATTTCATGATCTCCGTTTTTCTTTGATACTGACAAATGGCGATCAAAAAGAGAGGCTTCACTGGAAAGCAGAGTCAAGCAAACTTGACTGTTTCAACTCTCTTTCACATGGCACTTTCTATTTCATCAAACTTGGCAGCCCAAGGCATTACAGTCAAACTTGAGGCACCATCATGCCCCATAACAAATGCAGTAAATAGCTTAAATTTCTCTTTATGACCCCTCATTGCAAATGTGGTGGTGTAGGATAGGTTATCTTGAACGACTTATCACAGCAAAATTGAGACCCTTTCCCAGCTTATTTTTTTAATATCTTTTAATTTTTTTTATATCTTTTTTTAATATATATTTTTCTAATCTCTACATTTTGCATATTCTGTTGGAATTTGTCATTCTGTCTCCTCAAGGACTGAAAGTGAAGCATATTTTGAAACTATATCTCCACTGTTTGCTATATTTGTGGCTGAGAAGTAATCTGATAGTTTGGGCCTGTAAAGAGCTGTGAGTGGATAACCTTGGTGCTGAGGATTGCATCTAACTATTTTCTGGTAAACCTATGGACTCTGAGGTCTGTACTCAGCTTTCTTTCAAAAATAATTGAACAGTCTGACAGTGTGAACATAAACCAACAGAATTAGGTCTGGCAATGTTATGAACTGAAACATCGTGAAAGAAATTCTTTCCACCCCTGTGTTTCAGGAGTATCACACTTCTTTTTCTGAAGTACAGACTAATTTGGGTCTTTTGTGTTAGACAATCTTTTGTAGTGCTGCATTCGATTTGTAAGTGGCTTGTAAGTGAGAAAGGCAATTCAGCCTGTGAGAACTTGGAGGACAGCAGCAGAATGCAGCAAGATTCAGAGAGGAGAAACTCAGCTAGTCAGACCTCTCTGGTGCATCTGTAACACAATTAAATCCCCATAATGACCTTCATTAGGCCCAGCATGTAAGTCAATACAAACAACTTTCAACTCGATGAATGTTTTTCCCTCTAAAAAGTAACCTTTTGTTTCTATTGCTTTTGTACTGTTTTAGCCATATGCTAAATATTACAATGCCTCATTCTCATTTACCCTTCACATATTAAGGTGAAAACTCTGACCTAGTGCATTCTAATTACTTGGCTTATTAGCTTCACATTATATCAGTAATGGTGTGATAGCCAACATAATTACTAGGACTTGAAAAATTATACTTTTCTGTACTATTTCGTGAACTGTGAGATGGTTCTCTATTCTTATTAACTTTCTTATTTAATGGGTCAGCCAAATTTTTCATCTACCTAGACCATTGATCAAAACTGATAATTTTAGATTTCGGTTGCAATTGAGAAATTGCCCTGTAAAATGGTGAGAGAGATGTTTTATATAAGAAAATACAGACATTTATTATTTGTCTTTGTTTCTTATTGACAGATCACCACAATTAGGTAGCTACTGCATGTTGTTTGAATGTCATTTTTAACTTATAAATCTTCATAAAAGATATTTTCCCCAAGGAAATTATTTTGGTTCTTTTTTTCTTTTGTCAAATTATTATTTTTACATTCACTAAAACTCTGGTTTAGCTTTTTTGATTAAAAGCTTTTTTTTACTTTCTGGAAGAAAATAGATCTTCCATACCTTTTTCTGTTTAACTCAAATGTTAACTTTCCAGGAAAATCCCACAGGACTGGCAACTTTTGACCAGTTTAGAATTTGAGTCAGGAGCTCTTCTTTCACTTCAGTACACTTTGGATCAAGCCTGTGATGAAAAGACATGGCTCTTGTCTCTTTTAAGCAGATGACTGTGTTACGCCCTCCTGAAAGACAAGCGTGCATGGCTGTGCCTGTGCCAATACCTGCAGTGCCTCCTGCTGCGTGTGCTTTTCTCCCTTCATGGATGAGATTTATCCATGCACCCTGGCCACAAGCCCTGGACTTCTGCCTACGGGGGAGATGGACCAGCCAGTCTCACCGATGTCTATGTGCCCCTGACAGAGAGGCAGCTCTGAGGTGTCTCTGAAATCTTTGTCTCTAGACCACGGAAGCAGAGGGTCAGTGTACAAAAGTAAACCAGCCATTTTCAGTGAAATCATCTTGGAAGGCCCTGGATTGAAGTAATCAGCAAACCATCCACGGCACACTTGTTTGGAAGCAGCCACAGAATAACCTCCTGGCTTTTGGCAGATGAACCTGTATTTTTGCAATGCTGTGACAGCTGGAAGAGTTGATGCTGTCTTGACTGAACATATCAGTCAGGAGCTTTCCCTGTGAGGAAATCTATGTGTGTTTTAGGCTTATTTAGTTGGAAGAGAAACAAAGCTGACTCCCTATTGGATTTTTGTTTGCTTGGGTTTTGTGTGTTTGGTTTCTTTGTTGATTTTGTTTCCTTTTCCCCCCTCCTTCAGAGCTCATCCATCCAACCAGAAGACCAAGTGGAGCTGTGCATCATCATCCATTTACAAATTAATCCTCCTTGTGCAGCTGTACAAGCAAAACTATCTCCTGGTTTCACAGCTGCATCTTTAAGCCAAGAGGAGATGGCGAAAAAATGGCCAGTAGTTATTAAATATTTAATAAATAATAGAAAACTACTCTTTTAATGTAGCAGAGAACACCTGAAAATGTATTCTTCCTGCAAGATTTTGATTGGGTGCCACTTAATTATATTGTACTTGGTGCAATCAGTTTAATAGTTCAGATTTTCCTCGACATCTTTGCATGAGGGACATTATTATAAAAGCAAGTATATAACAAACTTCTAATAGTAGGGACAAAAGGGTTAAGAAGCAATTTGATCTTGAATGTGAGGCACCAGTGTTAATGCAGACCTACAGGTGTCTTGACACTTGCTTGAGTGATCAGGGTTCACTTCATGCTGCATTTCAGATTAGTGCAGGTATTAAAGCCACAGCTTTCCATATCAAAGACAGGGAGGTGAAAGCAGGGAAATTTCAGTCCCAAATAGGATAAATTTGCCAAGTCTCTGGCTGCAGTGCAACATTCATTTATTTGCAGGTGAATTTAATAGACAGGATGTTGAATGAGGAATTACTTCCCAGAGTGGTATGCTGGGATTAGGTAGAATCTGCCTAAAGCCAGAACAACAGGTTGCTTCTGTGCTAATTTGTGACTTAAAAATTAGTAAATGCACCTGATATTTAGGTAATCTTATATATTTAAATTAAAATGAAACTCAAACTGTGTTTGGAGTCCTTTCTTCACTAGCATATGCCTATGTTATAATATGCATTGTATAATATGTAATTTTGTATCTCGTGGTTTCTTGATAATTTAAGCAAGGGAGGCTTTTAAATTAGCTATTAAATTACAATTCAGAGATCTGATCATCTTCTAATTTCCGTACAAAGCCCTCCACAGGGGTTTAATCTAGTTTAAATGTTCTCTTCTTCCTATGATTTTATACCCTGGCTGTAAGATGATATAACATTCCTGCATTTCTAGCTGAAATGCATTACAACCACATGAAAGGTTTTAGCTCAATTTTGTCAAATCATTCTATATTTCAATTGTAAATGTATCCAGAATTATGAAGAAAAACATGATTTCTGGTTTTGTTCAGTTTTTTTACCCTGTCCACTGGTGTGATATCTGAGTAACTTAGAGAAACACAAGTATTGGTGCATTTTTAAACACTTTAAATGCTAGTTGTCTCCCCAAGTTATTTTATTTTTTCTGATTTATTTTTGGCAGATATTTGCTAAATGCTTTTCTGGGCAGCAAACTTCCAAAGAGTTTTGAGCTGAAGTAGGGGTGAATTTACTTCCTGCTCTGCAGAAGGTCAGTGGCAGGAGACCTGCACCATTGTGCCATAAGCTGCTAGTGCTACTGCAGCCTGGGAACAACTAGGCTATGGTGGACCTGGGAGGGATATTTGTTCAACAAATATAAGCATAAAAAACTATACAGCTAAAGGATAATGAAACAGAGTTTAGGATAGTAGTGGGGTACTCTGGACTTCATATTCCCTTCTTGGGTATTCCTACCATACCTTACTTTCCAGCTGACCCCCACTGTGGCAGATCCAGTTTCCTGACCGTGTTCAGCAGGGCTCATTAGTTGTTCCTCACCACTTCAGCACTACTGTGCAAAATAGTGTCTGTTGTGACAAATAATGTCATGCCATTGTGTCTGTCCACACTGCTAAAAACAGATAACGTGTCCACCTGAGCTATGGGAAAACCTGAAGAATAAAAATAAGGATAGCCCAATTCTTATCTGTTTTTCGAATTTTGCCTCTCAAGGTGCTCTCAATCAAGGTTATTTGAGTCGTACTTCCTTCTGCAAAATTTTCCTGTAATGTTATGCTGATGATAGAGCCTTAGCTAGGAATTCTGTTGTCTTCTTGGAAAAATGAATATAAAAAGAACAGACAATTAAACAAAGTTGGTGTTGCCTTTACTGTTTAAAGTAGTAACGATAAAATCAGAAATACTATATCTGAAACCAGACTGAACTCATGACCTTCTTTTGGTGTCTTACTGAGTTCATTTAGTAAAAATAGATATTTATGTGGTTGTTAAGTTTTTGAGCCAATAATAGCAAACTCAACATGCAAGTTTAATTGATGTTTTTTCTGGTTCCCAAGGGTTTTAAAAACTAAATAATTCTCGTCATGATGCATGAACTGTGCTCCAATACCAACATTAACCTAGCAGAACTATCTCAAGTGATACGATAGTTATGATACTGTACTCTATTACATACAAAACAGCATTCAAAATTGTTGGAACAAAAGGCTTTCCAAATATGATTCCTTTCTCTAGGTTTAATGCGCTGTGTTTATATGACCAGTTATCGGGGCTGTAGCAATAGGACAAGGGGTTATGGGTTTAAACTTAAATGGGAAGATCAGGTTGGATATAAGGAAGAAGTTCTTTACTGTGAAGGTGGTGAGGCACCGGAACAGGCTGCCTAAAGAAGTGGTAAATGCTCCATTCCTGGCAGTGTTCAAGGCTGGGTTGGACAGAGCCTTGGGTGCCACGGCCTAGTGTGAGGAGTCCCTGCCTATGGCAGGGGGCTTGGAACTAGATGATCTTAACGTCCTTTCCAACCCAACCATTCTATGATTCACCACAGGCATGTGGTCTATTCTTTTTTCATTCCAGCTGCACAAAAATATAATTCCAGAGATCACGAGCTGTGATCCACTGCTAGAGTAGAAGGATACGGATGCCTTTGTCTATCTCTATAATGGCCTAATCTATTCCTGGGCAGGTTCCAGAGCATATTTCCAATAAATTTTCACTATCACAAATTTCCCAGACACATGTAGCCCCAAAGGACACCTTTAATTTTGCTTTGATAGAGATTATAACAAATTAATTATTTGTTCCTCCTGAGGTTTCCACAGATGGGGTGTAACAGTATGTATTCTTAAAGGATAACGTGTGCCTTTCTAAGAAGGTATTTACCTCTCAAGGGTTCCTTTCCTCCTTTGTTCTTCAATTGTCCTCTAACACTCTCAGAAGTTATTGTTATTGGGTGCTAATTTAATAAAAATTCAGGCGATTCTCACTGAAATGATAACCACTAAAGCTATTTAATTGTTTTTCTGTTTAACAACTCTGATTGAAATTCTGGTCACAGTAAAGTCTAAGGCAAAATTTCTCTGGCTTTTATGGGAACTGGAATTTCATCTAAGGTGAATATTGTTTTTGATTTAGACACAGATAACTTATAACAGTTTCTGATTTGCAAGTCTTGTCTAGCATAATATCACATTAAACAAGCCAAGAAACCGTAATCTAAACGATATTGTCAAGTGGAGGCTCCTTTCAGGTGCTGTATGCTAAATACAAATCTCTTTACCTGGCATGTGATGTCTACCAGCGAGATAACTTACCAGTTACGTTCCATGTGCTGTAGAGATCATCACTCTCAAGGTAGAGAAGGACAGCAAAAGAAGCAACAACATAGCTGGAGTGAAAGCAGCAGTGGAAGAGCAGGCACGGTAGGTAATGCCTTCTAAGTTGTGTAGAGGTATCTCTGAAATACTTCAATTCTTTTCTAACACAGCCCTCCCTGTGAGAAGGATCCGTCCCTTCCGACATGTGCGAATGAATCCCAATATTACTTTTTATATTCTGTGTTTCCCTTATGTACCTATGTGAGAAACTGGTGGAAATGCGCAAGCTGAAAATACCTAAATCTTAATCAGTTAGCTCTCAGCATTTCAGAGAGCAGGGATAGAAATTTCTTTGGAATCCCCAATTTTCTTGTAGCAGGAAGAGCTATCTTAATACTACCTTCTAAAGACATAAAGCAAGCTCATACACATACATACATGTGTGAGTATTCTGAACCCAGAACAACTATATGAGCACATATCTACCTATTTATATATTTAGATGATGTGTATGTGGAGGAGATGTATGTGGAGGAGATTTCTCCTGTCCTAAGCAGTTACCAACATTATCCATATGTATGTATTTTTGCACTTGCTTTTTTTCTCTCTATTAATTCAGACCTTGAATATACATGTTTATTTTTAAGTAATTGCAAATTATCCATGAAATGTTAATAGGATAATGAACTCATTAAGCATTAATCGCCGAGGCAAGCAGCTCTAAGTGCCAGCAAGCTTTGCAGTGGAGTGCTCCAGCATGACTGTCAGGGGGAGACAAGACAAGACCCACCAAGAGCAAACAGCTCTGCCACAGCATCTGAGGAAACCTGCATAGATCCAGAAGCAATAGTGGTCAGGCTCCCCACACATACAAAAGAAGACCCTGAGGAGCACTAGAGACCAGCAGCACCACCTACAAGGCATGCAAACAGGGCATGGTGCATTCAGTTCGTGCAACAGAGTGGGTGGTGAAGCTTCTGCCAGCATGACCAGGGAGCAATATTATCCCCCCTGCAGAAAGCCGTGGTCTGTCTAAGCTCCGCACCCACCACTAATGCAGCTGCCCAGACAGAGCTGAAAGAGCTTTAAGCTAGATTTGAGTGGGCAAAGGTAGAAAAACAGGCTTGCTAGAGAGAAGCCTAAAGGCAGCAATGTTAGAGGCATGGTGTGCTAGAGAAGTCTTTCAGTCCATCATCCTAGTAGAGGTTGGAGATGGAGAGCCATGTGGAAGGAAAGACACAAGGGTTATTGATGTGTTAGAAACCATGTAAGAGGCTGAAAATGATCATGTAGGAATTAGGGAGTCTTCCCCCCAAAAGATAGTGGAATCAATATCCCCTTTGAAATGCATATACACCAATGTATGGAGCATGGGCAACAAATAGGAGGAGCTGGAAGTTATTGTGCAGCAGGAAAGCCATGGCATATTTGACATCATGGAAACATTGCGGGATGACTCACACATCTGGAAATGCAATACAACAGAGAAGAAATGGTCTACAAGGTTCCTGGAATGCACAGTTGAGTGGAGGACATGGCAGTGCTAGGTTGGAGTCAATGATCTTAAAGGTCTTTTCCAATCTAAAGGCTTCCAGTTCTACAATTCTAATCACATAGCATAGTTCAAGCATAAAAAGAGGTTATTCACACACATTTCTACAGAGTTAACATAAAATGTAGAGTGATTTGAGAAAACTAGGAAGAGTGGCGGTTAAGGTGGTTGCACAGGACCTGAGATATGACAGCACATTTCATCATCACACTGCAGTCATTTCAGGTGCTGCTGCTAAAGGATTGTGCCTCCCTTCACATCATTAGAAGAGTGATAAAACGTCTCAGTGGGAGGGGAGGACAATAAGTGCATGACGGGGGGTTAGGGGATGTTAGGTGACACATTAAATGAAGGCCATTAATGTATCACAATTAGATTTTCATAGAGCAAGAGGAAAGTCATTAGTCTTTTTGTGTGTCAGCTGGCAGAAAGTGTGAACCAAAGTCACTTTTCCTCCAGGAATTTGAATTCACACAGAAAAGAGGTCTTAAGATTTTTTTGTCACCTATCCGCAACACGAGGGCAGCAGTTACAGAAGCACTCATGATGTATTTGAAGATAAAGTTATAATGCATGCACTTTTGAAGTTTAAATTAGCAATTGAAGTTTAATTTGAATAGTTGAAGTAAAATTAGTTTACATAAAATTGTTTTAGCCGAAAAGTCAGTGTAAATATTTTTTTTTTAAATGCATTCACTTTTTTAACTCTAAATTTTGAATCCTTAAATGGATCTGGCGAAAAATCTTGACAAAAATAATAGCATTTAAGGTCAGGTGGAATGTTTTGTTTGACACTGATGTGATTTAACCACTGCTAGCAACTGAAGTATTATACAGCTTCTCGTTCCCTCCCTCTCTGCCAGTGGGATGGGTAAGAGAATGGGAAAAAAGGTAAAACCCACAGGTTGAGATAAGAACAGTTTAATAACTGAAATAAAGCAAAACATAACAAAAAAAGGAAGGAGAGAGAGAGGGAAATAAAACAAATAAAGAAAAAAGAAAGAAAACCCAAGTGATGCACAATACAGTTGCTCTCCACCCACTGACTGATGCCCAGCTAGTCTCTGAGCAGCAATTGGTCCATTCTGGGTAACTCCATCCAGTTTTTATACTGAGCATGACATGCTGTGGTATGGAAAACCCCTTTGGTTTACTTTGGGTCAGGTGTCCGATCTCTGCTTCTTCATGGCTTCTTGTGGCCTTCCTCACTGGCAGAGCATGAGAGACTGAAAAGTACTTGATCAGGGCAAGTGCTACTAAAACATCCATGTGTTACCAGTGTCGTTCTCAGATTAAAGCCGAAACATAGCACTGCACCAGCTACAAGGAACTAAATTAACTTTATCCTGGCCAGAACTAGAACAGATATAAAACCTTTTCTTAGTAAGAAGTATTATTTTGGGAAGAAGTAATAATAGTAAGTGCGATTTAATAAAATCTAAAAGAAAATAGTTAAGCTATGTTGAAATTTATGTTGTATAGTTCTGGTTCACCAGAAATCCTATATATATTTGGGATCCTATCATTGCAGCCACTTCCTGTGCCAATAGAAAATATTTTTTGTAATTCCTGAAATTTACTTCTTATTTGTTAGCCTTTGTGAATAAAATATTATTGTGAACATTTGTAAAACCAAAAGGAATGATTTTATCAATTAGCTGGTTAACAGCTATCCTAAAATAAACTATGTTTCAAGTAGCTGTAAAGTAGCAACTTGCTATTAGACAATGCTTTCTTTTTTGTTGGCAGTATTTCATAAAATAAGGGAGGTAAGCAGCCAGTGTCTTACCCTGACTTAAAATCTCAGATATGCTGAAGCCGTATTTTCTGCTTTAAGAATTGTGACCTTGTTGCTGTATTCAACATCTGTGTCATGAAGTAGCATCAACCAGGGAAGACCCCTGACAACTTGGAAGAGCACAGGTTTACACTTGTCTGCAGTCATTCAAATCACGACAAACTGAATCAATGTGTGGACATTGGAAATGGGCTGCTGTTGAACTAGAACAATAAATTCAATCATACCCACATGACTGTGTAACATCCCACTGCCTAGATATATATATTGCAAATATAGCTTCTTAGATTTTCTGGAGAACAGAAATACACGCAATTATGGATATTTTTTATTTTTTGTGAAATAAAAAGCAGTGCTTGGGGATTATTTTAGGGGTTTTTTAAATAAATAAACAATAATAGCAGACCAAAAGGGCACTGAATGGAATTCAGGTTGCTTAAACTTATTCTTGCATGTTTCTAAATGAAGTATTTAAATACAAATCTACAACATATAAGGGAGCACTGCAGGATTTAGAATTGCCTGTTGCTTCTAGTCTTAGGAATAGATTTAGGTACCACATCTGTCGCAGATTGCATTAGCCAACACTTTAGCTTTACAGACACGTTAACTCAGACACCTTGGGAACTAAATGTAACAGCATTGCTGGACAAGGCTCAGTACTCTCCTCTCACCATGATACTGGTGCTCTTGCTTTCTTGTCCTAGGAATGCTTCAATTCCATCCTCCACATCAACACACACCTTATTTAAAATTCATAATTAATCCTTCTGATCTCAATGATACTGCTCTCACCCAAGATAAAATTCAGTACCTTGCTGAATTAAGGATTTTGTGCCATGATGGTATTAATGATATTGGACCAAATTCCCTACTGCATCAACCCAGCAGAGGTCAATGCAGTTACTGAAGCTTGCACAAAGCATTATGCAGTGGATATTCAACGTTCCAAACACAAAACTCAATATGCAAATACAACTATGGGGCAGGAAAGAGTGTTAAGATGCAGCACAAAAGCCCTTAATATAGAGGATTCACATGTTCCATGTCACACTGCACCGCGTCAGTGGTAGCAGTTATTCAATCTCTATTTGGCCTGTAAAGACACTCATACCTCAAATAGCATAAATAAGTCTGCTCCTTCCTCCTGAGGTTCAGCTTACTTTCTGGCAATATACTTGGCAAATACCCAGCAGAGTTCAGCATTAAAGATGCTTTTTTATGGTTCCCAGTAGTCAAACAGTGTGAGAAAGATATTCAGCTATGATAAGCAGTGTTAATAACAATGCATTTATATTCATACACCACCCATAGATTGGAGAATTAAACATGTTAACTCTTAGCATAACTACAATAAGGATTTAATTAAAAAAAATTATAATATAATTCTGTAATTAGCCAGATATGTATCAAAATAAGAGATGGATTTTATGTCTAGGTACTTCTCTACAGAGGACATTAAATAGTTGCTTGAAATGCTGTTTATTAGGGAGTTCCAGAATAAATGAACACTGCCGTGTGATTTTAGAGAAACAGACTCATCAAAGAACACTTCTATTAAAATGATTTCATAATCCTCTCATCATGCCTTAAACCTGTTGTAACACATCAGACAAAGCTTCATCATTGCACGAATCACCTAGTGATGTAATGTTAATAAATGGTCTGTATTTCTTATTTTCACCAGGGGATAGAGCAAGAAGAAAGACTGTGCAGCAGAAGGGGACCTGCATCACCAGATGTAGTAGTTTTCCAACCTTGTGTACCCAGATGGGTATAACTGAGAGCACTCGTGAATCTCTACTAAACTATTTAGAGCAAAGCAAAAATAGATAAAACCACCCCTTTGTGTGCCAGAGACAATAATTTCCTTGCAGATGCTGAGTTACCCTCTTTACTATTTATCAAATAGTGTGGTGATTCTAACCAGTAACTAGTCATGCCAATCCAGACTGTAGGAAAGCTCTTTAAAACATGTTTGACCAGCATATAGTCAGATGTACTTGTCTTTCATTGAAGGCAAGGAAATATTGCTTCTATAGTGCTTAGAGCGTGGGACAATGCACGTTTTCACTTTGCATTCAGTTTGCTCTCAAAAAAACATAAAACCCTTCATACAGACATGAAGAGGCAGACTCTTCATTGACTTGTATCATTCATCTTTTATCTAATGCAAATTCACTAAAAAGAGAATGAAATAATTATTTCTTCTAAGAATTGCTGAGACAAGTTGCTTATTTTCTAAAAGCCAAAATGAGCCTATTCAAAACAGGGCTCAGAATCTGGTGACACAGATATGCAGATGGCGAATTATTTGTAGTTGGTGGATTGTCTAACCTAATAGTTATGGGGAGGAACTAACCACAAAGAATAGACAGCTTTTTCTCAGGCAATCTCTCTTCCTTCCTTCCTTTCCTTCCTTTCCTTCCTTTCCTTCCTTCCTTTCCTTCCTTTCCTTCCTTCCTTTCCTTCCTTTCCTTCCTTTCCTTCCTTTCCTTCCTTTCCTTCCTTTCCTTTCTTTCCCTCCTCCCTCCTCAAGGGATTAATGAAGTTCTTCAATAATATTGAAAAACTGTGAAAATAGCAGTGGTCACAAAAAATTAAAACATACTGCATAGGAACAGACTTGTTTTCCTAGACCTCTCTTTCACAACCAATGTGCTATCAGATGGCAATATTACCAACTGCAAGTATGAGTAGCTTAAAATTACCTCAGTCACTCAATCTGCTCACTTAGAAATGACAAAAGTGATTCCTCCCTTCCATCTTGCCATCTCCTATTACTGGAGAGCTGGAGCTTCATGTATTAAATATGGGTATCTAATGACTGATATAAAGAATATTAGTATACCAGCTGAGACATTACTTGCTAGCATGGTTTTGTGTCTTTTATAACAAGAGAATGGGCTGCAACCGATAAAACACTTGTAAGGCAAGTGATAGCAGCCAGGCTGTCCTATCTTATTCTCCATATGTTCCTGTGTACTCTCTACCTTCACTTGTAAGTGCACTTACTAAGTCTATAAAGACTGCTCTTGGTCAGTCCTATGCTCATTGTCAATGACTACAGAAAGAGCCAGAGGAAACAGATCATCTGGCTCCAGAGAGCCTATAGAGCTAGGAAAAGACCCTTCAAGAAGAGACCAGAAGGAAGACATAGGGGTGTTTTCATTAGAAAGCATTAAAAATGTTTCATGTCACACTTCCATTCTCTTCCCACTCCAGATCTTTGCTTTTAGCGCCTATATTCAGCTTGCTCATAAAATTGTCAACATCTGCATTTCCCTTCATTCCTACAAGTCAGTTATAATGAAAATAGCTCTGCCTGCCATCATCTCTAAAACTGGCTAGGAAAAGATTACAGAGGTATCATTTAAATGACTGTTTCATGCAACAGATAGCCTGCAATTTCAAAGAAAGGGTTGCCCTCAGACAGGCCAATCTTTGAAGAAATGGATTTGAAATAAAAATAGACTGATTAATGAATGTATAATCTTACCTGAGAAGGAAAGTGGGAGGAGGAAATTACAATCAATCCTAAAAGGAGTCTTAAATTGTCTGGAATAAAATGAATGGAAGACTCAAGCTGATAAACATATTGAAGAGGGCAGAGAGCAGAGCTCTACCTCTCGTGGGACGACAATCTGATAGCGGAGATAAAGACTGGAAACTGGTTTAGTCGACTTAAGTATTGCACACTTCAGGGCTTTCAGAATATAAGTATGATCCTAACAGTATAAATCCTTTACAAGACATCAGAGTACAAAATTACCTTAATAGGAAATTCACAGGTTTCAAAAGGCAGCATGCGAAACAGCACTTCAGCTTCCTGATGCATGCATTGGGTGGTAAATTGAACAAGAATGATTATTAAAGTGTTGCCATTCAAATCTCTGCAGTAAGGCTTGTATTAGCACTCACCTTTGAAACCCAGTACTTTAAACGGTTTTATTACCTCAACATCAGAAAGTTTATTTCAGGGTTATATTTGGTTTGCACAGCATCTGTGTGAAAGCAATCCTTATTTCACACATCTGAAAGATGCAAAACTGACTTCATTTTAGGCTATGGATATAAATATTAAATAATTGGACATTTACAGGTTTTGGAGTTTGCCATGTTACTCTAAATAACTATTGAATTAATAAATGAATTTGTACAATATTTAAGTTACTACCATAGTCTAAATCAGTGTTCATATAAATTAAACTGACAAATATTTAAATTACTATTATGCTCTGAATCCCGGTATTACTTAATAGGGTTGTAATTTGTGCACAGATGACAGTTTCTGGCCTAACAATTTTACAACACATACTGAAGAGTATTTATGAACTAGCCTATAGTTCCTCAGCTGCTTTGTTGGGATGAATTGGTAAAACACTTTTAACACTGGTAGAAATTTGCTAGTTGCTAGCAGATCACAGGCAGCTCTTCCATAGGTATTTGCTCTTAACCAGCATCATTCAGGATGGTATTGTTAGAGCCAAGACCAAAAAACATTCATCTTCTGACTAAAAAACCCAAACTGAGAACTTTTTCAATTTTCACATCCGTTCAAATGAGACTGAAAGCATCTATCTGGGATACAGCCCAGAAATATGTCAGAGGAATCTCTGCATAAAAACCTAGCAACAAGTTGCCCTTTATTTTAGTCATTCGTTCAATTTTCAGGTCTAGTTTCCAAAAATCTCCCCAAAATACACCTCTTTGAAAACGTAGGTGTTAATTTAAACATATAACACACCATAATTCTAACTAAGTTCCAAAATGTAATTTTTCATAGAAAAAGGTGTTCACAGTTTTTGACTATTTCAAATCATTACCAAATCCCCAGTGCAGTCAACTTAAAATGATGACAAATGTACCTGCCAAAATTAGGGACTGGAGGCAAAATATATTTGGAATGTGTAGAATAAGGAGCAAAGACCTAATTTCTCAGCAGAGTGAGTACCACGACAGCCCTTGCCCCTAGCATGGAACAATTATATGGCTATTAATGCAAAATGCATCTTGTAGATGACACAAATCAGGTCTGTGTGGAGTGGTGGGGTGAGTATGCTGGCTTGTAGCCCCCCCCCTCTCAGAACACCCTTTGAGCTACAAGAAAGAGCAAAATAAATGGCCCCCAGATCCTCCCCATTCACCACATGCAGCCCTTGGGAGTGTAAAAGAGTACATTTTGGGACTTGATTTTTTTAGGATTTTCCTCAAACTAATACTAAATTGTCGTGTGCCTCTGAGGAGATTGATTACTATTTTACCATTTTTAAGCTATGCACTCATTTATTTATTACAGAACCACCACCAATATTCTCACTTTTAAATTTTCCTTTTGACACTAATTCCTGACTGCTTCTTTTCTGGAATGACCTTTCATAGCTTTTATTACCTTGCTAAGAAAGGACATTCTTTCCCATCAAATTTTCTGCAGGCCATCTTCATCCACATTTTTCAACCAGATTCGTATAATCTTAGTAACGTGTCAGTCGTTCACTGGCAAGTCTGACAACCTGTGAATTTATTGGGTGCATAGTCTGGTCTGTGACTGGCAGGAAAGACATGAAAAAAATTTCAACAATTTAATACATGGCACATTCAATACTGGTTTGGTAACAAGCAGTGGTTTCTAACACTCACCAGGGAGAAAGATACCAAAATCTAGGAATGCTCTTTTGGGTATGGTCAGGGACTTGATGCATTTTGCTCAATATCTATGTCAGGGATTGCTTGTATAAGGCGAATGAGCCTCTTGCAAAGTCATTGAAGAGTCACCTTAATCACGTGTTCAGCTGGCTGTAGTCCTGAGGATGTTTGGGAATTCACTGGAACATTTTCGATAGACTCCCATTGTTAATGCTAAAGAATTGCACTGCTGGCAGTGTCCAGCTAATGCTGCATGCTGAGAGACACGCTTGCTGTCTGCCAATGGTGAACTATTCAGTTTCTGTCTATGAAAATTTCATAGACAACCCACCCTTTCTGTGAGGACGTCTTTTCTTGTTACTTTCAGTTTACTGCAAGTGCTTAAATTCTTGGTTAATACTATCTTTTTTCATCTCCTCTATCACCTAAGGAGCCAAGCCTGATAAGAATGCTTTTGGAAGAGATGCTTCTGTCAACCCAGCCACATCCTCTGCTTGTTTAAATCACTTCAATTTAGAGTTACTGTTTTTGACTCTGCATAGGCCCCTCCATTCTGAATCAGATATTTTTCCTCTGTTAATCATTTTCTAATACAAACGCAAAATTTACTTCAGTGCTTTGTTTTTTGAATATATTTAGCTGGTTTTCTTCCTTCTTAGCAATGCCCCTTATCACACTTGCATCTGAAAAAAGGGGTATGTTAACAGAGCTTTTTCTGGAGCTTGAATACTATCAGTAATTAAGAGCTGAAATTTTTGCATTGAGACAAAGAGATTTGACTCCATGTATCTTAAACTTCATTTTTTTCTCTTTCGGTCTCTGAAATATTTAACTGAAATTCTTCATCTCGACTACGAACTGTCAGCTACACTAGTCCATGATTTTCTCACTGTCCATAATCTTAGCTTTCTCTTTCTGACCATTTTCTCCAAGAGACTGTGTCTTACTTTATTGCTTGTATCTTACAACAGTCACATTACTTGCTTATTCAGGAAACTGGTACAAACCATTTAAATTTATGTGTGTACTGGACAATAATCATAACACTTTTTCCAAAGCAATATTAACAAACACTAGGAAGAGTACTTCCTCACCTTAATCTCCCACTGTTCACTCATGGCAACACATTTCAATTGTACAAAATACTTTTGAGCAAAGTGCAGAAACACAATGTAATGTAATACAAAGACACTTATTAGTGTATATAAATATATAAATATATATTATAATATATATAATATATATATAAATTTATATATAATATATATAAATATATAAAGGGGGAGTGTCATGAGGATGGAGCCAGGCTCTTCTCAATGGCAAACTATGATAAGACAAGGGGTAATGGGTATAAACTGGAACACAAGAGGTTCCACTTAAACTTGAGAAGAAACTTCTTCTCAGTGAGGGTGACAGAACACTGGAACAGGCTGCCCAGGGAGGTTGTGGAGTCTCCTTCTCTGGAGACATTCAAAACCCGCCTGGACACATTCCTGTGTAACCTTATCTAGGTGTTCCTGCTCTGGCAGGGGGATTGGACTAGATGATCTCTTGAGGTCCCTTCCAATCTCTAACATACTGTGATACTGTGATACTGTGATACATGAATATTCAGCTATCAGCCTGTCTAAAATCAGTGCATATTTCATGGGTACTAAAAAGAAATCAGGAAATCTCTATGATTAGAAGCATCATTTAACATGAACATTTACCTGATATTTTGCTGGTTACTAGACCTGATAGTACAAGCTCCAGAAAAGCATCTCTATAGTTACAGTACATAATTTCTCATTAAAAACTAGTAATAATATGAACATCATAAAGTATCATATAGTCCTGATACCTTAATATATTTCTCTTTATTGTTTTTTTTTTCTTCTGGCTACATTCCTCACACATCCAGAAAAATCAAGACTGGACTTCACCGACCTGAGAAGGAATCTTCTGGAAAAA
The DNA here is from genome assembly GCF_963264785.1 of Psittacula echo. Classification (NCBI taxonomy): domain Eukaryota; kingdom Metazoa; phylum Chordata; class Aves; order Psittaciformes; family Psittacidae; genus Psittacula; species Psittacula echo. Next base: position 76,139,357 of record NC_137743.1, read on the forward strand.
ATCTTCCATAATTTTTGAATGCGAGAAATAAGCTGTCTGATTTTCACTCACAAACTCATGAAAAACTCAGAATTCATTAAAATGCAGTTGCACAAACGTGCAATAAACAGAAAATTACTGGCTTCCATATAATTGCTGCATTAAATTGCTGGATTAGTTACTCTCTCAAGTGATTTTCCAGGGTAACTGACTGAAGTACTATCAGATAGAAGGCTGGCTTCTCTTACTCCAGATGTGTTAATACAAAGAGACCAAGAGTAATTAATACTATAAAAGAAAAATAAAGGCTCACTTCCTTTCCTCCCTCCCAAGACTTTGGACAAGCTAAAGGTGATCAAAGGAGCACTTTGCAAATGCATGTGTGTTCTATAGGAAAGCAGAAACTTTATAGACGCAGTGACACTCAGAGATAGCAGTATAACCTATGCAATATTTCTGCAACCTGTAAGCTGGTAAAACCTAGAGATATAGTTTCTAGAGAAAAAAATAGAAGCAGGGAATACTGACTAAACATTAGTCAGCGACTAAAGTGGCCAGCAGAATAATGACGCTGGCCAACAAAAAGTGGAACAAAGGAATTGGGGTTGAATGAGATGGTTCAGGCAGTTTGTACTTGGGAATAAGGCTGCTTGCTCTACCAGCTGAAGTATAAGCAATAATACAAAGAAGTTCAATGGAGCCTTGCCAAAACTCCTTTTTCTAAATGGCAATCCAGAAGATCATTTCACTTGAAAATCAATATAACATTTTCAATATGAAATACAGTCAATTATCAGACAAACAGAGGCACTTCTTTTGAACGTGGGGGGCTGTGTTTAATGAAAATAAAAAAGAGAAATAATCTTGCAAAATTATCATATTCTAAGATTAGAGAATGTTTAACCTTTGAAAAAATAATTATCATGACAAACCACAACCCAACATATGTTTCACTTGGTAAAAAGGAGCACATCATCAGGCAAGAAGGACACAGTGGCATTTATAGACCATAAAAGTTGAGAAAGAGCTTGGGTTCAGTACAAACTCTGGGCTATTCAGTGTATTGCAGATATATTAGACCTGATAGCCTGTTTCTAGGGCCATAGACAAAAGAATCTCCTTTATTCACCAAGACTATTTCTCTGCTTCTTCAGAAAACCACCTCCTGTAATTGCACTTACAAATGTACTATGGTTCACATTAATTACATTGTTTGCCACATTAGTCCCATTAGGAGGTTGCTCAGACCTATTTTTAATTGTGGCAATGCGTTTTAATTCCCAGCATAAATTTGAGACTGGTCTCTTGCCAGTGTTGCCTGTCACCATGAGAAGCTTCTACAAGTGCCTGACATTTTTATCTCTAAGAGAAGAATTACACCCCCTATCAGGCCTTTCACTGCCAGGCTGAAGGGCTTTATTGTAAGAAATCCTTCCACTTCCAGAAGTGCTCCACATGAACCCTCTTTCAGGGTATTGCACAGTGCCTCTGTTGATAAAAATCAGAGTTTTATCCCATAAGGTGTGATCCTGCAATGGTCAGCTTGTCCTCTCTTCTGTTGCTGTCACCAAAAGGCCTCCTGCTCACAGCAAAAAAAACCTCTTTCTATAAGTTAGCTTGCACTGTGGCTTTTGCTCTCACCTCAATAGCATGATCTTCAAAGATATCCACTTCTTCCTCTACAATAATCTCTTCTCGCTTTCTATGATCAGTGCTGCTGTCAATCCTGCTTCCAGGCCTGGGAAGAGAAGTAAGGTCACATCAGGAGATGGCCAAGGAGGACATGGGCTTCTTATCATGTACATAATAGGGCTAGAGGCAGGAGGAAAGCAACAACTAAGCTTAAAGGAGAACAGCATGAAGCACAAGCATCTTAGGATGCACAGTGGGCACTCTACTGGTAAATTATGTTGTTCTCCGAGATAGAGTTGCACTGATTTTTGAGGCAAATCAATGTGAATACTTGCCTCCATTGCTGGAAACACAAATCTGTGGGTGCTCTGGCTATGTGACCATTCTTAGCCCAGCATTTCAGCAAGTATTTCCTTACTTTACCCCGGGTTGTTTTTGCCACTGCCTGGCTGTGTCATAGAATCATAGAACAGTTAGGGTTGGAAAGGACCTTAAGATCATTTAGTTCCAACCCCTCTGCCAATGGATATTACCTCACAGTATGCCCTCCTCCCCTGGAAAAACACCCCAGCACACAAGAGAGGGTCCCAGGGCTTCCGGAAACAACCCTGACACCAAGCTGAGCCTCCCCCTTGGATGTTCTGGGCAGGACCCTGTGGGAATAGTGTCCTATAAAGCCACAAAGGCAGGAGCCTGCTCTGTTAGGACTCTATATCTCCACACACATCCTCATTGTTCATTTTGTCTGTTATTATAACAGAAGATAGATTTTTTGTTTGGATTCAGGCAGAAAGTCCTCTGATGATACATGCTTATTTCTCCCAGACACCAGATGTTTCTGATAAATACATTTTGGTTTTGTTTCTAATAGGAAAATCTAACTGCTCTTAAGGCTTTGAAGGCAGAGGTGAATTGTGTCAAGCTTTATTGTGATTTATAGATGAGACTATTCAGTTTTATCACTGTCTGGTTAGATGGCGCTGCAATACGTGACAGCTTGGTCTGGAATTTTCCCTCATCTTCTAGACAAGCCCAAACTATGTTTTTTTCTTATAAATTGCAGGTGTGAAAGACAGAAAATGTAAAGTTACTGGGAACTTGGCACTAAAAAATACGATCCGTTATAGTGACATCATTAACTACTTCTATCTGCCTGTTATGAAACTCCAAAATGCATTAGGACAAAGGCAACTGATACCATTCAGGGCATGTGGAGACTCTGGAATAATGAGGAGCTGCAATATGAACACACACAAAAGAGATTTCACCTTTCCTCCCGAGTTAATTATCTCTGACAGAGGAGGCAAGCTCAGAGATTGTATTTCCTGTTGTATGCAAGTATTTAATATCTCCTTAAAAAGTCAGCTTTGAAAAAAAATAAGTAATTTAACAAAAATAATTATCAGTGCTACCTTTGTGAAATTTCTTTTGAGACATTTAAGTTTATTTTGAATGAAGTGAGAATGAACATAACACTAGTGAGTGCCACAGGTCCACGGGGTACAGACTAGGTGCTGTAGGGTCTGTGCCTTTTGTAGGAACATAATCATACTGAAGAAATTTCTACACACAGATCTCGCAAAGATGATATTGGACTTACATATGCTTCTATGTAAAATTCTGGCAATACTTCCTAATATTGAAAGCAGTAAAATCAGCATGTAATGTCAATATTCAGCTTTCTAATTAAAGACAGAAAAGCCTTTCTCAGAAACTATGACTTTAAGCTATACAAACAGCAGAAAGAAATAGTACCCCAATATGTTTTTAGCTATCATGTTGACTTTTCTGTATTCATCCATATATACTTCTGTACATTCTAAGAGCTAACCAAATCCTGCCAAAAATGCATTTGTCAGAAATTATTTACAATACCTTGATAAGACACATTAACTGATGAAATAACATAGTCACTGAACACTGTTAGACCAGCTTTTCTCAGGATATCTTACTCAGTCTTGTCCCTTCAGTAGTTTCCCTTCCTGTATTCACTGTCATCTTTTCCTTCTTGTAACAGACCACGACACGCTTTTGAGTGAAAAATTTCCTGCTATAACTTTCCCTTGTTTTTCTCTTGCTTTACCACTTCTTTATCTTTTTGTTGTCTCTGCAGTGATGTTTAGCTTCCTTTGCTCTCCTTTTTTATCCCATTTCTTCTTTCAGAAGCTTCCATCAAAATCCTTATTGTATTTTTCGCCACTTATCAATCTTCCTTTTGTTTTCTGTTATCAACATCTGTCTACCTTCATTTGTCCCCTGATATTGTTATGAAGCATTCATACGAGAGCTTCAGAAACACTATTGCTAGAGCACCCCTGAGGGAGCAGGTAGTGAAAGGAGGATTTCTCTGCTGGGAGGAATGGTGGTCCTGCTCCATATAGCTGGGAGGCAGCAGGGTCTCAGCCCTCCTGGGAAATCAGTTAAGCTATTTGTCTGACCGCACACTTTCTACAGTGCCCTATTCTTGCCTGCAAACTGCAGCCACATACTATATATTACCTGACATACTAACATGCTCCTGAGATAAACCACCTGCAGGTGTATCCTTCAGATTAAACTGGATGCCCCCTATGAACTCCTGTCTCAGCTTCTTTGCAGCAGTGGTGGTTGCAAAGGCCAACACACCAGTTGGAACTGCTCAGTCAGCAGGCAGAAAGTCAAAGCAGATGGGCTATATATCTCCTTAGAGACTAATGTGCAACCTGAGGATAAACATATGTATCGCTAAGAATGAAAGCATCCATGTTATATATAGTGTACAGAAATTTTCAGGGTAACAAGGACCTGTATTTCTGGCCAGATTTTCATTCTTCCTGTATTTTAATTTTTATGGTCAGAAATGTAAATCACCACAGGACAGTGATTGAATCCACATTTGGTTCTGTGGTCCTGCTCACTGGCCATATTGTGTCAGCCTCTGACTATCCCAGCAAGAGGACAAAATACTTTTCAACTTTTACAGTGTTATTTTTTTCTCTGTTTATTTTTTATCATTCTGTTATTTTATTTCTGCCTTTATTTGCACTGCCTGAGCTTGCACAGGCACTTTACCGAGATGTGCTTTTACAGACAGCTTTCTCTCTTATGTCCATTTGCCTTCTATTTTTCCTAAAGCGATTATAGCAGCTTATGCCTGGAACTTGCCATCAACGACATGTCTAATCATTAGGTTGTTTTTCCATGCTCTGATATGACAGGAGGTATAGCTGTCTTTCTCCAGAGCAGAGCAGTGACCCTTTCTATTATTTATTTATGCATGAACTGTTAAAGAATAACAATAAAATGTTAACTGTTAGCAGAACAGTTACTGAGAAATGCCAGGATTTCAAATGCAGTTCCATTCATAGACTGTCCTGTATATTTTTTCATGTTAAATCCATACAAAACATCCCCCAAACAATGGAATATTATTTATTATCATCTCTATAAATCCTTCCCTCCATCACAGTTAAGATCCCTCTATACTAGGCAATACATATTTATATAAGGACTTGTCTATGCCTTAAAGAGTTTTTAATGCAAATAGGTTGCACAAAGACAGTAAAAGGAGCAAAATGTTATTGTCCCCACTATATCTCTTTCTGGGGGTGGCAGAGGGAAAGACCAGGTAGCATGAGAGAAACTGTAAAAGGGTTTGGTGGCTGAGGTAAGACCTGCCCAGCCAACCCAAGGGCTAGCTTAGTGCCCCCCCACCAATATCATTCCCCTCTATAACTGCAGGAAAACCTACGAGTAATTGCATTTGGTTTACTCCATGATATAAAGTTACCAGCCTAAGCAGGTTGGTTTGTGTTATAGTGTGTGGAGAAATGTCTCAGGGAGAAACAGAGACACCTTTCCCCACAACTTGTAAGCTGAGGGGAAAAGACCATGACAATCACACTCCCAGAGAGACTTACTACTTCACAAACCTTGAGTAAATTCATACTATGCATGGTTTAGCGGGAGAGAACATCATACTTCTGAGAAGAGATCCCAGGGGATAATAGGAGTCTGAATAGGAGTGTTGCAAGACCCACTAATTCTTTCCTCAACCACCTGGTTCTGCTACCTATGGCCAGAGCCCTGTCAAACACCTGCCCCTTAGCAGTCACCCCAATATTCATTGCAAATCTGTTCACACAGTCCTGACACTGACGTTCTTAAAGCAAATCATCAGTTCTCTGGCATCTCCATTTTGTTTGAAATCCGGGAAGACAATGAACCACTGTGACAAATTGCTAACATCAGAAATCCCATCAAGGAATATTGTGACAAATAGAAACTCTGCAATTACTTCTTTCATAGCCCTTGACATCGTGTCTGCGAGTAGCATCAATCAGAGCATTCAAGATCCGATTAGACAGTCTCTGAAAACCCTTTGCACTCTCTAGATGTGCTGTTACACGCTTTACTTTTGGGGAAGCATTACTAATTTTAGCGTAGATCTTTTAATCTTGGATGATATTTTGATTTTTTTCCTGTTTTTTGTAGTCATGGCCCTTTTTGTCAGAAGAAAATCAGAAAGGCTCTAAGGTGCATCCTTTCAAGAGGAGACAAAAGCCTTAAGGGTAGCCTCAAGCATTTCTAGTGAAAAATATTAAAAAGCCCCAAACCTTTATCATCAGTATTAGCTGTCACTTATTTCCATTAATACTTTTATATAAATCTTATCAGTTTATCTAATCCAGATTGCTTAGAAGAATGCACACAATGCTCAAAGAATAACTTGGTAAAATCTGTGGGGTTTAAGTCTAGTGCGGTTACGGAACCTTGTGCCAAATAACTTCCAGGAAAATTTCAGAAGACAGAATTTTATACTCATTGTATTTGAGATATTTATTATAATATTGGATGAAGCATTTAGGTAGGCATTTAATGTTTTAAAAGCAATCTATCCCAAAGATAGTAAATTTTTAAAACAACAATCTTAATGGTTTATTCCTTCAGAATCAGAGAAACACACTTTTTTTTTAACCCTTCAGAGAGCCTTGCATGCAGTTATTTGGGAAGTTATATAGCACTTTTAAAACATACTATTATTTAGTAGAAGAGCTGCCTTACTGTTATATGTTCCCAACTGCATGGGACCTACTGTGCCAGACCTAGAGATGATCCAAATAGAATTCTCACTTGTTTTATATTAACATTAACAACATGACTGATAATTCAGCAGCTGTTTGTGAAGACCTGACAGCTACAGACTTGCTTGGGAAGCAAGTATGAGCATCACAGCTCTTGCTTTCTCAAACCATTCATTTACAACAGAAGGATTAAATAATAAAGTGTAAGGGATACAGATCAGGTTTCATGATGGAACTGTATTAGAACACAGAGATGAATTTATCTTAAATTCTAAAATGGAACAGTTCAAAATTAGTACATACTGCTAAAATTGTGCATAATGAGAAACCAGAAATAAACCTCAACTCTTAGTTCAATTTATATATTTTCTGAATGCTCCTAACACCCTTCTGGTACTCAAGAGTTAAATAATACTTTTGCAGATATCAAGGACTTAGAGCCAAGACAGTTTACCAGAGACGGTAACTCCAGAAAATCAGGAATTGTCCTGATTTTAGTCTAATAAATAAGCCTCACACACTCTGACTGTGCAACAAAATGAAGTGTTGCCAAGTGCTATGACGTTAGATATCTGGTAACTTGGCTGTGTATGCTCCCATTAAGAATTAACTAGATTTTAGACCTCATGAGATGGTTGCTTCAGTTAACAGCATTTGTAATTTTCAGCCATTTTATGCTCCATAATAGAAATCATGCTACAAAAATAACTGGTGAGTTGATAATATTCTCTGTATCATCAAATACAGAAAATCACTTCATGTGAACAACAACATGAGCTTGCTCCATGTTTTCACTCTTTTTTCCACTGAGCTGAAACCACTTCAGACATTCCTAGCTGCCAGTTTCTGTCCCACAAGGGATGTGGAACATGTGCTGAGGTGCCTGGAGACCCTTGGAGAGAAAAACAAGTCGGTAGAAAAAAGGTGACTAGTACCTGCGGGCAGCAGCAGCTTTCTGACAGTGACAGGGACCTATTTGGTGTGCACAGTGAATACATAGATGTTATACAGACCATACAGACATCTTCTTTTCTTTGAGCTTATTGTTGCAAGAGGTCAATGCATTGACATCTTGAAGATCCATATTTGTGACTGTATAATATGTATTTTAAAAAAATAGATTAGAATGTTTTCTAAAAGTAGGTAGGAAATTAGCTCCCTCAATAGTCTCCTAGGATCTCCCAGAAAGCTTAGCATGACCATGCAATAGTGAGACCTGTGCTTCTCTATTTGTTCAGGACCATCTAACAAAAAGGAAATAAGAACAGATATGTGGTAGGAATCTCCTATAGTTCAAAGGGATTGATGATGTTAGAGCAGATGTTCATGACACCTTTTCAAACCTCTGTCACAGACTTGTGGCTAAGCTCATTTCTGTTCACATGGTCCTGAATCATTACAGACTGCTGACATTCAATGAGAAGCTGCAGTTATCATGAAGAGATTTGTGTGATCTGATAGCAAAGAGCCCATTGATTTTTTTCCCAACCTGCTACAAGAACTGCTCTTGAAGAGAGATTTTTTAACAGATTAAAATGCTGCAGATGACCAGAAGTAATCTAATGAATAATACCTTTATGCATTCAGTAACACCTTATACGCTGCCTGAGATACTGAGGAAGGAACCAAGTTAGTAGTTGAATTGAGTGTAAACACTGCATTCTAGTATGTTTAACTAAGTTAAGAGAAGAAAACAGGTAGAAGTTGGCCAGAAACAACATGGGTGTATCGTGGGATGCTTAATTTCACTTGCACCAGCAAAATGAGGGTATTCTGAACCCTAGAGGTCTTCAGGACTACAGAAACTTGATCAAAAGCTTTTAGAAGATAATTCCACTCACAGAGTCACTGAAGGTGAAAGGATAAATTCAGAGCTAAGAAAATAACCCCATTAGTTGGTCACATTGAAGATCTTTATCTTTCTTATGAGCTTTGAGCAAAGCATGAAAACCTGGTAACTTTTCTCAGGCTTTATAAGAAAATAACTGGCATGTACCTGAAATGATTCCAACCTCAGATATACATGGTTAGATTTTCAGAAGATTACAGATAACTTCTTGACACTGGTAAATCTGAAGATACCTTGGCCTCTCATTACAGTCTGATTTTTCCTTGTCAGCCAGAGGAAACTAAGAGCTGGAGGAAAGCAAAAGACTGGAAAGAGAAAGCCAAATGATCTGACAAATGACTAGTATAGCGCAATGTAATGGTTAGGTAAGAGAAGGATGCGTGGTAATGCATTATGCTTGGATATTTTCTACTGACTCCCACTCTTGTCAGCCCTCCACTTGTACAGACACATGCCTTGGCACCATATTTGTAATTTTAGTGTAACTACAAAGACATGGAGAGAAAGTGCCTGGTATCCCCTTGTGTTGTAGTGAAGCTGTGTTTTCCAGCCTTCCAGAGGTGAGCTGTTACAGGCTACCTCAAGTGAAAGCACTCCTGAAGCTGTTATGAATACGGCATGTTATGAATCTAGCTTGAGCTAAAACTGACTTTAAACTATTGCTTTCTGTCCTATATTCTTTAGAGAACTAGAGGATCAAAGAAACAAACAGCACGTTTACAATAAAATAGAATGAGATTAGGCTGTATAATAAATGTGTCTCTTGGTGTAGCTTAATGATATTTGGTTGCTTTAAGACCTTATAGTAAAGTTATTACTGTTCATATGAAGTATTACTCTATCCTATGTGTAACTGATGTTCACTATGTGATCCAGTGTTTCCTTTAAAATCAGGGCTCTTCTACTTTATCATGTTGATTTGTTGTACGTTAAACAGTGCCAGCAGGGGGTTAAAGGAGTTAAAAGAAGATTGATGAAGAAGTTTCCCTCTGACAGTATTCTGGGTCCCAGCTGGTATGTCTGGAGGTGAAATTTCTGCTAATCTGGAAGGTGTTCACCAAGCCCTGAGAAGGTCACGCAACCTGACTCACATGAACAGCCAAGCAAGGGCACAAAGAGAAAGTGATGGGAAAGACTTGTGGGATGCTTCATGAAAGCCATATACTAGATGGTGGATCAAACAAAACATGCACACTTTAGCTACTACGGGCTAGCAAACCCAACCTCAATGGATTTAAAATGATTCACTGAAAAAGAGGCAGCGAACATCTGACATTTTCTAAACAGTTGCAAGAACCAGATCTTTTTTACTTAAACTCACAGAAAACCCCTTCTTCTCCTCTGTTGCTGGAAGCATTTAAAAATGCATTTCTGACTATACAAATTCACATGTCCTGCTGATATATATAAGTACAACTCCACTGAGCCAGTGAAGGTCTGTCCTTGGTCCATTAGATTTATTTTTGAATGCTGCCAACAATAAATTGATTTTGATTTGCTTTAATTGTAAGGTTGGTACTCACAAGTATTAAGGAGCAGCCCAAGATAAAACAGAGTTTGCTCTCTGTCTGAGATGAGCTTCTTCCCACACTTGAGTTCTCTTCAGACCCTCCTACCCGACTTACCTTTCATCCTGCCCTCATTATCTGCTTCTATCCTGTACCTTAAAGCTTAACTTAAAGCCTATTGAAGTGAAATGTAAAACCTCATTGAATGCAATAGATTTTGGATCAGACCTGTAGGGACTAATCAGTAGGGACAGTGATCACCTCTGTGAGCTGCTGAATGCCTTCAGGTCTCAATAACGTCAACAAACCTCACAGGACTGAGCTCATAGCTAACTAGTGGTATCAGAACTAATGGGAACCTGAGATAATTTGCAGCTTTTGGGCTTCAGAAGTTGTGGCATATTGATCTGACAGGCAGAGGAGTTAGTGCATTGGTATTGGGAGGCTCTAGCAAAATATTTCACAGTACTGGAAGCTTGTTAGGCCCATCTCACATTTTCATTTATGGTATCCTAATAGGCTTTTCCCTCAACCCTCCTGGGGTCTGCTAAGAAAAAAAATGGACAAAAATTTAATTCAGGTTCATGTTCTTTTGTGATTGCTCCTACTGAGCACAATAAACTGACATGCTGCTTTTAATTAGCATTTACTTAACTGCTCACTTTTGTGCAGAAACTATGCACCAATTCCAGTGAACATAGAGGTGCTGAACTGATGGCAGCAGCGGTGGCGGTTGTGGGGGGACGACTGGGTAGAATTACTTGAAAAGCAACCATTTAGATTCAGTGCTTAGGCTAATTATTGATAGCTCTCCTTAGGAAACAAACTTCGAGTCACTATGCATTAAATAGTAATGGGATCTTACCACTATAACACCAGTACCAGCCACATCTAAGCTGCCTACTAAAGCTCAAAATCATGACACAACCCCCCAACATCTTCCATGGTAAAAGCACTACATTTACATAGCTATAGAGTGATAAATATGTAACTAAATACAACTGCTGCACCTTGTTTCAGTAAGAATACAAGACTCAGCTTCTGAAAATCAGCCTGTGTGATTTCAGAACACTGGCTTCCTGTGAGCCCTACTCCTACCACTACTCAACGCCACAAAACTTACTAGAACATAGGTTTGGAAGGAAGAAAACTACCTATTTTGTTAAAAGAACTTGATTGAGCTGCTTCTTGAAAAATTAAAGTTCATCTTGGCAAAAAAACCCCACCAACTAATCAAGATAATGACTGAATTTATAAGCAGGGTAATATGTCTTCTCTACAGACTTGCAGATGTGTATCACCACATACAGCTAACTTGTAAAATTAGCTACCATCATATGAAATTTGCACATCTCTTCAACTAAGGGAAAAATACAGCTCATCTTTTCTTCCCCAAGTTGGGAAATACTGAAATATAGTCTTTCCAAAGTTTAAGAAAATAGCATTGTCATCCTTGTTTATTCCACTTGCTGTTCTTGGTCAGTATTCTCAAGACAGGAGCCTGAACCCAATTGTGAGTTCTGTCAGTTGGAAGTCACTGGATTTTTTCCCATACTCCATCTTTACTATCGTGGGATATTGAACCACAGCAGCTGTGGGCCATCTTTGAAAAAAAAGTACTTAGGAAGATCTTCAAGACAGAAACAAAGCATTTATGCTTTTCAACTCCTATGAGACACCAGTAAATTTTAACCATTATTTCATTTCATTGCTGAGGTAGGAACTTCAGTTATGGACCAGAAGCCGCTTGCTTGGCCTTGTGCTTCAATCATAAGGGCTAGAATAACAAGGTGGGCCTGTCATACGGGCTTTACAGTCAAACTTGCCATATTTTAGTGTTGACCTGCCCTGAAGTTGCTGCAAGACAAGGAAAGTGGTTTAATTCCTGAGCATAGTCTGAGGTGCTATTTACATGGTTAGACATCTCTTTACTTAACAAATTGGGGCTGTTCAGCCTGGAGAAGAGAAGGCTGCGTGGAGACCTCATAGCAGCCTTCCAGTATCTGAAGGGGGCCTACAAGGATGCTGGGGATGGACTATTCATCAGGGACTGTAGTGACAGGACAAGGGGTAACGGGTTCAAACTGAAACAGGGGAAGTTTAGATTGGATCTAAGGAAGAAATTCTTTACTGAGAGGGTGGTGAGGCACTGGAATGGGTTGCCCAGGGAGGTTGTGAATGCTCCATCCTTGGCGGTGTTCAAGGCCAGGTTGGATGAGGCCTTGGGTGACATGGTTTAGTGTGGGGTGTCCCTGCCCATGGCAAGGGGGTTGGAACTGGATGATCTCAAGGTCCTTTCCAACCCTAACTATTCTATGATTCTATGATTCTATGCCTAAAGAGACGTGAAAAGTGACCCGCTGGAACACAGCACGTCTAAGAGGGAGGACTGCTTTTTGCAGGACTACTGTAAGAACAGAAGCAACGGTTTGGCGTCACTGTTGTTGTCTGCTGTATAGGCACTGGTGAGCCCTGACACCTGTGCTGAAGTTGCAAACCTTCTCTCAAGGTACTGCAGTGAGACTCTGATAATACTGAATTTGTTAAGGATATATGTAAGAAAATGTGGGTAATCATAATCACTGAATACATAATTTTTTTACATGCCTTGTAAAATCATGTAATTTTTGAATACTGAAAAGTTGCTAGAAGATCATTCAGCATTACCAGGGTATGGCACCATAATCATAAGCTCATCTGTATTATTTTCCTAAAGGAAACAAATGCAAAATGGACAAAAAAAGCGATGAACTACTGCAAAATAATAAAAACTGTACTTCAAGATATTAATCACACTAAATCCTGTGAGCTTTTGTCAGGTGATAAACGGGTGATAGACTGATCTCTAAAATCACATGCATATTACGAGCATAATCCTCACTCTAATGCAGGGTCGTAGAATTTTACAGGCTCATAAGCTTGCGAGGTTTCACCTGGAACATCAAAACAATCGCTAAAAGCACAATAAATTCTACAGCTAGCCATCTGCTTACCCTCCTGACCTTTCAAATCTTATAAAAACCAAAGCTCATAATTCTTCACTGTATGAATTTCAACATTGTTTTTTTAATACAGTATATTTAGAAGGTTACTTTATCTTTTCTATGTAATAAAAGAGATCCTTTCAATTTGATAATATTTTGTGGCAATGGCCATTTTTTCTTGAGAGGACTCTGAGTGCTATCTCTAGAGCTAATGGGATTGTGGGGCACTGCCAGTTGTTTTATCTGCTTGGAAACATTTATTTTGAGTCATGCTCTTCTTGTACGCGTTCACCTATCAGTCCCTGTTGGAAATTACATCCAGCAACTGCTTTGGAAGAAATTGCTTTTTAAGCAGAAGAACTGCTTAAATAGCACCAGTGCCTGGTCTCTGCGTTAATCTCTAATACTGTAAATGGTTCTGCTATGGTTTTCAGAAAATCATAAAGGTTAAGATTTCCTATTTCTTAGCACTGAATTATTGGAAGTTCCCCTGAAATTAATATTTTCCAGCCAGACAATTAGGAATACAAAATATATCAGTATATTGTACTACACCATTGTACTATGTACTTTTATATGACTAAAAGCCTATAGAGTATGTGTCATGTTTCTGAAGTGACACAAGTTAATAAGTAAAATATTGTAAAGATGTTCCCTTAACCTGACTGATATGTGTAGGAAAGGAAACAGATGAGAAAATATATCCAAGAGAAAACTAAAAATTATATAGGCAAAGAAAATGAATTAGGGCTTACACATAAAGTTAAAGAAAATGCAGCTCAGAAACACCAGCAAATAGAAAGAGAACAACAGAATCCCAAGGAACATCTTAGAAATAATTAATGAGCAAAAGCCAAATCAGGGCAAAGGTTTCAGACTGATGTTCTTTATGTGAAATGCCCCCTAAGACAGCACCTTGTTATGCAAAAGCAGATCAGTTCTCTTATGATTTCACGGGTGGGGAAAATATTCCATGCCATCTTTCTCCAACTTCTTTAGCAAACTTGGGGAAGGATTGCTCCCTCTCACATGACAGAGAAGAGAGACCTGCTGTCCCTTATGTTGTAGTGGCCAAAGCACTAGTTGGGATGTACTCCATCACATGATGGAATTTTAATCCTTTCTCCAAAAGTGATCCTCTCACTTTTTTGAGCGGGTGGGTGTTTTTCCGTATGCAACAGATGATGACATTATCCTTGCTTTTCACAGGGCTATTGAAAACCACACTGGTTAATATTCATAAGTACAAGCAAGGTGAAATATCATAAATGTTGCTCACTCAAAAAAGGTTCAATAGTTCTTTTATTGACAAAAGATTTTACATTTATCCTCATCAATGAAGAGCTAAAAAATGTAATGTTCACATGCAATTCTAAAACTAATTTGATGTTCAATACAACAACAGCAAAAATAATTAGATAAACATTACCAATTCTCCCCTGACCTAAATGCATTTAGAGTTACACTATTTTCTCCAACTTCCTCATGCGATGAAATCTATGTGGTCTGCCCCAATGGCTGTCTCCCTTAACCCTTGAACTTCTTGGTCACTTTTAAAAAGGCATAGCTTTCAAAATGTGAAACTGCTGCAAATATAGCAAAACCAGTTAGCTACTGAAAAGAGATCCAAATTATTGCCTCAGCAGAAGGAAAGATCTTTTCCCGTTCTCAGAGATAAGACCTGGCAAATCAGCACACACATGGTCTGAACGAGCCACAGCAATTTGTCCAGCCAAATAAACTGGGGATGCTAGAGGAAGATAGGCTTGCTGCAAGAGGGAGATTGTCACGAAATAATGATGACAGAACTAGAGGAAACTGGTTGTAACCGGCAGTAGGAAGCAATTAGGGAACATAAGGCACAAATCCATGGGAAGAATGGTTTTTAAGACAAGGCTCTGCTCACAAAAAATGTTTATTTAAAAAATAATTACACTACAGTAAATTTGTTCATCTCTTTATGAGCTCTCCTTGAAAATACTTTGAAGTAAAAGGTATGAGTCATAGTGTTTCAAAGAAACAAGAGAAGACCCACCTTTGCACCATGCTGTAATGTGCAGGAGGGAGAGAATCAGAATCCGCTTATGGGAACCATGTAGTCAGAATTTGTATCAGAAGAAAGAGCTCTCACTGAATTATAATACTTGACACATTCAGTGGATTAAGGTAGCTTATTGTAACAGTAACAATTTTTTTTTGCTAACAAGTCTGTCAGCTTCACTATGCTAGCAAAGCACTAAATACAAACTACTCCTTAACTATGTGTGAACCATTCCAGGAGCTCTCCCAGCACAGGCGAGGATTGTCACTGGCAGCCACAGAGAAGAGCATCTGAAAAGAAGCACCAGGAATATTTTGGAAGAAGAACCATGGGTTAAATTAACATAATTTCCTATTCTCATTATAGTCAGTGAAACAAAAGACGAACTGGTGTAGTGTTATTTTTCCTCTTACAGTCAGTGTCACAAGGCTGAAGTAACTGTCTTCAATTTATGTTGGTCTCTATGTAATGTGCTGTCAGTTCTTGCAGCTTTTTAACTTATTATTGATTTAGTTGGGAATCTCACTCTCTCCTCCCAGTAAATGCAGTTGGAGACAGTATTTTTCTACACATTTCTTATGCCACCTGACCAAGTCAACAACGTCAAGATAGTTTCAGAGTAATCAAGTGTGCCATACACAAGGTCCATTCACTGCAGTACCTGAGGGCACTTCGCATTTCAGCTGCCCCATTCTTGTTGCTCTTCTGCAGCTGGAGCTGCGTTAGTTAGTAGGGGCTGAGGTTTGACCTCTCCTGGAATGTCACCATTCTAAAAATGACATTATTTGCCTCAGTTTAAAACTGATCTATTCTGAAGTTTATTTTCAAAGTTTCTTAGCTTAAACCTAAAACATAGGCACAAAATCCTTTCTAGTGTTTCTTTTCTATGAAAAATAAACAGTCAGCCAGTGCAAAGTTATGCAGAAACTCTGCTCTCATCTTCAGGGTAAAATCATGATATGAAAGAAAGTGCAATCAAGCCTAATTCCTAACTTCAACACAGTCAGCTGCTCACGTACCATGCAGAGGAGTCTGTGGTGCCCTGGCTGGTTGAAAATGAGTGCAGTAGTTCTTGTAGGGTACAGACAAATATATCAAATATTGTTGAAAATTTCATTTTTCTGTATTTTATATTTGCTTCATCTCCAGAATATTCATAGGAACAGAACAAACTTCTTTGTTTCCTAAAACTGCCAACAGTTTTCCAGTATAACTCATTCAGGATAAGAACAAGTAGAACTTTTCTACCCTCTTTTTTTCCTAAACAAATTGCAAAAAGCTCTTCTCTGGACAGGTCCAGCCTGAGGAGAACAGAAGAAGCACTGCAGGGTGGCGCAGGAAATAAATGGCATTGGGAAGAAAAATCTTTCTTCAAAGAGAATCCAAAGCAGATTAGGAGCCATGTATCTCACATTATGTCCTTTCTGGCCACACAGCATTCAATAAGGAAAAGTGGTGGTTGAGAACGGACAAGTAGTTCCGGAAATTAATAAACATCTTAAACAGCAGCAGCAGCTGCTATAGCAAGTACAATGTCGTAGGTAGCATGCAAGTCACTGTGCTCTTTTGATCTGATCATTACTAACAACAGTTTCATTTGGTAATTCCAAAAGACATGGGAAACTGCGTTCCTAAAGAAATACCAATAAAAATTCAGCAAGGAGGCTTCTGAAACCAAGAAAAATGGATACTAATGGTGCAGTAATTAAGTGAATCAGAGACAATAAAGCTAAAAGAAAAATGACATGCTTAAATAGATAGAAAAGGAAATAAATTTCAAATTATGTTCACCTACAATTTTAATCCTTTCACTTTTCATTTACTCATCTGGCAGATATAGGTAGCAGTTGAAATTTATTTAATGGCATGATACTTCACAATAGATTTGAGTATGAGATTATTTCTAGCATTTACTTCTAAGAACGAACAACCTTTATTCAGGATGCTAAATATAAAAAGACAAATTGGAGGTTCTTTTAGCTTTCTACTGGAAAAATCCCATGCTGCAATCAAACTGAGTCTGCCTAATTGAGGTCATGATTTGGACAGTCACAGTCCAAATTGGATTGGATTGCGGAGTAGAAAAGTGATCTCGTTGCCACTGTGTTAGTGGTGCATTAGCACTGCAGCCTACAGTGGGATAAGTTCAGTTTAACAAGAGAATATGTTCAGTATTTGATGGGCTTTGATGTAGTTTCCTTCAACATGCCTCTCACTCTTCCTCACACAAAGGTCCCCTTTTTGTCCCAGTGAACAAACCACACTTTTCTGCAGATATATTATGAAAGAAACATGCTCACACAGAAAGCATAGGTGCTGCAATGTTTAGGCACAAAATAGTAATGCAAAAGGAGCTCAGCAGAATTGCCTGTGTGTTAAGCTCATCCTCATAGCTAAGACTTGTGTATCACTTCAGAGGAACATGCTCCGCCTACACCTCCTTTCATTCTGTGAGACACTCGTCAACCTTGATAGTTCAACATCATTTGAATCATTCTTGCTCCTCCGTATTGGTATCAGGTTTGCTTAATGAGAAAGTATTTTAAATACAGAAGAGAAAAATCATAACTGTTACTTAACCAGAATACGGTTGATTAAATGCAACAGAATACCACCTTGTTATGTTGTGAATAAATGAATTACAGGCACACATCCCTCAAATCAAAAAATAAATGATGTTACATATTTTTATATTTACTCTGTGTAGGTTCACTACGTTTTCTACTTGTTTGGGCTTATCCTTCAATAACATAATACTTACACATTGGAATTCATCCTGTAATGTAGTCACTTCATGTAACAAAATCTTAAAGACAGGATTCAGTAGCAAAGCCTGACTTCTAGAAATTGCATCCATAAAGGGAAGAAGAAAATAAGAATGGAAGGGGCCTTCTTAGTGGATGATTATTGTTGGAAGAAATACTATTTTATTTCCTTTGGTCTGGTTTTTGCCCTAGTTAAGCAACTCACTGAAAAACAATACAAATAGTTACTAAATGAAAGAGTAGATTTAGAACAGTGCAAAAAATGTATATATATAAACCCCAAATCCATATGTATAATTGTTGATTTTCAAAAATACAAACTACTTAATAGCCTTGGAAAACTTTATCAGCAAAATCAGTTTTTCATAGAACCCCCTATGTAATCCTTGCCTGCCCTCTCTCTCCAGTTTTCAAAGCTGAAGGTTTGATTCTGCGTGATGTATGTGCCCTCCAAAGAGGCCACCACTCTGCAGAAACAATTCTAATAAGATCGTTCCACAGTAAAACAAAACCCAGATCTCCTTATTTTCCTTTCTCTTGTAAACAAAGTCAAAATCCACTATGGTGCGATCAAGTTTTCGTTTGACTTGACAGTGAATGAGATGGATCTAGTCCTGCAGCTCTTCAGTCTTCAAGGCATGCAAGCAGCACTTTATTTTTCAGCCATAATATATGCATCAAAACACCAACTATGATCCTCATCGCAAACAGCTCAGGATGTGACAATATTGTCCAGCAAGGTGGCATGCTCACAGAAGCTTTTGAATTGCAAAGTTTCACTTTCACAGGATAAAGTAGATTGCTATACTAATCAACAATAGTGTGAAGCTTGTCTTTGCAGACTTAACAGTAGGTGAGTACAGAGGAATAGGACAGAAGTATTAATACTTATGGAATACCATTATATCATCTATAATCATTCATTACAGAGGCCAGCAGCAAACTTGCTTTACATACCAAGTCCTTGATCTGTAATATGTTTCATTGCACAAAGTGACAACTTGCACTATCTGTTTCACCTTTCGAATGGTGCTTGTTCTCTAAGAAAAGAAAGTCAAAACCCAAAGAGATGTTTCAAATATAAAGCCATGTAGCAACACTAGTCAGGTTAGTAAAAGATCAAGACGTGTTAATATCTCTTAAAAAGCATAATTTTGAGAAAGAAAAAAAAAAAGGGAGGGGGATATTACCATCTCTTTGCCAAAATACTGGGAACTACTTGTGCATGCTTGTGCAAATGCCAGTATTTTCTTGGAGAAGTGAAAAAGTTCCAGGATGGGCAAAACTTTTCACCTTTTCACTGAAATATCCACCCTGCTATGGCTACTTCTTGCACATGTACAGGGTAACTGAAACAACCAGTAAAAAAATAACATGCAAGGTAATTTGCCTGCCTTTGCTGGATATTCTACTTAAAATCTTTTCTTGCTTTTGTCCCTCCTTTTCTCCACGTTCATTCTCTTCTGACTTTAAATTTAAAACACAGAAGATGGGAAAAATTTTCCGCTTGCTGAAGTGAAAAGCATAGATCCGGAGGGTAGGATCCTCAGATGATATAAATGTACCTGATCTGTACCAGAAATGTATCCTTCTTTACCAGAGCTGCACATCAGGAGCTACCAGCGATGTTCTGTCACAGCCTCCACACTCACACTTCCTTCTATTTGCTTGTGGTGCATTTGAAACTAAGTTGGTCTGAGATGTTTTTACAGGAGGGAGGGAAGGAATAGGCTAGGCTGGCAGTTTTGGGGTTTCTTTCTTTTCAATCCTATAATGTTCTAATTTAGCTAATTACTAACACAGTTCAAGTAAGTGAACTATGTATGGTAATAGATGCGTATATGAACAAATTATGGGGAGAGAACTGCCATCGTGTTATCTCACTTTTAAAAAATGTACTTTCAAGATACAGACCTGTGGCAAAACAGCTGTCTGAATGCTTCAGTATTTTATAATATATTCAATTCAAGATGTATGTTGCCCCTGGAATGTGTATGTATGTGTGAGTGACTAGTAGAACTTCTTCACAAATATTTAAGCTACAGAGCTAATACCCTAGGGCTACACTTGTTAAGTTTCTATCCAGAGTAGTACCACATGAGGTTCTGATTTGTGAGAGTTGTAAAGGAGAACAAAATACTTTTAATCTGCTTGAATCCCTGGGTCTGTTAGTTTTTATTCAAAGTCTGTGGAAAAAAAAAATCCTACACTTTGTAGATCATATAATGGTCTCGCCAGACTCAAGAACAAAAAGCAACAGAGATGGGCACTGTGAATTAGTGTGTGACAAGTAACATAACCTTCAGATCAGATATTTCCCCACCTACAGGCTACAGCATAGCAAGAAAAACCTTGCTCTTAACATCATGGCTCACATGATTACATCATTTTTAGTAGCCAGCTGCAATTATTTTTTGTTCTAAGAGAAACATTTTTGTTTTCCGTTGACCAGATTTTCTTATGGCTATTCTTTTAACTTCTAAACACATGTCCACTAATCATACAGTTACTCACTTTGAGGGAAGTAAATCCAGTTAAAACTTTCATTCATATTATTATGCCAAGTTTTACAATCACCACAGTAGTTTCCCTGCTCACCATCAACCATATTACTATACTGTACAATTTATTTTTTCTCAGTCCTTGATGTCTCTGATTAATAAAGTTAAAATGGTTTTAGACCATCTTCAATTACCCAGCCCATGTCTGGCTTTCCTTTGCAAGCATCAGTATGTCCTGTCATGCTCCTCGTTCTGTTGCCTTTAGGAAACAGGAACCATGAGCGTCAGCAACATGTAATATTAACCAGTACGAAGTAACATGTACCTTCTTGAACTATATTCTTAGTCCTATCATAAAGGTTTTTCCTGGCAGATGTGCAATTATTGCTTTTTCATTTTATCTCCTCTCATGCAGTGCAGGAGCCCCTAGTTTCACAGTTATTCCCTGCTGACCAGTGTCACTAACACTGTGCGATCAAGTTCCAGTTTCAGTTACGTATTCTTCCTTTCAACTGTTCTTAACTGTTTCATGCAGATGTTTTGTTCATGTTTTCATTTTGTTTAGAGGCAAGCTGTTTGTCAAAATTCATCAGAATCATTGCAGCCATTAATGAGTCCCACAGGACAGGAAAACAAACACATTTCCCCCATCACGTTCCTACTAAAAACTGTGTATGGGACTAAGGCAAGAAATGTTTGGCATTAATGTCTGTTGAAGCTAAAGACCTACCTCAAGAATGTCAATTCATGATCTTTGATTTGATAACTGATATCATCAGACTGTTAAGTATTTTTCTTTCTCTCCTGAACTTAAACTTTGGAATAATTTCAGAAGTAGATGTAAGTTGAAATTAGAAAAATTTTCCATTGAAAGTAAGTAGGAAGGTAGATTCTAAAAATTGGAATCTCTCTTGGTTACAAAGATACCCTCACAGAGATAGGCAGGACAGCTTGAGTTTTTGTACAAAGTCTTTTACTGGACTGTATAAGCAGGTCTTAAACTAGCACTATTAGTTAATTTTAATTAGTTTAATTTAGTTAAACTAGCATTACTAATTAATTAATACTTCATATTTACAAAAGTTACAGTATTGACTTCACTTCCAAACTCCTAGCACACCATTCCCATTTTCCCTCAGGTGGAGACTACTTGGAAAGAGTCGTGTGTCATCATCTCGTGCTTCCCAGTTCCCATAGGAAAACTCCCAAGGTGAAGGATCTTTTTTACCTTTTTCTAGGTTCTCTGGGACAAAGCAGTGTGGAAAGTCTTCTTTGTTAACAAATGAGGGTATTTAATAAGTTTATCATTTCTTGCTACCAAGGACACCAAGGGACTTCTTAAGGAAAAAAATCAACAAAAAGGGAGAGGTGATGAATTATTCTGAGTTTTGTGTCCCAGATATACCCACTCAAACTGCCAGATTTTCTAGAGCACATTCGAAGACTGTGAGAATGGGTGGTAACAGGTATTCACTGCATAGGGAACAGGGAAAAGAACTATAAGAAATAGAAAAATCTCTCTTCAATGACAAATGACTCAATTTGTTCCTCCCCAGTAACTGTAGTAACTTGGTAGAGCTTTGCAAATCTATGTCATTGCTGCTACAAATCGGTTACTTTAAATGGTTCTTCACATTTCTCAGCACAAACCATGGCAAATTGCCCGTTAGTAATTTTGGGTCAGGTATGCCAACTTTTGGTTTAAAATTGCAATTATTTTTTTCCAGCTTCCTTATACTCACATAGCCGTTGCTCGATTTAAAGTCAGTATATTTTCATTAGAAAGAATGTGATACAGCAATTTGAGAAAGGATAAACATTTTGGATCAGATTCCTTTCAGTTTGATTCTCTGCTGAATCTTTTACTGCGGTGCTCCATATCAGACCCTCAGCTTCTGCATTTTGTAGAACCTGGGCAGCTTTTCAATTGTCTGACCTTTCAGTAAGCCATGTTTCTCCAGATGCTAAAACTAAATATAATTTCACTTTATTCAGTATTAATAAACTGCAAACAATATCATTGCTTATTTTTGGCAAAGTACCTGATTTAAATAGGTCTCTTAATGTCTCTATCTATATTAGAGCTATTTAAAAGCAATATGCCGAGTGTGATGACGATAAAGAGATCCCTTTCAATTTGTTTTTAAGCTCTATATATTCCTAGTGAATATTTTCCTTAGCATACGTGGTTACCAATACAAGCCTTTGCATTTAGAATACATAAATTGCCACCTAGCTTTAGAAACAACTATTATTTTTTTAAACAAGACTGTCAACTTTCTTTCTTCAGAGAAAAATCACTGCTAAAATTCCAGGATAAATATTTATGAAGGAAGCTTATTTATGTAGAAGCTTATCTCCACACTTCAGTGAAAAATACCCAGTGGACAGCTGGTGCAATATATGTTTTTGTCTGCACTGCTTCTACAGGTCTGATCACTTTTGGAAAAGATCAATTATTATTTATATAGCTGCTAAGGAGAATTATTTTTTTTTTACTGAATAGATGTTAGCTAGAAAACTTGGAAGAAATTAAAATCAAAACTTTGCATTAAGTTACTGTTCACTGCAAAACAGACAACAGTAGTCAATAGCCATTCTTATTATTTTAGAGAAACCAACAATAATCAATAAGTTCATTTACCTGTAATCAGCAGGCAGAGTTGAATAAAGTCCTAAATCTAGCTTCTTGTGAATATTTTAACTTGAACCCTGAATCTTCTGTGTCCAGTTGTTCCTGTTTGAACCAAATAGCCATCACTACTTTTATTTCAACACTTAAATTTACAAGAACAAAAACGATTAGGATTTAAAGAATAAAGACCCAAAGAATCCTACTTGGCTATACTAAAAGTATTATGCCATGTGTATTATTTAATAGCATTGTTAGTATACGTATTTGTGTAGAGTCTAAACCAAAGGATCTCCAAGTAACTGAGAATTCATATAAGACAGCATGTCATGGACCAGTGCTGGGGGACCCATTCACTTTTCTTACTATGCTTAAGCTTGCTACTGATACATCCAATGATGAGCTGAAATAGCAAGCCAGAAAGATTAAATTCTGAAGCATAGGGATGATTTTCCCACTTGTTTAATAGAATTATCTGAGGAATCAATTTTATTTTCCATTATATACTTAAGAGATACTGTGAGGAAAATTGCCAAGTTTGTATCTTACTGTATCAGGGAAGAAGGAACCACAAAAATTAAGACTTAGTACCAATAACTAGAAAATATTCTCTCTAAAGAGTAACGTGTCTCCTTCCCAATTTTAGATGCCTCTTCCAAAAAAATCCCCAACTATACAAGAATCTGGAGTCCAACAATGTAAACTCTGCAGAATAAAAATACCATTCCAGCCCTCTTGTGTCAGTAGAGGAGAAACCTTTCTGAAACTCTGGGAGCATTCCACTGCTTAAAAGCCAAGCTTCAATCACTGTTCATAAAATCTGGGCTTTTAGCTGTCAGCTTGGGAGGACCTGAGGCTGTTTGTAGAGCACGTGGAGTACATTGAAGATAGCCAGGAATCTTCCTAAAGTGTAGTCACGTTGTTAAGTAATGAAATACTCATCTGCAACTTTACCCACTAAAATTCCATGTAAATATAGGTGATGATAATGTAACGTTATTTATGGGTAACAGCTGCCATATTTCCCAGCTGTTTCCTTGTTGCCTGCTATAACATATGTTAATTTAAACTTCCACCAAATGTCACGGATTGTTTGCAGTGCTCCAGCTGCAGCTTGGCAAGGTTTTTCTTTAGGTTTCAGTTGGCTATGGAAGCAATTACTCAGACAGCCTATAACAACATAAACAAGCCTTGTGTAGCTGCCGAGCTGTTGTTAACTCAGCTAAGTGCATGTTTGCTGGGAGAAGCAAAAAGTGGATATGAAGTATATCGCTTATCTTCATTTTCTGAGGTATTTTTGGATGCTGTTAGTAAAGAAACTGCAGGGGACACTGGAGTCAAAGAAATCTTTAAGGAAAACTGCATTGCATGGAACATTTTTTCATTCTTTCCTCAATGATCATAAATGAAGTTAAATCCACATTTCTAGACAAATCATATTCTAAACAGAATCTCAAACAAGGCCCTTACTTTGCAAAAGCAACCACAAAAATATTAATCAACTTAACGTAGCAGGGCTAGGTTTTGAGCAGCAAACTTGACAACTGATAAAAGGTTGCCATGTAAGATGGAGAGAAGAAAAACAGCACCAACTGAATATCACAGTCTGTGCACAACTTTCAATGCCCTGCATTGCACAGTGGAAAAGAAAATATGTAGCCACAAATAGTCTAAATTAGAAAACTGAAGGTGGGAAAGAAAATAGCAAGTAAGATTGACAGGACTAGTCAGGCATGTTAGGTTTCGTTCTCAAGGGAAACTTTCAATCAGAATAAATACCCTCTACATGCTGAAGACAAAGGCTGATAGACAGTGGAGGCTCTGATTTCTTGTATAACAGCTCATGTCATCTCTTTTCTACTGTGCTTCCTCTTCCACAGTGGGACACTGGCATTTCTTTGAAACACACAAACAGTAAAAACACCTCCTGCTTTCTTTTTCCCCTATGTTGCCATCAGTTTCAGAGATGATATTTAAATTATACTAAAGGTCACCCTTGGCAGGCAGAATAACTTATATCTGCTCTTCAGAGCAGGGTAAGGATCAATATACAGAAATGGAACCTATGCTTGTGTAAGGGTACAAATGATAAGATGATGCCAGCAACCACAATACAAATATTGATTAATTTCAATATGTGAGTAAATGGAAAAGGAGAAAGCATCATCTGTTGTAACAAACTGATGAAGTGGCTGACAGCAAATAAAATGGGAAATCATTCTTTCTATTATTTATATTTTCTTAAATTCACTTTGTATTACTTATTTATATTTTCTTAAATTCACTTTGTATTACCTCTCTGGCTTTTCCTCCTGGTTTCAAATCACATTTTAATCTTATCACAAAAAAAATTCTTCATTTATGGAATATAACGGTTTAGATTATTATGGTGTAGAGCCTCTGTAGAAATAAAGGATAGCAGAAAACCAGAATTCCTATATTAATTATAGTAGGATCGGGATATTTTCTGTAACAAAGAAGAAAGCTGAAAAGCAAAGTTGCATTGTGCTACAATTTGCCACAGCCTGGCATCATATATTTTAACTAATACCTGTAGAAAAATCAGACATCTACTATAGACATAAGAGGCTTCTGTTGCAATCTGGGGGAAAACAATATCCATATATGCTGTAGGCTTCCAGCTTTTTCTTTTGTGTAGGTGCTTTATGCCACTGACAGAGTTACAGGACCTCTCTATAGTGTTGGAGGCTTCTCCTACAAGAATAGTTCTACAAATGCTACAGAGCTGCTTTAAAGTAAAACCCTCCCCCTTCAGAAACATATGCAGCGATCAGAGCACTTAGTCTTTCCTTTTCAGGATCACTCCTCTGTCAAAAGTTGCTGAATTAGAGAAGGCTTCTAGCTTGTTCAGATTCTGCCCAGTGACACAAAAATCAGATTTCACCCAGCTGAATCAGCCTGGTTTGCTCAAGGGCCCTTTAACATTTTTTTGTAAAATCTCAATTTCACCACCATGGTTAGATGCAAGAGTTTATCTCTGATAGAGTTACTATAACCTTAATATTGATTTAATGCCCAAGCACAAATCTTAAGGAATGGATATTGTTGAACAGTGACGGTGCTGGCCACACCATTTCTGACAAAAGCCAGGGAATCTGTCAACCAGTCTCCTAAATAGGCCCTCTGGAAGTCCAGGGTAACAGTTCTACTGACTCCCTTCCTTACCTCTCCTAGAACTGAAAACTTTAGTTTTGTGATTGCTATGCCCAAAACTGCCTCCAAACATCACATTATCCACAAGCCCTTCTCTGTTCACAAACAACAGGTCCAGTGGGACACTTTCCTAGCTGGCTCACACACCGGCTATATCACAATGTTATCTTTAACACACTCCAGAAAACCTCCCAGGCTGTTTTTTCTCTGATGCACTGCATTTCCAGCAGACACATGGTAAGTTGAAGTCTCCTTGCCCAATCACTCGATGAATCATAGAACCATAGAATAGTTAGGGTTGGAAAGGACCTTAAGATCATCCAGTTCCAACCCCCCTGCCATGGGCAGGGACACCTCACACTAAACCATCACCTAAGACTCTGTCCTGGGTTTGAGCACTGCCAGGGATAGAGCATTCACATGCTTGAAGGAATGTTTTTAACAGCCACTACACCACATAGGAAAGAGCTCCACAACAAAGAAAAAGCTTTGACTAAGCAAGAATGAGCACCAGTAATCGTGCACAGCCAGTGATTCAGATCAGAGCAAGAGAGGGAATAAGACATTGTTTATCAAACATGAGAAAAGAAATGTAAAATAAAATATATCAGGATAGCAAGCTGCTACTCAAGATAGACATGTAGTAATGGAACTTGAAAACATGCTTTCTCTGAAAAAGAAATTGAATTAATAATAAAACACATCCTATACATCCTGTACTATGCAGCCAAGAAGAATTTAGCACAGAACATCTGTGACTTTCTGCAGAAGGTATAAATACACCCTTAGAAAATCCAAGTTGTAATACATTTATTTTTCAGTTTTCTTCATAGGAAGACCTTCTGTACAGGTCAGAAATACTGTCATCTCCAAAAATCCCTTTACAACTTACCTAAAAAAATTGAAGATTCAGGACTAACACCTCAACCCATTTTTCTATAAAATTCTTGTGTTAACCATATAATTCAACAAGCCTGACAGTTTCTGAAAGCAGCTTAGATTTTTCTGTTTCCTTCCTAAATGATACGAGTTCAAATAATTTTAACATTTCTAAATCTCATCTAAGAGCTGTCAATGAATAAACGAGTAATTGGTCTCAAGTAATCCTGATTAAAAACCCTAACATCACAAAAATGCATTAGATGATGCAAAGATACAGCATAGATGCATAATTGCACTACAAGCATGCTACATTCTCCTTGATGGTCCCAGTTGCTCTCCTCTTGCCTTTCTCTGGAAGAGCAATCGCAAAGGAGCTTAACACATAGAGCTGATCTCATTCCCCCAACAGCTCTTCTCTTGTGGCCAGCTGGTCACTTGTTTCACAACTACCCTACACTACCCTACAGTATTAGGTATTTTCAGGCTATCAGTGACTTCTGTAAGCCCCTGCTCTGACCCAACTGATGGCAATAGACTATTGCCAAAGAGTCTTGTCCCGAAGTTTCATGCTTTCTGAATTATGTAAAGTTGTCTGCTGTTTGAAGATGCCTGAATAATTAATTCCTTGACCTCACAATAAGTTGCACCTTATAAAAAAAACATATGGGTTGATATGATTCTCTTTGCATTTCTGTAGGTGGTTACTTATGTTGCCTGAAAGTCAATCCAATATGAAACTACTCCCCAAGATTAGATTTTTCCATGCATAATAGTTCAGGTTAAATCCAATGACTGTTCCTTTATAGCTCTTGGGAAATACCAGTGTCGTGTTTTAAGTCCAGTCAGCCACGCAGCTCACTCGCTCTCTCCCCCTCTCCCCCTCCTCCCAGAGGGATGGGGAGGAGAATGTAACTCCCACGGGTTGAGATAAGAAGAATCAGGTAACTAAGGTATAACACAAACCACTGCTGCTACCACCAATAATAATAAGGGAAATAACAAAGGAAGAGAATACAATCGCTCACCACCCGCCGACTGATACCCAGCCCGACCAAGCAGTGATCTAGCCCTTCTGGGTAACTGCCCCCAGTTTATATAGTGGGCATGACGTGCTGTGGTATGGAATACCTCTTTGGTCAGTTTGGGTCAGGTGTCCTGTCTCTGCTTCCTCCCGGCTTCCCTTCCTCACTGGCAGAGCATGAGACTCACAAAGTCCTTGGTCAGAGTAAACATTACTGAGCAGCAACTGAAAACATCGGTGTTATCAGTGCTGTTCCCAGGCTGAAAGTCAAAACCACAGCACTGCACCAGCTACTAAGAAGGAGAAAAAATGACTGCTTCTGCTGAACCCAGGACAGCGTAGTTACTCTGTACTTAGAGGACAGCAGCAATGTTAGCTCAGAAATGAAAAGCAGGATGACAACTACATCTGGCATCTAGAGAGACATACAGGTGAGTAGCAAGGTAAAGAAGGTAAATTTAGTTGACTTTTGTATCAGTGTCTATGGGGATAAAGGCAGAAAACATGATACACTGACTCATCAGAAAACACCAAATGGCTTAGATGTGAGCAAGAAAGAAATGGATAGCACCCCAAAAGGATACAAAAAATAAGTATAAAAGGTGGTCCAAGTTCCAGAGTTAACTTAGTCTTTTACTTAAAGAGAAAGGTCACCAAAATGCTTGAGCAAATATCCAAACACTAGCCATAAAATGATGTTACTAAAACCATGCATATAACCACTTTTGAGGTTTTCCAGAGTAAGTCATCTCCTGTTGTGCCCAACAGCACTCTGAGCAGAAGGTATAATGGATTAGATGCTGAAGCAATGATTCATATTCCTGTATAATTAATTACTCTAAAACACTGAGTTTGGTTACTTCTAAAATGTTGTCCCTCGTTTAGCAGCACATTATGACTTTTTATTTCTGTCTTTTGTGTTTTTCCTTTTAACACTGTATGTAAAATGAAGGTTTTGAGGATGAATTATTTAGCTGTATGCAGAAAATGGTGCTTTAAAATCTTCTTGGGGACACTGAAAGCATTTATTATCCTGGAAAAATTCAGATCCAGCATCTGTTGTCCTGTGTGTTTTACTGTCTACTGATGAGAGCACCTGTGGGATTTGTTTACAGCAGAGCTTTCTGGATTTTCTGATCTTGTTTATTGCACTCAAAGAAGATAGGAAATTGAAAAACATTATTAATATTTGAATAGAACAACTTATGAGCTTTTGATAACTTCCTAATTCAGGTGGTTTCCAAATTGCCTTCCTTAAGAGAACTGCAGTATTACAAAAGTTAAGGAAATGAGGAGAAAAATATTTTATTTGCTTTCCCAAGCTGCCTATAATTTTATTGTATAGTTTGACTGCTTTGGAACCAGAGTCCTGACACACTTCCTTAATCATTTTATCTTTCTAGTTTTTGTCTAGGAAAAGATATTAAAGACTAAATGCACAAAAAAAATTAGTAGTTTCTTTTGTGAAATGTCATAGGAATTCAATCCTAATTTCAAGAATGGATATGGCACATACAAATGAAAAAAGAAATTTTCGTTGTGCCTCTTCTGCTAAAACCAGAAGGTATTAGTTTCTTTTAAGAGTGGATGGCTTGGCATGACAGAAAAAACTGCTCCCAGCAGAATCAAGCTGCGGTATTTAGTTGCATCAGAAATGAGTTTATCTGCCCACATTTCACCTTTCAAAGCTCTCTCAATTAAAAAGGATGCTGGTAATTACTCATGAAGGGAGGAAGCCAGGGCTGCCCCAAGGCTGGTCTTGGCTTTAGAGGGGAGCAGGGCTGGAAAAGACCAGCACATGAACTGTGCCCAACTGGTAGACAGTATTCATGCTCAGAAAAATACTCGACATGGAGGTATACTGAACCTTTTTCTCCATGGAAGTCTTTCCAAACTAGCCTTTGTCTACAGGAGTCAAAATAAAAACTGAATAATGCTCAGGACAGCACTGAGGATTTTCAAAGTAGGTACAAGGACTATTGAAACACATTTTTATTCTTCCCTCATTGTGTTTTCAAGTACCCCATACTTTTCCATTTTGGTTCTCACATTTTTAGAAGACTTTGGCTCTTCTGACTGCATTATCAGAAAGCTGTAACAAATTCTTTTTTATTCTTGAAGTGAATTCCTTACTCTTATTTACAAAGTGCTTCTGGTGATCACTTGCTCAATTGCAACTCAGGCTACTAATTATCTTCCAAACAATATGCAGAAGACTAAAAAGGACACACAAAAGAATCAGTGTGATGTCTATCGGACACACAACATGTACAGCCAATAGCTCCATCTGGGCGACAGAGGATAAAACCACTTTGGAGCTTATCTTCAAAACCTGCCACAGGTAGCAAGCTCAACTGCACACGCTGCAAGTCAATAAGGTTACATAACACTCTGGGAAAGGATACTAGAAACAGGGGACCAAGGACACCTTTCTCATGCTACTTGCTGAAGCACTTAGAGTCCAAAACCCAATAAATGTGACTCCATGATTAAGGAAAATAATTAGGCCTACTCTTTCAGTTCACCAACTCTGCTAAATACAGAGATACAATACTACAAGAAAGACAGCACAAGACAGTATTTTATCTATTAAGATCATATTTTTTCAGCAAGCCTACTTGAAAGGATGGAGACTGTATGTATGCATATGGGTATTTATGACAAGATTGTATTTACTCTTGTAAATGGTCTCTTACAGGTTGGTTAGACGGGATTTTTTATTTCTCACCAAAACCAAAAGAAAGGTCAAGCTTTCAGAAAATTATACATTGCATAATTTTGTCCTTCAAAATAAAAAGGAAAGCAGGGTGCTTTGTGTTGTTCGGAGGCAGAGATGTGCCTTCCTAATGAAGAGGGAAGCAACAGTTGCTTTTCTTTTCCTTCTCCTTTTCTTAATGCAGGTGCAGTGGCTGTAGGACACTAGAGGTCAGTGGAGATAGAGTTAAAAGAGCAGAATAGTCCCCATTCTAATACTGACAGAGTGGAATGCAGCCAGCTGCTTGCAAGCAAGAGGATGCTTGTGCCGAGATGAATCCCCGTCAGCTTCACATTTCATCTTTCAAGTTGTCTTTGTTTTTCTAAACTATACTGGACACCTTTCAGTGCTGTTTATCTGAAGAATACCACACTCATTCCAGGAGGAATTTGTTAAGTGTCCTGCAAATTGAGCCAAACATCTACAGAGCTAAAAACTTTTGAACACTGCAAATGAATCCAGACTCTTTAAGACACATCAGTGCCCTAGCACACTCCAGGGCCTCCATGGTTAACCTCTGTTCCACCTGCTGTAGTGATTTTGGGAGAAGATGACAAGATACTGAAATCAAACCACTAAGAAAATCCACAGAGGAAAAAAGTTTTAAGAAGTTCTGTAGGTTACAGTTGCCAGGGAAACCACTCTGCGGCAGCCATATGGTCAGAAAAATCTATTTTCTTTGTTCTCCAGGGGAAAAAGAAGAGGTATTTCAGTGTGGAGTGAAAAAAAAACCAGTAAAGTTAGAACAAAATATTCACAGAGATACACTTAATCACTAATGAGAGAAGACAAATGACTTGCCAAACTGAGCTACAGAAATCCAGCACTAGCTAAAATATTAATATAGGGAATGTGAGTTCCTTTCTGCTTGATGTTAGCACTTCAAAACAAGCAGCTTCCCTTGGTATCAAAGCTCTTTAGCGTAGGTGTGAACTTTATAGACTTAAAGATGATCCCAGCACTGCCTTTAATTGTCATTGTTACTGTTTTTCTTGTTTTCCTGTGCTCTCAACATGGGTACTGCTGTTTTAGTAAGGACCATGGTCCATCAATGTGCTTCTGTAAAACGTTTCCTTTTAAATGTCCTGTACTATCAAGTTTAAGCAGAAAATTCAGGGAAGATCCAAGTAGGACCTGCAGGAGCACATTACATTTCCAGAACAGCATAAGGATGCCTGCACCCTTGCTGCCAATGAAGCCAACAACAGTTGCAGGTTCTGTGGATATAGGGAGCCCCGATGACCAGAAGTGGTCAAGGGGGTCTCTGGCACCCATCTCCAGGCCTGGTCCAAGATATGGAAACCATGTTTAAACTCGTAAGATTGCACTGAAACAAACTTCCTGTTCAGGGATGCAGAGGGACCTCAGAGTCATAGAATCGTAGAATAGTTTGGATTAGAAAGGACCTTCAAAGCTCATCTAGTCTAGCCCCCCTGCAATGAGCAGGGACATCATCTAGATCAGGTTGCCCAGAACCACATCCAGCCCTGCCTTAAATGTCTCCAGGGACATTGGAGTCCCTTGCAGCTCTATGGAAAGAGATGAACCTGTTCTATTTGTTTCTTTGCTCATGAATAAAGATAATATATTATTTGACTGGTTGTCCTTCAGCTTACAAAAGATTTCCCAGTAGAACCATCTTCAACACTTATTTGTGATGTTTGGAAGAGATTAATTTAAACAGAGACAGTCATAACTTATGTTTTAAATCAGTTTACATTGGCTTTGGTAGCATTACCAATCTGCCACAGAACAGTCTAAGGTGAAAGCAAATGCAGTTTATACCCCAGATCTATTTCTGATTTTGTTTGCCCCTGTGCCAGTCAGCAATAAATGAAATCCTAACTTCCTTATGATGACAACTCCAGGACTTACTGTGTATAACAACAGTCTTTCCTTCTCAAAACTGGGGCTTTGGTGTGCTACTGAGACACGGTTTTCAGGAAGTGATAAAAGGTATGTTGGTACAAAGACATACGGATTTGTTCTATTGACAATGGTAAATGTTTGCAGGAATAAAAAAATTGATGTCAAAGCTTGCAACCATAAGGAAAGCATACTCCCTTTCCCCTTTTGCTTGTGCTGATATTTAACCTGAACCCTGCACCAAGCAGACTGCAGAGCTGAGGCCCCAGTGAATTAGTTGGAGCACATAAGCCTCAAGATGCCCTGCTGCCTGTTGCAACACTGTTGTTATGCTTTCGGAAGGATGATCGGAGCAGGAAAATTGAATACATAACAGACAACTATGTTCTGCAAGCAGGGAAATGTTTGTCTACTTTTCAGAAATTAGACCTCTTCAGAGGCAAAGAAGGAGTCTGTACTCAATTGAAACTTAAGTTTTCTAGCTTTTTATAGCAAACTTTACTTTCTTTTTAAACCATCTTCTGTTTATCTTTGTTCCTGGAAAGCCTCTATCTCAGGCACTTGTACACAGCCTTAGCCCCAGGAGCTGAGCAGCTCAGAGCTGTCCTTGGCATTTAGTTACCACCTGTGATAGTCTCAGCCAGCACTGAGGGGTTCAGAGAGGCCAGAAGGGTTTCCTGAGATGGCACAAACACTTCACCTATTCTTCTCTAGAGTCTTAGGGACTGGGCAGACTACATAGAATAACACTACCAAGTATTTTTCCGGGATCTTAAGATTTCAGCTGTGTAGCTAAGAAAGCTTCTAGAGGTTATGATTAGAAGCAACACATGAAAGAACAACCTGGGCACCATACCTATATCAAATAGTTCCCTGGTTAAGACTGTCAAATATCTAAATGGATAAGTGAGAGCAAGGACAGTCAACAGCAGTGGCAGAGGCTGGTAGGCAAGTTTATTACAAAAATGATCTCAAATGTCCCCGTTATTCACCATAAGAGCCACTTCAGTTTCAAAAGAAACCTTTTCTATCTACTTAGCCCAGCCCTTGCCATTTTGCAACCAAGAACACTAGTTTCCAAGAGCACAGCTAAAGACCCAGATCATGGATCATGGATCAGCAAATCACTGAAATGGTACAGGTACTCAATTTGTTCTTGTGCACTCAGACCTCTTCTCAAGCCTGGTGCCAGCCTACCCATCTTGTCAAAGGAGTGGCTTGGCAGTAGGTTTGTACCTCTGGACATTTATTCTGGGAAACTTAGCAGCTGATCTTCTATTTCCTGGTGCTTTTATAATAAAGCCTGAGTTGAAGCTTCCAACAGAGCAGTTTGTACGAGTTTCTGAATCTCTACTTTGTAATCTTTGCATCTCATTCCATCTTGTTCCTTTTGATGAACACAGAGAAGATTGCTCCTAGAGATACCTGAACCTAAAACGAACTGAAAATGTATTGTAACTTTTCAACTTGCCAGGCAGTGGAGGAGAAATTCACACCAATCCCAGCTCTCAGAACAGCTGTTGTGACAAGGTGATATTGCTAAGGAGTCTCAAAATAGAAGCCAAGCCAAATACACTCTCTGTAAGGGTTCTGCTATGTTTTGCAGTCTCCAGCTGGGATCTAATTGCAATTTAAACCCAGAGCAGAAAAACTACAGCATTTTCCACTTTTAAAGTTCTTTTAAGGAATCAAAGAAAATTAATCGTAATCTAGATATTCTAAGAACCAACATGGATTCTCCAAAGATGTGGAAATTCTTTTATCTATTCAGTTAAATCTAGTGAACAATTTCTTGTTAAAATAAGAAGGTGCCAACAAAAAAAACCTTTATTTCATATATTTCCCATGATGCTGTATTTTCCCCCCTAGAAAACCCAACAAGCCACAAGATGGCATAGATGCTAGCTAACACACATTTTTCCACAGATATGCATTATTCAAGACCATTTCTTATTTGAATTTATTGAATTCTTCCACATATCTCTCAGTCAATTATCTCAACATTCTGATAATAAAGACAGCTAACAACTGTATTTATACTTGCTGGCTGGCTGCATTCACTATTGAGGGTTGAAGGTTGCTGCTGAAGGTATTGTGTGTACAGACTGATCTATGTAAACACAACAGCCATTTACCTTGCATGAGTTTATTTACCCGTTTATTTTTAAACCAGGTTATTTTATTTGCATCTGTCTGCATTAAGAAAGTAACTTCTACATGTTTCCTCACAGCTCAGTTTGATATTTGTTGAGGGAGGACTGCATGTTTCCTTTTCTTGATTAGGTACTGTGAATTATCTGTTCATCCAAGAAAAAAAACAAAGCAGTTAATTTTTCCTGTCCCAGTTCACCATACCAAAATACAACATAAGAGCTTCTGATGGCAGCAAAGGTATTTGGGTTGGGGAGTTTTCTGAACCAGATTGCATTTCCCATACTCATTTCTTAATATTCTCCCAAGCAGAAATTCAAATGATGTGGTTTCCCCCTGTAAAAAAGCACTTACACAATATCATACAGTTTATTTTTTTTAGCACCATCTATGTTAGTATATCTTATAATTTCTTTAGATATGCACTTTTATCAGTATCCAGAAAAAGCACCATTAAATAATCATAAACCCATAACCAATCAGCTATCACTAAATCTTTGCTACCCTTCCAATCTTCCCAGACCATCAAGGCATATGACCCTGGAACATCTCTTCCTAATGAAGATTACAGACATGGTTAGGTTTTCAAGTATACTCTCTCATGAATCCTTATCCACAGAATATACAGAACATTGATGCATTTCCTGCTCTCTCTCAAATGAGGTTTTTCTTCCTGGTGTGCATTCAGCAGAAGACCTAGCTAACTTATTTAGCCATAGCAGAAAGCCATTTGAATCAGTGTGTCACAGCAGTTGTAGTTGCAGGATGGCAAGGACCAACTCAGCTTGCTGCAACAAGGACAGCCCTAAACCTGGATTTGCAGAAAGCAAATGTCATCACTGATGGCACTGGCTAGAAGAGATTCACATTAATCTTGCTCAGAGTTTGTCCCGCGACAACTGGAAGAATACACCTCGAACTGTGCTGAGGCCCTTCTAAACGCATGTGCTCTGACAGTGCACTACATCATGACAGCAGGGTGCTTGGTCTTGACTCAATTTTAGCCATGACAGTCTAACTTTCAGCAACAAGACTGTTAAGAGTCTGCCCATCAAAATGAGGTACAATTAGAAGAGAAATGAAGCCTTATATAAACATTGGCTCTTTCTTCACACAGAATTACGAACGTGATACTGTTGAGATAGAGACATTCTTATTTTGTCTACCACTGGAACATTACTTATGGAAGAGACAACCAACAGAGTGCATGAGAAGAATCACATGCTCTTTCTTTGCATTGCTTTGAGCACCACTGAGTAAAAGCTATTCTAGATTCAGTTACTGACTGCATAAGAGAAAGAGGATCCTTGCTGCTGGTGTTTGCCTGAATGTAAAATACTCAGTGCACTTAATATTTTCCACATCATTCCCTCATTAGCACACAGTGAGTAGATGTAGTCCTGTGTGACCAAAGCACTTGGGTGTTCTGTTTGAGTGACCAGTCAAACTGTACAATAAAATCTCTTTTCAGATGAGATATCCTTCACTGTCTCTTTAAAGGTGTCTTTTGGGAATTTCACCTCTTGGCTGTCAAAAACTGTTTTATTTTAAAGCCTAGACACTGGTTTTAGAAGTTCATAAGTATTGAAATGTGTAAAAAACCAGCAGCACACACAGGAGACTCCTCAGAGTTTACCCAGATGTTTTATTTTCTCAGTTTTACCTCAGACACTCCTTACTAAACATATTACCAGAAAAGGTGATGATGAAAGATAAGATTGAACCAGAATACATTTTGTAATTCCTCTCAGATAATTTTAGGCATTTTCTTATTGTATCAAACCAGAACATTTCATTGGAAAAAATTCTGGGATTGCAACATGCATCTTTGTTGAGCTGCTTCACCTCTGCTCTGCTCACTTACAACCGGTACTCCTTTGCTAAGATTATATTGGGATACATACATTTTATTTGGTAATCGATACTATGACATATAACTGAAGATGTCAGTTTAAAAAGCTCAGTTTTATATTCCTTCCTATATAGTGCAAGTTTGTCATTATAATCAAAATATAACATTTCTGATGCTTTTCTGAATTTCCTAGGTATAAGAATAAATTGAGATGAACAAAGGGAGAGTGAGAGGGCTCTTCAGGTACAGACATGAAAAGGAAAATTTTGTTTTGGAGTGACTTAGAGATTTCAAGAGTCTCATTTTATTTCTGCTTTTGAATAGAAGCAGAGTGTTCATAGTATTTACACATGACCATGATTTTTGAGCTTTCTAATTGTAGGAGAGGATTTACAAATAGTTCTATGATCAGGACATTGTCTAAGGATGAGAGAGATCCAGATAAGCTTGGGATCTATGACTTCTTGCAAATCTCTTCATTCCAGTTTGCACTGAATTAAACAGACCTGGAGTGAGACAGTTCTCAGGCCAGTGCCTTTGGCATCAAAAACACTTTATCTCCTTTTTCCTCTGCTGCAGGCAGAAATATCTCAGTCTGATCTGAAAACATTTATTTCACTATCATTCATTTGAAGACAGGTCTAAAAATCTCAATTGAAAAAGAACACAAGTGACTGAAGTCTACACGTTATTTTTATTTCAGTGAAATAACATGATTGACAATTTGCTGCAATTAATCCAGCTCATTCCAGCAACATTAAATCTCTCAAAACAAGTTTCTGAAAGAAAGCTTATTTTAGCTGAGTGAGCCTAATTACCTGCTCTGGATAAATTGAGTATTTAAAGACATCTCAGTTCTCTTTCATGTAGCTACAGATATAAAAAGTAAAATTAATAAAAATTTTGATCCATAGAAGAAACAGTTTCTGCTATGATTATAATTTTTTACCATTATTGGTAATAAAACATAAGTCTTTATCCCTTCTCTATTTTCATAATGGCAGTTTTACTTCTCAGAGCTTCACCTGTAACTCTCCTGCTGTACATGTGGCAAATACCACAGAGTGGCAAGCACAGAACCGGCACCATAGATTCAGTAAGGGACCAACCTACTTTCAATTGTAACTTTCCCTTTGATAATGACACAGTCCCCATAGCAGTAGGCCATAACCTTTTGCTCTTTTCATGCTCTAATAAATGCTAAACTCATTTGTATTATTGCATTAATATCATATGATGTCGATGGTAATAGTTTAATCAAGCTGTACCTTTTCTTGACTGGTCACACTAATTCTTTCCCATTCAAATGAATTCTGGGAGTTTAATTAATTATCAGTTTTTAATGGATCTTATTATTAGCTTTCTATTTTTATCTCTCCTATAGGTTCCCTCCTGAAACTGCCTTTCCAAAAGTGCCTGCAATTGGAAGCCAGTGTTTTCCGATTAATAAGAAGATGAAGTTTCAGAAAGTCAGCTGCGCTCACTTCCAGACCAATTAAAACATACTGAAAACATGAAACTGAAGCGCATTACGCAAGCACTGCACTGTTTCCCTTACTGTACACACTCAATCAGGATTGTTGACTTCCTATATGGATTAAATAAGGAAGCAAACACAAGCATCGAGGCACTGACTTGACCGTGGATTTGTATCTGATCCTCAGGATCAGACAGGGACCATCTCAGTTTCAGTTCCTCTGCTCACAGCTAAAATTACCCCAAAGCATACAGTGATAGACAGCTCCTGACTCCAAATCTCTGCACCAAAGTGCATAAAATTAGATATTCAGGACAGAGGCATTCAGAAATGGCATAAGGGTCACACAGCACCTGGCCATACTCCAGCTTGACTCGCCCTGCCCTTTCAGCTTCGTAAGCTTTCATAGGTTTTCCTTTTAATCTAACTTGCCCCAGTCTTGCTTTAGCCTGTACCTCAAAATATTTTCTCTGCCTTCAGGATTACAGTTATTTCTAGCTGACTTGGAGACTGGAGAAATTAGAATGAAAATCCTGACACATGCCGGAGTTTTACACAAAGCGTTATTCCTCATCTGAGCAATAATTACAGGAAAATACACAAAAGAGGCCTAGAAGGGGCCTCAAAGCCGTGTGGTCCATTCCTCTACCTTAGGGCAGGAACATTTTAACCCAGACAACTGCTGACAGGCATTTGTCTACCTTATTCTAAGAGCCTCTTCAAAAAGTCTTCTGAATTGATAGCTGTTCAAATGCTATTCCACCACTTTTCAGAACGACAGCTTTCTTTAAACCTGTGCAATTTAAAGATATTAACACTTATCCATTAAAGACTGGGCATAGAAAACACTGTGCTATCCACCTGGTTTTAGCCAGCCTTTAAGTGTTCTAAGGACTATTATATCATTTTCTTCCTGTCTCCTTTTAGATATTCTTACCTCACAGCAGGACCTTACAGCAGAGCAATCAATACTCCTGTCAAAAACCAGCTATGCTACTGAAAAATCCTGCTCATTCCACCTCCACTCAGCTAAGACAGCTCCAAATCCTGCAGTCACTAAAGCAAAGCTAATCTGTACACAAGACAGTACATATCAGGACACCATTCATAAACATTGCATTTTGTAGTCAAAGATAATATGCAGTGGGTTAAAAAACAACTTCAAAAAACACACCATGATCAAATAGATGCAAACCCAGCAACCCCCACTGCTTTTTTCTCCACTCAGAGTGTTCCTCAAGTGCATATGAAAGGGGGGCTGGAGAGCTGACAAGAGATACGGTTTGCCTTAATTTGTGGAAGTAGTATTTTCATAGCTTTGGTTACTAGCACAAGCATTTAATTTGCACAGCCTTTTTCAGTCTGAAATACAACATGCTGAAGCTGAAGGCCGTTTCACAGTCAGTGTCAAACAGTTTGCTATATATATGTGTGGCAATAATAAGGATGGTTCCTCCCATCTTTTCACGCTGCCCAGGATCTATCATTTTAATATGATTGACTGTGACGCACGCCTAGTGAAAAGAATGCTTGATACAGTGAACTAGACATCTTGAGATGCCTTCAAGTAAAAAACGTGCATTTAACATCTCTAACAACATTGGGCTGCTGCTTCAAAAACCGTTCAGAGATTCTGGGGCCTCTGGAGCTCATGGAAATGGATCTGAGTCAGGACCCATTCAACGGTTACAGAAGCAAAGCACCTGCTCAAATACATGAGTTTTAACCTGTTCTCTCAAGGTGCTGTAATTGATAGATCACAAACCCTTTCATTCTGATGGACACGTCCTTGTACCTGGATCATTCCCAGAAGCGTTTTCTGTGGCAAGACTTTATTATGATAATTGCAAAGTTACATTAGACTGTGTGGAGTCTGTGTAGCAACGTTAAATTGAATTTCTCATTGGCTTCAAGGCTTGCTATCTGTAATTAGTGTCTTCTGTTCTTTATTACACTGATCAGTAGTGCAGCGCTATTCATCACAACAGTCTTAGTTAATTATCCTTGCTAATGATTTTCACTGTGAAAATAATCTACCGGTCCCATTTGCAAAGATGGCTTTGCGTTAAAATTAGTTGCTGGTAAGGCACCATCGTGAGCTGACAAGCTGTGAGTAGGGACTTACTTATCCTGTAAGATGGTAGCTTAGTTGATGCAGTCGAGAGAGGAAAGTATTATAGTTTCAGTTCGGCATTAAGGTCGTGACTACTATCTGCCAGATGTGTGAGAGGGTAGGAGTGAGATGTCATCATGGCATGCTGAGGGGAGCTCAGCTGGAGATGACAGAAATAAGAAAGAGTAACGAGCACTGCAGATTAAAACAAGCATTGCCAGTGGTTACTGCTGGTCGTCTAACAACCACCAAAATGTATGTACATTTAAAGCTAAACATTATGCCTGCATGCTGCAGAACAGATAGCATATACTCTGCACTTTAAAGCAGAGGTCTTATCTCTGTGCCGGGTGGGGTTTGCCCTGCAGAGGGGAGGTTTAGCCAAGGATAAGGTTCGGCAGAGTTTGACTGTGCCTCACAAGACTGAGTTGTGGCCACCCTTTCCCTGTGAAGGAAATAAACATGGAGAATAGAGCTGGCAGGGGACAACCATGCTTTTCTCTTTATATAAATTAAGGTGGATAAAAGATCCTTGAGAAAGAAAAAGTCATCTGTCAGAATCAAGGTTTGTTTAACAATCACTTTCAATTACTTGAAGCTCTTAATAACTATACAAATCCAAGGATGAAATTTCTCACGCAATGAAAATACCAGACTGTGAAATTAAACAACAGCAGCCTGCCACCTGCCTTCTGCTCTCAGTATTTGTTCTGCGGGTGGATATATGAACATACCACACACATTAATTTACAGTGCACTCTGCATGTGCAGTACCCTCAAATAATCAAACTAATGCAGTAAGGAAAAAGGTGAAAGAACTGCTGATGTAATTTGTCTCTGGAAGATATTAAAGGAGATATGGAGTCACCACTATGATAAGGGCCATCCGAAATCATATACATCTCAGCAAGAAAAGAGTGAAAGAACCTGCTGAGGGGGGGGAGAAAATAAAAAAGGACAAATCTTAGTGACAGATGCTTTTCAGAAGGAAGGTGTATCTCTTGTGACTTCACTAAGTCAGAAAGGTCAGGAAGGCCCAGGCACAGCTGGAACTACACTTGGCAAGGGATGCAACGAATAATAAGAAGGGCTTCTATAGGTAAGTCAGCCAGAAAAGGAAGGTCAAATATAGCACACCCCACGGTGAGCAAGGCAGGCAAACTGGTAATGATGGATGAGAAGGCTGATGAACTCAACATTTTTGCCCCAGTCTTCACTGTCAGTCTCTTGCTACATCTCTTGAGTGGATGAACACAAGATGGGGACTGGAGGAGCAAAATCCCTTTCACTGTAAGAGAAGATCAGGTTCCTGGCATCCTGGGGAACCTGAACATACATAAGCCTATGGGACCTGATGAGATGCATCCCAGCGTCCTGAGGGAATAAGCTGAAGTAGGTGTCAAGTCACTGTCCATAATATTTG
Organism: Psittacula echo; assembly: GCF_963264785.1. Lineage (NCBI taxonomy): Eukaryota > Metazoa > Chordata > Aves > Psittaciformes > Psittacidae > Psittacula > Psittacula echo. The sequence goes on from NC_137743.1 coordinate 76,181,025, forward strand.
AAAAGTGAGGTGAAGTCCATGTTGACTGGAAAGAGGAAAAGTTTACACCCATTTTTAAAAAGGCTAGAAGGAAGGATGCTGGGATGTACTGAGCTGTCAGCCTTACCTCTGTGCCTGGTAAGATCATGGAATAGATCCTTCTAGGAGCCAAGCTAAGGCACATGGAGGACACGGAGGTGATTTAAGACAGACAGTATGGCTTCAACAAGTACAAGTTTTTCCTGAACAACCTCGTGGCCTTCTATAATGGAGCAACTACATCAGTGGTCAAAGGAAAAGCTACGTATGTCATCTATCTGGGCTTCTGTAAGGCCTTTGACACAGTCCCTCACAACATCCCTCCCTCTAAGCTTGAGCAATATGTATTTGATGGGTGGATTTCAATAGATTGAAATTGGAATTGGCTGGATAGCTGCTTCCAGAAAGTAGAAATCAATGGCTCAATGTATGGATGGAGACTGTTGAAAGTCGTATTCCTCAGGGGCCTGTACTGGGATCAGTACCATTTAATATCATCATCAGTGACATAGTGGGATCAAGTGCATCCTCAGAAAGATTGCATATGACACCAAGCTGAATGGTGCAGTTCACACACCTGAGGGACAAACCTGAGGGATGGAATACCATCCAGACGGACCTGGACAAGCTTAAAAGGTGTGCCCATGTGAACCTCACAAGGTTTAATAAAGCCAAATGCAGGGTCCTGCACCTGGGTTGGCACAACCCCCAGTATCAGTACAGGCTGGGGGATGAAGGGATTGAGAGCAGCCCTGTTGAGGACAACTTGGGGGTGTTGGTGGGTGCAAAGCTGGACATGAGTGGGCAATGTGCTCTCGCAGCCGAGAAAGCCAACCATTTTCTGGACTGCATCAAAACAGTCATGAACAGCAGATTGAGGAAGGTGATTCTCACCCTATACTTTGGCGAGAACCCTGCTTAGAGTACTGCATCCAGCTTGAGCCAGCATTTCAGGTTGGACAGGGCTTTGAGCAACCTGATATAACTAAATATGTCCCTGATCATTGCAGGGGGTTTGGACTAGATCACCTTTAAAGGTCCCTTCTAACCCCAACCATTCTATGATTCCAAGTGTGAAGTCAGCTGTAAAAACATATAAACAGAAGTGAGATCAGGGATGCTGCTAGAGAAAAATGCTCCAGACCTACCAGCCTCTGTCATATGAAAGCATGAGATACTTGATTCTTGTCACAGAGCACTTCACAGGTACTGACAGGCTGCAGGCAGCAGCATGGATCTTTATGGGGTTTCGCATACTTATTCAACAATGGTAAGAATCCTTCAGACTGTAAAATTTGTATCCAGCAGAAATCCTCAGAGAAGGAACTTTCATCTCTTTACAGAGGAAAAGCCATTTTCTTATGAAATAGAGTTTCACAGGGTGTGAAATATAGAAGCACAGTTTAGAACTTGAAGCTCACATGAGAATTAATGTTTGTTAATAGTCATCATTAAACACTTTTAGAACTAACCTTTAAAATTGAAGCACAGCAACCCTTTTCTCTCTCTTTGTACTCAGTCTTACTGCATAGACTCTTTTGCTTTTGTCTCCCATAAAAATAGCTTTCGTTCATAACATGCCACATCTACTGCATACAAACCAAAGAAACCATACTGCAGGGTGCCAGGAACCAAGAAGCCCTGCCCTAAAATTCAGTGCTCCACAAGTACAGGCAGTAAAGCAGTTACATTGACAGCGAGGTTTCCACTAGCACAGATGTGAAATTCCTGCTATCAGTTATTTTCTTTACTGTAAAGCACACTATACGAAATTCTCCTTTCTTCCTCTGAACAATGATGATCTGGGATTTTACTCTGTAGAGGTTTGGGTGACCATCTCCATTATGGCAAGGTAACTACAATGTCCCTTTTTTAACCCTTAGGAGTGTTGAAGGTTTTAAGGGGGGTAACTGCTTGCTGCAGCTCTCCAATAATTTCGGCCAGGATTATGCAGGGACTCTTTCATCTTAAATCTTCCCAGTGCCCAAAACAACAGCTTAGCTCAGGTCCTTGATTCCTCCTCCTCTCTCCTTTTGAAAAATACTCCAAAATAAAAATGTTTATAGTTCTATATGTTTTCTCTCTTCAACCACTGGGAGCCAAATGAAGTGTGGTGTTGATTTCAATCTGCTTTGCATAAAACACACAAAACAGACCTTTGCGCTTCCAACACTGAAAATAGCACCAAGTGAGAACTGCTTTCAGCAAAGGCTCAGGGTCTGCATCTCCCTGGTAACTGGCTTGTGTCTTTCCGATGGTAACAAGCTGTCAAGCTTTATTCTCCCCTCTGTGCCAGAGGAATAGCACAGTCGCAGAGGGCTCAGGTGGGTTACACTACTGCAGCACCATCTGCTCAGGGGTTCCTTGGAAAGACTAACTTTCATCTTCTACTTAAGACAGTTGTGTCACATATACAATGATATGTACATCAGATTCAGCTTCAATTCAACCAGTCAAGCACAGAAAGCGGGTTTATGCCTTGTTTTAATTATCTGAAAGCATCAGTCTCCATTAGCCCTCAGTGTAAAAGTCACAGTGCCAACTGATAGTTATTTCTTAAGCTCCATCCTAAAGAGTTAGCTATTTTTTTTCCTCTGGGAACTTTTCTATAACTTCTAGGAATTTACTGAAATCCAGTCCTGCACATGTCAGGAACACCCTAGAATATGCTTAATTTTTACCTCCATGGTACTTAACTCACCATATCATTTGTACATGAGCATCACTTTATCTCCCAACCTTGTGTTAAACTTGAAATTCTTTGTTTCTTCTTTGAACTTGAAGTTGATTCTGCACTAAGTGACCTCTAAAACAGGCTTAATGCACAAGACTAACTTCTTCCTACATAGTGTACCTTAGGCAATGTTTGTGAATGATCTCCAAGTAGAGACAATAAGTCATAGGAATCTATATGAGATCTGAAAGCAGTGCAGGTGGCTTGCATAGAGGGGAAAGGGAACAAGGATAGACACTCTGTAGCTCCAACAGCAATGAATTTCAAGCATGAACATTTTCTAAGTATTTCTGTTGTGAAGGTGGGGTGAGAAGACAGCTAGCTTGCTTTCCCTCTGGAGACTAAGGATTGAAAGGATTAAGAAGAGACCAGACAAACTACCCAATGGCTCTGTGGTTCGTAGGAATAACTTCAATATGTTGTTTTTGAGCGTTGAATAAGACACTTCTGCTTATAATGCAGCACATAAAGGCTAGCTACTGAATTATGAAGCTAGGAGTAATATTCTGAAACTGTTTCTGCTTGCAGTGCTTTCTTATATCTGGCATCTGAACCTCTTCAACAGCCTTTCCCAAATAACTTAAGATGCAACATTAAGAAGCCAAAAAGAAGAGCTCAAAAATGTGTTTAATGATGCTCAAATAATATACCAGTTAAGTTTCAATACCTAGTCCTAAATTCCTGATTTCACTAGATTTGTATCTGTACAGCTGAACAAAAGTTTAACATGAATCTTAGTATTGTTTCAAATATCCACCCTCACCACCCCAAGTTGGAAAATTGCTTTCTAGTTTAGGATCAGAGGTCTAGAAAGAAGAATTACAGATTTCATGCTAAGCTTATGCCTTCCTGAAGACCTTTATCATCAATGATTCTTTTTATTTCCTATCAAAGGCTATGGAGTATAGTTAAGCTAAATTCAAAACTCGGTCTGAAACTTTCAGCTAGACATTAAGTTTTGTCCTAGATGGTTATGATACTTTAATCCTTTGTAATACAAGAAAAATATGATGAATTTTCCTAGTGCTATCTATTTTGTTACTTATTTTGGCTATTAGTCAAGACTTTAACTACTCACTAATATTATACAGTACTCATACATCTGCTGAAGGGTATACAAGTTGCCAGAAGTAACAGAAGTGAAGGGAAAATAGTGCTCAAAAGTGTTCTTGTAATTTATAGCTTAGTTATTTATCAATAAATGGCAGCTGTGCATAAATAAAGTAGGTTTGAGCATTTCAAAGACAACTGGTGGCTTCCATTACCGATAAGTAAGGTGAAAGGGACTCTCAGTGAGTTAGCTAAGATATATTGGTCGAGAAAGTTATTTCCTTTCCCACTCCCAGTAAGTCATGGAAGGAGGCTGCCATTGACAATACAGCAGATGAAAACCTATGAAAGGTGACAAGGTGGAAAAACAGCAAGCAGTAAACAGACAATCAATTTACTGCAGGGGGTCTAGTGACTGTGGCGGCGTCACACATCAAATCATCTAATACAGTCAGCTTCCACCTACCTGCAGGGAGATGATAACCTTCTCTCTACCCACCCCCTTGTTATATCTTTAAGTGATTAATTTTGAGCTGCATATAGCATGTAAGATTAAAAGGATGACAAAAGAAAGCAGTTAATATTTAAGCAGAACCAGGGTAATTAATCAATCTCACCCCGGTCATTGCACTCAAACTTTCTGCCTGGAGATAGCTAGACAAGGCTTCATGCTGAAGAGCAAGGGCCCTGGTCCCAGCAGAACTCCCTGCTCACCCAAGAGAGCCAGCTCTGAGCCTCATGGTTCCCAGCCTGCCATTGCAGTAATCCTGGAATGCTCCTAAACTTGCAAAGAAGCTGTTCCCCAAAACCCAGCATCATCAGTCAGGCAAGGCTATTGCTCACACCCTGTACCCATCCCAGCACCAGGACCCTCCAAACACCCCTTCCCCATTTAGATTGCTGTGCCGTGTGAATGTACGAAAGCGCTCAAGCTATAGACCACCATCAAGCCTTTTGTTGTGCTGAAGAGTGAAAGCAAACGGATGAAGCAAGCACAGTATAGGGTAGCAAAAAGATATTGTGCTTTAAATGTACCTGGTTTGAATGCTGAAATACATATGAAAATATTGCTAGACTAAAAAGGGGAGGGGAGGTGTCAAACAATAAGAAAGTTAAAGTGGAAGATGAACAGGTCAAAACACTTTATTGAAACTAAGATAATACTTAGATACTTAAAACTAAGATATCTGCTAACTGATACAGCATGAACTCTGTTTAAGAAGCTTTAGGTACTCTTGAATTTCTCACTCAGGAAACACTGATAATTTACAGAAATAAGAATTCAGAATGGCATTTTAACTTACTCAGCTTTAAAGGGGCAGAAAACCTTGTTGAAAGCAGAAGAGAAATCTCTTCCCACACTTTCACTTATAACTTGGGTTTAGAATAAATTCCTTCTGTACGTGAAAAAGTACACTCAAACTGCAAAGCTGTTTTCATCCTCAGCTGTAGTAAATCCGCACATCTCTGCTGAAGTGAGTGAAACAATGCCAGCTCCCACCAGCTGGAGAGCTGTCCCAGACGTTCACACTCAGGGAAGAACATAGCATGCTCCACTTTAAATAGATTATACTCTTAAATATTTTATTGGACACGAACAGTTCAGCATTACATTATGTCTTTCTTTGAAGCAGAGCTGGTGATAGAAATTATTTTTCTAGCTTCCCATGGTACCATAAACTTCTAATTACAGCTTCATTGCAAGATCGGCCCATAGGATTAACTTGGCTGCTGTGGAGAAAGGGTTTACTGAGACCACAGGAGTGTCCATGTGAAAGGAAAGACACAGCACGTTGAATGGCAAGCGTAGGACATGTGATTAATATAGTGAATAATATTTATAAATATATTTAGAAGGAATGTATTTATATGGGGAATGTATTTATATAGGGAATATATTTACACAAAGTTTTTAAAACTTTAATCCCCAGTTCAAGCTCCCTGTTCAACAGGAGGTTGTTGGCTTTTTTTCCAGCCTACATGATGCAGGGGTGATAAAGGACTGTCTGAGCTTCTGTAACTGCTAAGCAGTTGCAAGTAAATGATTTTGGGCACAAAGGGACCTGGTGGTGCAACGCACCAAGAGATTCATTTGTGTCATGCTGCTCAGCCAGCTGATCAGGTGACATAAAACAAGTAAGATTTGAGCTTGCTTTTGTTTTGCACTGCCTTCTTGCTTCCTGAACATTACCTTCATCCTCTCCAAGGTTTTAGATAAGCATTTATTGGAAGTGTAATTCTTGTTACTGAAAAGCGGTTTAATGTGTGTGGAGAAAATATTAGTCTCCGTAGTGATAAGGTAATAGCATATTTTAGGTAACGTTACAAATTATTAGCATCCCATTAGTTATTTTCTGTTCAAAAAGCCCTCTAATGTAAAATTCCTGAGGACATTAATCCTTATTAATGATACATATATTACAAGGAGACGGGGGCTCTGCTTTAGTAAATTGTGCTTTGTTAAGTTTCCTACTCTGTTTGTCCAAATCAGTTTATTTTCATTTTGCCAGGTTCACCTTCCTTCATTCTGAATTAATATCTAATTGTAGGTAATGCTGACAGAATGCCAGATTGTCACAATAAATTGATATTTAATAGTATATAGCTTGGTGCTAGAGTTTAATATCCATTTTCATATCAGACATACCAGGAATCTGAAACATAAGCAGGGTTTCCAACACAGAAAAAGGAGACTCTCAAAATAAGACAGTAGGAGTCTTACATTATGGTGTTGAAAAGAGGATTGTTCAGATTCTATCAGGGCCTGGTAATTTGGATTGTAAAGTAGGACATGTCACCAGAGCACAACAGTTAAAGAAAGCAGTAAGTTGAGCTATACTGGTGAACCAGCACTGCCACAGGGTGCACAGGGCTAAGAAGGTATCCCTTGGCAGCTGAATAAATGCCCCGGCTTTTAAAGTTAAATCAGAGGAAAGGGGTGTGCAGGAGGGCAAGTCAAGCAGTCCCCTGCAAGAAGACAAAGGCAATTGCAGTACAAAATTGAGATTAAAGAACAGGATTAGTGACACATCTCAGTATTAGGCTTATGTTAATATTTCTTCTAATTGAAGATTCACAGCTCCTTCAAAATACAGAGGCATCAGGATAGGAAAGCAGCATGCTGGCAGGGTAAGGGAGGCCCTGAAGCATGGAGCAGGCATGGCCAGAAGCGCGAGTGAAAGCTATGCAATTCGTCTCCGAAATGAGAGTCAGTGACATCTTTCCTGTTCACAGGGAAGATTCTGGGCAAAACTGCCATCCAGCTATGGGCACACTCTGTTCTCTCAAAAGTATCAGAATACTTCAGTATAAAACTGATTTGCTTCACATTGAAAAGTAAATACTATTAATTGTATCTTTCAGCCTTAAGAACATTAAGGATGCTTGTAAATGGCCTGGGCTGGAAAGCAGTGCATTTACTTCACATTTTAATGTCATTTAAACTAAAAGATGTTAAAACAAGAATAATGTTAAGATGTCACAAAAATATCAAACTACTTTCTAGCAGATATCATCTTTTAAACTTTCCTGGAAATCTGTCACATCATTAGATAGCATATCTGCATGTCAATGATAGACCCAAATTAAAACTAATGATAGAACCAGACAATCTTTTATTCCAGCATCTTTGACAGAAGCTGAGATGCCTGTCAAATATTACTTTGTGGAAACAATTTTCTTTCTTGAAAAGCCATTTTTGAAGATAAACTGAAGCACTAAGTGACTGAGTGGCAAAGTATTCCCCTATATATTATTTTCTAAATGCAAATTACTAATGACATACATCCTTTTAACATTTTACTGTGCTTTTTTGAAGCTATTGGTTACAGTGACATTGAACTTCAAGATGCCTTGCATTTCAAGTCAAACTTTCTGGAGCTAACACAAGCTAAGTCCTGAGCTAATATACCAGGTCATTTTGCTGGGGAGACAAACCACTCTTACCACCTCTATAGAACCAGCACAACCATGAAGATTTCAGAGTGACCTATAATTGTTTTTAACTGAATTGTCAGTAAACACAACAGTTGACTAGTAGATTGTTTAAATAGCTGATGCTTGGTTTCAGAACAAAGCCCTTAAAACAAATTGAAATACATTGTTTTATCTGACTGCAATTTAAAAATCATTCTTTTTACAATGCTTTACTATTTGACTGGTTTCCTTGTTTTACTAAGATTAAAGAGAGAAAGGCTGGATAAAGTAGAGAAGGTGTAGAGAAGACCAAGAAATAATTCCTCTTATATATTCAAGTTAAAAGATATAACAGTTTATGAGAGACATTTTCATGGCCTGCTTAGCAGGTTTCTCTTTTCTTCCACAAACTTTGCACTTCTAGAGTAGATAAATAAAATTATAGGTAATTCTTTTAACTGAATTTGTCAGTCTAACATTGTCAGGAACGTTAAATATCTCCTTTCTCGTGAAGTCACACAAAAATTCAGAATAGCAGCACCAATAAGAAAAACATAGATGTGCCTAGTTTGCAAAGTATTTCACTGATTCCAAGATATGAAGTTTAAGGAACAGTGATGCTCCCTTATCAACATCTAAGAAGTGGCACATAATGATCTGTGCTTTCAGAGATGAAAGAAAAACAAATGTAAGAAGTACTAAGTAAAAGGAGGGTGACATAGGAAACTTGTTAAGTGTTGCTTTGCAAAAAGGCATTTGTGCTATTTGTATGGATGACACACACATTACCTACTTCGATTGAACAATCACATTTATGTTTACCCTGAAAAAGCTAGTCTTTACCATGTGAAGATACTGATGCACTGCTGCCTTGTTCGTAAGAAACTGGTCCCCCTTGAACTCATTTTTGGACACAGAGCAAGTACTAGCTCATGAAATAAACCCCCAACTTTACTCAAAGCACTAGTTTTGTTTTATTTTCCCTTCTTTTATAATGGCTGGAATAACATAGTGGGAACGTTTGGAAAAGCATCTTGTTCCCTTCTGCTTGTTCATTAGCCAATACTTTCTATCTCCCCCCTCCTTCTATTACCTTCAAACATTGTTTTTTAGATCAGGGAAGAAGCAAGCTGCTTTTACCTCCAGCTTTTGCTTTCTGCCCTCAGACTTTTAAGAAGTCTTAAGATTAACCAGAAGTTAAATCTCTGAACATTTTGAGGATCTGGACATCTCTTCAGAGCTGCTTAGAAGCAGTAATTGATGTGTATATACATCTAATTGAAATACGGACTGAAATGCATCCTAATTGAACATAACACAATGAGTTTTTAGTGGTATGACATGCTAAGTGAGTGCTGCATAAAAAGGAACAGACCTCCTACGTATTTGACTGAAGTGACAACATTGATTTGGAACAGGTTGTTTTTTGCTGTGGATTTGATCCGGCACTCATTTGTTTCAAGCCAGCAGCAGCTTGGTGCATGGCACAGGGCTGTCACTCATGCACATACTTTGAGGCATTGATAATTCACCTCAGTTTCACCTTTTTCACCACAATTAAACACCTGGTAGTTTAAAACATTTGTTTGTCCCACTTCCCCCCGCTCTCCCAGAAATGCAGCATAAACTAATACAAACACAAGACAGAGTTCATCAAGAATGATACTGGTGACTATTTTTGCATCCTTCCCCTTACAAGCTTTCTGCTCTAATAGGTTTCCTTTATCACCGCGTACTTTAAACATTGAGAAGTTCCAAAGAGAGCTCTGATCAGCAGCAACACTTACAGCATGCTCCCACACTTACTCAGCAAGAGCTAACAAATCTGTGGGGCTGTGCAGTTGGAAAGCCTCGTGCAACTCAGGCAGTGGCAGCCCGCGACACTGTACAATGGGATCAGCTACTGGGTCAGTGCTCTGCAATAAAGCCTGTAAAAACCCACTTGCCAGTACTAAACCTACTAAGGTCATATGGAAAGACAGCAAGGTGGAGTTGCAGTTGTAACCCAGTGGCAGCAAGTTTGGAGAAAGCCAATTCCATTGCCATTAGAGACAGTTTGATGCAATGGTCATGACATTACCTGTTATAGTGCAAGTGTTACCTGTGCCCTGGCTGCAGGACAAATACCTAATGATCACTTCTGATAGCAAAGCTCAGATTTGTTCCTCAGCCAATAAAAGGCTTCAGCAATGACACTGGATTTCTATACCTAGGTCACCCATGTCAGTATAAACAATATCCTCAGGGCCAACATTAGATCAATAAAAGATAACGGATCAAAATAATAAATAGCTCAATCAAGTCAGTCACAGATTGTGAGACAAGACAGACTCTGCTTTTACAGACCAAAAAAAGAGACTGATTCTTCATTAAGTACTTTGAAGTGCTGAAGAAATACAGCTAGTGGAAAGAGTACAATATACTGAAGTGGTACTGAAAAATACTCTATTCACAGACTAAAAATATCTTCCTATTCAACCATTAAAATTATGGAAATGCACAAAGTTTTTTGCCATCCATTAGAAATTAAATTAGACACTTAGCAGTCAGACACCTGTCTCCTATTCTCACTGTACACCAACAGTGTGCTTTCCTACTTAGGAAAATGCAAGACTTGAGCTCACAAAGAGTATCAAACTCCCTGCATGAATAGAGAGCTTTGGAAGAGACAGCATTGCTGAGTTTTGCTGTGCCTCATCAGGACACATGCATTTGGAAGACTCGGCATCAAGTGGTCTGTTCCCAAATACTCCTGTTGATACAGATCTTAGGAATAAGGGTTACAACCTTAGAAATGGGGAACACACACCTCTGTTTAGGTCTTCATCACTTGCCTGCTCCGGTATCTTTTTCACCTTCCTCCTTTGTAATACCCCTTTGTAATTCCAAGATGCCAGGATAATGATGGCAGTGCTTAGCTGCTTTCTTCTCCCCCACTCCAAGTCACAGGTACAAAGCAAAATGTTGTGCAAGGCAGACAGCATCCCCTGTGTTGCAAGAAGAGCATGCATTGCTGCTGCCTTCAGAAGCACAGAGAACACAGCTCACGCTCTGTCGCAGCAATAGCTGGCACAGACGAGGTCAGGATGCTTGGGAGCAGGCAAAGGTCATGACTAAAGTATCATTGGACACACTTTGCTTTCCCCCAAAAAAAAATTCCACATCTTCCAAAGCTAGCTGGGTGTAAACAAGCAGGATCTATGCATCAAGCGAAGGCTGACCTGTTTCAAATCTACATACATCTCTGTTTAAAGGAACTGAAGTTCATTCTCTACAACCAGCTGCACGTTCCCTGTAGAAAAATCTCACGGCCTGGCTCCAGCATGGTGCCACGCATGTTGATCGTCACTGATGGTGCTTCCTTGTTTACTTGTTTTTATTCTGTCTGCCACTAATTTTTTCTTAAACTACTATGACAAAAAACCCTCAGCCACCTGTGACATACTCCCACTGCATTGCTTTTTGCACATTTTCTTCCATGTATATCTAACAGGGCAATGTGTTTATTACAGTCTTACTGGTTATTACATATTCTTGCCTAAGTGACTGTGCTTCTCACTTCTGTTAAAATAACAAACACAGCAGTAACATTAGTAACCCCTACCCAGCTAGGTAAAAAGAAATCAGAGTCAGAAAAAACATAGCATGGGGTCCTCCCTCTCAAAAAGCTTATCTTATTCAGTAAATATAATTCATTTAGAAGATAGAAATATAACGCAACTGCTCAGAGAAAAATGTATGTGGTGTATAGTTTGTTCCCCAAACTTCACATACTTTGTCAGATGTTTAACATTAGGTTTCATAATACATGACACACAATGTTTACCTGTGCACTGTGCACACTGAATCATTGCCACTTCTATTAAAATTAGTATAGAGATGATAAAGTTATCAAATAAGCTATACCTTTCTGCAATCTTCTTAAGATCTAGTAAATGCTACTTCACTACAGTAAATAGCTATCAGATGCAGTATCCTTACTAGCATGTGTAAATTTGAGCCACAAACATGTTCTATAAGATGAACTTTGGCACAAGATCTGTAGTAAAGCAAAGCATATAGTTGGCTTGCAAAGCCACTATTGGTGGGAACACAATTTGCAGCCACTGAATTTCTGTAATGGGAACTCAATGTCATTGTTGCAAGAAAATCCTTATCCATTTTGAAGAGAGAAAACATCACAATAAAGAACAACTTGTGAACGCTAATCAGTCCCCTACAATTGAAGGATTCTATGAAGATGAGGATAATCCAGTAACATTCTTTAATCAATAGAACCTGCTTCCTTCTGAAGCCTTTATACTTCATTTTCATACCTACAAATAATATGCTACAGTTTGACACCTTAGAGTTCATTTGGAGAAAAGATGCTGATCCAGATTTTAAATGACTTCTTGTTATAATGTACCCTTTCATTGTTCAATTTTTAACCCCTTTGTTCCAAAAATGTGTTTTGAATTTAATCATATTTTTCACCAATTCACAGGTGCAAAGTATCTATATCACTGCAAGCCAAAAGGCTTCAGTGAATGAAGTCAGATGTGCAGGATTACACAACAAACTAAACATCACTGACCCTTCAGGGAAGTTAACAATGATCAAGAGTTTAAAAGCTGCTGCATAATGTCAATGGGAGTTCTGAATTCTCTTTCTATCACAGCAACACCAGGCAATCCTGATAAAAAGACTTTAAACAAACTCTTTTTAATAGTAAAATATAAGAACTTAGCTGTTATACACCCAGACATCAGTAGGCTTCAGCTAGAAGTTTAAACACCTAATGTGCACATAAAATTCAAACATGTCATTCTTTTATTGAAAGGGTCTGTTTCACACAATTGTGTAATACAGAATCACTTTCTCAGGAAGTAACATCAGACATGATGCTCTATCATTTTCATACATCCACTTGCTTAAAATTTCGCCAGATGAGATGGTCACATTCTTTTGATTTTGCTGTCAGCGTAACCCAAGAAAAGTTTTGAAAACCAAAACAAGAAATCAAGCAACAGTTGTTTATAAGCATGTCAGATAGGATTTTCAATATGCATACTGTGACAATAATGGATCCAGTACAATTTTAGTAAACACAGAGCAGAACTTCTTCATGTTGAAAGACAGACAAATAGGACAGGAAAGTCAGATTACTGTCTGACCCACCTGGAAGAATCAACAAAGCAGACTTTCTAAGCAGGGAGTATGAGAGGTTCTCTTGAAAGCTCTGTTTTACTGCCTCCAGCTACATGCAGCATTACCTTCAAACAAGCCTGGACAGGTTTTCTTAAGGCTGGGGATGATGTAGCCTCTGTGAACAAAGTAATCACATTTGAAGAATGCAGCTTTTCAGCAGAGCTGGTAGATTCCACACTGGCACTGAACTAAATAAAGCCAGCTAATATATAGCAGAGTAAGTGCATCTGCAGTAGTAGATGCAATATTGAGCTAGAACTGTTCGGGTAGATGAGCTACTTTATCCCTACTTCAGATCATTGATGTCAGAAGCATGATATATCAAATTTAAACAAGTGTAACCTGCATTTGTTACACAGGCAAATGGTCTTCTCTATTAAATATAACAAGTGATGATCTGGATTCTTCATCATATGAAGTTTTGAACCCATTTAACCATCTAAAAACTCTATTCTGTAATTAATTAGAACTTATGGGCCTCACATTGGAATTACTAGGTGAATTTTCTATGGCATATATAGAGCAGAAAGGCTGAGTAACTAATATTAATAATCCCTCCTGGTCTCAAATCCAGTAGCATCTCTAAATACATGTAATGAGTGCTTGTGTAACATGTAGTTTGTTACTAGGTTTAAGATCCTAGTCCTGGTTGCATTCAGCAAGCCTTCCTCATAGGTCTTTTACACACAAGTCCAACACTGTCAAGCTGATGAAGGGGTTAACCACTCACTGAGGTGGCCTTTTGCAATAAGCACTGGGTGCCACCCCTGGGGAACAGCTGAGATAACACAATTCCAAGTGTAAAAGCTCCCATCATCCCTCATCTTCAGGAGTTATCCTCAGAATAGCTTTATGCACTGTTCCTCTCAATCCCTCCAAGCAGCGTGTACCATCGGGAATTGCTACAAACGTGTCCTAGCATGGAAGCAAGCCCATCAGGGGATTGTCTCAGCCAGCAATCCCCCTTCGAGCAGGTGACTAGAGCAATGCTTGCTAAAACAGATGGGGTAGAGCAAGAGAGGCTGAAGCAGCCCCTTACCTGCAGAAGGCGATTTAAGCCAAGAAGTGGTTCACACAGTGCCTTTGTTCACAAACAACTCTCAAAATTTGTTTAGAAGCCAAAGCAAACAGAACTAGGATTCCCCCTATCCCATTTCCTCCAAAGGCTCCCCTGAGGCACCACCCCTTTCCTTCTCTCCCCCAGCCCCTCCTCTTGATCAGCAGTTTAGAAATCCAAGTACCTTTTTCCGTATTTTGATTCTAGTGTTGCTTTTGGTACATGAGTACTTTCCTTAAGCTAAACAAAACCCTTTGTTGGTCATATTTTAATCACTGGCACTTCCAGCAAAAGGGCAGTAAAGCAATGCAAAGGGTGCTTATTTGCCTAGGCTGTATGTTCAAGTACACAGTCCTCAAGTGTTTAGGGGGAGCCTATACGGAGAATCATTAACTTCTTAATATTATTTGGAGTTTAATACAATGCAATGGTTGTGTAACTTGCTTCTTTTATTAATAGCAGCTTTGATACTTCCAAGCTACGAAAAAAAAACCATAATATTAGCTTACTGCAGAACTAGAATCTGACCTTCTCGTAGCAGGGCTTGATAGTTTTGTTTTGAACACATACATAAAAGATCACTACAAAACTACTGTTTGATTTTCACACTGGCATATGCTAGTACTTGGTAGATAATCCCCTGTAACATGTTTCTAAAGCAAGTAAAAGCCATAACATCCTCATTGATACTCCCCAAAAGAGTTAATGAAAAGATTGCTGGCATATGGAGGAGGTAAAGGTTCACTCTTTAACATGAGGAGGCTCAAAAGACGAAAGCAGTTATCTGAGAAGATACTAATTTATCCTGATAGCAGTTTTAATAACAGCACAGTTTTTCTTCTTAATGTCACTTCTGCTGCATTACTTTCTTCTCATTGCACAAAAAGGTTAATTGTTAAAATAACACTTAGGAATAGAAAATAAGGTTAAAGATGATATCTAGCTTCTGATACTCTGTTTAACCACCAATACAATCTGGTAGAGTTTCATTAAGTAGGAAAGAAGAGAACCTGGGGAGCAATGCACAGGAAAGCCTGAACATGGAAAAAGAGGAAAAAAAAGTCACAGTAAATTGGTCAAATCACACTCAATTAACATTAAAAAGGATAGCATCACAATAAGCCAAATACAATGCTGACTTCTTTGCAATTAAATGTAGAAATTGCATGAAGCTACTGTTTCTTATTTCTTTTAACACAATCTTAACATCAATAATCATTACTTCTCTCTTGGTATTGTTCAAGCCCACAAACAAAAGCCACTGGGAAAATGGAGGTATGAAAACCAAATAGATTATGTCAGGCTCAATTTTCTCCCTTGTGGCGCTAGTGAAGAAATGAGTTGCTTACTGGAGTTCTACTAATGCTAAGTGGAGTAAAGGAGGATAAAGATAAAAAAATATCATCCTTTTGTGATTCATTCTGTGAAAGAAATCAATGGCAGAAGGTTGTATTTGATAGAACTTCTCTCTTTCTTTTTCTCCCTCTTTCCAACTTGCCTATTATCTGCCTCCACTATGCCTTATTATTTTATAGCACTCACCCTGAGTTGCCTTCACTATCTGTTTCTTCGTACCAGTTTTCTTTCAGTTATAGCTCCATTTACTGCAATATTTTGAGCTTAGTTCTTGGTACCATTGTACATGGCTGTAGGCTCAAATTAAGATAGATTGTTGTTCTTGCCATTCAGATGTGCTGCATACTCCCACTCTCCAGCCTAGCTTTGCGGATGTTTGCAAATGCCGAACTATGTATTCTTCCTTCTGCCACTCTTTCAACTGCTTTGTCCTTACCCCGTATTTATCACCCTTATGTTTTATGAAGCTCTCAAAAAGAAAAAAGCCACCCACAGCAGTGTATGAATTCCCTTTTTCTTCCTCTTCTGCCTCCCACAGCCTCTTTTTGCTTTAATCATTAGTATAATTTCAAACTACTTATCTCAATGACAAGCTTTAAGATATTCATACATGGTCAAAACCCAGAGAAAAATACTATTTCTTCACATACTAGTTGTCATTATTCATTCAGATTCCCCACATCCTTTCATCAAAAGAAGATTCTTCTTCATCTTCTGCCAAATCTAAGAAACTAAGCCCCTGAGAGCTCATCTATTCTGTGAAATGCTGTCTTGGATGCACCTTTATTTTGTATTTTCACAAAAAACCTAACCAACAACAACCTCCCCCCCCCCCCCTCCCCCCAAAAAGAATCCAAAAACCCACACCACAGAAAAACATTGCAGGAGCTTTATCAGCCAAAAACCATGAACCCTTGTAAGTGTTGTCAGACAAACAGAGAGAAAAAAAATAGCAAACTTCCCTATTCAAATGTTCAAGATGAAACATATAGGCAGCTTTGTTTACAAGATTCTCTCCCTGCCTCTCAGCACACTTGCTAAGAACATACATCTTAAGTTACAATCCTTTTATTTAACTAGCTATAATCACTGTGGCCCTCGCTTTTGCCTCACAAAAAAGATGCTTTGCTAGAAGCTGCCATTATGTAGCCATACACAGAAACCAGACTGAACTGCAAAACACACACATCCCCGAGATATGTATTTAAAACATATTTTTCTTTGGAAAGAGAAATTTAATCTGAGTTTCAAGGGTGGTAGACATAATTAGCTTAAGAAAGCACATGCTTTCGTTATTAAATTTCACCACAGGGTCTGTCAGCAGCATCACCTGGGTGATTTATATGCAGACAAAAGTAAGGAAAAAAGTCCCAGCAAATGTTAACAGATTCAGCTTAAGAAGGTGTGGATTTCTTTCACATGAACAACTATGAAGTATTTTATAAGGTATTCACCAGAAAGGGGTAGACACAGGAGTTGTACAAATTTTACTGACTAGTAAAGGTCTTCCTTGAGTATTAGTACTGCCATACCACCCAAGTTCACACCTCAATTTCACCTTCAAAGTTCAATAAAACACAACCACAAACACCCTCCCATAATCTTCTCCTTCCCAAAGGGCCCACTGGCACTAGTGAGCATGGAGATCACATGGGAATTTTTTCCTACACGCACTCTACTCTGCAAGTTTACAGCACTGCAATGCAAGCTTACTTCATATAATTAACCCTCAGAGGGGTGGGACACAATCACAGAAGTAAGGTAAGAAGCAGTAGTAGGGAGGCAGACTGGGAATTACCATTAAAGAGATGAATTTATGAGACAGGCAGGAAATCCCAAAATAAACATAAATGTATTTCACATTACCACCCTGCAGTTCACTTACCTGTCAGTCAGGTTGGATCTAGACTAGACTCCAGGGTACAAAATCACACCGGAAAACCTTTCTTATTCATAATTAAAATAACCCAACAAGGGCAAGAAAACCCCCACTTTGAACTTTATCCATCTCTTTCATGTTTTTTTCAACATTACCCTGCAAAAAGCTATACTGCAATAGGACTAACTCATGAAATCACAATACTAAGCTCAAATCCAGCAATTCATAAAATAATTATGAAAAAATGCCATTAGAAGACAACAGACGTTCTTCTCACTGCAAAAATTCAGAAATCAACACAGCATACTTAAGTCCTCAGTGGCTCTTAGCTCTTCTAGGAAATACTGTGAGAGCTGGTGTTGCTTGAATGTGATTTGTAAAGTCCTGCAGCTAAGGGACATAGGAAATGTTTTGGTTTTTGACAGCAGCTGGAGACAGTTGACTTCAGATTAAATGAGGAGGCAAGACTGAGTTGTAGACCACAGCCAGGTGAATCAACAAAGAAAGGAGTAAATAGGGTAAATGGTTGCATATACATTCAGGAAGGGGAGATAGGATTCACAGCATGAGAGTCCCATGATCAGAGACAGCCTGTGGGTCATGCTGTCCCCTCCATCCACTGATAAATTTGTTGCTTTGTTGAATTCTAGCTATTTTATATGCGTAAAGGTAGAAAGATGTTACTTCAACGTCAGGATTCAACATCTTGCCTCTGGACTGCAAGAGCTGGGAACTGTTAGCTTCATCTTCACATTTCTTTCTCTGTTAAGGCTGTAAATTTATTACTGCCAGCTTCCCAGTTTGTACTGTACCTTCTGTTCTAGATTAGCACTGAGGGCAATGGATGCCAAATGTAAATTTCTACTTGTTGCTATCAGACCACTCACTGTGAGCAACAGCCCTTATTCAGTGGTATCAGTGATGAATTTTTGATGTAGGTGTGCATGGCTGCTTTTCCAGCTAGTTCTCAGAAGGTACCAACTGCTCTAAAGGGACTGGTGAGATATCTGAGGGTAACAATGACAGAGATTTCACAGCTGACATGTCTTAAATATTTTCAGCTTCAGGAATTTAAGCTCTTAACTAGCACAGCAGCCCCAGAGTAGCCTGATTTGGATAGTGTAAAAGCCAGCTTCAGTGCTCTGCCTCATGTGACATCACAACTTTGTTTAGAATTTATCAGTATTGGACATGAAAGTGCCTTGAGGCTGTTACTTATAGTTTAGAGGAAACCAGTTTTAGTGAGACAAAGAGAACACTTTTACAGCAATGACATGCAGTTAATAATATCATTCACAGAGGATAATGTACAACCATTGAAATGAGATGCAGAGTTTCCGAGCTGCAGCTATTGTCTAACCACCAAATTTACTTTTTTTCTTCCAATATCTATCTCTATAATTATACATCTAATCTCTTCACTGTGGATTACTTATAAGGTGAGTTTTCCCATGATTTTCTATGGGACACAGTAGCAGCCAATTGCTAATTTAAGCACACTGTCTCTGCTATAGGATACATGGAATATTTTGCCCTGAGTACAAAACTATCTTGTCATTTAATTATTTTTCTTTTTAGAATAATGTAATTTTCCCAGACCTACTGTCCTTCATTCCCACTGCAGTTACATTTGGACCTTTTGATTTTCCAGTAAGTCTAAAAAGGAGAATGTATACTGCAATTTGTGCTTAGTGAGGAATAGCACTAATTCAGCCTCTTAATACACCCTGAGGTGTCAAAAATATTTGCATATGTGTTTCCTTAAGAGATAAATTAAGGTCCAGCTTTCAAAGAGAGTAAAACTAGCAGAGACTGTGATAAGAATATTAACATCTTGATGTGATGGAAAAGCTGTATACTCTGACTTTTTATGTTAAACTGAATTGCATCTTCTTACAAAATACTACTGGATCTTCCTATTAAGATATGTTTTGTGCTCTTTGCTTAACGCTGCCTTTTCCAGTGTTGTGCTTTTTTTTCTATTACATACATTTCTCTCTAACCCTTAAGAGGAGAAAGGAGCGGTTTTCTTACTAACTCTAACACACTGCCAGCTGAATTGCTGAATGAGAACCCATTTTTTCTCAGCAGTTTGCTGGTTTAAATGTCTGTCCATAGGTTTATTCTGTAAATTACATGGCAAATGAGCTGAAAATGCTCAGATCTTTTTAACCCCTGCCAGTTTCTGCTGACTAAGGGAACCTGAAGTCTAGACCTGAGGATGTTCATTCAGCACCAAAGACCTCTATACCAAAAGCTCTTTATTCTTTTTAGTAGACCAAGGGCTGAAATAAAGCTCAGTCTCGAATTAACAGATCTGGTCTGCAGACAAGGTTTTACTCTGCTTGCAGAAATGAGCAGTTCTTTGCTTCCAAAGAACTAATTATAACAGCACCTGGCAGCATTATTGGAGATAGGGGCCTGTCAGCACTTTCTCCAAACTTTCTTATGCAGACGTTTACAGATCAGTCATTTGAATTTCCTTCAGCCTAAAACCTAATAAAGAATTGCTAGTGGTACTTTTGTCAGCCATGTTTTGTATGGCCAAACGCATTCATCCTAGACAACTTTTAGCAAAATCAGTCCATGAAACAGTGGTTTTGATAAAATTGCAGAGGTGGAACGCAATTGATTATTTTCCTCAATATCTTGAAAGAATAAGAATTGATAACGCGTTTGCTGGAAAATAACTGATTTTGTATATACACATTTGCCAAATATTTCAGGAACTGAAGCAATTGCACAAGGAGTGATGGGTTTAAACATAAATAGGGGAAGTTCAGGTTAGATATAAGGAGGAAGTTCTTTACTGTGAGGGTGGTGGGGCACTGGAACAAGTTGCCCAAAGAATTGGTAAATGCTCCACCCCTGGCAGTGTTCAAGGCCAGGCTGGACAGATCCCTGGGCAACATGGTCTAGGGCGGGATGTCCCTGCCCATGGCATAGGGATTGGAACCTGATGATCTTAAGATCCTTTCTAACCTTAACCATGCTATGATTCTAACATCTTGTTCAAAATGACAGGAGTATATTTAACAATACATATTTATAAATATGTATTTATATTTATACATATACATGCATATATATACATATGCAATAAATATGTATTTATAAAAAATCGAATGTACAAACAAAACCACAAAAAACCCCAATCAGCGAACCAAACCATAAAACCAAACAAATTAGAAACCAAATCTACTCTGCAAACTGACTATAAGCTTTTTTACTTCATATGTGGTAAGAGAAAATACACATTAGAACTGATGTTTGGCTGTAAAATGGTGTCATTTCAGTGAAATCCAAGCAACTTTTTCTAACTGAAGGACTGAATCATAGCAGAATTACATATCCTCTCTCTTGTATCTATCTATCTATCTATCTATCTATCTATCTATCTATCTATCTATTTTTTTAAAGAAGAAATGAAATGAATTCAATTATCAGGACTATTATCTCTTCCAGACTGATACACTATAATCAATTCAGCCTTCAAGCTTGAAGAGAATTTATGTCATCCAACTTTGCTTAATCCAGATGACCTCTCCATAACAAGAAAGGATTTTTAACACTAAAAAAAATGTTCTATAAAAACTAGATAAGGAAACACTCTCAACTGGCTTGTTCCATGTGGTACACCTTCTTAGCTTTGTTTCTGTAATTTCCGGTTGTCTTAAAAATACAGTTAATATTTTATATAATTCCAGGTTTTCTGATGCCCCACTAGAAAATGAAACAAAGCAGAGAATTATATTAAATAAATGAAAGGGGAAATCACACTGTAAAGGTTAAACATGAATTTCCTTAGAAGGTTAACCTTATGTCTAAACCAGTACTTCTCTGGCAGTTGTTATTCATTCTAACTCTTGCATCCAGCAATAAGTAAACTGCGTGTCAGCTACAGAGCTAACAAGAATATGTCAAAGAGACAAGAGGCAAAGATCTCCCAGTGAAAATAACTCCCCAGTTCCAAGCCATGAATGAAGAAAAGCTGGGACTTGATTAAAAAAACCCGAAAAACAAAACCCCAAACCCAAAACTTCAACCAAAAAAGCAAAAAACAACCCTCACAAACCAATGCTGTTAGTTTAAAAAGAAGCATTTTCTTTAATTTTTCTGTTTCCACATACTTTTGGCAGAAGTAGTTTCTTCTGGAAAATCTTCCTGCTCAGAGTGATTGAAAGGGAATTGGTGTGTAAAATGGCATAAACATGCAAATTATCCTATGATCTCCAGAATTCTTCAGTTGATACTATCATTCTATGATACACTTTAGTAACACTGAACTGCTTCAGTTTATGGTATTTGAGGAATTAGAGAGGGATGTGGAGGTCAGGCTCACCTGGCAGAAAGGACTTGATAGAAGTAAAAGAGACAAATCTGTGACATTAGATGATCATCAGCCTTGTCCCACACTGGTACTTGGGCACCCCTTGAGCTTCATGTAGAGCAGAGAACTGTGAAAATCATGACAACCAAATACATCTATATTAAATTGATGATTTTCATTAAAAAGTGTATGTTAAAATAACTTCTTAAGTAGGAAACAAAATGAAGTACAGAAGAGGTTATCTATGAAAACGAAAATAACAGGATGTTTACTATTTTCAGGGAGCAGTTAAATGAATTAATGACTTCTGTATGTAATGAATAAATGAGAAAGTAAGACTGGGTTCTCATGCTGCCAGATGATCAACAAGAAACTGTTTCCATTCTATGATACTTGAGTTACTCTTGTTAGTACAAGCTTGATGCCGTTCCAAAGTGCAAAAGCCCTACATAGGGAAAAAGATTAGCATTTCTGGAGGGAGGGAAAGCTTATTCTGTGACTTAAAATGCCATGCTACCTGGTCACTCACGATAGGCTGAGCCATGCTCGCAGCTGGGTGACTGCAATAACTTGGATCCTCAGAAGGGCTCAGGCCAACCCAGCTGACTTTGCCCAGGATGAGCTTATGAGTGCTAATGTGACCTGATTATATGGAGACAGCAACCTCTGAAAGAGGATGGGAAGGACCACAGAGGGGATGAACACATATTGAATTTCTATGACTGTTTCCAAGATTATATTAATCATGTTCCTTCTAATCCTTCTGGTAACCTGATAACTAAGTCAGTATTCCCATTATAAGTTTTTTAATTATTAATTCATTAGGACATGTGTTAGAACATTGGAAGATACATCAAAGTCTTCAGCTCAACTGTGACACAAGAATCACTAGAGTCCTATGTTGCAGCTCTGTGTGTGATAAAATTTGTTTTTCCTTTTGCCTCGAGGCAGAGTCAATTATTTCTCAGTAGGAGAATTGTCCTGCTAACCCTTTGGATAAGATTTATTGGATTTGGACCACTGGTTGTTAAGCCCCTGGTCAAGAATCCATCTATAGCATTGCTACAGCATTCATGCTATACAGCCTTGCTCTCCTCTTTCTTATCCTCTCTTAGGCTTTACTCCTTCCCATTGACATCTCTTATTTCTCAACTAAACTCTGCCCCCAGCACCATCTTATTTGTTCCTACATGAAGAATGTATTTGAAACAATATTTCAAACAATATTCTCTCAAACTAACCTTTGTGCTGGCATATGTGCACAATGGTTTTCTTCCATGTAAACCCATGAATAAATAGGTTAGCTGGATCTATGGTTTTGCATAGGTATGTGTCCAGAAGGATGGAGGCTTATTTTTACAGGGATTCATCTATGTATGAAATTAATATGTCTTAACTTTTCATGCACGCAAGCAAAATAAAATTGGTATGAGATTTTGTTTTATAGGGTAATAAATAGGAAAAAAAGCATTATGCATAGAATAGAATAAAAAGAACTTCCCAAATGGTGGGAGGGTGCCACAGGTATTTCAAAGCAGGAGCCCTGCCTGATCATTGTGAGGAGGCTTACAGACTGTGCTTGCCAAGCTCATTTGCCTTTAGTACACCGAGAGATGTGCTCCAAAGCTTTCCTTGAATTTAAGCAGCATCACAGTCCTTCACTTCCAATGCTCCGAGGGCCTATTCTCTTCTTTTGAAATCCAAGAGTCAGTGAAGAGCATAACAGCCCAAAAAAGGAGTACAAAAGCACAGACTTTCTACCCCAGGTTCTTTTCTTTGCCATTCATATGTGCATTTAGACTTTCAGTGTTTTCATTTTTAAGTACCACTATTTACTAAGTACTATTTAATATTTACTAAACACTACATACTATTTACCAAACTCTACTTACTACTATTTATTAAATGCTGCTGCTATTTGTCTTTTTCCAGAAGGATTCACCAAAAGGTAGTTCCTGACTTTGCAGCCCCTGTCCCATGCCTGGAGTTCATTTGCTTTTGCCAACTGTAGGAGACTTTCAGGCTCCCAGCTCACACCTCAGTAACATAGGATATGCACAGGGAGAGAAATCTTCTGTGGCATATCTCCACTTATAAGGGTTGCTCTGAAAGCAGCCAGGCCCTTCAAGCATTACCAAGTGATAATTAGTAACTAGACCTAGCTCACATGCCAAATTATGTTCCCAAATAATTTCCTAAACCATGATATTCACTTTTTAATGAGCAGTTAGAAAAGTAAATGAAAACCTCCAGGTGTGAATTCTAAATGAAAGCGTTTAATAGAAAAAGATATATACCAAGAAATTATCATCTATTCATAATATTGAGAGAATCAGGTGGTGGAAATTCTTTAAAATCTAAGCCAGAGAATAAGGCAAAGTTACATTACCTCTGGCAAGTTGAGCCAGAAGTGTATGTACTTAATAATCCATCTGAATGATGGACAGGATAGTCAATAAAGCAGCAGCAAATTAATGGGGATGGAGTTGGCTAAGGAAAGGCAAGGAGCAAGGATGCAGCTTGCTAGCAGCCCTGTGTCCCCAGTGGGACATCTCAGCATGGGCAGGAGACATGAAGGTGTTGCTTGGTTATTCCCCTCACATCAGTGCTTATCACAAGTGATTTGTAAATAATGTGTTACAAATGAGAGACCAGTGAGTTTAAGTGGAGACCAGTGTGAGGATGAAGTAATGTCTCCGTATAAATGTGTGAAATGTGTCAAGAGGAATATTTATAAATATCGAACATATATGTTTTTATTTCTATAAGTATTTCTGGCTAGAGACTTACTGCCTCATCTGCTACATAAATCAGACAAGAAATACAAACAATTCATGATCAAGTAAACACTAATGTCAAAGACATCAGCACACAAGCGCATCTACATATGTATATATGACATGTAAAACATACTAGAAGCATTCCAGGCTATTAAGTAACCAGCAGAAGACTACCTATTTTGCTGGTTCATTTGGGAAGTGACTGAGCACGGAGACTGTATATATGTGGGAAAATGGATATATTATTTCTGTATGGAAAATTAAAAAAAAGGGGAAAAATATTTAAGAACATTTCTAAGTAAGTGCTAGTCATTTTCTTTAAACTCAGGTTATTCAAGTTTTCCCTTGGTAGATATTTGTCACTCTGTGTGCTCCTGAGAGCATTTGAGCCCACTGCAGCTCTAGAGTTAACTAAGGCTAAAATGAATTGTCCTTTTAACTTGGGCATCCCTAGCTCGGTCTCCAAGAGGATACTTATTGTATATCAAAGGATATAAATAAGCCTGTGTGACTAATGAAGCCAGCCTTGTTGTCCAGATGGCAAGGAATGACTGGAAGTTTTGAGAAGAATCCACAGGCAATAATTTGTTCACATAAGTGATCTGACAAACACTTATGAATAAGGAATGAAGTAATAAAAGTCACATTCTTCTTATGGATATTTTGTAGAACTGGAAAAAAAAGTTAAATTATGTCAATAAACAACTTTTTTAGGAACAGTTTGACCAGATGCAGATAAAACAAATAGGGTGATATATGACCCCATTGGGTGGCCATTAAAAAAGCTAGTGGAGAGCAAATAACATGTGCTTACAGGTAAGGTAGGGATCATGTGACTAAAATCTTCATAAGAAATTGGTGCTTAAAGTAGGGAAAAAATAATTTGCTACATTTGAGTTGAAATAATGGTCCAGTACCAAGCTACAAATGGAACTAAAAGCTGTCTGTGAGTCTTCATTTGTTTTTTCTGGTCATGACCAGCTGTAATATGTATATTTCCAAAGGAAAGCATGAAATGCTTTGCAGACCTAAAAAACTAACTTTTATCATACAAAAAACATCCTTCAGACTGGAAAACTACAATGCTGTGACTGGAATGAGAGTTCCGGACTTTAGGCTGACTTACCCCTGTGCAGACTTGTTGCCTTTCCGAGTCACTTTAACGTGAAAATGTGATGAAATCCAAAGAGAAACAGATGGTCCAAAGGAATTGCAGGTTTCTGGCATCACTCAGCCTACCCTAATAAAACAGAAGTTTACAACCAGAACTCACCCAGTATAATCTTGAAGATGGTTTTCAGGAGAAGCCTGCAGCTTTAAGACCTGCAGTTAGCCCGAAGACATGTGATTGTTCCCCAAGCATTTCTTATCATTCTTTCTGGAAGCAACACAAAATAAATTGAACAGCTAAACAAGCTGATAGCAGTGATATGAATGTCCTGTCTTTGCTGAGGAATACTGAAATCCCCTCAAGAACCTGTTTATTGACAGGCTTGCTCTACCTCAGGTGCATATTTCCACAGCAAAAAGTTTGTTTGGCAAAAGGCTTTTTACCTGCATCTGTGATGGCATATGAGAGACTTAAGAATTAAATTGTTTCTTTGTCTTAGGTATTTTTCCTGAGTATTAGGAATGGTCGGATTTATGCTTCCTAAGGAAATTAATGCCTCCAGAATTTCATGACAGAAACCAAAAGAAAGAGCAGCAGGTCCCTGCGCTTTAGGCAGGTGCCCTGCCCTAGATCTATTGAAATAAATCTATCTATTATATATAGAAATATACATATATATAAAAATCCATCTATTTCCCATGTTCAGACTGAAAGACCTTTTCCACTTTGTGTGAATCATAAAGCATGTACTGAGTGAGAGCTGTACAGACTGGTGACGTATACTTTGGTGTGTAAAGCACTATAGTAGCTTCTGCATTGCTGCGTATTTACAAGGTCAAGTGTTCTAGTCATGAGATTTTTACACTCTTTTCCTTCTCCAGTTTGATCTGAAGCACCATCTAATTCAATGGCCATTTTAGCAAACCACCATTTTCAGATAAAAGACCATCTAAAAAAATACCCCAACAACTTCTACTGAAGATGTAATTCCCTGCTACTGAATAAGAATGATATGAAAGTCTGTTTTCAGATTCAATATAAGCATGTGCTTGTTTTGGGAAGAACATGACAATCCAGCCAGTTGGAAAAGTGTCCTGATTTCAGCTGGCATAGAGTTACTTTTCTTCCTAGTAGCTGGTACAGTGCTGTGTTTGGATTTAGTCTGAGAATTATGTTGAAAACGCACCCATGTTTTAGATATTGCTGAGCAGTGCTTACACTAAGTCAAGGACTTTTCAGCTTCGCATACAGTCCTGCCATCAAGGAAGCTGTAGGTGCACAAGGAGCTGAGAGGGAGCACAGCCAGGACAGCTGACATGAACTGGACAAAGGGATATTCCATACAATATCACATCATGCTGAAAAATAAAACTGCAGAGAGTTGGCCAGGGAGTGGAGGGTCAAGTGCTCGGGATGGGCTAGGCATCAGGCAGTGAGTGTCGAGCAATTGCATTGTGCACCCCTTGTTATATATATTCTCTTACCATCTTTATTATTTTCCTTTCCTCTTTTGTTCTATTAAACTGTCTTTATCTCAACCCATGAATTTTACCTTTTTTCCAGTTCTTTCCCACATCCCACTGTGGAGAGTGAGCAAATGGCTGTGTGGTGCTTTGCTGGGTTAGACTACAACAAAAGGAAAAGCCCTGTTGACTTTCTTTATAGGAACTGATGGGTTGTTAGAAACAGAGAACCAAAAGCAGAAATGTGGGATTACTCTGACTTCTTTGGAAGACAACAAAAGCGTTACCTTTGGCTGCCAAGGGAGTGGTGGTAGGCTTGAGCCAAAATGCCATGCACCAGCTTCACTGTGATGCTTTTTAAGGGTCACAAATTCCATGCTTCATAAAGGCAGTCTGAATTTTAATTAATATAGTGCAGTTGTCTCCATCAAACATGTTTACTGTCTTTTCACTCTCAGATTTTTCTTCTTCTAGAGGTTTGTTGAATCTTAGACTCATGTTAATTCTTGTCTTATAGCCAGTATTTTTCAATGAGCCATGAGATGATCTTTAAAGTAAGGCCCAGCCTTTTCAGCTGTATAAATGAAACATGTTTTTCTCCCTGTTAGAATAGCAGAACAGTGACTATCCCAAAAAGAATGGATGCAGCAAGGGAGAAAAAAGTTCAACTGCATCTATAATCTATCTAAATGTTGTGATTAATACCTTTCTCTTTTCATAGCCAGCTGTGTGACACTTTTCCATGTTACACATTTTTTAAAGCACTCAACTGCATAAGTTTTTCTTTTCCTAGGAGAATTAATCACATCCCTGAATGCATGGATATAGTTAGAAAAGAATCAGACCTAACAAGCTCTGAGCATTGGAGTTGTTAGGCTTTGTGGAAGAAAGCCAATCTGGCAAATAAATTCTGGGTTTTTTGATTTTTTAAAAGCTTGCCATCTCTGAGTCTATAGGAAAATTAATCAGAGGCAGAGCTAAATAGAAAACTCAATGTAAAAGTAAATGATAGGGAGAAGATTAAGTAACAAAATAATGAAAAAAAGATTGTACTTTGAATCAATCACAGAAGAGAAGTTAGGTGTCATTAGACAATTCTTATTCACATTGTCCTACTGTAATGAACTAGGACAGTGATCCCATTGCAATTACAGAGATGTGGTGGGATAGGTCACATGAATGGAATGCTGTCGTTAATGTCTATGTATGGTGAGGTGGTGGAGTTGCTCTTTATGTGATAGAGCAACTAGTATGTATCGGGCTTTGCCTAGGGGTGGATGAAGAATGAGTTGAGAGCTTATGGGTAAGAATTAAGGGGCAGGCTAACATGAGTGACACTGTTGTGGGTGTTTACTACAGACTACCTGATCAGGAAGAGGAAGTCAGGCCTTACCTGGAGTACTGTGTCCAGTTCTGGGCTCCCCTGTTCAAGAAAGACAAGGAACTACTGGAGAGTGTGCAGCGAATGGATACAAAGATGATTAGGGGACTGGAGCATCTCTCCATCATCTATGAAGAATGACTGAGAGAGATGGACCTGTTTAGCCTGGAGAAGAAACAACTGACAGAGGATCTTATCGATGAATACAAATATCTTAAGGGTGAGTATCAAGAGTATGGGGTCAGGCTCTTTTCAGTAGTGCCCAGTGACAGGATAATGGGCAATGATCACAAACTGAAACATGGGAAGTTCCATCTAAATATGAAGAAGAACTTCTTTACTTTGGTGGTGACAGAGCACTGGAACAGGCTACCTAGAGAGGTTGAGAAGTCTCCTTCTCTGGAGATATTCAAAACCCACCTGGACACAAGCATGTGCCGGGGGATAGACGAGATGGTCTCTAGGAGTCCCTTCCAACCCCAACCATGCTGTGATTCTGTGACATGTACTCTCTCTTTAAAATATATACGTACATGTACTCTCCCTGCATATAATAATACAGGTATTTGTATTTATTTATGCATATAATATGCATATATATACATATGCACATATACATATATACATATACACATATATATACAAATGCATATATATACATATATATAATGACACAGATACTGTGTACAGTCTGTACAGTATGGAGTTCAGTTCAGCTTCATATTGAACCTCCCTTGTGTCTTTGCTGTTGTGATAATAAACATTAGAGAATAGGAATACAAATGAGTGAGACCACAGTATGAGAGACAATCTTCTCCTGAGGAGCAACAGCAGGGATTTCCTGCTACAGTGATGTTACTGCAAATGCATTCACTGGAAGGACTGAGGAGGTGAATTATTCCTTCCTCTGCAGTTATGTTTTAGGCCTATTTAGATATCCCTTTATATGCAACTCTGTCTGTATACAGCCATGGCTCTGGCAGTTGGTACCAGAAACAGAGCACATAGACCCTAGGAAGTCATCTGTAGCATCTATTTGATGCTAGAGTGGAGCAGAAGGTAGTTCACAAGCAGTAGGGATGATAAGGGTGGGTACAATTGGTAAACACAACTGGAAAGCTCTTAGAATATATATGAAAATGAGTAACATCTGATTTGGAGTGACCTCTGGGTCTCAAAAGTGCAGGATAATGGGAACTGAGTGGCTGCCAGCAGCAGGGTCGAGAAGTGGTGCTTGCCGGAGTGGCAGTATGCAATGCCTGTCTTGGCAGTTGGCTATTGCCTGGACAGCTGGCACTATGGGGACAACCAGACATTCAAATGCAAAGTTAGAGACTTTTCAGATCCCTCATCGAGAAATCGATAGAGAACTGAACTGATAATTTATGCCTTTGCACTAAATCTTGCTATGGGAAAGCATATTATTTTTAATAAGATTAATTTTAGTTCTTTTTTTATAATAAAGTCTTTGCTTCGTGCTTTCATTTCTCCTCACCATCATCTGCAACCCTCCATCTTACGCAATTAATGAATAGAAGATGATCTGATAAGCAAAACAAGTTGGTAATCCTCTAGCAATATGCTAATGAAATATTCCCAAGAACATTCGGCCCAGCAAAAAGATCAATTTAGTTCATTGCTGTCCCAGCACCAAGGTACAACTGTGTTTGGACCAGTATCTGGCTCTGCTGCATCCAAGAGGTACAGTGAAACTTGTTCAGATAGTTTGCTGTCTGAGGCCTTACAGAGGTAAAGCTATCGATGAAATCAATTCCTTATACCAAGGCAGAACAATCTGGCTTTTAGCAAGCATGACCATGAAGAAGAGAAAAATTTTAGGTTAAAATAACACAAACGGTTAATGAAACTGCTTGTTAATTTTATGTGGGTACATTTTATTCTATCTGGAAGAGAAACGCAAATATTACAAGAAAAAGTGATCCCACATGGAAAATTTCATAAGAAAGCTTTACTTCAAATTTCTGCATCTCCAAAGTGAAGCATGAAGTCTTTAAATAGCACCCATACTGTGTTTTTGTCTTGACCTCTGTTTAATTGGCACAGCAGATCATATGATGTTGTTGGAACTCTTTAGCATGATAAGAAGCTGTCTTCACTTAAATATCATATTTTAGGGACCACTTTAAGGTATAAAAGGCCCCAGTAAACAGACATTTTTGGATTCCTTCCTTCTGCATGCAACACTATCTAGGCTTTCCATGCATCATTTAAATTCTCTCCAAGCTGGCAATGCTCTGTTAATTTTCTTAATTCAGTCACTCAGGAGTGTTCATATTTTTATTCTGCTTATTAAACAGAAATACTCTTCAAATCACCAATGACTTTGAGGACAGGTGATTCTGGAGGTTTCTTTCCACGCTAGCAGTTAATATTTTCTCTGCTGGTTTAACAAAGGCTTTTAGCCTGTGCAGCAATTTGTAGGTTTTTTGCGCCACTGCACTGAGGAAAATATCACTTTTATCTCATCAGCAGTACTATCAGTGGTGGTTCAGGCTTTTTGTGGAGCATACTATTGAACTATCAGGCAGGTCCACTTTCCCTTTCAACAGGCATTTTTAATCCCTTCACTGTTTTCCTCTTTCAGTAGGATTTTCATTGGGTTTGTTGCTACATTTGGGATGTACGCCCATTTATTGCTAAACATTCCAGCTTTTACTTCTTCTGGCACAAAACCAGGACATAAAAACTATGCAGGCACTTTTCGATCCTAATTTTCTGTATATATTAAATATCATGAAAGGCTAAGTTATATTCTTAGCGCTGTGATCATTATTTTCTGGGTCCTTCTAAAACACAGAATATGGTCAACACCTACGTGCATGGAAGTGGTTCAAAGGGACACTAACTTTTTCCTATACCCTGTAGGAAATGTTTAACTTCCAATTATCAGAGAAAATAAGCATGTAGGAATTTATCATGGAAGACAGGGTATTTGCTTAACTACTTATTACCGCTGTACCTCATTAGGAACACACTAAAAAGCATGAAATTTAAAAAATTAATGAATGACTTATAAATGTACTTGTTTGTTGATCTGCACTTACTCTTTCTGTTTTCCTTATGTCTCCCGTGCTCTTGTTTCTGAGTCCTCATTGCTCAGATGAAGCAACAGATGTATTAAAGTCACTACAGCCTGACAAAAATATTTAACATTGTTTAAAGCTTTAAAAATGCTGCTTCTGTTAATTGATCATGACAGAGAAGAATGTGGGAACAAATTAGTGGCATCAGATCCCAAACTAGAAAATGTTTTCTCTTCTCAGGATTGTAATTTTCATAAATAGGCATGTATGCTGAAAGACTTCTTATTCTTTTCTTCTGAAAGTCTCAGTGTGTGACCTGGAACAGCTACATTTAGCCATGACTGAACAAAAAAAGAATGACAAAAGGTGCTTTATGATTCAGTCCAACCCAATCTATGTATTTCTAATGCAAATGAAAGCCACTCAGGAAAGCACATTGTTAAAAAGCTCTTTTAAAGGCATTTTTATCTTCAGGGAAACATCGTTTTTTGCTGTTGGTGCTTTGGTTTTGGGTTTTTGTTTTGTTTTTAATTTCTAGTAGATTGGTAAAGGAGTTTATATTATTAAATCCAAACACTGATGAATTATGGGTGTAGTCACATCAAGTATCCATTTTTCTGTGCTGATTCTTTGTCTTCAATATCTCACGTGAGTGCTTTTTTCACTTGTAATGTGGAATTTCTCTTTGAAAAATAAATTATCCTTCAATTGTAAGGCTTAAGTTTCTCAAATTTACAAGCTCTACAAGCAGTGCTGTCACTGCCTACTAAGCTTTCATGACATGCAAAATTATTTCCAAATAAGCCTGTGCTGCCAGAAAATAAGAGAATAAAATGTTCCAAGTTCATGGGCTATAATAGATCAAGACCTACTGTCTTAGAAGTAGGTTCTTTTCCCCTTGCTAAATTCATATTAGGAAAATCAGGAATAGCACCATTTCTTGTTTTCACTTCTCATGAATGTATTTGACAAATGTATTTGATTACTGCTAGACTGGGCTTTGTTGCAACTGTTAAGCAATTGTGTTATCAGCTGTTTTACTATCAGCCTTAATACCTGATCAGTTAAAACATGCTTTGTCCCAATGGTGTAATTTCCTGGAGTTTCTTTGCAGAGTTTTTTAAAGAATTCAAGTAATGAATTCAGCTTGCATAAAGAAAACACTATCTCCACAGCTCCATTTATTTGATGAATCTAACTAAATACAACTCCACAATTTGGCTTGACTAAATGGTCTCTGACAAGTTGGACTTACAATGAAAAGAGACACTTATCATGCTGTTGTATCTTCTATCAGTTTGGTTTCTTAACACTATTAGTTTTAAGAATTCCAACATGGTCAAGAACATTAAAAAGTCATTTTCCATGTATGCTTTTGACTTTCAGTAGGCCTTTAAAATAAAATTGACTTCATCAGTCAATCTCAAAAAAGGGCATTCATATATCAAATGATAAAAAATCTATACACACTATATGTTTTTCTCAACCTCATGGTTCTTGTCATTAATTCTTACGTAAAACTTCAGGTCATTTAAATATCTTGAGTGTATTGGTCTCAAATTACCTGTCAAATGAATTACACTAGTATGTAAATGTGCAGCCTGTGTACAGACTGTATTATTTATCATAATACCAGGGAGAATTATTACAAGGCATATGTCTAGGCAAGTTTTCTTGGTCTAACTGGCACTGACATTATTAAGTAATGTCTATCAGCATTGTGTATTTTCCTGTATTTTCAAATTTCTGGTTGTTTCTTGTTTTTGTTTTGTTTTTCTCTTCCCCAGCAGTTGAAGTCCGCCTTCTGTATAAATCTGACTTCTTTCTTCTGACACTTGGTGCATAGTACATGACTGCCCAGGAACAGAAGAATCTTTGGGAGAATTACTGTTTTCCAAATGTGACCCTCTGAAGGAAGCTCATGCTCTAACCTCACTCTTCTGTTCTTTTTCCATTATATGATATTCATATATGATTTCCATTATAAGATGTTCATATAATGTTCTCATAGTGGGATTGCAGACTGAGCTAGTTCACACCAAGCAGCTTTGGATACATTTATACAAATGATCAAATCTGTGAAGTCATTTAATGAAAAGGTTTTTGAAAATAATCCAGCATAATGAAAATGCTACTCTTAACACAATACAGAGTTTGCTATATGATCAAGCAATTACTTTGCTTCAGACTTTGCAGGTGATTTCCAAGAAACTCCTGCTGCCATTCTTTGACAAGGTTTTATTTAAAGATTTGCTGAAGGTTTTTTTTACCTTTATAAAAATCAGAGTTGGAGATGTCCCACCTGCTTTCACACAGATGGATCAAGATAGTCATGCAAACTTAGTGCACTGTGTGCAAACTTCCTGCCTTGGAAGTGTCCTTGTGACTGCTGTGAGAGAACACTTCTGAGAACTTTGGATTTGCATAAAAATGACAGAGCAGTTTCCTGATGGGCCTTCCCAGTCCTCGGTGCTTTTGTAACCAACCATTATACACAGATTTCTGTTCCCATTTTTTGCATTTTCCACTCGCTAAAATTCACCCATCACCTTTCCTCAGTTCATTCCTTGGTTTTCATATGAGCACATACAGCTATTTCAAGTCTACGGTTTCATAAGGTTCTTTATCCCCTTCATAGCAGCTTACACCTGTGGAAGGAACAACTCAGTGATATATCTTGTATGTTCACTAGCACAGACACCATTGTGGTGTCTTTCTTCTATGCACCCAAAAAAGAGAAAATGTCATGTGCTCATTTGTATGCTGTATATTGAGGCTGGAGGGAGCACAAAACTTCCTTTTTCGGAGCAGAAAAATAGACTACAGAATTCCATAAAGTTCCACTGGAGGAAGTGATAGCACTTGTTATCATTTGGAGTACCTACATTTAACATGAAGGAAGGTGCAAAGCCAGTGATTAAATTGCCTGTTCTCTAGTCTTTTTTGCCGAAGCAAAACGATTTTGTGCAGACCTGTTGCTTTCAGCTAAGTGTTTTGGGAAGGTGAAAGAGACAGAATGAACCCAACCCCAAATCTTAGACATCCCTTCCCTTTCTCTGTCGTCTTCTTTTGCTGCTGTTGACTTTTCATCCTCTGCTACACAAATCCTTCTGGGGTCTCAGTCTTTTGCTTTCTTCTTGCCACGCGTGCCATTGCAAACTCCCCTTGGGAAGCTGCAAGTCTCCAACGTAAAATAATATGTCTAAGTACTCCAAGATTTTCCCATTAATTTTCACTCTCTCTAATGTACAGGTCAGATCTCTCTTTACACAGAACTGCTAATAAACTGGTAAGAAATCTGACCTCTTATGTCCTCCAGGCTGTACGCAACTGGGAATTCACCACACATGATCAGCCCCTCTGGTTCAGGCATTACTATCACAGACAAAGCAGTGTTCCACAAGCCATTATTAGGACAAGAGTTTCATTAGTACTCTCTACAGCTAGGAACAAAATCTATTGACTTCTGTATAAAACCACCCCTTTGGGTCTTTTATTTGTCTTTTTAAGAAAACTGAGACTGTCTTGATGGAAAATAGTAGCCCTTTCTGGTTTTACATGTAGTTCAAATTACTGACATTAAGAGTAAATGGTAGAGAGGAAATAAATACAAATATGGGACTTAAAATAATATCTACATACAGCAACATATAACCCTTCCAGTGGTTGCAGTCATCTAGGTGTCATTTAGTTTTATTTCTCTCACTGATTTTATCCAAAACATGCTGTATGGGATTTCCTAGTATGAAATGGCAGTAATGGTTTTTCATTCTATCTTATGTTGTGTTTAAATCACTTGATTTAATAGTTGCTATACTAATATTTCTAATTTTCTGCAGCAAATTAGATTAGATTGAATTTTGAGACAAATATATTTACTTATACTGCAATAAGACCAGACCTTTAGTCATACAAAAATCTCTCTCTGACAGTGTAATATAGCCTAGTAAATCATCCCTATGACAACTCTGGCTTTGTTTCTTTGGAGCAGACAGCGTTTCAGGGGTTTCTGTCAATCACAAGAGCATCTGCTTTTCCTTGCGGATATTTCCATCCACAATTCAGAGGCTGTGTGTTCAGAGATAACGGCTGATCTAATTTCATACAGGAAAATAAATGCGTTCAGATAAGGTGAGAGGGGAGTAATTGAGTTAAAATCTGTCTGGTGTGCGACAGCAGAGATCAGATACACTCTTCATACATTTTGCTAAAATTGCCATTAATAACCAGAGGTGAGTGAGAAATGAACTTCATCTTACTCTTCTCTGAATGGTTCTCCAAGCCAATGATTATCACTGCTAATTGCCTAACACGAGTAGGTGTAAGTTCCTTTGTGGTATAGTGTCATCCTTCTCAGAAAGTGTCATAAGTGCACTTCTGTGAGGTCCAGTAAGTTGTTCTAATGAAAAAGACGCTGTGGGTTTCTGTAGTGTTGTTTTTGTGATTCGGGAGTGGATGGAATTTGTTTTGAAATCACATTTTTCTCACTGACACCAACGCAGCAGTGAGGAGAGTGTTAAGTTTC
Organism: Psittacula echo; assembly: GCF_963264785.1. Lineage (NCBI taxonomy): Eukaryota > Metazoa > Chordata > Aves > Psittaciformes > Psittacidae > Psittacula > Psittacula echo. The sequence goes on from NC_137743.1 coordinate 76,216,858, forward strand.
CCTCTCAAGATCCACGAGGATCACGATATGCAATTTACGCTTTTTATATTATCCCAACTCTGTGCATTTTGCGTCCCTTTGCTTCAACCAATGGCTCACAAAACTCTGCGGTTCATAACATCAGGCTATGTCCAGCGATATATTTCTGTTACCAACTCCGGTACCCCCAGGGCAGCAGGCAGGTGTGCCTGTCTGGATACTACTGTGATGGCAACTTTGTCTTATCACGTAACAGAGCCCAAGATCCATTGTTCTTCTAATTGGACTGAACAAGACATCTGTGTTTGTCTGACCACACTTTTTCAGGTAGAAGGTAGCATAACATGCAACCACTCTAAAAATGCCAGCCCCTAGTGGAGAGGATGCCCTTGAAGGAGCAGTGGAGCAATGCAGAGAGAGGTTGTTGTCTGAGCCTGTCCATGCCACCTGGCACAGATGGTGTGATGGAGTGAGAAGGTGCAGAGGAGAGGAGTGATAGGGGCAGGGTCACTCTCTATGACATTAGAAAGTGTGCAGCAATAAGATTCTGCTGGACTGGGACCTGTTAGTGACAGATTAGCCTCTATTCAGACAATAAAGTTTCATTAAGCTTTGCAGACCTCTCTCCGATGTATGTTGTTCTGAATCCAATAAAGAGTGCACCTAGAATCCCTCTTTAACATCTAGCTCCAACAAAAAAATACCCAGTTCCCAATGCCTCAATGCATCTTTTGCCATGTTTTCTGCAACATATACAGGCTGCAGTGTAATTTATTGGAACTAACCAGAACTAATCTTAAGCAAGTTAGCTTAGAGCTAGCTTCTCAGCAGGGGAAATTAATTCTTATAGATTACCAAGTACGCTTAGCAGGTTGATTTTGATACCACTATTACTTTCATAGCTATTGTTTTCCTATGTGATGCAATCTGATATACTAGGTGTAGGAAATCCCTAAAGTGCAGATTTCAGGAAGCTATAGAGGATTCAGAGTGCACTATGTACTTAATGTGCTCTTTCGGCCTTCTTGAGGCACCCACTGATTCTTCTTTAGGGCTATTTAAAAGAAGAGGTGCTGGGCCAGGATGGCCATTCCTATGTCAAGTGGAGCACCAATCTGTTCTTCATCACAGTCTGAACAGTCCCTTTCTTTCTGCTTTACAAGCTCCCTTGAAATCACTTGTCAGAGGTCATACCCTGCTGAGAATAGATAAAAAATCTTTGAACTTCAGTCTGTACCTAATAACAGACTTCTCTTCATTCCTGAATTAATCTCACATTTGAGACTCGGAGGAAATTTTCATTCTTTATATTTGTCACACAAAATATTCCTGCCCATTCAGTTTCTGTTATTTTTTTAAAGAGAAAATTAATATTATTTTCAAATGTAGCTTTATAAATTTGTGCTATTTGTTAAGCTATATGAGAACCTACAAGGGATGATAGAATTATTAATATATGCTAGGACTATTTAAGTGTACCTGCAGGTCTAATGAAAAGTGCATTTGCATTATGGTGTTTCTTTTCTAACAATACAAAAATTTTATCACCAAAACCTTCACTTGGCAGAGTCTGAATATGGATTGTCTGCATGTGAATATTAGCCTTAAAGGCCTCAAACAAACCCAAGATACATTTGGACCACAGCAAATGTTGACTTTCTTCACTCATCTCCACATCCATCTTGATATACTTTAGCACATGACGGACAGTCAATATGAAAGCAACATTTTTAGACTTACTGCTATGTTTTACAGTTGTAATTCAACAAATAAAAAAATATTTAGGTTTCTTGGGGGGGGGTGTTTGTTTTAGGAAAATTAAAGTTGAAACTATTTCTGGTTATGGCCTCAATTTTTTAAGGTATCTTTTCCCCATTTCACCCTAAATAGGAGAAAGTTGACACATGGTTCTCTGAGCTTTGTTTTGTGATCTAAATCATTCTTTATACATATGTATGAACAGTAAGAAGTTCAAAAACATTTCACACTGGCCTGGCAGTGCTACTATGGAATTCTGATATTAGAGGGTTTTTTTTAAATGCACACATAGGTATTGCTTGTGGCTGCAATGTTGGAATATTTGAGAAAAACTTTTTAATGTAATATTTTGCACTTCCAGAAGTGAATGTGTTTTCTTTATAATAATAGTGCCATCAGACTAGTGTAGTGACCTCAGTTTATGCTATGAATGCACTAAATCTATTGACTCCACACCCAGCTAGTATTAGCAGTAAACAAAAGTAGATTTGATTATGTAGCTTCCTGAATCCTCTTGCATTATATATCCCCTCCTTCTTTCCAGCCCCATACTGAACATCTAATTATATTTTCCAAAGGCTCCTTCCTAGTTCACTTTGCTGGTTCCACTTAACTATTCTGTGATAAATCCGTTGGCACCAGGTGAATTTTAATTCTTCTTCTGACAGCTTATCTACTCAGGAGTCTTTTCAAAGCCTTTTAACAGTGCCTCTTCATTTTTTATCCTGTCCCTGCCACCAGCCCCTCTAGTAATCTATCCCTGTGTCACGATCTCCTCAGGTTCTTCCATGCAGCATGAAACAAAGAAACAAACCCAGGTTTCCAGTGATATCAATCTTATCTCTGTCATTAATGTGTTTTTCATGACCTCTTGGCCCCCATCTTCACTGATGTGGGCCTGGATCTTTCCTATTTATGCTGCTAACATGCTGCTCCTTACTTGCCCCTTTTTGCATTTTCTTTGCTGTATTTATGCACTTTTTCTACCTTATCACCTTTTTACATGGGTTTAGGTTCTACCTTTGTATACCTTTTCTATTCTGCTTCACATTTTTAATTTTCTCTAAGCTGCTGTCTGCTTTTATAAATCACCTTACAAAGCTCTTTACTGAGCTGCATAAATCTTTCCTTAGTCATCTTTTCTCTCGTGGACTCCTATCCAAACAGCAGCTTCTTAGCAGTGATGACCACCAGCAGAGCAGTGAAAGTCTTTGTACATAAATCTGGAGAGGTGGGATTTTCTAAGTATACACATGTGGTTTATCATACCTGACTGCGGCATGACTGGGCAGACTAGCTTTGCAGGCAGGCTTTGTCCTGAGGAATTACACTATGAGACTATGGAGGTGCAGCTGCACTGAGAAGCTTGGTGCCTTACTGTGAAGCAGAGAAGATAAACCTGCTTCCCCTGAAGCTTAGCAAGCAAGAGGAACAGTTCAAATTCACAGAGGCTTAAATTCTATGTTTAGGGGTTAAAAATGGATGAGAATGGGGAACTTGAATTCCCACAGATTCGGCAAGCAGTCCAGCTCCAACATGTCTTTCTGTGGGATATGGTATGTGGGTTTGAACAAGAGGCAAATGCTATTGTGGGGTTGCCATTGTTTTGACAGAGAAGGCTGGAACCAAAAATTCCCACCAGAAGGTCTGGGGAGGGAAGGGCAGGAACTGTTTAGCTACACCTTGTATATGCTGGCACTACGTTCACCTATGCAATAAAGTTTCTCATTTTATGATAACTTACTGGAGGTTTTCTCCTCAGCTTCAACCTGCTGTGCAGGCTCGGGGAAGTTATCTTCTAATATAAGTGATACAGTGAGCAGATCAACAAATCTGTATTTTTTATCTTTAATTACCTGACATCTCTCTTGGTATCTTCTGTATTCTCCCCTGTTAGGGAGATTTCTGTTTAAAATAAAAGCCGATGCCAGCCTGACAGGAGAGAAGCCAAATGAATTCATAAAGTCTCAGGCATCCTGCTGAACGGATTCCAGGTCTATTCAGCTCCTGCAATCTGTGTCACTACCAACACACTTTGCCATTTTTGACAAGCCTCAGTTTGTGAAGAAAGCTTGGCTCCTGGTGGACTGAGAAGTTATTCTGATAAATCTAGAACTTCCTCTCACTTCATATATTACGAATTTGAAGCAAACACAAAAGGTGGATGGCGGGGTGTTCCTTTATGTTCTTGGTTAGGCTCAGTGCATTGGATGTTCTTCTGGGTCTGGGTCATGTTGCCTAGACAAGTACAGTCAGTCATCACTGCCTTCTTATTTAATCATTCTTTAATATTCACAAAACTAAGATTACTAGTCTTAATAGTCTTTAATCTTGAGTATTGCTGTAGTGTAGGTTCAATGAACTGTGCAAAACTGAGACAGCCAAAGCTTTCAATAAACAAAAACGACTAATTGTGAAGATAGAGATGTCAGGCCTGAAGAAGAGAGAATGGAGATGGGATAGAAGAAGAAATATGTACAGGGGAAAAGACATCTACATCAGTGCAGAATCTGGCCTTTCCAGGTATTTTTCCCCAGCTTTGTTTTAGATTCATGGCAAAAGCCTTGTATTGTGGTTAGTAATTGTGACAGAACTTCTAAAAAATAGTAATTTTGTACCCCCCTTCCTGCTGATTCCTTTTTTTTCTTCTTTTTTTATTTTAATGTCAATTTTCACACATCTGGGCAATTAAAGTAAGTATGTTATCCCTTGGGCTGTTAGTGCTTCAGCGTCGGAGGAGATATATATCCGTGTTTCTTTACTGACTTATCGAAAGACATATCTATGGAATTGCAGATTTGTGAGACCCTGTGCCAGTGGGGACAAAGGGATGGCAGGGCACTGCATTATGGGTCAAGATGCTCAGTAGAATAAACCTCTTCACTGCTCAAAGTAAAGAAAAACACAAGAACAAAACCCTCAAACAAAAAATGACCCTTCTATCCTCTCACTCCCATCTGTTGCTTATCTTTCCTTTGTTTTTCTGTACTACTGATGCTGGCAGACACAGCGGGATGGAGAGAAATTAATCTTCACACATTAATATGTTTTCTCAGATTGAAATCTGGGACTTGAAAACCAACTTGACTAAAGAAAAACAACCCCAAACCCACACACGCAGGAGGTTTTCACAGTTGTCTCATATGTTTTTCGAATGTTTACTAATCCACCATTCCTTTCTCCCCATCTTTCTAACAAAAAGCATCCCTGTCAGCAGCTGGGCAGTAATGAAAGTGTCTGTGTGAAAAACAAACCTCTCTAATAAGTGATCCACTGACAACCAGGTGTGTTTTCTGGGCACAGCGTTGCGATCAGCTTGGTTAATCGAGTCCTTTAGCTGAATCATAGACATTGCATTAATTTATAAACAACATTTCTCCTAAAAAATGGCAGGTTTAATGTGTCGGGTTGTTTAAATTTTAGTCAATTTCTTGAAGTGGCTGGCCCATGGTACATGACTCTGTAGCCATTGTGTTCCTCTAAATCTTTGGCTTGGACATCTGCTGGTTTCTTGTTATTTGCCAATATTATGGCACCATTATTTGATTTGATATTTCTGTGCTGTCAGTTTTCAGTTTCCTGAGTATGATAAGAGCAGAAAAGTTAGGATTTGCCATTTTATTGATACTGATCATGAAAGAGGTTTTCCACTTTTTTCACTTGCTGTGACTGTGGAGCCTATTTTTTTTTAGCATTTGCATATTGCGTGTTCTACCCTAATAACTTTTCAACTACTTGGATAATTTCAGTAAAACTTAGCAAAGAGAGAGCATTTTCAAGCATATCAAATTCCTATTAGTTTAATGAAAATAGAGTAGCCAGAGCCTATTAGTACAGTTATTGAGGAAAAGTGAATTAATTCAAGTTAGAGAGAGATTATAAAAGCCTTGTGACTTAAAAAAATATAATACAGATCCGTAGGAAATGAAGCTGTTCATGGAGCTACCCATTTTTCTCATCACAGCCGATCTTGTTGGGCCCTGCTGTTTCTTGTGCATCTCATGTTTCACACAATAACCGTAATCTACCAAGTAGTATATAAAAATTCATTCTTAGGGAAAAAAGATTTTTTTATCATCCAGTCTCTATAATATCCAACCACAGGACAATATAGTATTGGTAATAAAGTGGTTACATCTGTAAAAAGAGCCAATTTAATCTCCTTTCATGTACTGGCCTTGGGACAACATTTGCTCTTAAAAGCTGCTATAACCATTAATTAGCTGCAGCCAGGCAACTGGATTCAAACTGAGTATTAGCATGAGTGACATGGTCCTGCCAAGCAGTGGATAACAGCTGCATACCAAAAAGTACGGTATGTTCTTCCTTGGCAGTCTGTATTTCATAGGAGTAGCAGTAGGGGTAGCACGTAAAGCAGCTACTCAACACTGGATGTTCTGAGCAAGCACTTTTTCTGTCACGTGGTTGCTTCAATATTTACTCTTCAACCACTTTCCCTAGCAAATTTACTGTAATAGGTGCATTAAACCAGCAACAATACCACCCTATCTATTTCTTTTGAATTGACTTTTCTAGCAGTTTTTAGTTTCCTGTATAGGAAATTCCTATTCAGCTGCCTATAAGCTCACATTTTGTTGTTAGTATGCTATTAGTAAGCATATACTGAGGAATAGTTGAAAACTGTTGGGTTATGTGTTCAGTATTGCCTTGGATCTTATATCCACATCTTTGTTTTAGACAGCTTGACAGCAAGCTAGCACTTCTCTGACAGTTGGGGTTTGAATGTCCAGGGACTGCCTAACTGGTATATAGCTGTGAGCAAATGCCATCATTAAAAAAAATACTGTTGTTTTTTGTATAACTCTGCTTATATTTTTACTGCTATGAAAAAGGTAGAGAATATTAAAAATTGTGGCTGAGACAACAAAAGGTTGAATAAGTACATTTTTGTATTCACTTGTCATTCGAGGGGAGCTGTGAACGAAATTCCTCAAGGTTAATGGGAATCATTTTCAATTTTGAAAATGATAACTCCAGTATGTTTTGGTTAGATCATCTGTTATTTATCTAGTATTTTCACCATGAGCATGAAAATGTGTTCACAAATACTACACTGATGCACTTCTGATTACTCTCTTTTAAACATACATAGATGTGTGGGGTTTTTAAGGAGGTGGATTTATTTTGTACATTGAATATAATTTGTGGGGCACTTTGAGTGTATGCATTGCAAGCGCATAATAATTTTCTGCCTTAGGAGCTCATACCAAATGCAGCTGGAAGTAGTAACATAATGCAGAAGCTGGTGCTGTGTGTTCAAGGAAGAACTTGGAGGCGAGTAAGGAAGTTTGGCAGGTGAGAAATGAAAGACTGTTTTTAAACGTGGGAAGAAGCACTGAAGAAGTTGCCATGTCAAGTGCAGAGCAAGGATATGAAGAAAGTAATTAAAAAAGTATACTGGGGAAAAATGAAAAACTGGAAGAAAACAGAGCAGAAATGAAGATGGGGGTGAATTTGACCAGGATTTTGAAGGCAGTTGTACAAAGATGTTTGTCGGGAAAACTGCTGTATGATATCGAGTGTTGAACTTCCTGCCTGTTCACAGGAATGGGTTGCTTGTGTTTTTGCTTAAAGGGCTGGTTGATGCACCTTCATAGATACAGAGGACTTCAGTTTCATTTCAGAAGTCCCAAATGAGAAATCAGAGGAGCAACCAAGCCAGGAGAGAAAACTGCAGATGAGCATTCTATGATCTCTGCTAACAAAATCACATCTCTGAAATACAGGCTATTCTTTTGTTGTTGTTGCTTTTAACTAGGATTTTAACACTGGATCAAGAGTAGTCACCAATTTGCAGGGATGTGAATGGGTGGAAACAGAAAGAATAAAAAGTTGAAGAAATTATTTTGTTACTGGTGTCTTTTATTTACCATCATTGCTTCTGATCCTTCCTATTTTAATTTCCTGTTACACCTGTTTAACTCACTATGCCATCTACAAAAAGAGACATTAATTTTATGAGCCTACCCAAACAAAACCCGTGAGGTGTCTGCATAATGCTGCATGAAGCTGTTGTGACAGATGCAAGAATACAAATGCAGTATACTGCATACAACCCAACTTTGCTACCCAGTTGTTATTTCCCAATTTGTGTGTACATAAAGCAGAGTCTTTAAGTATATCTGAACTGAAAAACTTGAAAGTCAGTAAAAGTAATAAAAAAGGTTTATTGTGTAGAACATTGCCTAGACACAACTTCTTAAGCAGATGTACTGAACATCATTAAGACCCGGCTATGATGAGCTGCAAACATTTCAACTTTTCAACATAAAAACATCATGGCTAATGTTATGCAAATTACAACAATGCTGAGTAACTTTCAGCACCATCAAAGGCTTCTGCTTGCAAATGGAAACATCTGTGAAACTAAATTGACAGAGTTGGGTTTTGGTCTTTTTTTAGAAAGCAAACTTGTTCCACTGGCGTTAGAAAAAAAACCCCAACAATCCAAAAAAACCCCCAGAAACCCAAGAAACTAAGGAAGCAGCTAACCTATAAATACCTGCAGCACTCCCCCATAAAGTGTTCAGCTGGCCTCAGACTCCAGTGTTTTGAGTAAGACATCCTGAAAGAAGTTTACAAAGGTTCAGTGGTTTCAATGTTTTTCCATTCATTTATGGTCCATGACTTACAGCTCATGTTACTGTCTTTTTTCTGAACCAGGCTCATTCAGAGTGAGGTTTTCTTAAGAGGGTTTCCACTCTTTTGTATACCTGCGTCATTCAGGTGAACTTAGGCCACTGATTGAAGCAGTGTCAAACAGTGTAAGGTCAAGCATTTTTAAGAATTTCTAAGGGGAGTTTTGAAATGTATTAAGAAGATGTTTTTATGCCCTACAAGTATCTTTGATTTTAACTTCTGGTCTCTGATGATGTGAAAAGCAAAGAGACAGACATTGATGACAGATGCATTTTTAAATTCGCAACGATTCATGCTGTCCTCTGTATTTTGTGGCTCAGATCAATTCTTGTTTTATCTTGCTGTATATTTTAATCTTGAATGGACTCCCATCTACATTTTGTTGTGCTGTACTTTTTTTGAATTGGCATATTGTCAGTGAATGGGTAAAGGAGGAAAAATCTTCAGCAAAGGCTTTAACATATTTTTGATTCTAGTATCCGTTCCACAAAATAATTCCCCCTGATGCAGAGGCCCTGATAAAAATGTTCTGTATTCTCATATGTTTTATTTTCTCTATGAGCTGATCGTGTGCTTTGTGCTGATGAGATTTGGGAGTCATAATTTCAACTCTGTCTCAAAGCAAGAGGTTTTATCCAGTCCATTTTGTGCCTGTTTGCCTGGTAGTGCCATTGGAAACTTAATCCTGACAAAACACTTCGTTTTGTAAGTCGAGGGGATGCTCAGGAATGAGGGCTCCTCCAGGGCACTGCTCCTCCTGGGGAAATTGGTTCACCCCCCCAGAACATTGCACAATTTGTTAAAATCTTTCGTTGTTCTTCTGTCATAGTGGTGATGTGCAGTGGAAATACAATGCGCTGGAGGTAGTGTTTGCATAGCATCTTTTTTACTGATGCTTAACTTCTTAACAGTGTACTGGTATGGAAAATGATTTTCTGATGTTAGATTTGTCCTAAGAACATAAATTAGATTCTGTCAGACTAATGGAGCCCATGGCATTTAATCAGTGTTTTTCTCTTATACACCCTCTCAACAGTCCAGAAATCATCAGTTTAAACAACTTCTGTCTGATCATCAGCTGAAGCAGATATCAGTGGAGCTGCCCTATGTGAACCTGTCCACTTTCCCTTCTTGAAGTTATTTTTAGATTCTATCCCTTATGATAACAAGTTCCAGAGTTTATCTGCATGTTGCATTATTTCCTTTTATTGCCTTTACTTTGATATCATGAAAATTAGCGAATGTCTTCTTTATTTACTGTGAATCACTTATTTTGGTTTCAATATTAAGAATTCTTAGAACATCTGAAGAGCAGCAGAATATCTAACCCTTTTTTATCCTTTTACTTCTGAAAAGTGAATAAATAAGCACAATCTATATTACTTTTAAATTTATCTTCTCCTAATAAATTCTGAATATTAGATGTTGGAATTTTAATCCAAGTCATATATCTTTGATAATCTGAGCTGTACATGTAGGAAGAACAGCTATTAACCAGTTTTTATTGGTTGCACTAGAAATTTAATAATAATAACTCTGGAAGCCAAAGAATAAATAATATACTTAGAATAACACAGTGTTGAGGTTTAACCCCAGCCAGCAACTAAGTACCTTGCAGCTGCCCAATCACACTTCATCCCATTACCCCCCACACTGGGATGGGGAATGTAACTGGAAAAAGGTAAACCGCTTGGATTGAGATAAGAACAGTTTAATAATTGAGATAAAGTAAACAGTAGTAGTGGTAATAATTATAATAATAATTACTAATAATAATGAATATAGAAAGAGAGGAATAAAACCCCCAGAAAGATAAGTGATGCACAATACAATTGCTCATCACCCATTGACTGATGCCCAGCCCATCCCAGAGCAGTGATCGGCAGCTCCCAGCCAACTCCCCCCAGTTTACGTAGTGGGAATGAGGTGCTGTGGTATGGAATACCCCTTTGGCTACTTTGGGTTAGTTATCCTGTCTCTGCTTCCTCCCAGCTTCTTGTGCCCCTCCTCATGGGACAGCATGAGAGACTGAACAGTCCCTGATCAGGGTAAATGCTACTGAGCAACAACTAAACCATCAGTATGTTATCAGCATTGTTATCAAACTGAAGCCAAAACACAGCACTGCACCAGCTACTAGGAAGAAAAGTAACTTTATCCTAGCTGAAAGCAGGACACCCAAAAAGTGTGAAACATAGTCTCATAGGAAAGGTGAACCTATAAAATCCTCTTTCTAAACCCATGGCACTTTATACACCATTTAATGCTTTTGAAAGTGGCATGTGAGAGCCTGACTTGCTGACACCATAGGCATTTCACCCACTGTCTTTGGCAGTGTCAACATTTTTGCCAACTGTTCATTTAAGATCAAGATTATTTCTACAAATAAGTGAAAACTAGAACTGGCTAATAGGACTCCATATTTATTATTAGAAGCAAAAATAAGGTACAAAAATGAAAAATAATATATCCTAATTCTGCGAAGTGTTGAAGTATATTGCACAAAAGCAAATACTTATTTAGCTGCTAGCTATTTGATTGGAAGATAATAATTCTCCATATGTTAATCACATGCTTTGTTGTTGTTAATGCCTGATTTACATTGGTCTTGCATTGCAGAATGCTGACTGACAATTTTTGTCATTTTCTTGATTAGAGTCATCAGTGGAGATTGTTACTATATCAAACTGTTATCACTTTTTTGGTTTTTAATGCATTTTTGGTTTATATTTGAAAGGGTACAAGAGTTTCATAGTAGTTTCACTATTTCTGTTTTCATAAGAAAGTGCAAGTAATCATTACAAAACTTAAGTTAGACAGATCTGGTTTTATATCTGGTTATGAAATAGATCAGTTACAATCACTTGATGTACGAGACCCAACCTTTACCTAGATATTCATTTCTATACTGATCTATATTCAATTATTTTTCAAAAACATGAATCCTAAATGAGAAAACACAAAGCACACTTTTAAATGTGAATAATGTCTTGGCTCTGCAAATCCCATTGAACCACTAAGACATCCATTAATGTCTGCAAGCAAAAGCAGAAATGAGTAGTGAATGGCCCTACAAGTGATGGCTACAGCAAAGGGCTCTGGATTATGCCGCTAAATACCAGCAGCACGAGGTTGCCACTGGAGGTTCAATATTAGCCTCACACTAACCCTTACAAGTCTCTCCTGGTGTGTACTAAGGCACATCCTTGGCTTGTTGAATTTATGGTAAATAGCTCTGAAAGTCACAAACATTCAAGTCATTGGGTACGTTATTAGGTGATGGATACTAGCTATTGGATCCTTCACAGAAAATAAATTCAAATGGAATTATCAGAGCAAACAATAACCAAAGATCTGACATTGAAGGTATTGTTGGTATTTCTAGCCTCATTTCATTCCAAATTCATCTTGATTTTGAGTGTAATGTTGGCTTATTTTCTCTAAGAAACAGGTAAACATAGTACATAAAAATGTCCTGATACTGAATGTCATGTTTCTGTCTTCCTTAAACTATCAGTTTCATGGCAAACAGTGAAGTAACTCTCCTAGGCTTGTTCCATTGTTTTGCAAGCAAATGATTAAAATATTGTACTAAATAATACAAACCCAAGGTAGAAGGAAGCAGTACATGCAGTCACAAAGCAGTGGCACAAACATGTGCATACACGCACACAAACACACTCTTTTCATAGAAACCAGTGTTTAACTGCACATTATTTCCCGTAATCTCTTCAAAGTGAGTTAACATTAGAAATGTATCAAGTACTATATAGAACACCAATAAAATGAGCAGTACATAAAGAACAATAAAAAAACTTCATAAAGAAAAGTGCTTCTTTGAATAAATTATAACTAAATATCAATGCTATTTTATTTACTCATACATATGTATGTAAATGCATGTGTGCATGTGTATACATATATATACACACAGTCATACAGTTGCCCTGATCACACTAACCTTGGTACACAGTTTTCTGTGCACTCTGAAGTATCTGTTGTACATTTGTGGCATTTTTCTATGCATTTTACTAAGCACTGGAATGAGAAGAAATTAAATTAGCAATGAAAGAGTTACTGTGAGGAGCAAACTGACTGCTGCATTGTGATGATTTTGGTGTTATGCTTATCATACTCCTAGGGAGACACTCGATTACGGAATATCCAGCAAATACCATGTAGTGAATAAACATTAGCTTCTTTTTTCCAATTCACAAACGTTATATTGCGCGTTGTTGAAAAAGCTTATAATAGAAACATGTTCTACTGATGTTGAAATTACGTTTCTCAGACTGACTATATTAAACTCTTTGCTGGAAAAGAGTTGTACAAATGCAACATGATTAAAGTCATGATAAACAAAAAAGAGAACTTGAGGGGATGTACGCAGTATTTATGTACAGGCATTAAACAAGATGCACACAACAGAAATAAATACGTTTTTCTTTACAGCACTGCTTCTTGGTTTTGTAAACGCATGAAACCGGATACTTGTTTCACACAGAGCATTTGAGGTACTTACTTGGCTCCTTGGCTCTAGCTTTGTACATTTTCTTCTTCAAACACTTAAGGTAAATAAGGAGAAGAAGGTAAATATTGCTGATCTCACTTGTAACAGGAATATTCAGGTAGTCTTGAAGTCTAGAGCAGAGAGACTTGAAACTGATTATCAGTAATAATCTTAAGACCTCTGGAAATTTTTCAGAAGGACAAATGGATTGAAAATGTGACAAAAGACCTTTTAGAAAGTGCAAATGACTAAAATGAGGTTGGTCATTGATTTCATTACTCCCTAGTGCAGGATCTGAACATATGAGGAGACTTCTTGAAAACTCTTGAGACTGTTTCAGAGAGGAAGGAGAGAAAACAGCTTGTTCAGCTGAGTAAGGGTGGACTGGCCCAGCCGCTGCTTTGGGGTGGGTTTTCTGCCCTTTTCTAGTTCCTTTGCACTATACAGAACCACTCTAGATGAAGAATTACAGAGCCCATTGCTAGGCTAGCTCTCCTGCATCTTGGGAAGATGACTTCTCACTCTCCTGTTGGCTGAATTCCCTCTCCTTGGCACCTGCCCTAGGTTAACAACACATGCATTGGATTCCTTGTGTTTCAGCCGTACAGCACATACACATACATATGCATACATGGACTCCACACTACCAGCTCTTCCCTTTCTCTCCTTTTCACTGCTCCTTGTATAGTTACTTACATTTTCATAAACTGAGTAATGCAAATCAGAAACATGCAGTGCTACTTTAAGCTATGGGGACAATCATGAGCAAGGGCATGTCAACCATGACCCAAACCTTCAGAGAGCTGTTGCAAAACAGCTGGCTTGCTTTTCCAAAGATGTTTTACATGTTGATTTGTTCAGACACCCCATTGCCCCAAGGACTGTTAGACCCAGAGAGACTTTGAAATGGATTTCTGGTTAAAACAGGTAGATGAGCTCACTTACATGATTTTTTTCCCAGCTTCAGACTGAATGACTGTGGGGAGCTGGAAGAGGGGGGAGGAGGGGATGGAGAAAGGGATAATTTTAGAGGAAAAGTGGAGGTTGTTACCTTGATTGATTGATAAAACGCCTTTGGCTCCCAGAGACAGGGAAAAACTTGTGGTCTGTACAGATGGCTCAGCTCACAGAATATATTAACAGGTGAGGAAAATCTCATGTGTTTGTGTTGTATATTATACTTTAAAATGTAGGGCAGTCTCGTTCACTCTCAAATGCATGCAGAATCTGGAACTTGATATACAAGCTATAACTATTGTAGGATGAGAAATTTACTAAGGAGACATAGATTAGTAGCATCAGAACTGTCTAAAACTATTTATGTGACATTTTATCTTATAGCATTTTGGATAGCATAGAGTATAGGCATTAAAAGACATGCAAGAATATAAACTGAAGGTAATTTTTAACAAGCTTTGCTGTTTTTCTAGTGTGTTTTAAGCTGGCTTTTTTCCTCATAGTACTTGTTACTAATGATCGTTTTGTGTAAAACCCTTAGGGCGCTGCCTGGATACCAATGACCACACGATGTTCACTTCTTTTGACTCTTTGGCTTAGCTGTCTAGTTCCTGAGTGACAGTGACCACTTCGAAATCAGTGAAAATGAGGTGAAAAATAAACCATTTACACTCTGAGAATGGTCTGCCCTTGCAGACCAAATATTCCATTACAAGGGAACATTAGACTTCTATAGTGAAAGCCAGTGAAGTGTAACTCATTGATGCTGTATGTAGGCTATGAACAAGCAATAACCACAGCCCTTTTTGCCCTTTGGGGTTATAAAATAGTTTAATTGTAAGGCAGAAGATGATCGAAAACTGAATTAGATCAAATATATGCATACATTATAAGAATACTGAACTTAAGGATTCTCCTTAGCACATCCCACACATGAATGAAGAACTGTTTTCCACTGTAAATTAGTATGTTTTGAGTTGGATGTAAGTGTAAAAAACAGGACTGCAGGGAGCCTAGAAGTTTATTGTCTTCCTAGTCAAAATCCAAGCCTATAAGCCTTGGGTCAAAATTAAAATATCCAAATATTTTCTATGGAAATTTTGCAAAGATTTTATTTAGAGGCTTTTTTGGTGGTGGTGGTGGTTAAACAAGATGGCAAGAAGCTTCAGGATTTCTTCAGTATTTCTAGGATAGTATATAGGGTCTACAGGGTTGCTTTGGGGTTTGATAATGGCTTTAGGTGTTTTGACCTCCCCAGACCTTAGACTGTGTGAAACTACTGCAAATTTGATATTGCTATTTATTGGTAGGAGGGAACGGACAACACAGAACAAGTGTCATTAAGGTGTGCTGGAGTGCAGCTGAGGACATGCTCTCTGCTGCCTGGAGAAATTAATTCACCCCCATGTAAGAGAGCAGCTTTTACAGCTTACTGTGGCTATGAGTAATAATTATCAGCTGACTTCAGCCTTGGTAAACTCCTAGGTCCTGCCCATTTACATTAGTAGCCTTTCACAGATCTGACATTGCACTTCTCTTGCCCACAGAGTGCTATACAGCAGTGTGACTGGAAGCAACCTTCTGAATACTTTCTGTGGATCACATCCTCTACCATTGTCATTTTACAACTCTGACAGATAGCTATAAATAAATGCTTAGAACATGGGCACATCGAATGATACTGATGGATATATAGGCTAGAGATTGATGACAACCAATGAAGTAGTGCATTGACAATTTCAGTATCTGTCTGTAGATGCACTAAATCATAAAGCTCAGTGAAAAAGTAATTACAGTAAATATGACCTAGGCATGAATTAAGAAAGGACTTTAATGATTTCTGGTTCTCTTCTCTGTATCTCTATACAAATTTATAGATCCTTACCCTGCTAGGCTGCAGGACATGTACATCACAACTGTCTAAACTAGTTTAAGGAACTGATACCTGCCTTAAATCCCTTCATACTCATTTCAGCTTTCTGGCACTGTGCTAGCAAAAGTGTTTGTATAGTCAAGAGAACTGATCTGGCGACATAAAAAACTTAATGATTTTTCAGCCACAAGTGCCCATCTATTTGCTTTACAGCACTACTCTTAAATGCAGAACATGTGGATGGAAATGAGTGACCAAGGGCTTTTGGCACCAAAGTGAGATGCAAGTCAAATATCTGCCACTGCCACACACCTTTGCACAGTGTTCTTAGATCATGGTATGGCTCAGAATACCATGAAAAGAGTTAAATGTGATGCAGATTACTCATCCTGCTGAGGAAATGCAGGCCTGGCACAGATGCAAGGTGAGGTCCAAAGCCCCCTGACACCAAAGAGAACCTCGTAACAGATTTCATTGGCTTTGGTCCCAGCCCAGAAGTTAGATGACTGTTTTCTAGAAACAGACTGCTGAGGATGATACAGGAGGCCTGCCCAGAGGAAGGTAGCCATACCTAAAACACTACAAATCAGCGCTTCAACCTGTCCAAGGAAGAGCTTTTAGGAAAGAACATTTCTGCTACAAATAGGACTGCCTGTGCTTCCTTGCTTCCTGTGAATACAGTTGACAGAAGAGTGATGTATTACTGGGTTTGTTGTGTGAAACTCAAACAATGAGTGCAAGAGACTAGGTCTTTTTCCATAGGAATTGTTCTAATGACAATCCTTCATGACATGGGTGGATAGTATAGGAGTCAGGAACACAGCATACTTTTTAAACAATTCAGACATGAGATGACTGATTTATTTCCTGATACTGTTTTGGAAACATAAATGCAGGAGTCATTTTTCTGACATGCTGCCAATCCAACTATGGCCTTAGAAAAGTTTCTAAGAAGCAAGGATGTCTTTCCCATGCTTTTCATTATATAACTTGCTTTTAGATAAGTATCACCAAACACTATACAGCAGAGAGCCAATTATAAGTTAAGGAGAAAAGCAAGACTTTTATGGAGACAGTTTAAGAGAAAAACTGATTTATTGCCTCGGAGTGAATAAAGAAAAAGGGAGTTCTAGAAAAATAGGGAGAAAAAACCCCAACCACAAATTAAAAAGTGACTTGTGACCTCAGATTCAGGGAAAGGAACAGAAAGAGACTAGAATAAAGATCTGGATTGGATAGGCTATACTGACTAGTGCTTTTAATTTTAACTATGACAAAAAAAACCCCTTAGTTCTTATCACAAATAAGAAAAGATCTATTATTCTCTACATGCTATGTTTCTTAAAGCTAGCAAGTTGCAGAGGGTAAGCTAAATCAACAGTTTCTTTATTTCCCATGTACTACAATGGGTAAGCTACTGTATATTTTCATCCCTTTGATTGCAAGACTGTATCTGAGTGGCAATGCCCTTTCTTCTAATGCTAGCACATTATAAGAGATTATCCCGAGGTTTGATCAAATGTTGGAAAGTGTTTGTACTGAGACCTCTTTAAGCGAATGAAAAAAGAAGTTGTAAAGCACTGAATATCAAGTTCTCCTTTGGAGCTTTTTCATTTGAAGTTCTCATGGACATCAAAGATGTTGATGAATCAGTTCTTCAAATGCTTTTTCCTCCCACAGGATGTCATTTATGTAGAAAGTAGGAATATATACAAGAGATATATTTTCTTTTTCAGGTGGCTCATTTATTTAGCGTGGTCACTGAAACATGGTGGCTTCAGGGTTTTGTTCAAAAAGGAAAATGAGTCTTCTTCAGGACTTAAAATGATTAAGATTGCTTAGGGTTACAGAATCAGTCAAAAGTACAGATCTCCAGTAGGGTTTATGTTGGGTCAGTTGTTTGGAAATGTATTTCCAAGAGTCTTGAAACCTCATCACGGTCAGGGAATATAAGTACTGCGCACTGACTTGTGCAGCTTTACCCTGATAACTCTTTATGAACAGGTTCTCTGAAGAACCTGTGAAAATTCTCACTACACATCCTGTCTTTTAAGAGAGATATAAGTCATATTTGACGATTTCTGTGATCTCTGCCTCAGAGTAGTGCGCCCTCAGTACTTGGGCGCTCTGAGTATGTTATTCCTTCATCCTAACCTTCACAGTGAGTTAAATATTGACTTCTGGACTAAAATCTTTTAGACAATGCCAGAAGAGGGACTGATGTTATGATAATTGCCCATGTTTCTGAAAGTTGTACTTTTTCTTTGCTATTGCTATCCGAATGCTAGCAGTGCTTCTCTCCATCAGTCTTATCTGTGTCAAAAGTAGATAAAAAGCAAGAAAAAATAAGATTGACTTTTTTTTTTTTTTAAATTTTCTCTTTTTTTAAGGGAAAGGTAGAAGGAAGGAGTATTTTTCCAAGAAGTTCTATAACTTACTTATGTTTACTTATCAGCTTCCTTATTCAATAAAGCACTGAGCACCTGGGACCATAGGAAAGAAGAGAAAAAGTAGTTATAGGATAATTGTGAAAGGGGGCAACACAACATGATGAGAAGTAGTCCTAGTGAAGTACAATGGTTTGAAAGAGGTTCTGCTGCAAGAAACTACTTACAGACAGGTATCTCTCTCTCTCCTATAAGTTTTCATATGCTGCCTCACCCAGCATTACTTTGCTAAAGGCTCTAACTCAGAGCTGCTTTAATAATCACAACAGAGAGGGACAAGAGAGAGGAAACCTATGTATTTGATCCCTTCACATTTAGCTGCAGTGAATACTTTGTTTGCAGTGTGCATTTGCATGCTGTAAAAGGGAAAAAGACTAGACATATATAAAGAGTAAAATATAAGAATGGCTCTGAGAGGTTTTTCTCTGGTAAAACCCTTAGGGGCCACCAGTGGTGAATCTTGAAAACAAAAAGAGCTGAGCATGGCCAGAGTCCAGCAAAGCAAATTAGTTTATGTATAGCATTTAAAAAAGATTGAAGACTGCAAATCCTACATAGCCAGAATGGCAATCTGATCCTGAATCATTTCATGCATTGTAGCAGATAACTAACTGTAGTCAGTCACAAACAGTTAGAGCACAGTCTTGTTGTGAGGTTAGATTCCTTCTTCTGTTGCCAAGACAACTCAATAGATGCTAATGGTGTAAGTTTATTTAGCTGCCCTGCTCTATACCACTCTGTGGATATTAACAGGGGCCTTCAGGCATTCATAAAACATTTAAGATTTTTATTTTTTGCCATTTTTTAAAGCGGGCATAATATACACATAGGTATAAAATGAACACTGCTGTCCATAGAAAATTAATAGTACTGTAAAAGAAAGAAAATTATGGTAATAAAAATATGTGTATAGATCAAGTGAAGGATGAAGTCCGGACAAGTCTCCCAGAAAGGCAAGAAAATACTTTGTCTTTATGCTTTTTCTTTGTGTGGATTCTCAGCTGCTGGGACACTGACTTTGCTACGCAACCTGAGGAGTGTCCTAACACTGTTGTTTCCTCACTAAGCAATATCCTCGAATTATTCAGCCACTGGACAAAGGATAGAAGTTCAATGCTGATAGGGATTATAGACACTTGCAAAAAATCAGTCAGCAGCATGTGTTTATCCAGCACAGTAAGCAGCCCAGTCTCATGAGTGCTTTTAAGATTTCAAGTGCCAAAGTCCACTCCTCATGTTTACCAAACTCAAAATAAGTAATGAGTTAAAGAAACACACTCTAGTAAAGCAGAGGTAAGTTGTGCTGTGGAGGGAATGCATACATCCTACAGGGACTGATAATACCAGTGTACTAGAGAACTTTCTCACAGTAAGCAGAATGAAAGCTGAAACACATTGTACATGGTCTTAACATAAAATCAAATGCAACACATCTTTTATTTTTGAACAGCAACTTACATTAAAGCAAGGTCTACAAATACATTAGAGATACATTTTTCATGTATACTTCTTTAAAACAAGCTTGCAGCTTGCAAAGGTTAGAAACATCTGAAGGAGAATAGCTCTGTCCACATCTATTTCCTATTGTTACAGAAGAGTATATATTTTCAGTAGCTAGGTAACCGGAAACACTTCCCTTTAGCAAGTTAGCCTTTGAACACTTCCTTTCTTTTAAGTAGAGAAGAGGCAAGAAAGAAGAAATTAGGTTAACAGATGGTCATGCCAAAGAGACACATGCACAACTTTTTCTCTTAACTAGTGAACATGACCCTGCAATAAAGGCACACTGTGTGATTGCTCCTGAAGCCACTGAAACTTTCTTTGTTCTATTGTTAGACCACTTTGGAGGTCTGCTTGGGAAAGTTCTTCACTGAGATTTTCAAAGGCAAAGAGTGCTATGAGCTGCTTGTTTAGTCATTGAAGTGTACAGGAAAAGGCAACCAGATCCTCAATTTGACCTTGGAAAATGAAATGCTTTGAAGTATAGGATTTGTTTGACATCAGCCAAGTAAAAACTGTGGATACTAGGCTTTAATTTGGTATTGTCTGGAGCTCTTTTATCTTGCCAGATTTCCAGAAGACATTTATGTTCAAGTCTCTGGGGAAAAGCAACTGATTCACTATTCCAAACACCTTCAAAGGCAACAGAATTTGTGTTTCTGCTACTGACATTAACAGCTGAAATATCAATGATTGTCTTTAATAAGGACAGAGAAGGGTTTTTTCAGCCATCAGTGAGAACAGGAATGCCTCCATCATATTTGTCCTTGGATTTCTGAAAGGTTTTCAGAGATTGAGATATAAGTAATTCCAGAGAGCTCCAAATTTTGTACTAGGAAGGGAAGATGCTCATTGCATGAATGTAAATAGTTACGGTGAGATTTTAATGGGGTACATTTAAATTTATGTTTCTTGTTTTATGCCTTATAGTTGTATGTTAATAAAGACATAAAAAATGTGTTGAAAGGACTTGTCTGCATATCAGTATTTTTATATTTTACTTTCATAAGCTGCAAACATACTGAGTGTTCTCTTATTAGTTCTGAGTAGTAATTTACCACCTTTAAAGACACCAGTAAATATGTACATTATCGGTAACATTAGACACCAACAGAAACATTGCTTTGGAAATAAGTGACTGGAAATACATCACTTCAAATATGCAACCGTCTTAGAAGAAAAAAGTTCACATATAAATCAGTCCATCCCAAAAAAGAAAGCGAGGACTCAAATCCCATAGAAACTGGATGTCAAATTTCCCTGGCCACTTTTAATGGTGCATATTTCTTTTCCTTTTCCCTCTGATATTTTTAGTTCCTGTAAGAGGCTGAAGTGTTTTCTGCCCAGATGCTTGGCAGACATTCTTGGGAGAGCTTTTATTACAGAGATACAAACCAGAAAAGGTTTCCAAATCAATGGTCCCAAGTGATCTGTTCAGAGCCCATAAGTGCCAGAATATTGATTTTCTGCTCAGGACTGGAGAAAAGGCGAAGCAGGGTAGTGTAGAAGAGGGTTGATGAGATGGAGCAAGGAGCACAGCTGGGCAGATGCAGGGGGAGCAGCAAGGTCTGCAGACAGTGAAGGTTTTTGGAGGTGTGTGTCTGAGAAGGGTAAAGGTGCCAGCTATCAACTAGGGGAGGAGTAGTCACTGCTTCTGCATATGCACATGGCCTGGCACAGCTCAATATACAAGGACATCACCCTGGTGGCAGCCAAACTGCTGCCACACCACCTGCAATTCAACTATTGCTGGTTGTAAGAGCTGTGATGAGGCATCTGATGAAGCAATGAGAGTGATAGCCTATCCAAATCACATCCCACATGGTTTATTTGGACTGTGGGACTTAATAAGGCTATGGAAGCTATCTATATAGAACATGATAACAGCTACCATCATTCTTGTCCCAATAATCTTAGAAACGAAGTTCTGCTGCATCTCACCTGTTGTCACTGAAATTTGGTACCACTGTCATCCTGCTTCCATCGTCTTCCAAATCACAATATGCCCGAATCTGTTTTGACCTAGTATTTGAGTTTATCAACAGTAAGCACTGAAAACCCCTTGCGATCTTCCACTCTGAGCTTCTGGATCCTCACAGTCTTCTTTTAAAGGATCTTCATTGTTCTAAAACAATTTCAGTTCATGAATCTTGTGTTGACAGATGAGCTAAGAGTTATTCCTCTTTTATATTATTACAGGAGTTTGCACATTTTCACGTGGTTTGGCTACTCAAGATGGGAATCCGTGCCCTACTTCCTTATCTTATGATATGTCCTACGAAACATGCTCTAAGTTTTGCTGATTATTTTCTTTGGCCTGTGGAGCAAGCCCTGTGATAAAATTCTGTCTTGGACCAAGAAATTTGCAATAGACATATGATCTGAATGAAACACTTTCTTTCAAACTGAACGCAAAACTAAATGTCTATCTTGATCCTTTGGGATGTGGGTCAAACCGGTGGTATCCTTGTGCATATGTGGAATGATACAGCTGCCAAAAAATTATGCTTTTGCAGTCTATTTTCCTAGCATTACTTGAGTCATAAGAAACAAATAACAAACAGCAGCAAGTAAAACACACTCTTTTTCTCTGCAATCTTGCCCATGGTTAAGTGTTGGCGTAGTCCACTACAAATAAAAAAAACCAATGAAACTTCATAAAAGAAAGCTCAACTGTTTGAGGAAAGATGAGTCAAATTAGAGTGAGGTCTAAAAGGAAGCTTTCATAACAGCTATGCATGACATCTCTCACAGCTGCTGTAAAATGCACTGTGACAGTAAATGGCTTAACCTCAGGTTGGTCTTGTATTCCATGGCCACTGCTCTAATGCTTGGACAAATGAAGATGTTGTAATCTGAATTACTGTTTTTAATTTAAAAATTAAACAGTAATTAAAAAAAGGATTCACACTTACAAATTTACCACTCGAAGCAGGTAAGAAAATGCATGCAGGAAAGCCATGGATAACATCTTTCATTTTAGGAAAGAAGTATTTTTAATTGCCTTTCATTTGAACTAAACTGGAGTGCTGAAGAAGGCTGGAACGGTCAATTAAAATATTCCATTTTTAGTAGTCCATTCTTTCTGCTCAGTACTGGGTTTTATAATTCATTTTTCCTTATACCCCAGAGGTTTTCTAGCAGAGCTTTCCAAGGATGGAAGATTAATATATTACTAGATTAATATATCATTTTAATGTAATTTCTTGTACATACATGCTCACAAGCACTAGCAAGCAGCAAAAGCAAACTATAATAAGTTCTTTAGACCCTCCCCAGAGACCAGAAGTCAAGCTGTAAGCTGAATTCCTAATGATCTTATTGCTACAACATGCAGAAGTTCCAGTTTCATATTCATCCATACTCATGTTCTCAGCTAACAGCATAAGGGTGGGGGAAGGAAGCCAAGATGTCAGCTTTTAAGAGCCTGGCACTAGCAGCAGAAAGTTGTTATCCATGTAGTGGATGGCAAGAAGTAATTTAAACGGCAATTAATCTAATAACCCAGCTATCTCAGCATTTGTAAGTCAAGCTTATGGGCCCTCAGAACACAGATTTCCCCCTCTGCTGAAACCAAGGACAGGATGCTGCTGTCGTTCCGTAATAACCCCATCCCTGTCGCATCCCCACCCCAGCAGCTTTTCCAGACAGGCACTCCTTTCCCGTCCCTTTATGAGAAATGTACAGGGAGGGGAAGGAGGTAGGGAGCAGTCCAACACTGGACTGCTTGACTCACTCATACCTGTCACATTACATTAAAAGGACTTTTGACATTAACTTGGGCTAGCTAGCAAAGCTTTGCTGGGGATGAGAAAAAGAAAGGAAAAAGAGAAAGAAAAAGAATGGAAAACCAGGAAAATTTAAAAACAAAGGGGCGGGGGGTGAGAAAAACATGATGCTGTGAACACTTCCATTTCCCTATACAGCCAAATTGGCTGCAAGTTAGCAGAAGGTGTTGCACAGCTCCATAGCTGATTAACAGCACAGCTATCTTTTTTATTTAATTGCACATAGAAGGGAAAATGCAAAATGAAATAGTTTGCCTAGTACTTTACTACTTTGTTCTCACTCAGCTGTCTTCCAATAAGCATTTTCCTTGTAACTGAAGAGACAAATAACACATCTTACACTCACTGTTATGCTATTAACTGCCAGATATATAATATACAGATTATTTCTATGTTTTATATATTGCATATTCTTAACTATTGTCAATAATTGGTTTCTAACTGAAAAGTCCTTTTATACTGACACATTTTTTTCCATTGTCTTATCACTAATACCTCCTTTTTTGGCTCTTGTTTTGTACCTTATTAGGAAAACTACACTGAATCCTGGAAGCATTCAGTATGCTATCACATCTATTGGCAGTGATCCTATAGATCCTATACGGCATTGGAGTCCCTGTGATGAATGTAGGCCATTAAACCGAACACGACCATGGGGTGCATCTCTCCTGCAGTGTGCTTGTGCCTCTTCAGAGGGTGAACACCACAGACAGAGAGAACTCAGCCACGATCAGTACACTGAGCACTGTGTAAATGTAAACATGTCAGCCACTGCTGCCTGAAAATTAGTATAATCAACTACAGGGTGCATTTCTGTGCATCTAACATATGCAGCTAATTACATTGAGCTATAGTTGCCTAATGCTAATGTCAACATGATACGGTGAATGAAGATACATAGTATGTCAACACTGGCTTAAGGTACTCAAAAGATAATATTTCCTTGGGAATCAATGAAAAGTAGGAGCATTGACTCCAGCAATATGTATTTAACAGAAAATAAAAAATAAAAATCATTCTTTCATGCTTTGAGCTAGAGACTGCTACAGATTTCACAAACACCAGCTATATATTAAACTGCTGCTGTAGTACATGTACCATTAGTGTGTGTTATAGGTCCTATTTATATCTTTGATAACTGGAAAAAAAATGAATCCCTTAGTTACAGTCAGATATGTTAACTGGAATGCATTGTTGAAGCGCATTGTTCCTCTAGACATCTTTTCAAAGTAGCAATATAATAAAGTATTGACTGTATATGAGTTGAGGGAAAGAATAAAGGCCCGTTGTCACCAAATCACTGAACTTCGCTGATTCAAGTTTTGATCAATCATGTAATAATTTAGGTCCCTGAGCAGAAACCTTTTACCTTTTTCTCCCTCCCACACTTTCTGTCTTTCTTCTTTTGGTCTCTTATCTCTCAGCATTTCAAAGGGACCCCATCATGGTCCTGTGCAATGAAATGGAGGCAGTGAAACTGTGAAAGGTTACCAAATTGCAACTTTTATATAAAATGTGTTATTGTGTTGCTGTGAAAAGTCTTTTTAGTTATTGCAGTTTAACAGAGAATTGTGAGTGAACTTTGGAGCACTCACTCTCCTATTATCAAACTAACAGCAAACACTATCTTTTCATCTGTTGCCGTCTGCCTTAACTGGCATCTCTCATGTCCCAGGCAAGCTGTAAGATTCTCAGCTCTAGGCACACTCTGAGAAATGCTCAGCTACATATTTTTGGGTTATTGGACTCTGGGAAATATAATTTCTATTTGGTGGTAGCAAATAAAATGGAATGGATTTTGTTAGATACAAATTTACGCGTAACTATGTACTTAGCTATTACAGATATTAACATGAGTAATATCTAAAAGTATTATTTTTCAAATGTTTTAATGGAAATAGAGATGTCTTACAGCTGATGTACTTCACTGTGATTTAAGAAATCCTGTATCCTGTATGTCATAAACTCCATGTGTGACTATATACAAGTCATTTTGATTGCCAAATAAAAAAGCATGGAGAGCATGCTTAATCTGAAAAATATGTCCTTGTTTATTCAAAAGGAGTAACATGTGCTTAATCCTGAACTATAACCTTTATACTTTCTGACCAGGAAGAAGCCTCTTCCTATCCCTACAGTTAGTTATATCACTTCAGTTCAGGACTGCATAATAACAATCAGGTCTCTTGTTTTTCTTTCCACTGGAAATGAGGAACTCCGAGTAATTCCCTGATCTGCCTTTCCGCTTTGGATTGTAATCTACCTAAAGTTTATAATGTGTTATTTAATGGAAATGCCATCTAATGTGAGGCAGCCTGGTGCCACTGTAATACAAGTAATAAACAGCAATAGCTCATAATATAATCTAATGGCTTTTTTCTTCTACAAATAACCTTGTCAGTTGCAATGTCTTATATTAAAGTCCAAAAAGAGAGGAAAAAATACATCAAAGTTCATATATTTTTGTAATTAGTCTCATGATGGTTTGCAAACATGGCCTAATTTATGTGATTGCTTGATCAAGCGAAATAGATCTCTCTAAAAACTGTGATCTGCAATTACTGGAGAGAAAACTGCAGTACATTTGCTATGCGTACTTTAGGTTGCCATGAAAGAGATTTCTTTAATGCATTTTAGTCCAAATCTCTTAATTATTTTGCACAGAATTAATAACTGTTAGAATAAAATTGAAGACGGGGAAAAGATCCTTTCACACAAAATGCCCCATAGCATATGCGTATTTTTAATTACTACATTCTTGTAAATACAGATACAGGTGCAGTTCACTTTGAATCTAATGGATCTGCTCCATCACTTAGTCAGACTAGGAATGTATTTATGTACAAAAGTCCATATGTGAAATTATCTTGATCTAGTAGTTCTTTTCTCTTTATCCTATTTATCTAAACCAGCTTCCAATCTTTAAGTGCAAGAATGAGTCATTGAGAGGACAGAGAGAGATGCTTGAAGTATTTTGGTGCTCTGCTTCTGGTCAGAAATACATTTCCTAAGTAGATTTTATGAAATATTATTCCAACCACATGCTGGAAGTGGCATTTTTCAGTGAACATGATACTCTATTCTGTCTATGTTTAGGAAGAGGTGAAAGCAATTAATACAGTTTAAATCCAAATCCAGACACTCAAGCAAGACATACCTTGCCATGTTGCAGTGTTGTTGAAATTGAGAGGCAAGGAGCTGTGCTCAAGTATATTTGTTTGGTGAAGCTGCAGATGGGACAAAGTGCGTATATTGACATGACCTTGGAGGACAGATTTCATATATACAATCCCTCCTTTAAAGAAATGACACTGTTATTTGATTTGAACATAAAATACTAAAATTGAAGGATCTGAAAGGGGAGATAGACCTAATCATAATAATAGAATTATCTGTCCTGCCTTAAACTGCTAATAAAGGCAGCAGGGGAGGCAGTCAGAGATCCTTCAAGGAAACAGCTCTTCTAACACTCAGTGTCCATGTGCAGTTAGTCATCCTGGGCTCTTTTTACACCTCATGGCATTTCTACAGAGTGATTCACATGACCTGATTTATACAGCTCCATTAACGTCATACTCTGATATAGAAACAGACTTAATAGACAAAGTCTGTTTCTCTCCACTGTGGATGAAGTTTGGATACTTCTTTCAATATAAGCATTGACGATGTTGTGCTTGGTCAGATGAACTGAATTTTTCTCTGTGGAAGAGTGGTTATCCTTTTTCCTATATCACAAGAGAAAATCAATCACAAGAAGGACCTCCATAGAGCATATCATTATCACCTTAGAGCACAATTTACAGAGATCTGCGTTGGTATTTTAGAAATGTTTTCAAATGCTTTTACTAACTTATGACAGGGTCAGCATTCCTGTCTTTGCAATCAAAGCTTCACACTGATATTAATTCACTCCTGTTTTGCTCTGCTTTGCACTTTATTCCCTACTGAATGTAACATTAACCAGGTGACTTTTGTTTTACCCTGATGAAAGACTGCAGGTAGGAACTGTGCTTGCTGGGAGGGCTTCTGTGAGCACAGGCATCTGCTGGACCAGGTTGGGCTTCTGTTTTACTTGTTTTGGGAGGGAGAAACTGCTGCATGTCATCAGCTACAGGACTGCCTGCTATGGCCAGCTTTTATGGAGGCTGTGCACAGGTTATTCTCCTGCCCTTCCTGCACTCCTTCAGCTATGCTCTGGACATCAACATATGAGCATGTCAAAATCCAGTCCTTGCTCTTTACAAGGTAATTTGAGAGCTAGTACTGAAAGCACAGGAGAGAAGTTGAAAAATTACTGCAAAAAGCTTGCTATCGGTAAAATTTCAACTGGATGCAAGCGTGTAGGAGAAAGGTGAAAAGGTTTTGTTTCATCTGTGCGATTCAGTAAATAAGACTCGGTTTGTAAAACTTGATAGGTTGTCTGCCTGATACAGAGGTAGCGCTGGGCAAAAAGATCACTCAAGAAGCTCAGCTGTCACACTAGTGCCTATGTAAAGATCTGTATTTAGGGCATTGCTATTGCTGCTATGAAATACAGAATACTAGAAAAAATGGAGCAAATAAGAAACAGAGACTGAACACAAAAGCAAGAGAAAAGAGAAATTCAGAACACGAGAAAAGCACTAGAAAATAAGATCATTCAATTGTATTTTCTTCATTTCAGCTCATGTAAATCTACATCTTCTCAAAGTGGAAAGAGAAGGAACAGCCATTACAAAAATATAATTAAAGCACTGATTTTATATGAGGTCAGCCAGCAGAAAGGTGAAAGTCATCAGAACAAAATACACTCCAAATCTAACACATCATTGGCCTAAACCCCCAACAAAATGATTATTTGTTAAATTGACTTTAAACCTTTTCTTACAAAACCCCTACTTCTCAGTGAGAAGATCTGATATAAGACTTTCACTGGGGGGAGAGTGAGAGAAATGCTTCTTGCTTGTTTTGCTCCATGGCATACAATGCAAAAAGGAAGGTGACTTACAAACAAAATGTCTTCCTCTCTAAAGCCACCTGTAATACCTTGAATTTGGCTTTCTCAATCTCCTGGGAAGCAGTGGAGAATTAACTGAGAAAACAAAAATGTGGTCAAAAAATCTTTGCTTTTTCAAATAATACAAAGTTGTGACCCATCAAAAAGCTAACTCCTCCCATGTTAGTCATTCCTCATCTCTTAATCCTCATGTCAGTCTCATCTCTTAGCTCATCATGAGACTGGGAGATGTTTACTGGCATTGCCCATTCAAGAAGTAGAATTTGAGGCTGAATGCACACAAGACAACTACGGAGCAGAACAAAAATGAAGTATTGACAGGCAAAAGCTGGGCAAAATTCCAAGATGTTTTCTCGAGAAATAATACTGTCCTTAGTCCTCAACTCCATGAAATGAAGTAGATATACTGCTTTGAATAGTTGTTATTTTACAATTCCAGATATAATCCTGAAAATGGAGTTGGGTTTGAGTGTTCCATTTCCTTTAAGTAATTGCAATTGTACAGAAGACATGAATATGCTATTGGTATGCAATGAAATCTGAGATTTGAGATAGATTATATATGCCAAGTGGAGAACATTGCAATTGATTTATTCAAAATGCAACCTATAAGTCAAGAACTCTTAGAAATGAGAGTTCTGAATTAAAATGTCATTTTTATTTTCCCTTTAAAAGTGGGCATCCTCCTTTTCTTATATATGATCTAGATTAATTTACACAAGCTTTGTATTAAATAATATACTTTAATTAATATAGTTGCTTGGTAGGATTGTTGTTAACTCATTTAGCCATTGCCTAAGGCGATATTGGGTCTATATTATTAAAAAAGGCTCTATTTTCTGAAGGAGGAACTGCCACATTTTATTTTACCCACAATGATTCTATACATACAGAATAATTTTTAGAGTGCTCTGTGTTCAAATATATATTTAGCACAGTTGTATGAGGGGAAGGTTATACCCATGGCGACTGTACTAATTAAAACCTTTAAGAGACCTAGGTTCAGTTTGCTGACTTTTCATTAATTATATCATGATCTACAAAAAGGATTGTTGCCCAAACTGTGACACAGGTATAATTTAGGTGTTGAAATCCAGAACCATGATTCTCAAAACCTTGGCTAAATCTTTACAGGATCTTCATGCCATTGTTTCAGGAGAAATAGCGGGCAAAGACTACTTTCAGACACTTTCCACTCATCTCTAGGGCTTGTATCAAACGTTAAAAAATACAGAAGTTAGTAATGATCTTCAAGGATATCCTAGAAACCAACACACTTTTTGAAGGACTTTCACCAGGAGGTCTTGTAGCATTTTAGAACAATCAAATAAGAAGATAACCAGCTATTCTTTGGAATTTGATGAGCTTTCTAGGGTTTTTTTTACCCTCCACTGACGTAACAATCACTTTTCCTAAATTATTATTGTACATTGCATCTTACTTTAGATTATATTTTAATGATTAATTAGTTTTGAATTTATGTTATTTACTACATCTGATTTAAGAGTTTCATTTGGTTTTCCTTGTTGATGTGTTGGCACTATTAAGAGATCATCAGTTTTGTGCATCAGAAATGCTATTATTTCTTAAAATTACCTCTAAATATTCAGCCTCTCCTTCAAATGCTAAATAGGAGGCTGGATTTGCTTTTCCAAGTACATTATTAGAAGACATAATAAATCATAATTAGAATTTTAGTCTAATATATTACTAAAGTAGTGCTGCTTAACTGCTCTAGCAAATGCCACTGCTGTTGTCTTAGGTCTTCAATAGGCAGTATCTCAATTTAATAAGCTCCTTATAAACCAGTCAGGAATATAAAATTTATTTTCTTTCTACATTTCTTAGGTAATTTTAAGCTTCTGGTTCTGTGAAGCCAAAGACTTTTTCCTGTTCCAAACAGGCTTCTGAAGCTTATATTGAGCAAGATTAATATTTTAAAGTAATAAATTTGGGGAAAACATATTTTTAAAGAAGATAAAGGAAATCCAAAATTAGCAGGAAGTTTTAGCATTTTTACGTGTACTTATTTTAAGTTTTTGGAAGCTGGGAGACTAATCATCAGGATTTACAGTGGACTATGGTAAAATGCTACAAAACTTCTTATCTTTGTCACCAGATTAGACATCTTTCTGGGAAGAGAGGCTTCCCAGTGACAAATACAAGACCCACAGGGAGGGAGACACTGCAATTCAGTTAGAGTCACTTCCCTGGTATCAAAAAAAGTGTAAAATTTCAGTGAATTCTCTCCCTGCTGCTCAATCTGTTCTGCAACAAACCCCCATGAAACCTCTGGGCATCAGGGAGGTGCAAAGCCTGTGTAACTTCCACGTAGGGATGGCTGGTTGAAGACTGTGCCTGCTCTGAGAGCCCGGCTAAGCCATTTTCTCTCTTCATTTCTCAAAGACAAGAAGGCTGCAGACATGTGGCATTTTCAGAGAAACCTGTATGGCCCCTAGGGTGTTGTTGTCTGTAGTTTGCAGTAAGACACAGTATCCTAATTCAGTTAAGGTTATTTTGAACACCCTGCCATCGTGGTTTGTTGTGCAGAGATTTTTGGTAATAAAAAGTGATGTATACTGAACCAGACATCCATTTTCTCTTGGCTGCTGTTCAGAAGCATAATTGTTTACCCAAAATATGTTTTTTCCTTTTTTTCCTGAGAGTTTTTTTAAGGATTCCTTTCACCATATGTAAAGACAAGAAAAGAAAACAATGCTGACAACTATTGGCCTGCAGAGGTTAATCTCTGGTTAATTTTCATTTAAAAATGAAATGCAAAGCCAGACCTTTCTTGTTAACTATAAAATATTGTTCCCACAGGTTTGCCTATTTTCAGTCTTAAATATCAGGTTTAGACTTAATGGCCAGAGCATATGTATGCTGAAAACACCTATTCTAAAGAAATGTTACACATACTTCTTGTTACATCGATACACTGTCCTATTGTTACATACCTCATTTATTTAGAGCTGCTAATGTTTCTAGCAAATTCCTATGAAAGTTTTTGTACTGCAAGGTCCAAACAGATTCTTTTGCACATTTCTTAGGATTATGTCTTGTGGCTTTTGTTTGATGCTTTTACTAAGTTCTTGCTCCTAAATAATCCAAACCCCATGTTGGGATTCCTTTGCTTATTTAATTATACATAAAGTTTTGAGGAATTTTAGATTTTTATAGGGAGATCATTACATACCATGTGTTTGCTTTCTTCTTTTAAGATACTGAATGTCTTGAGGATAAGTTGTGAACATACTACAAATCAAAACAATAGCAATGATGTGTAAAATGAAAGGAAGTCAGGCTGTATGAAATAGAGAAACTGATGTTATTTCAGCTAGGCAGTGGGTATGCATGCACTTTAAATCTAGGGAGACAACCAAAATGCAATCCAAAAGAGTGTATTTCCATTCTAAATTGCTTATGCTTATACTTACAAACATTCCCACACAGTACGCACTACCATACTGCAAATTCTTTAACTGTTTCTAGTTACTCTTTACTCAATCTTTTTAATACAGAAAATTCCTCATAACTGCAAGAAGGGATTTACACAGCCTCCTTAAGTATGCAGGGTTGTATGAGCGAGGAAGAAGTCCCTTTTGCTTGTTAGCTGAGAACTTTCAGTACAGAATCACACAGAGAACCCAGAGAAGGATCCCTATAATGGCACTTTTCCAGGGCCAGAAGTGAGCAGAGCCTTAAAGGAGCTCCATGCCGTGCCTAGGAGTCTGGGAGCTGATTTCAGGGCTTCCCAGGGTTATGAGCTTACAAGCACCTTTTGTATAGAAGCTTAGGAAACCTTACCAAGATGCAAAATAATGAAATAACCAAAAGGCATCCAGTGCCAGGAAGTATTCAGCATCTCAAAGGTGCAGGTCTTACACTTCATCTTCACATATTCTCTTTCAATACTTGGCATTTTATCCTGTTCTGGTAATTATGTTTCATTATGAATTGTCCACCTTTGATTGATAGGTAGAGCTGACACTATTAATTAGGATTTTGTCCCTTCTTCCTTTAAACCCAATGACAAAACTCCTATTGACTTCACATAGCACAGCATAAAGCTTTAAAGAACAAGCTTTTATTGTACTCATATCAAATAAATTGCTAATACCTAGACACTGTTGAAAGATGATGAGTGTTCGTGGGGAGATGGCTGGAGTCAAAGATACCTTGCATTTTGCTACACAGACTTCAATTTCAAACTTATTTCACACTATATACAGGAAAGATACTGTGGTGTTTGACCCTGGCTGAACATCAGGTGCCCAGCAAAGCTTCTCTACCACTCCCCTCCTTGACTGGACAGAGGAAAGGAAATATGATGAACGGCTCATAAGTTGTGATAAGGAGGGGAAAGGTTCACTCACCAATTACCATCACAGGCAAAACAGCTTCCACTTGGAGAAAATGAATTTAATTTATTGCCAATCAAATCAGAATAGGATAATGAGAAATAAACCAAATCTTAAAACCACCTTCTCCCCGCCTTCCTTCTTCCCAGTCTCAAGTTCACCTCTGATTTTCTCTACCTCCTCTCCTGCAGCAGCACAGCGGGACAGGGAATGGGGGTTGTGGTCAGTTCATCACACATCTCTCCTTCCTTCTAAGGGTGAGGACTCCTCACACTCTTCTCCTGCTCCATTGTGGGGCCCCTCCAATGGGAGACAGTCCTCCATGTACTCTTGCAGTGTTAGTCCTTCCCACAGGCTGCAGTTCTTCATGTACTGTTTCAGTGTGGGTCCCTTCCATTGGGGTGCAGCCCTTCAGAAGCAGGCTGCTCCAGCATGGGTCCTCCATGGGGTCACAAGTTCCGCAGCAAACCTGCTCCACGTGGGCTCCTCTCTCCATGGAGCCACAGGTCCTGCCAGGAGGCTGCTCCAGTGCAGGTTTCCCACATGGTCACAGCCTCCTTCAGGTAATCCTCCCACTCCACCATGGACCTTCATGGGCTGCAGGTAGATATCTTCTCCACTGTGGGTTCTCCTCCATGAGGTGTAAGCAAACAACCTACTTTACATTGTCTGCACCACTAGCTGCAAGGGAATCTGTTCTGGTGCCTGGACCACCTCCTCCCTTCTTCTTTGCTGACCTTGGTGTCTGCAGGGCTGTTCCTCTCACATATTCTTGCTCTTCTCTCCAGCTGCCATTGCTCCTGGGCAGTAACTTTTCCCTCTTCTTAAATACATTATCATTGAGGTGCTACCACCACTGGTGATGAACTTGACCTTGGCTAGCAATGGGTCTGTCTTGGAGCCATCTGACACTGGCTCTGTTGAACAGAGCGGAGGCTTCTGGCAGCTTCTTACAGAAGCCACCCCTCTGCTATCAAAACTTTGCCATGCAAACCCAACAGAAATACCTATCTTCATAATGCATAGTTTTGTAATTTGAAATGACATAATTGTCAA
Source organism: Psittacula echo (assembly GCF_963264785.1). NCBI lineage: Eukaryota > Metazoa > Chordata > Aves > Psittaciformes > Psittacidae > Psittacula > Psittacula echo. Next base: position 76,250,743 of record NC_137743.1, read on the forward strand.
ATGAAATGAAACAATTTTTGAGAGGTATGTTCATTTGCTATTACTGTGCATTCCAAAATATCGGGGGAATTCTGCATGTCCCTGAATTAATTCCAGAAAACTGACGTATTTATGGAAAATAGGCTTCAGTACATTGTTTCCTCCCCCTATTTCAGAGAACAATAATATTTTATTTATAACATCTTGTTTTCTTTTTAAATGTATTTCCTTTTCCATGGAAGGAAAGCGTTTATAAACAATGACCCTACTGTGATGAGGATAAGGAAGAATATCAGTAGGACAATTAATTCTTCCATGTCAGACATGAAAAAGGAAAAGATACAAGACTGACGCATACTGTGAACTTCCCATCAGTACAAAACTGGTGGTGGGATGTTCAAACGGACTGGTGTGGAAAATACGTTAGTAGGTACTCTAAAGTGTGGAAAAGTTGGAGCCTGGGATTGCAAAAGCATATGTTTTTTCCACAACAAATCTGACACCCAAGCCCTAACCCTGTTTTGGCCATGTCACCATTTTTCCACTGCTGTTATTATCTTTTGTGTGGTTGTTACAGTACAGTGTCATTCAAAGGCAGGAACAAATAGGGAACTTTTAAGACACGAGAGGAGATAGAAAATATTTAAGGCAGAATTATTCATGGACACATGCTTCAAAGTAGAGAGAAGAATCATTTCTGTGTAAATCATTGACTTGTATATTTGCATATGTAAGTATTAAGTATGATGAATCATGGGTCCTGAAGTGTGAATCCCCTCACACTCAGAATAGCAACTCTCAGCATCCCAGTTCTAGAATTGGTATGGCATCAGGTTTTGTGCAAGAGTTATCTTATAAAAGATCACAAATCATTTAAAGTAATACTAACATGGGTAAAGTGCTTTGTTTGGTTTTTTTTTAATCCATGGCATTTTAGAGTTATTGGAATACAGCTGGGTTCATGCTGCTGCAGTTGGCACGTATTAGGTATCTAGTGAAATTTTTCACCCACTAAGTTTTGGGTTCCTGATAAATCATGCTTGAAATTAGCCTTGGGGGAAGACACACCTTCAAGAAGCTACATAGCCGAGTTGCAATCTCAAGCAGATAATCCCTTTTCCATGTTGTGGATTTAGCATGGTGGCTTAGGAACTTCATATTTTATACTCCTATATACTTCCACGTTATGCTCTCTGCAGTATGCCTTCTGGCACTGATATGACAGGTGCCTTGACCAGGGGCGGTCATACCCTTTGGCAGCCCTCACATTTAAGACAAAGAGCAGCTACCTCTGCTACAGCCAATGTTTCTGTTCTGCACACAGGCACAGGACCAGCTGCAGAAGTTAGATAGTCGTTACCTCCTACCACGTGGAAATGATTAAAGAAATAATCATGATCTGCATGGTCCAAGCTATGGCCTTACCCTTCCCAGATGAGTTAAATTAGTACAATTGCAGCCTGATTAAACCACATCTCTTGCATGTTAATTTCCTTCTGATATATCTGGTTCAATCAAGCTCCTTCCAATGGATTCACATTTCCATTTAGAGGGTCACACCAGCCTTGCAGATCAAAGTGGACATTTATCAGAGTTCTTTTCAATGAATAGTTATACTATAATGGGGCCCTCGAAAACTAATTTGGAATACATCAGCCTACATAGATCTTGTTTTCATACCAAGTTGTTTTTAAATAAATGTATGATTATGCCAAGAAAATGAAAAATGAATTTGCGAAAAATGAATTTGCATAAAATGTTGTGGGTTTTTTTTAAGTCTGCAAAATGCATACAGAAATATATTTTTCTGATGGGATATATGAGGGAATTGGAAAAACAAAAAGGTCTCTTCTATCTATAAAGATATGTGGTGGCAATATGAGAAATTATATATAGTGTTATATATTTGCGGGAACTTAAGAACATAAGTCAATAATAAAATCACAGTTAAATCTGCTTAGATTATTTGTCAAGGAAATGTAATTGTATTGCTGAGTAGGTTTCAATTTTCATGCTACTTAAGCCCATAACAACAATAACAAAACCCAAAACAAAACAAATCCCCCCAAACCAAAAAAAAAAAAACAAACTACAAACCAACAAAAAAAAAAGAACTTGGAAGAAATATATGGAAGAATGCAGTAATACCTTAGAAATGTGTATGAATGCTTTATTAGGATCCTGACCACCTTATTTTAATGGGCTGTTGACCATTTTTTACCAAAAGAAGCCACTCATTTGGAGGGTTCTTTGTTACTTTAAGAGATATTCAGGACAAGAAGAAGAGATTCAGAGAATTTAGAGAAGAGATTCAGAGCAGCCCTGCAGAGAAGGACTTGGGGGTGTTGGTCGATAAGAAAATGAACATGAGCCGGCTTCAGTGTGCGCTCGCAGCCCAGAAAGCAACCGTATCCTGGGCTGCATCAAGAGGAGCGTGACCAGCAGGTCAAAGGAGGTGATCCTGCTCCTCTACTCTGCTCTCGTGAGACCTCACTTGGAGTATTGTGTGCAGTTCTGGTGTCCTCAACATAAAAAGGACATGGAACTGTTGGAACAAGTCCAGAGGAGGGCCACGAGGATGATCAGGGGACTGGAGCACCTCCCGTATGAAGACAGGCTGAGAAAGTTGGGGCTGTTCAGCCTGGAGAAGAGAAGGCTGCGTGGAGACCTCTTAGCAGCCTTCCAGCATCTGAAGGGGACCTACAGGGATGCTGGAGAGGGACTCTTCATCAGGGACTGTAGTGACAGGACAAGGGGTAACGGGTTCAAACTGAAACAGGGGAAGTTTAGATTGGATATAAGGAAGAAATTCTTTAGTGTGAGGGTGGTGAGGCACTGGAATGGGTTGCCCAGGGAGGTTGTGAATGCTCCATCCCTGGCAGTGTCCAAGGCTAGGTTGGACAGAACCTTTGGTGGCGTAGTTTAGTGGGAGGTCTCCCTGCTCATGGCAGCGGGGTTGGAACTAGATGATCTTAAGGTCCTTTCCAACCCTAACTATTCTATGATTATATGACAAATATTTAGGTGTTTCATAACATGAATAAAAATAAGACAAAAGGCTACAGCCATGATTCAACATCTGGATCATTAGCTTGCTCCTCAAAGAGGATAGGGGTTCACCTGAACTTTGCATGAAGTATGAGTCTATTGTAAAAGTCTTGGTAAATAAGATAAATCTCCAATAGCAAGAATATTCAAATACTACTGTGATTAAAGTAGTTCTAAAACAAGCTGAAAAGGATGCTCCAGGATAAGAGGAGCATATAATTAAGTTGCACGGATTTAACATATTAATTACAATCTAATCACAATGGTTTACCTATCCTATAGCTAGGGGCTTCCAGAGATGTTAGAAAATACATTGTTATCATTATCACTACTACTACCAAAAAAAAGAAAAATCAGAATTATTCTGTATCTGCTGTTGTAGCTTTCTATTACATTTATTTCTGGTTTATATCTCAAAATGGGGACGGGTTTTCACAAGTGAAAATACAGAGCTTTTTCACAGCAGGCAGACCAACAGCAAGTTAGAAACAGTCAACAGAAAAATATGTTGCTGACTTTAACATTTACTTTTTTTTACCACTATTGTACTAGCACTCTACTCATCTGCTATCTGCATGCCCTGTGAACTGTCTATATAGCACTGACAGCTGCTAGGTCTAAGCTGATGGTACTTATGTGGTTGTTTTTCGTAGTCTATAAACATTCTTTAAGGTAAGGCTTTGTTGAAAAATATTTCAGATGGACAATATTTTACAGCTGAAGCAAATCGCTGTGGCTTTGAATGGATGTGTCATGGATAAGTCAGAAAGTGTTATTCTGTATAAAGCTGGTCGTCCATAATGGACAGGAATGGCATATATTCTTTGGGAAAGGTGAGCTATTTACTTCTCATTAAATAACATGCCATCTCAATATGTGTGGACCACAGCAGCTTCATGTGGCAGTGTATTCACCTAGAATTTTTACTTATTGTATAAACTATTCTGAATTCCAGCTGACCTTTTCTGTTCCTCTCTAAATGGCAAGCTGATTGTTAAAGAACACAAACTGGCCAGCTAGCATGAGACGTTCAGTGTTGCAGGTCAAGTTCCTGTTATATATGCCATCGGTGTACGCCACTTACATGGTAAGGACGGCTTTGTTACTTATCTACTTTAAATGCAAAGTTGTCACTTTCCAGATATTCATATAACGGGTGACCTCCACTTTGAAGTTTAATCTTCTATTATTGCCACTACAAGAGTTTAGGGGTTAAAGAAAAAATGCAGCTAATTAAGGTATTTTAATATAGCCACACTTTGAAATTTTGTACTTATTAGATTCCTTTCCATTTTTTAATAGATGGGCATTTGGAATAAATGGAACCGGTTTAGCTATTTTTAAGTTGAAATACTGAGGTTGAAAGATTCAATAGTATCTATATAGTGTTAATTTGTTTTTTAGTGTCAAGGTCTGGTCTCACATTATTGTGTTGTTTTTTATTGACTCTAATGAAGTAAGCAAATATTTTGCACTTTTTGTCTTACATTTGTTAAGATTGAGCTTTTCACTTTGAGGCTGAGAGTCAGTTTCATCACTAATAATTAAGTTCAAGAAATTCAAGACAGTCACCTTGACCCAGTCAACTGCTTAGACAGAAACACCATGCACAACAAGTTAAAACATCTACTAAATTCTGCAGAAAAGAATCATGATTTCCACAATCAGTTCAGCTTATCCCAAGGAAAATCACCTGAAAGGCAATTTGTGCCATTGTATTTCCGACTCATGTCTGACCAGCAAGGCTCAGAGACATTCAGAATTTATTAGAAACAGAGGCTATTCCCAAAATTATACAACATGCTATTTTCAGGCTAGTTGTTTTGAAACAACGTTTTTGTCTCAGGTGAGTCACAGATTTAAAAGCTGAGTAATGTGTCAAAATGGATCCCTGAGGTATGCCTCGGATCTGAAGAAATATTACAGAGGTAGAAGCATTTGCTTGGTGTTATGGCCAGCTAGAGAATATTATTGAAATAATTTTGGCCTTTGGCAGCTGTTCACACCTTCCTTCTCACCATATTATCACACTTTAAAATAAGTAGACCTGGCAAGAATCTTATAATAAATTGTTTATCATTATCAAATGGTGTCTGGTACAATATTCTCCAAGATACGTCAATAAATAACTCTCCAATAAACTGCATGTTTTGAAGGGTAATAACACTTAAGAGAACGAATTGTGCCATATTTGACAAGGACTGCCTTAGGTCAAGCTCTTTACCTACGGAATGTGTAGTACTGAATAATTTGGCTAATTATACTCATAAGTTTATTTCCAAGTTCTCGAGCAATTAAGTAATTCTGTCCGTAACTAATTGAATTTCTACTGGATTATTCTTCAGATGAGAACAGCTTTCAGAATAAAAGTGAAAGATACATCTTTTATGAACCCAAATGACTTCCTTTACGAGAAAAAAAAGGAACTAATAGTGAGTTACTTTTTGTTTGCCAGTAGTTATATCCATGAGATCAACTTTGCTTAAGATAGTTGCACTTATTAGTGCGGGATGTCATAGCCTATTTCTGTTAGTGAGCTTATAACGTGTATGTTTCTGTGATGATGAAAAAACCCTATTGCTTGCCTGCAAGGAATTAGGAGATTTGACTCACAGGTACATTCCCAATATACCAGGAAGACTACTAGACTTTAAGAAGCTGGTGAAAGTATTTTGAAGCACTCTCTTATATAGAACAATTTCTGATTAGATGTCTAGGTTGTCAGCATAAATTTCCCCTGACCTTTGCCTCTCATATATACATAAATTAATAATTTAATGTTTACTGATATTAGTATCAATGCTATCACTGTAATGATTATACCTATCATTCCTTCTGCAATCAGGGGATAAACCAAGGTTTCTCAAAGTGACTGGTAAAAAATATTTTGTGATTTTAGGAAGATTTAAAGAGATCTGTGCACCAGATTGCCAATGTTTAACTCTTGAGAAGCAGGGTTGTATGAAAGATTACAAAATTAAGCATCCAAAGAAGCACTCACAATTACTACTTTTTTTAAAAGAGCCTTGCCTTGCATGTAACTTCAGGGTAAATTTCATCACAGCTGACAATACACTGTAAATATGAATTTCTTGAGCCTCTTGAGAAGTCCACAAGGTAAGAAGCAGTGACACTTTGTAATCTGTACTGTGTAATTTTGCTGTGTACATATTCATGTACAATAACAAATGGATAGCAACACACTTCTTGCATCTGATTAGTCATGTTAGAAAAAACCAGAGGGAAAAGTATACTTGTAAGGGTGAACTTCCAAAGTGTTTTCTTTCTGCAGCATTAATGGTATCTCTGAAGATTCAAATGGGATTATCTTGAGTTATTTCAAACGCACCAACAACACTAAAGCTGAGGGTCCACACAAACCAAAGCAGTAAATATATATTCCTCTAGTATTTACACCAACATAAAATTTATCCTGTATTCAGTATTAATTACAAAATATTTAGTTATAAACTGGTCTTCTACATATGTTCAAGCTTGCATACATTGACTCAGGTCTATAAATTTACTATTCCATCAAAGCAGTATATAATCCTAAAAGAACATCCGAGCTGTGCAAGAAATCAGAGCTTGTGTTTTCAAACCTTATGGGCTGGCGTATAATATTCAAACGCTGTATTTATTATACATGACAAGAGATAATAAGGTGTTATTAATACATAATCAGTATCATAAAAATTAGGAAAGCAATGAAGATGCAGTCTCTGTCTTTAAACCAACTATATCATTCCAGTGTATTACGCTGCAAAATTTGCACGAATTTTCTAAAGAGATCAAAAGGAACAGAATCAATGCGTCTTGAATATTCTGTTTTGTAGATCTGATCATAATGTTGCCAGTCTTTCCTGAGAGCCTAAGTAGTATTTTCTAACTGAACTCACAGAGATGCATGAATATATCACAAAGCCATCTTTGACTTTAACAGAAGGATGTTTTTGCTAAAAGGAAAATTGAACACCTGCAGCCTACGAGGTCCGAAAGCCAAAAGGTGAATTCAAAACTACACATACTGAGTATAACTCAGTCTTACAGAAGCCTGATGCATGCAACTTCTGAGCCTGAGAATGGCAGTACTGTGGGTGAGTTAGGACACCCTGTTTCCTCACTTTTTGCTCCTTGAGTAGATTTCTCAATATTTTCTTTCATTAACCTTTAATTAAGATTTTAAGAATCTATAGCTCATTGGTGTGGCTCCAGATTCCAATAGCAGGTAAATATTAATATTATTCATCATTGTCATTCAAACCCAATATTCTCTCCTACCTCATGTTCATATCAAAAAAGCATCCAATTGAAAATGTTATATTTAATTAGCAAATAAGTTTGCCTGTGGTAGTTCAAGCTATTTATCAAGTCTACTGTATCGAAAAGCTGCTGGAAAGAGAGATGGTGCTTGAAATAGGACCACTAACAAAAATGTGCAATGGGCTACAGTTGTCATTAATAGTAATTGTTGCGATTGTACATCAATACATCACACAATTATAAGCACAATTATAACCCCGTGACCGCTGTTAAAAGCAGCAATGTCTCAGACTTTATAGCATCTTTATCTTGAAAGATTCCAAATATGTAGCAGATGTAAGAAACTATGGAACGGACTCTTGGAAACAAAGAGTAGTGGAAAACACCGTTAATGAACAAACCAATCACTAATGCGTCCTCTTGTTTTCTTGCACGAAGTAAGTTTTTAGAGGAGAGAATCACTGGCTAGCTCAGAGGTGTACAGCTAATCTAGAAACTGCTTCTCTCAAGAGCTCCTACAAGCTCTACACAGCTCCACAGCACGCTGAGCATGGAGCAATGCCTCAGAAAGCAGGAATGTTGGAAAATGTGTCACCTGTTTCCAGGCATGCAGACGATTTAAGGTCCTAGACTGACTTTTTCAGTGGTATGACTGTAGTTGTTCGACCAATGCAACGGTGGTTTTGAGTATATCGAGTTCCTTGGATTTCTCTCTCTCACACGGAGAAAAGACAAAGCATTCCCTAACACTTCCCAGTCCCATAAACATTCCCTAACATCAGGACAGAGCAGCACACATTGTTGAAAGAAAAAAGAAGGAAATGTAAGAAATGACAAGGATATCACTTAAACGTCTTTGTTTAGTGAGTTTTTAGGCTTTTTCAAACTAACATGACTGTTTTTTTTATTTTCATCTTGTGGCTTGGCTTTCTTTGGACAAGGAGAATATACTTTGCTGAAAACAAATCAAATGCAATCACAGTCTTAAAATATACTTCAATAACAACTATCTGAATAACATTCCTTTGACATGTCAGGTATCCACCAAAAAACCTTGGACCAACAGTTATTACTCAAAGAGCAAATAAGAAAGGGATGCATGAGCTTAGTATACTGGCTTGTTTTTAATCTGGATTGATTTTGGTAAATACATCATCTGTACTGATGACAGCGATGTCCTATATTGTAAATTCAAAGCATTTCACAAATGTCAATGAATTAAAGTGCTGAGATAGCTGAGTGATAGGAGAGTTTTCAATTTCAAACAGATGGGGAAACACAGAAAAGTTTTACAGCAAAAAAACCCCACTCAAGTGCAACTTGCTACAACCTTAAGGTAGCTTAACTCTTCTTGATTCTACAAGAGTTCTTATCCCTTCCTTCGTACTGCTGTTTTCCTGACCCTACCCATGAGATTTTAGGAGTGAAAGAAGACTTGCAGATCTCTCAAACAGCCTTAGAAAAACCCTGATGCTATCACAAGATGTGGATGAAGAGATGGCAGCTGGACAACCTATTCTGACAATTATTCAACTTAATAATCAGCCCTGGCTATGGCTACAATGTCAAAACAAATGTTTGTCCAGTGGCAACTCATCATTTTTTGTGCTGACCAAGAAATTATAAAATAACTCCTGACATACCAAAGCCAGGGTTGAACCCAAACTTTATATGATGACGGAAAAGTTGAGAAACCCCAATAATAATAGCAGACTTAAAGCTGACCCATCTTCTGTTACAATATGAGCAGAAATATCTGGATGTGGGGTTTTCTGCACTGGAAGCATCTGTTGGGGCTCCAAAAAGAGTAACTGCCTTATTTCACATTATGTACAGATTTTGGGAGAAAGGCAGCTGAAAATGCACCACATACTACAATGCCTTTCCCTTTTTCTTTCTTTGGAGGGGAGAGGGGAAGAGGCATCTTCCTTCAGACATGGGCTGCAACAACAGCTCTCCTAGAAGTCTGACACTGGTGAGAGGGAGAAGTGAAAAATGAGAGAGAACATTGCAAAGCATCTCCCTACCTATGGCAAAGAATCCCGTGGCATTTTCTGTCACTGTACTGAGCTTCTGTACCTATTGCTTATAATTCTGAGGAAAAAAAGCTACAAATAAAAACCTGCACTAAGAAAAGGAATCTTCAACTCATGCTGAAGATGTCTGAGATGCTGCAAAGCTGCAGAAAAATAAAAACAAGCTACAAAAGGAGTATGGAGGGTGTCAGAAGTCTCTCATAAATCAAAGGTCTTGCTTTTCTGAATAGACAACTTTAAGGAATTTTTTCCTACAGGTTTTTAAAATTAATGAGTCAGCCTATTAAGATCAAACAAGGGAAAGGAGGTTCTGTGTGTCTTAGTTTATCTGCTCTATATGGAATTATTAATCCAGTGTAGAAAAGAAAATCTTCACATAACCTGCCTGAGACACACACCAGTTATTAGGCAACACTGTTTTCTTACTTTTGATTAATGACTTTAGCAGAAACGTTCTGAATAACTGAATAAATGGAATTCTAACTTATTCCTGAAAGCCACTGTTTTGCATAGGTATGGAAAAAGATTAAAAGCACATTAACATCTGGATTCCTTAAAACTTCTCTTTTCATGAAAATTTCAATGGCCCTTAGTAGAGTCTATCCACTGAACAGAGTCAAACAGTTCCAGTATCTGCTTTTACCATTATTTGTGGAAATAGATGCCTGGAGACAGTTTCTGTCAAGAGAAATAAACCTCACCAGCCAGATAAAAGTGGGCAAGCAGGAAGCACATTAAAACTAGCATCCTGCACTGTGAAAGGAAAGTGATAAGAGCTGATCCTGGCCTTCTATAGCAGATGAAATACGCCTGTAACCGAGTATTTGGTTAATAACCCCTTATCTCATCTCCAGAGAACCTGTTTGGACAATATGATTAAGTTTTTTCCTTGCTTTATAGCAGTGCTATTTTGTGTTATAAAAGGGGGAAGAAAAAAAAGAAGCCCTGAACAAAAAAAAGACCAACAGTTTTCTACATTGGCAGAGGCAGGGCTTGGGCTGCTCTCAGGATGGAAATTTGCATTATTGCGTTTAAATACTGCTTTCATTTCTAAGGGCTTGCTTGCATACCTGTGACTTACTGTTCCTTCAGGCAAACTCACCCAACTCGGATGTGTACTTGCTGGCTGCTGGAACACTGCTCTGGAAATCTAGTGATGCTGAGCCACAAACCTATGTTCGTCAGTGGAGGCTGATATCCAGAGATATCTGAATAGCCAACAGTGTTTAAATGAGACAAAAATTTTATACCACTCTTCACATGGCCAAAGAGCTACCTATCTCCCTGCCAGTTATGCAGCTATTTTTAATCTGGCACCTTTTGAATAGAAAGCCATGGAAATGAAATGTGGACCACTGCCTTTGCATGCCATTGCCGATTTTTAGTAGAACACTTAACATCTGTTTTAGTTTGAACTACTGAGAGTCTGTACCCAGAGCCAGGGCAGAGTTCCCCCCTTGACCCTGCGTTGTGGGAGCTGCATCAACAGCCTGCTGCTTCAATACAGCAGGACGCTGTCTGTGGAGTTTATTCTCAAGTTTCTGAATAATTGGGTTCATAACACTGCTGAAAATTTCCTGGAATAGCTATCTTATTTTATAGTGCATAGTATATCTAAGAAATAGGCTGTTAGCAATGCAGTTTATGTATTTAACGTTGTAAACTAAAGTGGGTTTGCAGTGTTGTGAACAGCAACGTGAAGTATTTTAAGACCATGTCAGGCTTAAGTTTGCCTGAGTTTTCCACTTGGCCATTTGAAAAAAACTTCCACTTTCTAGGCAACGAATGGTGAAGTCAGATGATCAACAGCAACCTTCTCTATTGTTCCAATGAACCAGAGGTACATAATATATGACTAGTCAGGGTGTCTGGCTTTTAAACTGGTACCAGCATGAATTATTCTTGTCCCTTTGGAGGGACAGATAACATCATAGCTGAGATTTGTAAATCTGTCCCCTGCTCATCCCTCATTGCAATTTGTGCTGCTCCGATTTTGTGTCTAGACCCTTCCGAGCACAGAGTCCAGCTTATTGAGCATTAGTCAGCTAATGTCATCCTTGGCTGTGTGGACTGTGTTTTATCTTGAAATGCATGTGAAAAAGTAGACAGCGTGAGCTAGCCCATGCTTATCAAGGCAGACATAACAAGAGGAAATTCTGTTGAAGGAAGGCATGGAAATTTGGCATGCAGATGACAGACAAAAGATATATTACATTTCCAGGGTTGTGTGGCCAGTGATGTCTTTCTTTTTCTGACAGATTCCCATTTGTTGTTTTGCTTGTTGGCCTTTTGACAAGTAATTTGCTGCTTCATGTCGGTCATTCTCAGGCCTTCTTTTGACAGGCACATGAGAAGAAGGGTGCAGAATATTTTTCTTAGCATTCCTAAACTCCTAAGCACCTCCCAAGGGAAAAGAGTAATGAGAATTCAGCCTTTGCTTTTTAATTCTGAAGGCAGTGCTTGAATATCATGAGAAGGAAAAACAACTGACTTTTCGTTTCATTTCACACACTCACATACATGCACACAGACTCACACACAGAAGCATATAGAAACAAGACAGATATGCCTGCAGGGTTCAGGCTGAGTTGAAGAACAAAATGTTTTAATGAATATTTTGATCAATCTTGCCAAATTGATTTAGAGTGTGACTACAGTCTGGGAATTTTTCTCATTAGTACTGAACTTCATGATAGAGGAACATGGAGCGGTGAGCTCATTAATATCAGCCTGCCTATGTCTGAAGGCGTACATGATGACAGGATGACACAAGTGACAAGAGAAAGGGGCTGTGGTGCTGCATGTTAAAAATACCCTGCACAGTGCTGCTCTGAAATATTAATTTTACTAACATAGTTCTTACGATCAGTTACACTGAATTAATAGAAAAATGAGGTGATTTTAAAGCATTTCCCTAAAAGGAAATATGCCAGATCCTTCAGCCAAGAGTGAAGAGTGAAGCAAACATTTTAACATCTGCCTTGCATTAACAACTCACTTCAAAAAAGCAGCAGCTATATTACACAGGAAATCATACTTATTTCCCTTTACTGAGCATAAAGATACACAAGATAGCTGGATAAGCTTTACCTGCAATAAATCCATGTTCAAAACATTGTTACAAAGAAATAAATGAATAAAAATAAACGCAAGAGTAAGAGCACAGATGAAACACACAGACCTGTGATGCCATGACGGACTGCCAGCCTACCTTGCCTTCTTCCCCTGACTGTAGCCAAAGCATGGCTGTAACTCCAAGGAACCTTGGAGTGGCCACCACAGATTAACCTGCCAGCTGAAAACATTTCCTTCTAACCCCCGTGAGTTAATGGTTGCCTTATGGCCTAAAGCATTGCACTTTATATCCTCTATAAAAGCACTTTATGCTCTCTAATGTAATACGGTAACTTCTGATTATACATAAAAATGTCCACTCTTCCTAAATCCTGATACATTCTTGGCCTCAATGCTACTCTGTGGTAACAAGTCTCACAGGTTAGTTATATACTTTTAAAAAATGTCTTAGTACATTTTAAATCTGCTGCTTTTTAAAACTTTTGAATATCCTTTTCTTCTGTTGTAGGAAAATTTCTATAGAACCATAGCTCTACAACAGCAGTTCATACATTTATCTCAGCTTTGTCCTTTTCGGTATGATTGAAATAGCCCCAGACTCATCATGACTTTAATATTTTGAAAACCAGTTTCTTAATTGCACTGCCACTGTCCTGTCTTTGAAACAGGTAGATCAGAAATGAGCAAGTCATCCCAAGAAGACCTCTTCATTATAATCATTTTCATTACAGACATTTTCTAGCTTGTTCTTCATTTACTATATCCTACCATTTTTATTTCTTTCTTTGCCTTCTCTTACATTGACTCAATTACTTGCAGCAATACTCAGCATTTTGTTGTTTTGCTTTTTTTTTCCTAGGTAGTTATTTTGAATTTAGAATTCCTGATGAGTCTTTATAAAAGGTATGGAAAAGTGATTTTACCAAGGTTAACCAAGCATATTGTAAGCATCTGATCTTTGTGCTACGGGTCTATAAGATCTGGTTGCTACTTCTGGCATTTCAATTTGCACATAGATAACTGAAAAGCTATAATATTTCCTCTTTCTTTCTGTGATCCAGTTCACCTGGTAGGGAACAAAGTTTCCTCCTAAATGCTCTGTTGTGCTTTTGGTGTAATTCTGTGGAAAGCTACACAATTACAATGAGATGCATATGTGTGCCACAACAATAGTATTTTTAAACACAGCTCCAGTGTCTTACAGGCTTTGCATTTTCTTCTCATCCTCCTCTATTTCTGCAGCCAGAGCCAATGATACAGTGATGAATCTCAGCCAAAGAGCCAGGCAGAAGGAAGGAATACCTGGAGGTATTATGTCAGAGGAAGCTGCCTGTTTGGGATGGCAGCTGTGGGTCTCAGTTGTCTCTGAAAAGAGATCAGGAAATAAGCTTCTGTATTTTCCAATCAGCTGCAACTGAAAGGAAGCTCTTGGTCAAATTCAACTAAACTATTTGATGGGCAGTGATTTCACACCTGAATGAAATGTTTGCTGATATTCTTAAAGGAATATTTTTTATATCCTTAATAGTTAAAATTGTTGCTATTGAGTGTCCCTTGAATATTATTCTGACTATTGTTCCTTTTTTTTTGTCACAATTTTCTGTTTTCTCACAGTAATGTTTTACAGTTTCCTTCTAAGACCACAGTTTCCAGTGGCTGTAATTCCTGGCAATTATAAGGATTACTATTTTACAGCACAACCTGAACTACTGATAGTAAGGTTATATTAACAGCAAATGACCTAAAACTAAGTGGTCAAAGCCCCAAAATCACATAAAGGGCAGTGCACATAAGCTGAAGGTAAACATTTTAAATAGAAAAAGAGAGAGTGATGAAAAATGCTACATACACGAATGCTATAGAAACCTTTTCTTTGTTTAGGTATCTGGAACTGCTATATTTTCTGAGGTTAAGTAAATGAATTTGAGAAAAACAAAATGTCTGGTAATCTCTCTTATGTGTCCCTTGCCCAGCCAACTCCACCTCAGCTTGCCCCTTCCAGAAAAGAAGAATGTTTTGTTTTGTGATAAGAAACAAATAAGCATGTAAGTAAATACTCAGTAGACATGGTCCTCGGTTTTATACCAAGTAGATCACACAGTCTGCTCTTCAAGCCTGACTCAGCAAAACATGAGTATTTTACATGTCAGCACCTCGTAGCATAGACAAGGTTCGGAGATTTGTTAAGCTATCAAGATATTTTTTTTTTCAAAAGTTGCTCCTGATAAGGTTATGAATTTTTGATGAAGAAGCGGATGCTCACTTAGCATAAATGACATTAGCTCTACTGCACAAGGTCTAAGATGTACCGGGGTTTTCTTCAACTACCACACTTCACAAAACATGAAAGTGGTCTGAGCAAAGGCATGAAAGTTAGCCCTTACATTCCTGGAGGTTACACAAAGCAATCTAAAAAGGTACCAGGCCACTGAAATAAATAATACATTTCATTGTATTTGTTTATTCATCTATATTTGAATTACTTTATGGTCTTAACCTTCCATTTACCCACTACAAATCATTGATACTATAATTTTTACACCACTTAGCTGAAAACAACAGTATTTAACTGCATATTAGTCAAAATACTATATGCTATCCAAGCATTTGTTAATACGAGGCCACTTTATCACTCATCTTTCTCTTTAAAACCTAAAAGGAAAGATTTATTTGAAAATCTTAGTTATTAATTTTGCAATTGTGAATTTTGCCCACCCTTTACAGTTTACGACTCAGTGTGCTATGGAAGTGAAAGCATAGGTTTGGAGAACCTTCCTAAATTTCTTAGGAATATTATCTTAGCACATAGCATGTGCTATGCACTTCCACCAAGTCAAGATCTGACAAAAGTCAGGATAAATCCACATATTTTGTTGTAGCTCTGCTGCTGCAGTGTGCTTCACTACTCACATTATCGTAGTAGTCTTTTAGCAGGTTCTGGTGCAACACCATTTCTAGTTCTCTGTGGCAGATGGCTTCCCCCCCCATAGACAGTTATTGTGTGTGTGTTATTAACTTTGCATTAGACCTGTTTTAAGAGCACCATAAAAACTTATGTGCTACAGTTTTCAACAGTAAAATATTTATGCATGCCAGAATTATTTATGTACTCTTAATTGAAGCGAAACAATTTGCAATTTTATTTTCATAGTCAAATTGATGATTATCTTGTAAACAACTGAATTATCTGCAGTTATACCTTAAACATAACTGTATATACTTTTAATGATCAAAGATTTTTTTCATCTAGTTTTATTCCCTGTGATTTTAGACACTTGCTTTCAAATACAACCAGGTACAAGAGAATGCACCAGTAATTAACTTTGAGGCAGAATCCAAATCATTAGCTTTGATTTATAACTAAAACTATCTGGGTTTAACAATGTGATATACAGAATGAATCACTGTTTAATAGAATATTTCTTTTCTACTAGAAGGTATAATGGGTGAATTTTTGCTTATGTACTACATATTGTGAAGCTATCAGAACAATTTCAGGCATGCTGCACAATCTTCTTTCATTTGTCAACAGGCTAGTTGGTGTGTTTGCTCACTATAGCTGTATAATCAAGCACAAATACAGGCTGGGCAGAGAATGCATTGAGAAGCGCTGAGGAGAAATACTTAGGGCTGCTAGTTGATCAACATGACCTGGCAACGTGCACTTGCAGCCCAGAAAGCAAACTGTGTGCTGAGCTACACCAGAAGAAGTGTGGCCAAAGGAAGTGATTCTTCTCCTCTATTCTGCTCTCTTGAGACCCCACGTGGAGTACTGAGTTCAGCTCTGGGGCCCCCAACACAAAACACACATGGACCTGTTGGAAAGGAGGGCTACAAAGTTGTTCAGAGGGCTGGAGCACTCTCCCATGAAGACAGGCTGAGAAAGCTGGGTTTGTTCAGCCTGGAGAAGGCTCAGGGTAGACCTTATAGCAGCTTTCCGTTACCTAAAGGGGGCCTACAGATTGGAAGGGATTCTATCAGGGAGTGTAATGATAGGATGAGGGTTCAGATTTTAAACTGAAAAAGGGTAGATTTAGATTAGATATTAGATAGGAAGAAATTCTTTACTGTGAGGATGACGAGACACTGACACAGGTTGCCCAGAGAAGCTGTGGCTGCCCTACCCCTGGTAGTGTTCAGGTTGGACAGGGCTTTGAACAAACTAGTCTAGTGAAAGGTGTCCCTGCCTATGGCAGGGGGTTGGAACTGGATGAACTTTAAGGTCTCTTCCAACCCAAGCCATTCTATGATTTAATCAGGGTAAAAGATGTAACTTGAAAGAGTCCAATTATTTTAGTTGATGTGGAAAGACACAGAGATAAATTATAAGAGAAATTTGATTTTCAAACTTAGGTCTGTTTTAGAACTAAGAATTCAGATTTTGAACTTTGAGATTTCTCCTTTTAGAGCTGCAATAACTTTTTCTGGAAGGACACATCCAATAAAGAAGAAATGTTTTAGCCTGTGTAAACACTTAACTTTTGAAAGACTTGGGTTTGAAGCACTTTTAGTGTTTCTGTTGTACAAGGTAAATGCCAAGTGGCTTGATCAGCAACCATGCAATCTTTTCATCCTTCTTTCTGCATCCTTAAACAATTCTTGTCAGGAGTAGATCTATGCTCATTTGACATTCACACTAAAATGAAAATACTTTTGTCTGCTGACATTCCTCCCTCCACCCCTCCAAGCTGTCTGAAATTGTCAGAAACAAAACAGAAAATAGAGTCTTTGGGCTTCAGGTTGCAAACAACCATTATCTCACAGTGGGGTTTCTACATGAAATCTACATCTACTGAGGATTGGGACATATTGGAGCCTCTGTAGGATAGTCATTCAAAATATATTGAGCTGTCAGTTCATAGATTTTAGCCTAGATGTCTTAATGCCATATCAAGGTGGGCCACTTTCTTGCTTTTAAAAGGAGCAAAGTCTTAGTCTCATAGCCCATAATTCAAGCGATTTCTCAGGTGTGACTGCTTCTGGCTTGAGCATCAGCATGTAAAAGCTGAACAAGGAGGGTATTTCCACACATAAGGAAGCAGCAATTTGCTGGCTGTCAGTGTGTTACTAGCCCTTCACGCTGTAATGCTCAGGTGGCTTTGACATGGCTCTGCCACACTGACTGGATGATTTACTTGCAGGTATCTCCAAACTTGTGAGCCAACTACAGTCTTGTAAGGACATTTGTGTCAGTTTTGTTTATATTCTTATACCCTAAATGAATATGTATTGGTTTAGCTTCTTGACAGCTTAGAAAATACACAATACAAAAGACACACAAACATGCCCAAGACCTTGCAGACTTCTATCTGAGCGCAAATATTTGCTGTTACCTCCTGCTTTCACAATGCCCACAGTGGGCGAGATCCTCCGCTATTATGAGGCTTTGTAGCTCTATTGTCACTATCAGAGGACACAAACAGGTTTCTTGGTCTTTTCCACACTGTTATAATGTGACAGGAGAAGCTCTGGGAATTTCTTGTTGGACATTGCCAGAAAGCCAGGGAAGACATCAGTTTCAGATTTTATGGTGCATAGTTTAGGCTGTTGCTTAGGTCACACAAGTTAGTGTTTTAATAGCCTTTTCCTCCAATAAGATATTTTATTTTGAAAACTCTGCACTCAGAAATATAAAACATAAGCAGAAATATACAGGAATCTCTCCTAAAGAGCCTATGCAACTGAGTAAAATTGAGTAGGTGAGGAATATTTTCAGTTCTCTTTGACACATTCCCACCCAATTTCTTTGATTTATCATCTGTTAATGAGAAGACTGGATCTGATACTGTGTTATGGCTGCACAGAGCACTGGTTTACTCGTGAGTAAAGCTTATATAGTACAAACAATGCAGTTGGAAAAAAAGGAGACAAGCTCTTAGATACAATATTTTAGATTGCTTTTTTTCCTATAGCTCTATCCCTAATCAATACTACTTCTTGAAGGGTTTCTCCTGTCTATGTAATTTCTTTACATAGATAAGCTCCACAAAAGTTCTCACACACATGGAGGACTATTTCCACAATGCCTACGACAGAGGCTGGCTGCAGAAATATCTTAAAGCCACTTGTGCACCTTGGGTAGTTTTGCAGCTGTCAAATGTTTACTTGGTATAAAGACTGACGGAAAAGACAGCACTTTTGTTCAAGTTGCCAAGTGACATGTGGAATCCTTAGAGAACTACTTAAAATAAGTTCCGCTTTAGATGCCTCCACATGAAAGTGGTTATTAGAAAAACGCATCATAAACATTGCACATATTATCCACTCAAAGAAAGATTAACTCCTATAATTGTTAGCTTTTCCCTGCATGCAGACAGCAGAGTGACATGGTATAGCACACCGTTTGAAGCATGAGAAACATCAATCAGTGCCTTTTAGAGGGATACAAGCATGGTAATCTAGATAGAGGCTTCAGTTTGTGCTTTGCTTCTTGTGGGAGACAGGAAGCGTACATAAGGCAAAAATCAGCAGATGGAGGGGCCTATTATTTGGTTAAAACCTCTCTAACATCAGATCCCGAGCTGGCAAATATAAGAGTATTGCTTCATGAAGATGACTTTTCAAACTAAGGTGAAACAAGCAGACAGGTGTGGGGGGGGTTAATACTCCGGTATCTTTAATGGAAATGCAATCTCAGATCCTGTGATGACCTCAGTTATTAGGTGAGGTGTTCCCCTAATTGCCAGGAAAGGTCTATATGGAAGTAATTAAACATTGAACACAATCTGTTCAGACCTTAGAAGGGGTGAGCATAAATTCCATAAAATGATTATTTGCCCTATGAACGACTAGTGTTCCTGTACAAAAGTGTTCCCTGTCTTTACCTTTCCCTGGCCACTCTTACACTTTTCTACCAGTTCCTTGGCTGCCTCCAGTTAAGTGATTCAGGCTGTGATAAAACCTGGTGAAAATGCATCCATTAGTGACCATGGCAAAGAGACCTCAGGGCATGACACCTACCTGGGCACTGTACTGACAAAGTCTGAGAGGACACAGCCACTAAGTGGCAAGAAGTTTAAAATGCTTAACTTTCGTTTCTTTCACATTAGTGTTGTATTTAAAATCACTCAAGCTTGCAATATCTTTTACTGAAAGGCTAAATAAGTGTATAAAAAGATCCCAAGAAATTGTATATATCTCTGTATAATTTGTCATATGAGTTTGTGTTACCCAATTGTAAGTCTTTCTAAATGCAATTTATTCACAGCTTACAATAAAGCTTATTGTAACCATTATTTTCTTTCATTTATATGAGACTCTTCAACATAGCATCTGTATACCTGCTTCCTAATAGCTTCATCTACTGATCTTTGTGGGTTTACATGTTACCATTGTAAGACAAACACAAAAGATTTGTTGGTGATTACATATATAATCTCTTTAAGTCAACTCTTCTGTTGTGAAGAGGTTCTATAGCAAAACATGTTTTGAACTCTTTTTTCAGGCAGTTATTTTCATTTTGGTATATAACAAGGCATTTAAATTTTATTGTATCGACTATTTACTTTTCTCTATGTGTGGTATTTTTAATTGGTTATCCTCTAAAAGAAAAATATTGCTTTTTTCTAAAGAGACACATGCATACACACTCTTTTAGTGTTAATGAGTAACTGAACAATACAAATCAGGTGAGGCGCAGAAACACATTTTACAGAAAAATGCTTTTCTCTCTATCTAGAATGAAAACAGACATCTGAGGGCATTCCTTTTTGCCATGCAAAACTTACAAAAGCTGAAGAAACCTAAGAAATATAGGAAAATCCAATACAAATGATTTAGAACAAGCCAAAATTCATCTTGTTTTCTTTAAAAATAATTCAGTTTCAAGTAAGGACAAAAAAAAATAGGTGCTTTTAAAGCCCAGACAGCAAGTTTTGGTGAGACAGCTATGAGAATTGCTTTGAAGGCTGCACTCAGGGTGTAATGGGGCAAGATGTAAGACAGAGAATAGGGCTGACCTAGGACACATGTGAGGCCATGGGGACAATGACAGGAGGGCTTACTGGGAAGGAGCACAGATAGACACAGTCTTGAGGTAAGTATGACCATCAGGAAGGTTAGAGGGGGAAAATAAAACTCATTGCTACCAGAAACCTGATGTGATTGGAGAGAAAACAAATTGTTCCAGGTTCTCGGAAATTCTGACTGCAGTGACCTGAGGGTAAAACCCTCATGACCTGTGTGCCAGCTGGGACAGAGTCTGCTTTGAATATCAGGTATGAGATAGTGTTTTGTGTGCCTGAGTTAATTGCTGATTGAAGGAATAGGGATTTCAGTAGCTTCTCCTTACTGTAAAGTGTTGCAAGACACCAAAATGTACACCTTGATTTCTCTTTATGTGTTGTGAGCAGTGTGATGTGCTGCTTTGTGTGAAATATGTGAATTAATTGCATCCTTCCTGCTTAATTTTGAGATTTTGCAATGTTTCACCCCTATCTTTCAGAATCTTTAATTATGCCTATCAGTTAATAAAGAGGACTATTTAGGGTTATTGGATGTGTTATTATATTATTAATTATGTTTTTGACAATATGAGCATAGTTTTGTAAGCTTGATGAGTCAAATGACAGGAAACAGTGAGTAAGGGGAAAAATACCAGTTTCTACTTCAATATAGCTCATATTGCTGAACTAATTAGCCACTCTAACTGGAGAATTGAAGAGAAACTACAAGCTTCAGTGAAAAAACCTTGCAGTATGAGGAGGTTGTGATTATAAGTATATTCTATGCAGTAGAAAACTTTTATTTATACACCAAAAATAAGGTGAAGGTTTAAAAGTGAAAGAAATAGTAATTAACCTGCGACCAGATAGGTTCAGCCACTGCAAAATACACTATCACTTTTCATGACATCTACGGCTGATTGCTTATGATGACTGAAACACAGGGATCTTTTTAAACAAGAGTGGAGTTAAGTTATGCATATTCATGGGGACTGTTTAATAACAGATATTAGCTGCCATTTGAGAAGCCCTGGGCAACCCAGGACACCCATACTATGCTGTGGCAACAGGCAGAGGCTGGATGAAGATCCTAAACAGCTCTAGGCGTAACACCAAATTCTGGATTCCCAGTATGCACTGCCTGCTACTGGATGGATATTTGCAGAGCCTGAACAATAGCACCTTTGTAAATTAAGCAATGAAACAGCAAATAAAAATGTGATTTTTATCTTTGTGGATTCTTCAACTCAGAATTACAATTCTCATGTCGTTTCCAATTTTATAGATTCTACTTCTACTACAGTCAGTGATGTTATATCACTACATAAAGACGTCTTTTACAATTGTACTTTATAAGGCAACTGAGCGTTGGTGGTAATGTGCAGAGTCCCTTGACAATTATAGAGACATTTTCCTTCAGAATATTAAAATACTCATTTGCACATGTGCATATTCCTGGAAGCTTTTCCCCAAGAACTTTTAAATTAATGCTCTATTCTGTCCTCCAAGCATGTGATTTTGTAATGTCCTGTTGTATACAGTAAGTATGAAGGCACACAAATGAAAAAGTAAATCTTTGTCCTGTAAAAAAGGGTCCTGTGTGCGATATGCTAGGATTTGAGCGAGTCTACACTGAGGCAGAACAGAAACCTATCAGAGGTGGACCAGAATAGATTTTGCAGGGTGGAGTCATTTCCACCAATTCTACTGCTGCATCTTTTTCATACTACATCTCTTATATAAGCGCATCACCCAATAAATCATCATCGTAAGAAGCATTATTTCATTCCAGAAACACTTCAGGACATTAAAGAATGGGACTGAGAGAAACTTCACTGAAGATGCTTCTAAATTTGCTTTTATCCTGTTGCTTCACCATGTTGTTTTTGTAATGATTGCTATGATATTTTCTTCTATAGCATATAAAATAAAGTAGTCTCAGGCTCCCTAATCCTATCTCACAGATTTAGACAATCATTCTTTTACTCACTGTGCAGTTAAATAGGGCGTTAATTTTCTGCAGGCAGTTCATAATGTATCAGCATTCAAATGAAAAATTCACTAGATCAGATATTCACAACAAGAGTGGATAAATATTACCAGATACTGGTTCCAACCAGGGGTTTACAGGACCTGGGGTTCCATTTCAAATGACTCCATAGAACACTTTTGGAAAGTGGATAAGATAAAAACCACATACAGAATGATACAAACTCAAACTAGGGGTCACAACCAGACCATTCTGCTACTAGGCTAAAAGATGAACAGTTTATAACTGGGCCTCAATAATACCTGACAGCAACGAGTTCCACAGTTTAACCATGCTCCAGGGTGTAGGGAAAGTACTCTCTTCCTCTTCTTTTAATTTGTAGCTTAATAATTTTAGATAACCTATGGTTCTGTTGCTGAGAAGTAATTTTAAAATATTATTTTTGTTATCAACTAATCTATAGCAAAACCTCAATACTCAGAATTGTAAATACTGAAGGTACTTAGCAGAGGTTTTTTTGTGCTACCTGCAATGGTCCAAGCTCATCTATGTTGCTTTCTCCTTTGTACTTGCCATGATATTTGTTACAAATTGACCAGACTATCTCAGAAACTGCAGATAGAAAACACATAAACAGTAAAAAGTCAAGCATAAGGCTTCTCCCTCAATTATGAAACAATCACACGTGGTGTTGGTGTTACAGCCTTTTGAAAGGACCAGGCATGTTGCCACCACATTGAAGTTTCTGTAACCAAGATGCAGATATGAAATGAATGGCCAAGATGAAGGCATTGAAGTGCCTCAAGGGCCACTCTGAAGTAAAAGAGGAAAGCAAACTGTGAATAACCAAGAAAATAGATAAAAAATATCCAGGAACGTTCATGCACTGGCACTCACACTGATATTTCTCAAGGTGGACTGGTTTGATAAAAATGATGACCTTTTTTCCTCTACTGTATTTTATTTTCCAGTACTAAAAATATTGCAAGTGCCTGAGGCGTAAGTCAGAGCAAACCTCCATTATCTCTCCAGAGACTTGGCACTTTGCTCATTAGGCTCCTTAGGATCTAACTGAGTGACCTTGTTCAGTGGGAAGGCACAGATGGGGTTTGTCAGTAAATCGTGTTAATGTAACAAGTATTCCTACTGTTAGATGAGGTTTGCACCTTGTATAAGCATTTCTATCCCAAGTAAACAACCACCATTCCTTCCTACCAATGTCACCCCCCCCTTATTTCGTGCTGCCGCCAGGTACTTCAGCATTTGTTTTTCCTGTGAATTGCAAAAAAAGAACATCTTGCTGTGACTGTAGGGTGGTCTTTCTCTCAAAGGCAGTCATGCACCTTGCTTCTAGAGAAACTGATGTTTGCTTTTAAATTTGGAAGTGTTACCTGATAAACACAATAGCTTTTTTCTGCTGTGAATCTTTCCCTGAGTTTAAAAAATACTTTTATGAAAGGAATGGAGTTTTTTGCTAGATTCATTCTCACCCAGTTGTACTGTATGATAAATATAACTAAGTGAATAAAATAAATGGTGAATAAATAGTGAATAAAAGATAAATAAGTGAATAAATAAAGGGTATATTTATGAAATAATTTTAAGTGGTTTAAAATTTTAGGATGCAGCCACTACTTTGTTTCTTTGAGGAAATAAAAAGCTAGTTTCAAAGTATGCTGAGCTCAAAGGCAATGCTAAAAAGGTTATAGCACCTTAGTTCAATGGACCTCATTGGTTAAAAAAGGAGGAATGAAAAGCTAACTGAATTAAGTAAAATTCAGTGTTGTGAAAAACTACTACAACCCTGAACACTAGGATAAATTTCATGCTGAATAAACAGTCATATTTCCTAAGTGTTTTGCATTGCTAAATCACAGCAGCAAAGCTAAGAGTGATTGAATTAAGGACCCCCATTTTCATTTCTATCTTCAGGTTTGTTTACTAAGCTTCCCAGTCCAAATGGGATTGTGAAGGCACAGTTTGACAGCAACAGCTTTGCATATTTTTAAATGATATTCTATCCTGGTTTGCAGATGGAAGAATCAAGCTTGAAATCAGAAACAGAGATGAGTCTGCCTTCCCTTTTCTAGAGGCTAGTTCAGGGCTCCAACCCGCAGATTTTAGAGCCCATTAAGAGAAAGAATAGCACTGCTCGCCTCTACTTGCTCCTGCACGAAGGGCTAACTCCAGTCATATCTCTGTAACACCACCTGATGGCTTAGATTGTTTAAAAAGAGGACAGAAACAACCACAGTGCTTTTTCTTCTGCTTTTCCATCCCTCAACCCCCTTGTAAAAGCTGGCAAAGTTCAGCATTTGGAAGCCACCACTTTTCACAAACTAAGGGCTATGGTTTATAGTGTCAGTTTGTTTGGTTTTGAATATGTTAATTTACTTTCTTCCATTTATATTTCTGTGGAGTTCTTGTTGCTTCCACCTTTCAAACGCTTTTTTATTAGTTCAACCTTCTCTTTGCTACTTGCTACTGTAGGGATTACAAAAAGAAATTAAATTTAGGACACCAAAGCTCATCACAGTCAGAGGAATAAAACCTCCCTGCAAGCTTAATTAAAACAGTAAGATGGCCTGATAACAGATAATATGTTGTTCACTAGGCACCAGGAAGAGACCTGCAGAAAAGGACAGACTGTTATGATTAAATTCTTTAAGTTGCATGGAAACCGATGTCCAGATCCTGCTGCCACAAGAATGGTAAAGGCTTCTCAGGATCTGATGGGAAAGAAATTAGCACAGTACATTAAACAGATAAACGGGACAGAGGAAGCTATGCTAGTTTAGAAATATGCTGGAAAATTTTGTTTTGAAGCACAGATCTGGCAAACTGTTCTCAACATTGTTATTGGTAAGGCTGGTACGGGTTTATCTTGATCTTGGTGTCAGATTTTTTAGACAAGGGAAATTATGGCCTAGTATGATCCATGACTCCAGAGATAAGTGTCACTTTGTCTGTGGTAAGAGGTCAAAATGTCATGTAATTGCTGTTGTCATTTATCTTCCTGTGTAAAGGGGATTATTTCATTTTTTCCTTGCTTTGTTTTTTTTACTAGAGTTTTGACCTTGCAAAAGCTCACCCAACTGAAGCTGCTCCATAGTGTAAGAAATTACTACATCTGGTTTTAGACAATAAGACTTTTGATTATTGCTTTGGTAAAGTGATCCTCGATATACATATGTAGATACTCTGGAAGGCTGCCTCCTAACCAATGCTGTAGACTTAACAGGAAACATACTCTGTTAAGCACAAGTTCTGTAAATAAAATAGAGCTCAGTGAGCTCTAATTAAGACTTGCATAACATGTGAAGACCTTTCAGAGATGTAAGCTGCTATCCGTGGCAATTTTGAGTGCTGTAGCAAAATGGAAACAATGCTGGTTTTCATAAATTAATTTTATTATTACTAAGATTGATAGGTCAGGATTATCAAGCCTTTCCTTTCACTTGTTCCTGTTCACTCAAGCTATTTTTTTGTTACAATGGCTTTGTATTGTAGTGATCAGTGTATTCCAGGTGTCCTGTCCTACATTACTATTACTGTAGGTGCCTGCAGTGATGAAATAGCAAGTGTTAGCAATTCTTTTTTGTAATGCTTTGTTCTCATAGTTAATTGACAAAGCCATGCAAGTAGAGACTTAGATTGCTTCTGCATCACTGCGGACACACTTTTGGAGAATACATTCTGTACCTAGGAAAATAGCATTCCCTTCAGATGAGAGGTCTTGCAATGAAAGCCTGAGGCAGCTGGAAGAAGTGGAGCCTGAAATTCAGTTTGCCCTCATTTTATCAGAGCAAAACTACCTTTTCCCACAGGTAATTCGTAAGATATTTCCATTACTAGTTGATTTTAGCCAATTCGTCCTAAACCTTCTAGATTTTTGGGTGAAGAGTTGTTTTTTATTGCATTCAAATGCTCAATTTGTACTGTACTATTATTGTATTTCTAGCCAAGTGGCTAAATTAAGAAATAAAAATATATTCACCAATGGTAAACTATTCTGACACTGAAAACTTTAATGAAAGGAAGGTATTTTTCTGTCAGTGTTGACCTGTATGTGGCAAATACCTTCATAATTGGGATGTTGTTGCTGCAAACACCACAGCAGGTTCGCCATTGATTCCAGCCACCTAAAATTTTCCTGGAGCAGTATTTTACTACACAAGGCTGGGTTTGCTGCTGACAATATAAACTTGCATGCCATTGATTTGTTGAAATAATTGTGCTTCTTTGTATAGGTTGGGATTATGACTATTCTGTTTCACACCAGTATTTTGTGGCTCAAGAAATATCCATAAGGTGCGTTCATATCATTAAAAATACTACAGGTGAAATGGAAACAGTTCTTATGGCTTCAATTCTTTAACAGTCATTGTTTTCCTTCTCACATGCCGCTATCAAAATAAGTTCTTAAAGTCAAGTCTATGAGTTGGGGTTTTTTGGGAAGTTTCTGATTTCATTTAAATCTATGCAAATGCAGTGTAACACCATGAAAATGTATGAATAATTGCAAACTTTTCAGCTGAATTATTTTGCTACATGGGGAAAAAATAATTTTGACCAAATCAAGCACTTGCACCTCCTTGTCAGTCGCTGCAGTGTGTGTGGGGGTGTACGTACATAAATACATAGAATGACATATTTCAGGTTTATCACCTCAGGAGGAGAGAGAATTATGTGCAATAGTCTTACAAAAGCACTTACTTGATAATTAAACTCTATGAATCTCAAAGAGAACTAATACAGTTTTTCTAATAGTCTGGCATCATATGCAAAATAATCATACTAGGGATCTGGAGCTTAATAGTGATTGGCATCAGCTCCAATGTCATTGGTATGTGTCATGGCATGGATTATTGCTCCAATCAATAGGAAGCAATATCCAGTCAAGGAAAACAACTGTACATTGGTTTGTTCTGATCCATTTTCAGATAGTATTTCTACAACCTCCCAGGGATTTGCAGCTGTTCAATTACAGTCTAATTGCATGACTCTCGTAGAGCCATGCCCAAGGTGCCTTATTGGTGCACAGTGACATTCAGAATGAAGCATATATGGTGCAGCTTGCAGTTCACACGGGAAGGGAAAACATACCACATCAAAATAAAAAGATACAGGTATGACATATATTCTCTTTTACAAAAACTCTATAGAGTGTTTTCATGACTCTAAAATGTCCACCCACCCCACATTATCTTATTGTAAGACATATTGAAACACTCATTGAAAATTATATGTTTCTTATTTACTGAAGAAAGGATAAAACAAAGGAAAACAACCAGGTGTGGTACCTTATATAGCATAGAGCTTGTATTCCTTACGAATTTCCTTATTAAAACTAAGCAAAAATCTTTTAGCAATGCTAGCTTACTAGACAAGATCACAAGTCATTGGAGAGACTAGGAGATGCCTTCACCCTTCTAGATATTCAAAGTCTAGCTGTCAGCCTCTGCTTTTGAGCATTTTATCTTTCCAGTAGTCATTATTTTATTGCTAGAACCTCAAATTCTGTTGATGCATAAAAGAATAAAAGCATTATAACAGCACATAGCAACGGCTTATATCAGGTCAGTTCAGAAAAGAAAGTGAAAAATATCGTTTCTCTTCAGAGGAGAAAGGGGAATACAGGTAGGCCAAAGTAATTTCCTGGGTTGAAATTTTCTATAAGATTGGAGATCGCTGTCCTAATCTCATCATAATTGTGGTAGTGAACTTGGATGCCAGCAGAGCTGCTTCAAGTGTCAGACGAAAAGAGGTCACCCAGTTCCATGTTAGTGCATGAAAAACAAATGATAAGTTTTGGATATATTAAGCTCTAGCCAGATACATCAATCATACAAATTTCTATGTCCCACAAAGAGGCCACAAATTCTGCAATTAATTCTCATTACTTTTATGGTGAAAAACACTTTTTTTTCCTGTGATTTTACTGAAGATGTTTAACCAGTCTCATTTTTTGCTATTAGTTAGAATTCTTGAACTTTGGAATAAGCTGGTAAGAATACTGGGTGACCTAAAGCCATCATTAAGACGAAAGAACACTGCAGTGAGCTCTACTCGTAGGAAACTTTTCTGCCTGCCTTTTAAAGCAGCTGGAAACTATTCTATGCAGGCCTGCTGGGGATGACATTTTCTTTTGGATGTCTTGCCACTGGTCTTTGCAACTACACGGGTATCAGTAAATCACAATTTTTCAGTGAAAAACCAGTATAGCTTCTTCTCAAAGGCCCTCATTTTGCTCACTAAAAGAGAAACTTCAGCTATACAAAACCAACTCTTAATCAGGAGAAAAAATAGTTAGCATAGAGTAATTTTACAATACAGGAATGCAAAGGCCAAGTAAACAATTAGATACCTTCAGACAATTTCCACTGAGAACTGAAGATAAAGTCTCTTAACATTCAGCTCTCAAGCCTGCAGGGATAATTACAGGCTGGATGTGTCACCTCAACAATGAACATTAGCTCTTGCTATTCTGATGTCCTGGTCTCATGGGAAGATGATGGGCTCAAAAAAGCAACCAGCAATTGACAATTCTAAACCAACTCATTTATACAAGTAGTTTTTTGGTTTGGTTTTTTTTTTTTTTTTTTAATATCTTAAGTTTCACAAGCATTTTCTTAAATAAAATAATAAGAATTAAAGAAAATCCTAAATATAGTTTAAGTGTATTTGACCTTTGACTTCTAGGACCTAGATGGAATTTGGGAATGGACTTCCACAGCTTCACACTAGCAAGAGGCTAAGAGAGGATTCCAGAAGAGATCAGATGGACTGTGGGAATATTCCAGCCTAACTGTGAGATGTCATCAGGAAAATAATTTTGGTAAGGCTAACACCAGAGTAAACTTTATCCATACAATGGATATGATATATTGACACTGTAATGAAACTGTAGCTGCTGTTTACAAAACCCTTGGCTTTTTAACTCATATTGCAACAGGGCAAATGTACAGCATAAAGTATTTGCAATTTAAGGCAAAAGTCCTTCAGGGTGACATAGAAAACTATTTTCATTTTAAATCACAATAAGCCAACTTCTAATAAAGAATCTGCCAAAAGTGCCTAATGTAAACCACGTAATGAAAGTAGTCTGTCAGCTAACAGTTAGTGTCTTAATTCCCATTTTATATATTCTTCTCCATGGCCCATATACTGGCAACAGTTGCTTTATCTTGCTAAGACCTTACAAACTTATTCTACTTATTTTGTTTTGTTCTCATTTTGTTTTGTTTTCTTCTCATCAGTTGAATTTAACTCTTGAAAGAAAACTGTATCTTTGTTGAACTTTCACTGTTTTATTTCTGGAAATAAAGGGTGAATTTAATTTTTTTTCATTTGTTCTGCATGTATTTTTGGGACAAATAACAGCTCAGTGTCATACACCTACTCTGCCTCATGGAACTACTTTCCCACATAGTAAGAGGTGGGCAAACAGGTTCAAAATCTCAGTACACTTTTTCTGAATGGTTTCTAGAACTTTTGTTGAAAAAGAAAGCAACCTGCCAAAGCTCAAAGGCATCATTTAAATTGTTTTTACACCCGTTTCATTTCAGAATGTTCTTTGCAAGAAGAAACTATTGTGACAGTATTTGTTATCAACAGTGTTGAACTTATGTGAAAGGGAGTTGTTTTTGCAAGAAAACAACACCTTGATGAAGATTTTGATAAAATCCTAATTTTGGTGAAGCATTGGTATTGTCCTGAATTGGCCTCAGATGTTATCAATTTTAACTTTACAAATGCACCGGAACTCAAAGCAATCTTTAATTTTAGTTAATATTAGTTTGAAGTTAAAACTTTACCTAGTGATAATATTCTCCCCTCAACACACATCCATTCCTCTAACTTACAATATTCTATTAAGCATATGTATTAGAAGGAATAATAGGTAATCTTTGCTTGATTTTAATTATCTTGGACTTTGATGCCAATGTCATTGACGACATTTCAGTGAGAGTTCTGAGTACAAGTACAGGACAAGTCAAGAGTGTGACTGAGCACACCTTCATGATAGTCTCATGTTTAGTTTCTGAATTACTTTATCTTAATTACTTCTCTCACAATTTTAACAAATACCATCATATGGATAATGTTTACTTGAGAGTACAGTTAAAAGTCAATACATGTTTTCCTTTAATAAATAAAATTTTTTCTAAGATAAATGCACGAGTAATCTGAATACAAACTAATGCATTTTTTTCCAAAGTCGTCTGCACAAAGGATATTAAGGGAAACCGTGGCAAAGCTACTACAATAGATTAAACAAATTCACATTGATATTATGGTTATTTTTCCTTAGGGGCCAGTACTCTTTAATAACATCTAGTGAAATAAAAACTGGCCAAAAGTAGCAATTTTACAGCAGCTGACCTTTATACCTCATCATAAGATACTAAATGTACCTTGTCCAGGGAATACTTCTCTTTTCTGTCATACACAAATGTGTTGTGGAATTACAGGAAATAGGTTGGAGAGAGGACTTCTACCCAGTTTGTTTCTTATGATGTTTCAGGTCAAGATCAATTGTTCCATTTGTTTCTGGCAGGATGTTGCGATAGTTTTATGTCAAAAGGTTTGAATAAAGTCCAAATATATATATAGATATTCAATATTTTCATCCACAATACACTATTAACAATGTGGCTCTAGATATTTTTACTGCTCATTTGAAAAGACTATTAGAATAATTTGCTATTCACTTTTAAAAGCTTTTTAATGTGTATTTTTTACTACATCCATTTTACGGAATGTCTAAAAGCAATTATTGTAGCCTAAGTATCAAAAAAAGGAGTATATATAAATAACATAATCCCTTAAAGAGTTACTAAAATCATTCCACCATTCTATATCATCCTTTTCCAGACTGAGACAGTGCATATTTCTTTATGACAAGGCTTTTCTACCTGACTGATAAGATCCTCTTATGTCCTAGGGGTAATTCACACAATTAGAAGTATCAGGTGAAACACAAAAAGATAGAGAGATAGGGGATAGATAGGGGACAGTTACAGACTGACAAGGAAAGAAGCTTTAAAACACAGTTGTCAGTGCTCCTTACTATTATAATTTCTAACATTGGTCTAATATAGATATTGATGGGTAGACCACTCAGTGGAGAAAGAACTGGCTGGATGGCCGCATGCAAAGAGTTGTGGTCAATGGCTCAATGTCTGGCTGGAGACCAGTAACGAGTGGTGTCCCTCAGGGATCAGTGTTGGGACCGGTCTTGTTCAACATCTTTGTCGGTGACATGGACAGTGGGATTGAGTGTGCCCTCAGCAAGTTTGCTGATGACACCAAGCTGTGTGGTTCGGTTGACACGCCGGAGGGAAGGGATGCCATCCAGAGGGACCTCGACACGCTTGTGAGGTGGGCTGATGCCAACCTGATGAAGTTTAACCATGCCAAGTGCAAGGTCCTACACCTGGGTCAGAGCAATCCGAGGCACAGCTACAGGTTGGGCAGGGAAGAGATTCAGAGCAGCCCTGCAGAGAAGGACTTGAGGGTGTTGATGGATAAGAAAATGAACATGAGCCGGTTTCAGTGTGCGCTCGCAGCCCAGAAAGCAACCATATCCTGGGCTGCATCAAAAGGAGCGTGACCAGCAGGTCCAAGGAGGTGATCCTGTCCCTCTACTCTACTCTTCTCTGCTCTCGTGAGAACTCACTGTGTGCAGTTCTGGTGTCCTCAACATCAAAAGGACATGGAACCATTGGAGCAAGTCCAGAGGAGGCCATGAGGATGATCAGGAGACTGGAGCACCTCCCGTATGGAGACAGGCTGAGAAAGTTGGGGCTGTTCAATCTGGAGAAGAGAAGGCTGCGTGGAGACCTCATAGCAGCCTTCCAGCATCTGAAGGGGGCCTACAGGGATGCTGGGGAGGGACATTTCATCAGGGACTGTAGTGACAGGACAAGGGGTAACGGGTTCAAACCTAAACAGGAGAAGTTTAGACTGGATCTAAGGAAGAAATTCTTTACTGTGAGGGTGATGAGGCACTGGAATGGGTTGCCCAGGGAGGTTGTGAATGCTCCATCCTTGATGGTGTTCAAGACCAGGTTGGATGAGGCCTGGTTTAGTGTGGGGTGTCCCTGCCCATGGCAGGGGGGTTGGAACTACATGATCTTAAAGTCCTTTCCAACCCTAACTATTCTATGATTCTTCAAAACATTAACCATAAGCCACATTTTATATACATAAGTAAATCCTTCTTACTTTGATAATATATGTTTATTGCTTTTGTAGTTACTAAGATTCAAGAACACACTTGAGATGTTTTCAGAAGTGAGATTACAGTGGGAAACAGTATATTCTAGAGCTCCTGCTTCAAGTATTTCTACTTCTGATTATACCTCCACCCTCTCTTAGAAGTCATTATTGTTCAGAAATAAATCCCTTCAGAGCTTTCTTGAAGGTTTGGGGTTTTTTGATGATGAATATTGTAGAAAGGCAGATGTGTGGCATGTCAGGTGGTTGTAGAGGCACTGCTTTCACTAATTCTGAAGAGAAAAACAAGGACTACATTCTCAGATATCACAAGAGAAGACAATTGCAAATACAAAATTCTTGATATTTGGGCATAGTTCAGTTTAAGACTAACACAGTTATGTATGTAAAAAGCAAGGAAATGTTAAAACTGAGAACAAGCATACTTTCTCATATGGAACTTTCTGAGAAAAATTGGGATTTAACCAAGTTGTAAGTTATCTCTATATGTACTATAGCATCCTCAGTGGTACTGACTACTGCCAGTCATTTAAGTGGTACAGGAAATACAGACAGAATCATGTCATATACTGCAAAACTGACAAAATTTACCCACCGTGATTTCTAGGTGTGAACCCACATCCTCACTTTGCAGTTATTTCAAAACTTTTTAAACCAAGAAATTATAATGTGTTTTATCATTTTCTTTCTCTATCTGGACACTCTCCCCAAATCACTTGGTATTAGCTTTATTCTTTCCTGTGTAAATGTTCAAGTTAAACCCAGCAATCATGAACCTTCAATATGTACTCTGGGAGTGCATACAATCCATGGAGAAGAGGATCTCTGTTTAAAATTGCACTGTGAGCAGGTCAAACGACATACTCTAGATTCCCTTCCTTCTATGCATGGGTTACATGAGATGTAATTTGACTACTTCTAAATTTGGAAACTTAATTGGGATATTAATTTAGGAATCATAAAGCCAGTCCTGAATGCTGCTACTGATGAAAAAATAAAAATCATGCTGTGTGTACATGCTGAAAAGAAACTTTGCAGTTATGTCCAGTGACAACCCACAGGAGCTGTTTTATCAATTGCACTCAGACAAAGCAGAGGAACACTACTTCCCGTTGATATAGAAGTCATTTATAGCCTTCATCTGCTGCTGAGCACAGAACCCAGGCTTTTAGCCTTTTGCTCTCTGTAGGGAGCTGGTTTGAACCAGTCAGATAGAGCAAAGGTGTAAAAGTCTGCAGTCCTCTCCATCACTCTTAAGAAATCAGCTCCCTGAGCCAGCAATGAGTTAACAAACAGTGCTTCAAGCATGCATGCAATTCCAGTGATTCCTTATATTTTGTATAAACATACTTAAACTTCCATATAACCGAAACTTTAAGTTTGGCCTTGGTATATCCATTTAGTACTCTGCCTTATGTTTCTCTAGTTTCTGTCTCCAGTTTCACAGGCAAAGCACCATCTGACTCCCTGCATTTTGCACAGCCGCACCTATCGGATTCCTGAGTATGTTAAAGCAAGTCTTTTGTTGCTGTAGCTGAGAATATGGTTTTTCTCTCCATAATGGAAGTCTCAAAGACAAAAGTTGATTTCTGAGTTTGAAATTATACTAGATATAGTAGGTATTACAGAAGGTCATCCACTCCTGATTAAAGAGAATAGCTTTTCTTCTATATTATAATTTAATCCATTTTTCCTTGCCAGTTCTGTAGCTTCAGTTGCTAAGCCTGCTACCACCTTTTTCCAACTTGGAAGATATCCTTCTATCAACAGATAGGAATGCAAATATTTCTGCTAACACAGTTATAAGATTTGCTTATAAATAGGGTATTCTCATTAAAACCCTTACCATTAGATTTTGGATAATCTACCAATCAATTGCCCAGATGACAAGCTGACAGAACGCAGCATGTATCTAAATAGTTTAAAATCATATCCCTGTCTTATCTTAATTAATGTATTAAGACTTATGCACACAATTCACTATTTTAATAAGATATTGACAGTTGACCTCATTTCTCCATGGCATTCTACTGTGCTCCATTCAGCATGCAACTTAACATTAAAGAAATCTATTACAGAATAAACTCACATATTTTAATATTTATTTTGAATAATTAGTCTTGAGGTGTTCTGGGAGACACATAATGGAATGAGAGACCATGAAGATAACAAATGAGTGTGGTACAAATTTATGCTTGTAGTAGTAACAATAACTTTTACTAATAAAAAGGTTATAAAGGCATTCTGTATCTACCATCCTCGTTGTTATTCCTTTTTGTTTATGTGTTTTCATTTGGCCAGTGGATTCAGTTTAATCAGAATAGAAGTAAATTTTTTCTAGTGAGGAGTCCATAACATCCTCTGGACTAAGCTGGTACACACTTATAATTACATAAGTAGGAAAAACACATTAGTCTTGACACTGGCAATCCATTAAATTTCAGAGGTATAAAAAACTCTTGAATATCAGAAGAAAATTCTCCCGCAATAATCTATTGATTTGAATAGATTCAGTCAGCAGTGATTTCTGCTTCAAAATGGCCATTCCATTAGCAAGATAAAGTACTCATCTGACCAATAACCAAAGCCAACAAAGAAAAGATGATTCAGTATCAGTAAAGTGACCTTGGTTTGCTTGTTTTTCTGGTTGGGGTTTTTTGGCTTATCCAATTGACATATGATTACAAAAAAGCCTAAATCCCTTCATAATAATTATACAGTCCATACAGACTGTTGGAAAACCTTTTAACTACTCTCTAGTACTAATAATAGTAAAGACATGAGAGATTTTACCACTCTTTCAGACTTTTTTTATCTATATCAGAAAAATTGCTGTCAAAAAGGCTGGCAAATAAACAGATGCATGGATCAACCCTACTCACAAAGCTACATGTATGGCATAGGTGGGAGCTGAACCTGCTCCTTACATGGTCAGACTCTGCCTTGACTTTGCAGTAAGCTTTAGCCTGTGGGCCTTCCCCTCCAAGCTAAGCACCATTATTTTAAGCTTTAAAGCTTTTCTGAGCTGTAATTTGCTGGGCAGGTTGGGTTTATTTATATAAGGTGGGCCAACTCATGGCCTGCCTGCTAATCAGGCTTCTGATTTCCACAAAGTCTGCTTCTTTTCCATCTGTCTCTAACGGCTGCATTGATGCTTTTGTACTGACTTTCATGCTTCACAGAGGGACTTTTTTAACGTGGCCATTAACCTAAAGGCTGGCTCAAAATCTGCGTTTTTCTGTGAAGCATGAAGAGCAGCAGGGAAGAGTGAAGCACCTACAGCACCTGGGGAAAACCCAGCAGGTGGTGAGAAGACAAATCTCCTGTACACTGATGTTAAATATCTCAGCTGGAGCAAAAGGACAGATGGAATAAGACCAAAAAGTAGTGGTAATGTTGTATAGGATTGAAGGTTAGAAAATAGTGATACAGAACTCAGCGACCAGCATCATGACTGGAGAAAACAGTGGAGGAAAAGATGGCAATGTTTTAAAGATGTATACTCACTTGAAAAGGTGGTGCAAGTATTTTGCAGCCAGCAGTTTTTAAACTAACATAGCAAGTTGGGGTAAAACACAGATGAAACAGCCAATGACCTATCTCATCCAATTACATGAATCGAAAAGGGTTCCTTAATCTACTGGGCATCAGGATTTTACTCTACAGGGTTCTTTTTGATATTAAAATCTAGTGTCATTTTTAATATTAAAAATGACAGCACCAAAATTGGAGAAAAAGGCAGCTGGAATTAAAAACTGAGTTGCACTTTGCTTCTGGGGAGAAATCTGAAAAGACTAAACATACTGTGCCAGAAACACGTACAGGGGTGACATACCCTGTTATGCCATGTCAGCTATAGATAGTAAGCAAACCATCACCCTCTCTTCACACTGATGCCAGATATGTACATTGTTACCTGAGAATGAGCATGGTCACAAACCGTGGAAAGACTCTCACTGATCTACCCATTGGTGATATAGTATTGGTTGCAGCAGGTAGACAAGATTAATTATAAATCAACATAAATGAAAATGTCATGAGTCAGCTGTTGCTATAGGAGAGAGAGAAATGGCTAATGTTCAAAACCATAAGCCATTAGCTAAATAGACAGTAATGACTGAAATGGGAAGTATTAGCACCAACCTAAGGGAAAAAGGTGTTGATGGGGATCTGATTCACAGCCAGTAGCAACTCTAGAGATTGATATACTAACATAAGCAAATAATGTACCATTTCATAGCTAGCCTACCTAAGCGACATAGAAAAGGCTCTTATACCAAGGAATGTTGCTGATCACGTTGATGACATGTAACTTTTGACAGGTTTTAGTAGCAACCAAAAGGATTTAGGGACCTGTAACACGTGAAAAAAAATGCCTGGAAGAGTGAAAATAGGATAGCTCTGTTCTGCTTACAACAATCAGCTGTGCATATTTTACACACTGCTTCCAAGGAGAGGAAATTAAGCACTTCAGGTGTCTGGAAAGAATATTGGTGAAGGACATTCACACAAAGCAAGACCTAGTTATACATATGTGAAACTGTTCTTTAATAAGGTTCCTTTGTGGATTTAAAATGCATGCCTGCGGTGAAGATTATATGCAGCTGCAGTCCAGTGGCATAGATGTTATGGGTGAAAGGAAAAGACACTAAAATTGTGGAAAAAACTTAAACCTTCCCTGACCCTTCTACAGTGTAAGATGCAAAGCAATGGAGAGGGTTATCTTCCTAGACAGAGGTACTTAAGCTTGTGGGGTCTCAACCACATATGGACAGAAACAAAAAGGAAGATTTTCTTGCACCTTGTTTCACATGAATCAGCTAATGTGTTACAGATAACACATTAATAACGGATAAAGTGCTACAAAAGGAAAAAAGAAGAGAATATGCATTCCAACCAATACTTTTTCCTCCATATTAATTGTAACTCAGCCTCTCCCAAAAGATTTCTTGTTTAAAGTGTGGTCATATTGTCATGCAATTCACCACATACTCTTCATATTGCTCTCACTGCTCTCTCCGTCAACAGCTTCCCGAACACTTAATAATCCTGACTCTTGACATTTAAGAAACTGTTTTGCTTCATAAACATGCTAAATCCACCACACTAATCTCCATCTTACCCACTTCTCTGCTCAGACTCCCACTTACTTTCCAGACAGACCCTGGAAATGTTTCCTCTATGCTTTCTTTATATTACCCTTTTTCTCTTTTAAGCTTCCCTCTCTAAGAGAAAAGCAACCAATTTTTGCCTGGAAAAACTCCCCCTTTCTCCCAGTTTGTAAGTCCCAAAGAGTGCCAGATACAAATTTTTAAAGCTACATTTATTTTTCACTGTCACGGAGCTATTCCCCAAAGTTGCTGTTCACCTGATTCTCAATCCTCTGCATTTTTTATGGTTTCAGCTTTTAGAAGTCTGGGTGCTTTTTCATAATGTCCTTATTATTATCTAAATTTCTCAGACACATTCTGTGATTCCTCCTCCAGCAAAGGCTGAAATTGGGAAGAGAGAAAAAGAGAAGACCAGTGCAGCTGTTCCAGTCTCCTCCACTCCCTTTCCCCAGTGATATTCACACCTCTCTCTTCAGACAGGAGACTTCCAAGTCTGTTGGTTTTGTTTGGTTTTGGGTTTAGGGTTTTTGGGGCATTTTTTTTCCCCAAAAACATCATCAGATGGTTGCTTATACCCAAGAATGCTCTGTGGAGAATCCTATGGGATACACTGAAATAGGAAATTTCTCTGTTCTGGGGTCTAGAAAGCTTCCTCTTCCTTTTAATACTGCTGAAGCCACACAGCAGTTTTGGTTCCATCACAAATACATCTATGAGAAATATCTGTAAACTCCAGTGACTGAAGCTACTAGAGGTCAGGAAGACTTGTTTCTTATGTTCCAAATAGTAGGAATCAATACCAGGACAGATTTTTGCACCACTGCCTTTCAGGACATTTTGGTTTTGATCAATGTCTAAATCTAAACTTGGACTTGTTGAATTTCTATTTTCACACAATAAATCCTTATGGCCCACTTCACCACTCTTTCAACTTGTGCAGCGAATCATCAGGGCAAAATGAGGAAAAAAAAAGGTGAAAAAATGTTACCTTTCAAAATTTTCAGATATTAAGGTGTCTACTACTTAAGCTGATACTCAATTATGTTGTGTGTAATGCTATATTGTTACATTTATCTACATACATGTGTGCTTACATGCACATCTACACACACTTGTATAAATATGCATGTAGACAGTCTATATAGATACAACAAGAGTACTCAGAAGGCACTACTTATTTACTGTTCCTTCCCCATAAATACCTGGATGAAGTAGAATATGAAGGTGTGCTAAGGTCAACAGACAGAGAGCAAGGAAACTATATCTGTGCTGAGGAAGGATTTGTGCCTCTTTTGTTCCTATTTATTTGGTTTCTCATGTGAGCTCTTATTACTTGGCAGCTTCATCCTGCCTGAAAACGAGTGAAACTTGTGAAAATAAAAACAAACACAAAATTCTCTCACAAGTTTCAGCACATTTGGTTATCTCTGCTGTGTTGACTGAGCCAAGTAATTTCTAATTTTGCCAGTGTTTGCAGGCCTATTTCTATTTTCATGTTTTGAAAAGATTGTTAAGAAAAACAATTCACTGCCTATGAACATTTCATAGAATTCTTGGTTTTCAGAAGCAATTAGTGCATGTCCAGAACTTTTTTCCCTCCATCAGGAGCTGGAAAAGGATCAGATTCCAAATTACCAGCTGAAAAGCTATAAAATGAAGTAGGTACCCATAGCATATTGTCAAATCAATGTCAGCATTTAGTTTTTCACGCTTCATTTTAACTAATTTTTATAATATTAGGGATGAAAAATATCAATGATGACTACTCCGGTTTGTACGAAGGTCCATGTGCATTGGATATACACATGGACAAAGTGCAAATGTTATTTCTGACATTCATTTTGGAATTGCTTTGAATAGTGTGAGGAAGGAAGTGTTCTCACCAAACAGTTTATGAAAACAGGAAGGTCATTTTTTATAGGAGAGCTCTTGGGGAACAGATGTATGCCCTTCTTTAGCTCCTTTGCTTTAAATATAATGCAGTTTATTGCCACATTTAGTGCTCCGCTGCCAAGTAGACTAGAACAGAAGGGCTCCTTCCACTAACTTATCTGATTAAAGACTAGTACCATCATAGTGAAAAACTTTGTGCCCAGAGCCAGAGAATGCCCTCGTGATACATCAGGATACATTTGAAGCCTAGGCTTCAAAATATAACTTTGGGCTGAGCATGTGTTATGGTATAAATATATTATCCTGCCCTTTAAGATACAGAAAACTGAACTGCTTGAGAGTAGCAACCACTGTTGCTATTTTCCCCACTGCTTTATATGATTTAATCAACTGGAAATAGCCCTTGCAAAGTGCTGCAAGGCAGGCAGGAAAGCTTGGTTTCTGCAGAGCAGTTAGTAGCTGACAGAGCTGTACCTCTTCACCTGTGTACAGTATAGCTGAATCCTCTCTAAACAGCAGTTATTACTTCTCTTGCAAACAGGCACAAAATACAGGCTGACTTCAGCTAGAGCGATGCAGCTTCTGTACATGCTCGCAGGCCAGTCTTCTTCCCAGATCATGATTATGGTCACTCTTAATGGTATGGTGCAACTAAAATAATAAACCTTGACAGTCTATCTTTGTAGTAGATATTTGTCTTGATCTGTCTCTGAAAAGCAGCTAATACACAGCTTCCTGCCAGGACTCTGCTGAAGAACAAACAATATAACCACTGCATTTGTTTTTACACACTTATTGTACCCCCAACATAAGCAAAGAGGAGCCCAAAGACACATTTCAGGATGCCCCTCATCTTCATGGACTGATTTTTTGTAGAGATACACAGGCAGTGTGGTGCTGGGACAGCTGAAAAGGTTAAGAAATAAAGAAGCCCAACATCACCTTACATTTAACTAACTGAAGCTTTTCTAAAATGTTACCAGAAGATAAGGCTTCATAAAAGAACACAGTTCTGCATCTATTCTCCTACAGCCTAAGGAAACTAGTAAAAGATGTATCATCATCTAAGGAAACAAAAAGACTTCTTAATATCCCTTTCTCCCTTACGCCAACTGAAGTAAAAACCCCTTGTTACTAATAGCTGAAATCTGCTCTCCTGCTGCTAAGTAAAGGTAGAATATTGCCTGTTTCCCGAGATCAGAGTCTGCTGCAGGCTACCAACCCTGCACTGTCTTTGCGAAAGTCTACAAGTAAATACAGTGTGTATCTATATTAGTTTGCCTGCATCTCCCTCTTCCCTCCAAACACTCTCAAATGGAAGAAATTGAAGAACACAGCATGCCCTCATTAAATAAAGTTGCAAAGCTTAGGGATTGACTGAAATCTTCTTTCTCCTCCTTGTGTTGCATCTACTACAGCAGCTTTCTTTGAAGTAAAAAGGCAAGCAAACAAACCCAGCTGTTGTCAGTGCTCTTTATGAGTCAGTGAGCAGCAGATGCTGAAAGAGCTGTGTTTCTAAATGCAACACCTGCTGCTGAACCTGAATTTCTAAACCATAGCATTATAACCATACAGGAAGATCAACTGAGTAGGTCTGTACCACTAATAGCTACTCTTACAGTAAAATCAAAGAGAGACTATCAGCAGGTAATTGCAACTAAAAGCTCTGGAGCTACCACAAAATTTGCAGGAGTCCAATGGCATAGGATTTCTTCAAAAGCAAAAAAATTGCATTTATTTCACTTTCTTTCTTTTCTACATTGTTAGACAAACACTTTGAAGACCACCCTTTTTTCAGCATGTATCTGTATCTGGATACTGCCACAACAGACTCCAAATTCAGCACTGTCTTAGCTAGGTATTTCAAAAAAATGCCTTTTTTTTTGGTTGCAAAAGCAGTATACAAAGGAATCAATCCCATTCTTTATGTACAGAGTGGTTTACATGGCCATCATGTAGAATTGCTCACAGAACAGATTCAGGTTAAAACCAAATATTTCTCTTGTTCTCTGTGGAAGGAGCAAAAGAAAAGGAAAGATTATTTCTGAACTAGAATCAATTTATTTGTCTGACATACAGTGCAATATCCCAAATGATTATATTAAAACAACGTAGAAATTAGTAAATTTCAGTACCTATCAAAAGAAGGAAATAGCTGGAATAGGCACTGCTTAAAGGGACCCAGGTTCGAAACACATGCATCACTTAAGTTGCACATACTCAGGAGGGTCCCATTGCCCAGCCAGCCTTCCTGCTTGCTTGCACTGTGACCAGGGTCACTGACACACAGACAGGGTGACTTTCTAGGGTGGTTTCTTATTTTAATTTTCTAAGTCTTTGTTGTATTTTTTGTTACAAACACCACTGCAATCCTGGCTGCTGCACGCATCCAGCATCTGCTGAACAGAAAGTACAACACAGTAGCCAACACAGTGTGTCACTATAGCTCAGGAAACAAGGTTGGCTCAAATAAAATACTCTTAATCCTTGGAAAGATGGTTCCTTGTGATCAAAGCAGAGGACAGCAGTGACATAGCTAAGTCTGTTCACCACCATTCAATATTGTGATTAGCCTGCATCTCTTTTTGTCTCAAAGTATTTTCTTTCCAAAATTTATTACGGGGGGAGTTTCCGGGGTGGGTTTGTAGATCAAAGACATACAAAGACCCATGTAATGAATCTGACTCAGATATTTTTCTGGGAATCTGTCCTTAGTTCTGAGTGCATTGTTCGTAGTGATTTCCTTCAGATTGATTTACTGATTCCATTGAAACTGCATATATTGTTATTCCATAAATTTGGGTTACTAGTTTCTTTTAGCAGGTTCTTATTGTTTTGCTTACTTACCTTGCAGGAACAAAACTCAGTACTAAGATCGCCAGAGGTACCAATTAAAGCTTTATGAAAGGGTAAAGTATGACCCTGCTCACTGGGAATTGCTACTGAATAGAAGACCAATAATTAACATACTAACTTAATGTAACTGTTCAGCTCTCCTGTGAACCTTGAACTTTGACAGTCTACTGATTCATCATGCTAAGAAATGATATATAATAATAATGACACAGTACAGGTTAGGACAGTTAAGGACTAGTCTTAATACAGTCTTTGATGCATCTTGTCTTGGGGAATTTTAATGCACTAGATCAAACTGGTCTCTATGGTAACCAGACTCACCAGGCTTATTCACCAGTAACTATGGTCCATTACAGTCAGTGTCTACTGAGGCACTTGCACTTACAAACTGAAAAGAAGTTGTTTCTATATGAAAACGACAGCAGCAGCAACAAAACCCCATCTTACTGCTGTGCAGCCGTGATTTTCAATTCCCTTTGAAAATCATGTTCCCTCTATATTTAATAAATTATTCCTTCCTTGCTTGAGTCAACCTTTAAAAAGACAGGGAGCAATTAATTTGTTTTAAAAAAACGTGTAAGTTGTCCTTTCTGCTTCTGTAAGCAGAACAAAATCAGATGTCATGGATCTGATCTGGAGGCAGCTGCGGAGACAGCAGTTTTAAGCACTTTCTCTGACTCTGGCCTCTAAAAAGACACTTTTGAAAGCTAGGCAGAATGCTTATGGCATGTTCATAGACACGGGGATGTCTAGTCAAGTCTTAATTCTTGCAGAATTGCTAAGCAGAATTGCTAAAAAAGGAGATGAAATTTGCCCTTTTTCATTTATACATTTTAAAGA
Organism: Psittacula echo; assembly: GCF_963264785.1. NCBI lineage: Eukaryota > Metazoa > Chordata > Aves > Psittaciformes > Psittacidae > Psittacula > Psittacula echo. The sequence continues at coordinate 76,294,019 of NC_137743.1, forward strand.
GAAAAGATGGGAATTTTATGTGAAGAGATTGGTTTGCATGAAAGGTTTAGTAGCTGAACTGACAATCTTGTTAAGTTTTTGCTCAGAGGATCTCAAATCACAGGAAAGCTCTGGTGACCCAAAATGACTTCTAAGCTCTCAAGTTCAGGCACATTTCTCCTCACATCCCTTTGTGTATCAGCTCCCTTCCCCTGTGCCCTGATTTCAACACTGGAGACTCTCAAACCTGTGGGCTGGGAAGGAATAACTTAAAATTGCAGGAAACGTGGTATTTCCTCCCTCTCTGAGGTGGCTTTGCTGCTATTAAAAGATAACTTTGTGAGTTAAAACTTAGATGCGTTGTTTCTCATAGCCTTCTCTCCTGGGTATGTCTGTACGACATCTGCTGCTGGAAAACATTTTCTTTAGTGTTAAGTGTTCAAATACTTCCATGAAAATCAGTGGTAAATTCAACAGCAGCCAGTGAATGCATGCATATTCTGCAAGCATCAGTAAACCCGCACACATTCACAGCTTAATGTCTGGACACATGAAGCAGCAGTGCATTAGGCTTGAGGGTCATTGCGACTGTGACTATTCAATTTCTTTCCGTGTTTGTTCAAAACCAATTCCACATTCTTTAATAATTTGCTTTTTTAAACATGGCCCATGCAACTCTCTAACTGATCATGCAGTAAGATGACACTTCTTAAGAGAAACTCACTGGCTACCTTGAGCAGGCTCATTACCTTTTTGTTTTAAGGGCATTTTGATATTTCTAAATGCAGCTAAGACCTTAAAATCTTTGGCAAATGCAGTGGTCCAGAACAATCATTTCGACATACATTTCATGAACTCCTAGTTTTCTAATATGTCTCAGCTTATGCAGCCATTGCACATAGCTCCAAAGGTGACAGTGCCAATGTGGCTTTTTCCAAAGCATCCTGTCACTCTTTTTGTCAGTTTTAAGGACATATGGGACTTGGAGCGATTGCATATGTCTGAATAGGAATGTGCATCTTATAGTGGCAGCTATAAGGATATCCGATAAATTTTATTCTCAGTTGCTTAGAAATGTATGTACACAAACAGAAGCTCATAGTGGTGAGCTAATTTCAACTTCTGTTACGATGCTGCTAACACTCTTTCATAAAAAGCTTATTTTATAGCTCCAATATCAAGAATTGTGATAAACTAGGCCTCTATTGGTGCTTACACACAACACCACAGTTGCATGACTGCACTAGGAACCCCTGAATCCTGACAGCCGCTGACTTCCCATGTCCCTGATGTGTGTATCATGGTGGCATTCAAAAGAAAGGAAAAAAAAGCCACCAATCTGTCATATAAACTCCTCCCCTGGTTCATCCATGCCCTCTGTCCCTCTGGGGTCTCCAGTGAGAACCTCAAGAGGACCACTAGAACACTGGCAGTAAGATTTGTGGACAAGGGATTTTCTGACACCGGTCCCTGATACCTTACTAATGCTCAGACACCTTCTGCACATTAATTTGCAATCAAAGAACATGGGTAATGGAAAGCAATGATATAGCTGCTGGATATGTCTGCCTTCACTTAAAATGGATTGTAATGTTCCTGAAAGGGCCCCTCGGACAGTGGTAGAATTTATTGCTCATTAGTGTTTTCCTGTGGTGGGCAAAGTTGAAAGATCTGTCCAAGACTGGATATTTCCAATCCTTATGTATGAAGTACTTGACATGCAGAGCAGTGAGTCTGAAGTGGCAGTGCCATTTGTTCAGACAGGCTTTCTGTGAATACAGTCTGAATATCCTAGACTAACATCCTATCAACCAACTCTATTTTTCATCTTTTGGGAAGACACTCTCAATAATAAAAGCAGAGAACTTTGTACTTATGCCCTTCCTTATTCTTCACACGTAAGCAATTTTGTGTGATACTGATTATCTCTCTCGAGAGCTTTTGTCATATAGCATTCTTTTCATCCTCCAAACCAACCATCCTACGCTGTGTTGTTTCTGTATTGAATTTCTGACCAGAGCTTCTTACAAACTTATTCTATGCAGCCCTGTCTCCTCAGCAGTGCAAAAGGGAAAGCGTCTCAGAAGTTACTATAATAAACACCTACGAAAGATCATTATTGTAGGGTGCTGTGGTAAAGCTCATGAAAAGATGAGAGCTAAGGACTCGGTTCTAAAGATTTATCTGCACACACATTCACTTTTTTTGATTCTTAACTGCACGCCTTTCTTGAGTTTTTGAGTTTGTTTTGTAGAAACTAGGGAGAATTCAGGCTTTTCTGATTAGGGAAGAAGTATTCTTAAGAATTTTTTCTGAGAAAGTTAGGATTTCTTTAGACAAGAAACCTAGCAATTACACTTGAATATGGTCTGCAAACTGTTACAGTGAAAACAACTCAAAAGTCTGCAAATTTTCATTTAGACTCAGCTCATAAAAGAGATTGGAATGAATGAATCTACTTCTCCAAGAAAACAAGAAGGTTGAACTGCTTTAATCACACAAATTTAAGTCACAAATTACTTTGTTCCAAAATATCATTTTATGTAAGACATGAAGGTTCTGGACTTTCTTTTGCAGTTGCACAAGAATTCAAGAGAACGGCATATTTTTGAATCTTCACATATACAAAAACATCATGCTAAGAGGGCTTCCATATACAAAGTACATGATGGTGTATGATCTGACTTAGATGTCAGTTGAGTATTTACAGTTCCAGATCTATTCACAGAAGTAAAATTTCCAGTAAAGTGTTTATCAAAGCTTTTAGTAATACACTGAGCAACCACTCTCAATACTGAACAGAAAAATAGATTAGATCTACAAATATTTTTTTAAGTGTACACATTAGTTTGCAAGTTAATACAAGTTGACTTGTATCACTGAATATATGGTTTTAGATAAGGAAAACCTATGCCAAAGGAAAGAAAAAGTATACAGAACCTAAATAACTTGAGAGCAATTGAAGTGACTAATTTTTGTCATTCCTGGTCTGGCTAAGGAGCACAATGAAGAACCAAGAGAGAGATGCAAGAGCTTCTGGACACCCACGAAATGGAGAGACACAATTGTTGTTATAACAGCTTACAACCTCAGTATCAGACCTTAAAAAGGACTTGAATAAGCTAACTAAAAGTTATTTAAGACAGAACTATAAATAAATAAATGATTTAATAGTTATCATGGGTTCAAATGATTTCTCATAACTGGTACTGTGTTTACAAGGACAGCTTCTTTCCTAATGTAAATCAGCACACCTATAGTTTATCTACTGAGGATCTACCCCACACCGTGTGCAACTTTATAAAATATAAATGTCTTATGCCTTTTCTGATTTTCCCTAAATATTTTGATCTCTTTCTTTCTGACTGACATCAGATGGACTTTTACAGTAGGTGGAGAAGATTAGAATCTCCTGGAAGTCTCTTTCATTAATTTTCATCAGGTTTACCCTCTCCCTTAATTGCTGCACTTTGGCATTACTAAGCTTGAATCCCTTATAGATCAATCTCAATTTATGTTCCATAGCAAATCAACTGCTTTGTGCAAGTCTGATGAAGAGAGGAAACAGAAACATAATGTTTCAGAGCGGGCAAAGTAAATTTGCATTTGTAACAGCTGAAGCTGCCTAGCAGTCAGTTCCAGGTTTTTTTCAGAGGTCCTGTTTACTAGCCATAAATTTTCACAACTATCATTCATTGAAATCTCAGTGCAGTTTAATTTCACATATGTAAACACCACCTCTGCCCTGATCAGATTCAGTGATGGGCTGTTAACAACTTTTGCACTCATTGAAATCTATATCAGTTCATTGCCAATAAATCCCCATTTTCTTTTAGGAATCCCATTCCTGAAACAAATTGCCTATCCTGGGACCAGTAGCTACTCGGTACCTCAACAAACACTAACAAGAAAAATATCAGTTCATATTAGTGACCCTCTTTATTGATAGTTTTTTCAAGGGTACCTCTGACTGAAGGCACTTAGCAACCACTTTCATCCATCTAATACAGGGGACAGGTAATTTAGCAGGATTAATACTAAAGGCTCAAGGAAATTAGAAACTTTAAACTGAAGCTGCCAGAAAGGTTCCTCTACTGGAGAGAACTAGTGGCTGCTAGCCTCCAGCTGTGGGGCTTTTACTTAATCTACAGTAGGTACTTGTTTGGTCCTTAAAAACATTAAGACTGAATTCCATATAGAGATGCAATCACTGAGCGTATCATCACGTTGAAATAGACAGATACTGCCTTAAAAGTCTGAAATAGAATTTGGGGTCACTGAAATATAAGTTAACAGTGTAACTGAAATCAAAGGATCTAAGATGTTGTATCTTGATTTCATTTGCAATTGAATCTTTTAGCATAAAGAGCTCACAACTCTTTCAACTACTCCTAGTTTTGCTACTGACTTGCCTTGTTACTGTAGATAAACCATTTTTTTCACTGCAAAAACAAGCACCTTTTTTCCTTTTATTGTAGTTTCAGTGAAACTGGTTTCATGCAAAATCAGCAGATTTGAAAACATAATCAACCGCATGCACAGAATTTCATTTCGTGCATGTAAGCATACGCAGCACTTTGAACTGAAGCCTATGGAATAAATTGAAAATTTTCTAAAGGCTTGTGTGATTCTTTAGACCAGGACCTCATGGTCTGAATAGTAGGCCTTAGGTTTGCTTCCATTTAAAAGAGGAACTTGATGTTTAAAAATCAAACCCTCAAACCTCTACTTTTTAAAATCAGCTTAAATCCCTCAAAATTTGTTTTGGTTTGGTTTTGGTTTTTTGTTTTTTTTTTTTTTTTTTTTCTTTTTTAATAAAGGAGTTGAACTGAATATTAATTTAACAAAAAATATTTAAACCTGTTATTTTTTCTTGCATTGGATCTGAACCAATTTCATCCGTTACATACATTTTTCGTGCCAGTTGAAATAAAAATTTAATTAAAATGTGGTGTGGTATATAAAGTAGTTTTATTTTTGCAGCTCTGCTTTTCCACTCTGTCAGTCTTTCCACTTTTCCCTATTCCTTATTTTCTCCATTACAAGAGTATTCGTTCCAAAATAGCTGCATGAATAGTGACGATAATAGAATCACTTCCCAGTAGCAAACTGAACTACTGAAAACATAGTGTAACTGACATTATTATGGCTTTCTTCTGTCATAGCTGTTTCAGTCAAGAATAAAACCCCCTCTTATCCTAATCAGTAGAAGGCAAAAAGTTGAAATTATTTTGTCACAAATTAATCTGAAAGTCCCTGGAAGTTCCCCATTATGACTTTAAACAGTATATATTACAATCCTTCCAGAAGTATCTCTGTCATGCTGAGATTGGAAGACTCAGTTATTGAACAAAGACTTATCTGCATGATAATAACCATTAACTCCATTATTGTTTTTATGCAATAATTTAGAAATACCAGATAGTAATATGGAAGTATTTTTAAACAGAAGGGTTGCCCTGAAGTAACTGTAACATTAATATGAACTGAGGTTTACCCAGTTGCATTTACAAGCTGTATGGGTACGGAGATCTTCTCAAGCTAGAAAGATTGAGGATATAGTTGCAGTTATATTGTTGAGTGAAGGAAAATTAAATAATAGAATATAATTTCATTATTATGGAGTATTAGCTTTCACCTGAAGTATTAATGTGTTTCTGCATTTATAAAAGTACTCAGAACTAAGGTGTTAACTGAATTTTTGAAAACATGGTCAGCCATATGACATGAATAACGTACCTATCAGCGATGTGTCAGTAAGTCATAACCGCAGCTCTACAAAGTCATGCCTCCTCTGACTTGTCTGATCTCCTGGTTAAGCAAAATCTGTAGGAAAAATATGCTTCCTGGTGTCTTGCAATTGCAAAGCCATTGTACAGCTTTAGAATTTAGATCTAGCTGTCTTGTCAAGTGATGTACTCCCTCTTTAATGAATGGCTGGGCACCAGGGTTTATGAAAGGTTAAGAATACACACAAATTCCTCTCTTCCCAAAGATGACTGATGGTTTCAGTAAGCCACAACCTTTTCACACAGGAAGAATCGGGAATATATATATGCTGCTTTTGTCAAGATTAAGACATACTGACGACTGCAGCCTATAAGACTACCAGAGTAATGAATGTAATCCTACAAAAAGTGATATTCCTGCATTTCAACATGCATCAATGTTATCATGTTGTACAGTAATCATTTGAAGTGTCTAATTAGCATAATTTCTTGTTATTAAGTAAATGATTTCGCTTTTAGCACATTACATTTTGATACAGGATTCAACAGTATTACATTTTTCTTTGAGGAGAGGTAAATTTCCAGTACTTATTGTTCCTGCTGAATTTTGAAAACCATCAGAACTACTTCTCATCACACCTCTGCACTACTGCACTGTTTCAAGCTTGAAAAGGGGAGGCTGAAGAATGAAGTGAGTTATGAGTTAGAACACAGAATGAGTTTTATCAGACTGGCTCAGGCCTTAGGAAAGATTGGTTGGGATTCATTGTGAGGACAAGCTAAGATCTTAATTTTTTTCCTGTAAAGCTGTGCACCTGACTTTATTTTATTTACCTGATTTTCCACATAAGAAAATTACTCAAGCACACTGCACCTCACAGCGGTGTGAGTTCAACAGAGTCAAACCAGACTGTTGACTTCATCAGATGTTCAAACAATGGAGTCATGATAAATATACAGGATTGCTGCCAACACACTGATGCATTATTATTACATGCAGTGCAATGAGGTATCACACTGCACGTGTACAAATCATTTTTATGCTTTACATTCTCTTATTCAATTGCTTCCTTCTCCTGGGAAGTAAAGGGTTTTGAAAACATATCCAGCATACTCTGAGGCCATCCAGAGAAGATCAACAAAGATTTTGATATTTCACTTCATTTTTTGGTAAATGAAATGCTATGCTACATCTCACAAGAGCAAGCTGAGTACACACTGGAGAGCAAAAAGGAAATTTTGCTCTGCTTATTCTTCATAAATGATTGAATATGATATTTCATTTATGTTACCTCACATTTTTCTCTTTGAAAGACAGCCTAACTAGCCATGCTGTAGTACACATTTAAATGGCCACTATTGCTTTATGTTTATTATACAGACCTACAGGTGCCAAATCATTTGCAGTCTACAGGGCTTAAGCTTTGCTTAAGCTTTGCCATCTAAGACATGGTTTAGGAAAAAAGAAAGCATATGCCTTTATAGAGCTGATCCTATTCTATTACTCATATAAATTATAACTCCATGTCAATAATTTATTTTTCATTAACAATATTAAAAAAAACTTGAAGCATCTACAAAAAATAAAGTTTCAATATTAGTCATTATACTGGCATGTGTGTAATAAAAAGAAGCCCTTTATTTCAAAGATCACTAAATAACTACTCAAGGTTATTGGGAGCTGTATTAGTATCTGTTTCATCCAAAGCCTGACTTAAATTTGCTAGTAAGAAAAATTCTGATTTAAATTGTGCTGGATCACACCAAAAATCCATCAGTCATGCTAGCTAGGTTAGCAATATAGTAATGGACTACTGCATTCCACCACAAATTTTCTTTTGTTACATTGGGATGAATGCATATACTTTATGTTTCCTGAAAGCACGTTAGGCTGTATTTAATTTTTTGGGATGAATTTAGCATCTTGTTGGCTCTAATTCAGCCAAATACATAAAGTTGTACAAAATTTAGGTAGGTGAATAATCCCGTCAGCTTCAGTAGGGTTTCTAACATGCTGAAAATTAAACACATACCTAATTCTTTAGCTGTTTGGAAGTCAATTGCTACAGAAGTAGCCTGTTAATGTGCTTATACACATTATGTGTACAGTTTTTCAATGGCAAAAATACTCAAAATTGGACAATTTTATGAGTGAAATCAATCAACTAAAGTAAAAGACAGTGAATGTTTGAAAATTACTTTGAAGAAGCAGCTTTATTGTGTTTTTCTCAATTCACAGATCTCTATCTTCACATTATTATAATTTTAAAGGTTCTTCCCCAATTACAATAGCTAACAGGGCAAAGCTGTTCCTATTGTACAGTATTCTTCATTTTGTTCTGGATTTGTATACTTCACAGTTGCTGTTTTTTACCTTGTATTTGGTGTAGAGGACCTCATACACATAACATACATTTCTAATTCACCCGGTCAGGGTCCACTGAGTTTTAGTTGTGTAAAACACACAATCTGTCATGCCTGCAGCTTTCTAGAATGCTCTCCTCAGGCTCATGCACTTCCTCCTCTTTCACTTGTTTTCCCTGCTTCTTCACAGCACTGCGTTATGCTGAGAAAAGTATGCTGTTTATTTTAGCTAAGCTAGAGTTAGGAAGGCTCAATGCAACAGATATAGGGAGGACTGCAAGTATCTTAATGAAACAAATGCTTCATTAAAAACCTTCAGGTTTTTCTATCCAAACTGTCACCAGGAATTTCAGGGCACATTAGTAATGAAAAGGTAGAAGGGACATGCTGTGGTTCTGCCACTTTCTCATGGCTCCTCATTGACAAAGAATCCGATTAATAATCAACCACAAATTATACTATTTACAACTGCCTGGAGGTAAGAGGTGCCAAGGTCATGGTCCAGCTTTCAAAAATAGGGAAGATGACCACCTCTGATGAGTCTATGTGAAAGAATCCTATCTGATCTCAACAATTTCAGGAAATGCTAATAACTTCATATGTATCTTAAGACCCACAAAATCCATTAACAGGTGGAGTTTTGAATCTGATATTGATAACTACAGTACAGGAAATTGAATAAAGGAATTTGATTATCATTTACAAATGTACTGGGAAAAGAAATGGCAAATACAGAGAGCACCAGCATTATTTACGATGAAACATGGTCTTCACAGAGAAAAGGCAAAATTAAAGAAGGCTATTAGAATGGTTCACTGACAGCCCAATCCATTGTTTTGTAAATATGCTGCTATAGGAAACTGTTCAGATATGTACAGCAGGAACAGAAAAAGGATTTAGGTTCTAGTGTAGGATACAGCAGCATGCTGGCAGAAAGAGAGCCAGTAAGACCAATAGCCTTAAGTTTCTGTGATTTGGAATGAGCTAGTTTGCATTTTTTTATGCACACAAACACTGAATAAAAGGGAGAGATACCATGGGAAGTTAGGGTTCTTTAGTGCAGATTTCACAGGGTTCTGCATATGTTACAATATTTCACTAGTCACCTAGATAACTACACAATGAGCATTATATGTGCTGTATGTAAAGTATTGACTCTTTTAAACAAAGCCTGAGTTTCTGATGGTTTTTTTCAATTAGAACCGTTACCTATATAACCATGTTGCTTTATATTTTTCCCTTCCAGGAAAGCTGATCTGACCAAGCTGCTTACAAACAGATCAAAATATGCTGTAATAATTCTCCATGAAAAGTATAGCTTCGAATTATTCCAGATAGATTTCTTTACAAGTTTCAGTATCTCTTGTCTGGCAGCAAGCCTACAGACATACCAGTTCACCGAAGGCTGTAAGCCTGTTAGATCTCTTGTGTTAAAACAGGTCAAGCAGGTCATTAAGAGAACAAGACAGATCTGAGTCACTATTCTACTAACAGTGTCATCCTTTGGATGATGCAAGAAAAGAAAAGTTTCTTTTGTCACTGATAATCCCATAGCAGTTATGAAGTGATGGGCTAATAACCTCTGTGTCCTGGCCGTATTCCAATGAAGGTGATTACCTCTTCACTACCTAAAAATCCTTGGGATTTCAATTTAATATGCTCTAACACACTTCCTTTTGGTTCATTTCTGTGGTGGGTGAAACCACCCCTGCATAGAGAGGTTAGAGACATCTGTGAAAGCAGAGTAACCTAATAACTCTATTATTAGGTTATTTAATTTTAATTTCTTGTTAGATTTTTTTTTGCACAGCACAGTACAGTTGAAAACCTGCTGAAGCAAACCTGGTCTGCAGTGTAACTCTGGGAGGAAGATAAAAAGTCTAAATAATCTTCTACATCCAGCTATTGAAATGGAAAATGTTTAGGATTACACCTCATATTTCAGAAGGATGTGTGCTCTGCTTTTCAGGTTCTTATTCTTCCATCCTTCAAAAACACATGCCGTACAAGTACCATTCAAAAGCTTTTCCCCAGTGTTTTTCTCTTTTCTCCCCACCTTTTTTGCAGACATTTTTTAAAACCGATTTTGAAACTTTGATTATGTTAGTTAGGGAATAGTCCTTCCCCTTTCTTCTACACCTCTGAGAAAAAACCAGGCAGATAGGAAGGAAGTTTCCTTGCATTCAAACTTCATAGAATACCAGGTTGCACAGGACATCAAGGATCCAAACTTTCTTGGCAAAAGCACAGTCCAGACAGGATGTCCCAGCAGCCTGTCCAGCTGAATCTTAAAAGAATCCAACACGGGAATTCATGGCTTGCCCGGGGAGATTATTCCAATGGCTGACTCTTTTCATTGTGAATATTTTTTCTGTTGCATCCAAGAGACTTCAAAGTAAGCACACATTATTCTCTTGCTAACAACTAGTACTTAAACCCTGTTTTAGAGAGCATACCAAGGCTAAAAAATAAAGGAAGGGACCATGCCCCAAATATAGCACTCAATGATTTCTTGTCATCTAGGTGGTAGGGAGACAGTATAAAGCAGACCTGAAGTTATTGCAAATTATATCAATGTCTGGATTTTAGATGCTTTAGGATCAATTAAGAGTAAAGATTAATTCAGGTTGCCCTCAAGGACAACAGACACTGACTGGAGTATTACATAAGCAAACATGGTGCAGCTTTCTGCTGAGGGTCTGGCACTGGAATTTCAATCAGTTTTCTCTTTCTTTCACAAGCTTCTTGTACCATTTTCAGCACATCACACTCCTGCATCACCTTTCCCCTATCTACAGGCTGGGGGAAGCAGTGTGTCTCTACTGCCTTTACTTCAATACTTGTTTCTTCTGTATTGTCAGTTTGGAATGCAAAGCTTTTGTCTAATAAACTCAGTCTTTGTCAATCTTCGTCAACCTGACCTCACATTGCAGTACTTTAATAAGAAAGTGATGGTCTTTGAAGCTTGGTATTGTCTTAAGTTTTGGCAATTCTTTATCTTGACTATTCCCCTACTTGTGCCCTTATTTAATATTAATTATGGTGCTTTCTTCATTTCATATACTGTGCATATACTGTGTAGCTAAATGCTTTTTACTACCCTAATTAATGCCAAACATAGCTAATGAACAGAAATGTGAACTTCTAAAGACATGGTTGTAATTCTGCTGAGGAATTTACTGTAGCTTTTTTTTGTCATTGTTATTAGCTAAAACATTTTTAACCAGCATTGAAAAGTAGTAATTGGTACTCTGGTGTTCAACATACAGCTCCAACTCTTGCTCCCGGTATGACTGGAGCATGTTTCCATGGTCTTACCAAGCTTGACATGTGCTCGCAGCCTGAGAGTAAGATTTGAAAGAATCTGAAACAGTTTAATGCAACCTTAGAATTTCTTGAGAGCCTTTGTATCTTTTCAAGCCCTATTAAATGTGAGTTCAGAAGTGTCTTTGTAAGGACTTACACAGGCAAGGAACATTCAAAGCGATGTAATGATTTCTTACTTCAAAAAGAAAATATGTATATAGAAAGAACAATAGGCAGTGATTGTGCTGGAATGGAACAATGCTTATACCTAACAGCAAAATATAACCAAAGGGAACATTTGCTTTTAAGAGATTTAGTACCTCCTTGCCAGTGTAAATTAGCACAACTTCATTAAAACCAGTGGAGCTATGTTGATTTAAACTCACTAAGACTCTTTGAGTACTTAAGCTTTTTGTGTATCTGAGAAAGAAAAGTAGATCTGGAACTAGCATGTCAGTATCTTGCATATTTGGGAAGCACAAATGTAGAAAAAATATAAAGAGTTTTATTCTGACTTGTATGTCCTGTAGAGGAATAGAGGAATGTCAGAAAGAAAAGAAACACATTTTCATGCTGGCATTAAAAAATCAAAAAGAAGAAGGAATTAAAATCAAGCTTATTTCAGTAGCTTAATTGCAGATTTCTGACAACTCCAAGAGTTTTTCTTATATTATATTCTAGTAGCTTTAGGTAAGAATATGAATTTTGGTGACTTTGTAATTGTATGTGACTTTATTTTCAGCAAAAGAAAGTTAAAGCAAAGCAGATTAAACATGTCTGTTCATGCAGACACAGATAACATGGCCATTTTAATTTTCTATTTGATTGTTAATAATCTGTATAATTCTTCAAAAAGAGAGCATCTAAGAACAGGAATAACACTTGATAGAGTTATCTGATCTACATTATCTTTCACAGTTTCTTTACATATCAAACCTACTGCAGTCTCAAGGACTACATGAGGGCTGGAAAGGATTGGATCTACTCTTCCAGCTAATGCTGAACCAAACTCACAGGCAAGATAGTCACATAATAACTTTAAAAGTTCAAAACACCATCACACCATTATGATGATACAGGTCAGGTTAAAGATATTGAGGGACAAGGAGAGATGGAGAAGGAATTTAAGTACAGACTGGCAAATTCCACCAAAAACAATGCTAAAGCTGATTTAACCCTTTTTATAATCTGACCATTATACTTTCTTGAGATGTGAATAACTTTATCATTAGTTTCTGCTGAAGCCTGTGCTTGAAGTCACTATCTTGCTTTCAGCACCTTTGTTGTTCCAGTCGTTTAAAGCTAGTTAAACAGAACTTTAGAGGAAACCTGGTTTTATTAATTGCTCAACCACCATATGTAAAAACTGCTTACAGAGCTGGGTGCGCTAGTTAGTCAAGTGCAGCAAAGGCTTACATGGGTAAGGGTGAAGCTCTACGTGGTAGACCTCTGTGAGTCAGTTTAATTGTAAGGAAAAAAGTAAAACTAAATTGTTAAATTAACATCTTTGTATTAACTTGAATAATGTCAACAACTTCAGCCTTCTTTTTTAGGGAATATAAAACTATCACACCTTTTCCACTAGAACAACTTATTCATTTCCCTTGCCAAATCCTTGCCCTACTTAGGATCAAATCAAAAGTACTAATGTATACTTGAAAAGAAAAAAGACTTCTGCTTCTTTGTTGGAAAGAGCTTGTTTACCTGGTTTCTTTGCATTCCTATTCATTGTTCAGGAGAACTCTAAATCCAGCAGGCTTTATGGAGCCTTTGCAGTAGTGCTGGTATTATCATATAAGTCCAGATGTTGTTTCAAGCTCCAGATGCTGTCTCAAGCTTATTAAGTAATTATTCGTTTCCTAAATTCCTCCTTCCAAAATTCTCCTTATTGATTTGGTAAGCCTTCTGCTTGAATACTTCTTTTAAGATGCTTGTTTTTTGCGATGTCTGCTACCAGATTTCTGAAAGATGAAGGTAGCTATCTCTTTCTTTGATACAGTGGATCCTATTGGGTAGAAAAGGTTGAGATCCATTTAGCTCCTTTTTGAATTCTGCTATACCTTCTGTCTAAAAAACTGTCTCTTGCTTAACTCTAGTTTTCTTTTTTACCTATCGAATCAACCAAGCTCTTTGTCTAAATACTGTGAGTCCTTTGGGAGCTGTTCTCTTTGACCGTTCAATGCTAGCTATTTATGCTGTCACATTAGATGACAAGTTTTTATTAAAACTGAAATAAGATCAACTCCTTTATTGTATCAAAACAGAAGCTTACCAAGAAGCACTGTGACATTTGTTCTCATGGTCTTCAAGCATTATGGGGGTTTATGCTTATAAAACGCACCGATTTTTTTACCAGAAACATTTGTTTTGTAAGAATCTCTTAGATCTTCACTGTAAAAAACCCCAGAAAGTTCAGAAGAGAGCCATCAGAAGTGATCAGCAGCCTAGAAATTTTTACTCATGGAAGTTAAAAGCTACGAGATTGATCAATATATTTTAAAATGTGGAATAATCTACTCTTCATAACGTGTCAGGCAAGAAATAAAAGTATAGATTGAACTTTAGGAAAAGGCTTTCCTTTGTAAGGATATATAAGCAGCAATAGAAAGAGCTAGAAGTTTTAATCACAGGAAATTTCAAATTACTAGTTAAACCTGTCAGGATTAATTTGGGGAGGATCTTGTAGTTGATTTCCTGAGACTCCCAGCCTTACTTTTGATAATATTTACACTAATGTACTGCTAATCATTCCACACTCAGATTCATGATTTCAAGGAAGAGAGTGACCCCATTTCTTAATTTGTTCTGAGAACACTTAAAAGATGGAGAATACAGAAACTTGATATTCTTTATCAAAGCAAAAGAATATTCTCATACTGCACTGAATATGAAAACATATAGGCCTTGACTTGACAGAGTGAAAACAAGAGCTGAACACAAGAGAGAAACAGAAGGACAGAATTAATAAGGAAATATCTAACCTTTTGATTAGGTCTTGTTGCTTCCTTTAAGATACTGGAAGCCTTTGTAACAGCAACAATTTCCTGCTAAGAAAAATGGGTTTTTTTGTAAAACTTTTAAAGAAGACATTTTCAAGAACTACTGTAACTTCTTCCATGAAATCTTCTCTTCAGAACACAGAACTATGAGATTTCTATTTCCAGTTTTTAATCTCCTCTTTTTAATGACTTTATTAAATTACTTCTCTTATGTATGCATGTGTTTTCACATTGTGTGCTTTGTATAGAATGCCACAACAGTAAGTACCTCAAAGACTACAGGATGTCCTGCTGGGGTGAAGGAGGGGAGAAGAAAGGAAAAAAAGCCAAACTATTGACACTAGCTAACTCTAATTATTATCTTTTAAAAGCATCCTCATTTTTTGGGGTTCTTCACTATCATGGCATAGCATGAGTGGGGACAAGCCAAAAACCAAACCCACTACCAGTACAGAGTACAGTCCTGCAGGGTTCGAACACAGCAAGCAAAGAGAGGGTCAGGTAATGGCCATAGACACACCAAGTGATGAAGCAGGTCCAGGGTCCCTCCACCCCAGTGTCAGGGGCAGCAGCAGATACAGCAAGAGACAAACTGAAGACCATGCTATATGTCTTCATGTAGCTACATGCTACAGTGCTGGTCCATTCAGAAGGCAGGTCAGGAGAGTGATACTCCTACGGTGCTCCTTAGGCAGGGACTGACCATCCCAGGCTGAAGTGAAATGCTTCCCCTGGGCCTAAGGCCAATGAGGTAGCGGGAGGCCCAAGGAGGTGCTGGTAGGTACACTCAGAGCCATAGGACCTGATACGGAGAATTTAGAAAACCTGCAATAGTGTGTTGGTAGTACATATAACCAAAGCTTTCTCATGCATTTTAAACATAATCTTTTCATCTTTAAAAGAATGTCGTGCTCTGGGAAACTGCAAAGTTTCTCAAGGGCAGAAGAAAGCAGCTATCTTAGCTGAATGAAGAAATTCAGGAGAACTGTAATCTGGCCCATTAACTATTTCTAATACATCAGCAATGTTTCACTGATGCATTTGAGTTTTCCATTATAAGAGTATCTTCGTCTTACCCCCTATCCAGGATGTGAATCCAGTTTTACTAGAGCATGAAAAATATGTCCTCTTTGGCAGTGATGTGGCTGAGAGGAATAAAAGATGGCTCTGATGATATATACTCTCAATTGCACTAATAACATCTCATTTTTTCCCAACTCGCCCTGTTGCAGCTGATAGAAGGGTTTCTGCTACTGCTGTGAGGCGTCACTGTGATTATTACTGTTCCCTTAGTGTCTTTTATGCTCTGGGATCCAATCCAGAAAAGCATTCAGTTTCAGGAGATTTACGTGGCCAGACTGCACAAAGAAAAATGATAACATGGACAGCAGCTCTATTTTTTACAAGGGCATTTTTACAAGTCGAAGACATCATGCCAGAAATATCCTTCCTTGTCATACATAGTTCACTACCTCCAGAGTTAGCCCAGCCTTTGGGTTTTCTTAACCCTAAAATCAAAAGGTTCAAATTTGGGTCATAACCTGAATAACCTATTAGCTGCCAATAAGTTGAAGATTAACTGAACTTTCCAACAACAATAAAAAAATTTACCATATATAAAAATAGTGACCTATTTCAGCTTTCTAGCTCAGCTAACATAAAAGCCAGTGACCTGCTAAATGCACGATACACATGAAAGAGTATTGTAACGTCTTCTGTGAAGTTACAGCTCTGGTTATTATTTTGTGCATTGTGGCCAGTATCTTAATAAGAAACTGTTGATTTTTATTTTATTTTTTTAAACTTTCAATATTTGAGATGTTTAAAAATGTTCCCTGTCAGCCTTTGTGATTTCACTTTTTGACAGTCATAAATGCACATATGGCATTCACATATATATGTCATTCCACACTTGACTTCCATTTTCGATCTGCATT
The DNA here is from genome assembly GCF_963264785.1 of Psittacula echo. Lineage (NCBI taxonomy): Eukaryota > Metazoa > Chordata > Aves > Psittaciformes > Psittacidae > Psittacula > Psittacula echo. The sequence goes on from NC_137743.1 coordinate 76,310,333, forward strand.
TTAAGTGCTGCAGATTGTTTTGGTAAACAATTAAGAGATAACTCAGTCCTTATGCAATGGATAATGTTACATCCCTATACATTACTATTCTGTTTCTAGCTCTCCAGTATATTTTAAGAACTTTCTCTTATCAATGGTTTGCTACCAGGTGTTATTTTGTCCTTCAGAAACAATAAACCTTATCAATCTTTTTTCATTATTTAATCTGAGACTAAAATGTTGCCTTGGTCAGAATTAGACTATTATCTATATTACAGCCATCAGTATGCTATACTCATCTGAATAAATATACCTGTAAACCGTTTACTTCTTTCAAATATTATCCCAACAAGTATATCATATATTCTAAATTCCCATTTCAGTTAAACTGGTCTAAATTAAAATGAACAAAATCGACTGTATCATTTATCACCATTGCAGGATTAATGTCTTTCACCATTGCAATAACAATAGGCCTTTAGTATTTTATAATTCTGCATAATGGAATACAAAAGAGACAGAAAGCACAACTGGTCTAAATGATTCATTCTGTGCAATATTGCTTAATTGACACACCACTCATACTTTAACAAGTTGCTTTCTCAGGAAATACTAAACTGATACTGGCAAAATTTGGCTACAAAACAGCAGTGATAGCAGTTGGGGTAAAAGAAGCAACAGCTTGCTTATCTAATGTAGTTTTAGCAAATGTAACTGAAGCCGGGAAGCTTAGGAGAGTGAGTCCTATATTAAAGCACATAACCATCTGTGGGACTGTTTTCTTCTTTGTGTTCTGCCCTTGTGATACATTAATTGTGTGTCTGTATCCTGGCCTCAAGGAAGGATTTAAAATGTTCTGATAAATGCCTGATGATATACCACTTTTATCACCAATTTCAAATCAGAAGCCTGAAAATGCCTATGACCCTTAACTCACTTTAAGATCAAAGAATGTATTTTATAAATGTGCTAAGGGACTCTGTGCAGAAGGACAACATGCACCTTTAATTTGAAAATAGTTTCCAAACAGTGCTGTGGTTTCTTTGGATTATTTCCTAACCAGGGAACCGTTGTTTAATTGTTGAAATAACTGTTGGATTGGATGAACATGTTTTGTTTGAAAAGAATGCACACTGTCTACCAAACCAACCGGGTGTGTTCTCATGTGAACCAGCCCTTTGGCCCAAGCTCTGTTCTGGGTACCACAGGAGCAGTTGGACTCACTTGCATCTCCATGACCCTGAGCAGCAGAAGCAGGTCTCAGGGGGTGACATCGGTAACACTCACAGAGCTGGAAGCTCCTCCCCTGGCAAGTATTCTGCTTGTGCACTCATACCTCTTTGAAGGAGAAACTGTGTATAGATATATGCTTGAAGAATACTGCTTGCTCTGAGAGGTTTCTTTGTGAGTTTGACTCTCGGCAGCTAGCAAAATTTTGAATGCTCACATGAAGATCAATAACACGTCATGAACATACACCAAGTTAGTTCTGATTTATAATAAGTGATCTAGGAATTTACAGTAATTAACATTATGTTTACACTCCTGGAAGTCCTAATTGTTAACACTGACAGAGTCAGAGAACTTTCTTTTCACTATCTCTAAATACTTGCACTGAATAACTCCTATGACTTCTAGTGTGACTATAGGTATATGCAGAATCAAACAAAAAAATCTCCCCATTCTTCAGGAAAAAAGAGACTACATTAATGAACAATTATTCCCCCTTTCCTTTTCCAGAACTAATTCAAATGAAGGCAAATGTGACTAATAAAGTAATTGTAATTGAATGACACATTTCAGGTGTGTCAGTCTCTTCCCAGAAACTCAATGAGTCTGCATTTATGTCTCCACATTTTGAATTACTTCTTTAATCGGATGTGCTACAGCATATCCGATTTGCAGCATATCATTCAGAATGTAATGGGGATGCAGGAACATGTGTAATGGCTTTTAAGAGAGCCCTAGAGAAGAGTTCCACAAAGGGTAGATCAGTGAAGCAGCACAGCACAAATTTATTGCTGTCATACCAGATGACTATTCAGTCTACCAGCTCAAAGATGCCTAGGGAGCTGTTTTTGAAAAGGTAGCTCCACATTAAGTGTTTCATTATCAGCACATACTTCCTCTGCATGTTGGCTAAAGGGCAAATTAAATGGCAACAAAAAAGTCAAAACCTACTCGTCTTCTAGTAGACCAATACATATATCCTAAACAAATCAATGCATCTTACCAAAGGGCAGATAATGATTAGGGATTTGGAAACTTCCTCCATGGGTACCTATCTCTGAGATGTTTATTTATATAATTTATCTAGTGACTACATGTGTCCAAAACACATGAAACAGTCCACTGAGTAGCAAGCATAACCTGGGAGTTTCTCTTGCTTTGAGATCACTGCGCAACAAATTGAAGGTCTCTCACAAGCTGTCCACTAACTTTTCCAGATACCAGAAGGTCTGATCAGCACAGCTCTTTTCCCCTGAGCCTGGAATCAACTGGAGGTTAAAAGTCCTGCTGCAGGTGAAGAACTGACTGTGATTCGCCTCAAAGACAAGTGGTAATTAAATTCCACACATCCTGGGGAAGTGCTCAGCCAATGACTCACTGTACAAAACCACAGCAGAGGCAATACTTCTTCTGGCTGCATTTTGGAGGGGAAAAAGCAGCAACATCCCACTTCTACAGTGTTCTTCCCAGCTTTGTTCTCAAAATAAAATCTAATCCCTGTATTCCCAGAGTCCTAAAATTCATGGATTAAGTTTTATTTTGAGCCTGAAAGTTTTCTACCAAACACTGCAGTGCATAAGTCCCTTATTATGTCTAATCCTTCATATATCAGACTGTGGGGAAAAAGGGAAATTCCTGCAAGCAAAAGTCTGACTGGGATGAATGTAACTCCCAACCTGGTCCAGAAAGGAAGGTGAAACAAGTAGTCTAATTCAGGGCACAGAACTAATTACATTTTACTATTTAATTATGCATCTAATTCTGGAGCTGATGAAAGATACTGAATGACAAACTTCACTGAAGACACAAAAGGAAGAAGGGCATGAGAAACATTACCCTGGGACCAGACCAAAAGACTGACAAATGGGACTGCTTATTTCAGGATGATCTACTTAATGGAGTAAAACTAAAGGAAATAAATGAAGATGAAGGCCTAAGGGTAAAAATGAGTGATATCAGGAAAATGGAGATAAAGTGTGAGTTTGGCATTCTCTTATAGGATTAGACTGCAAATATTATGGGATTGTATGTTAATCTCTAATTATTCCATTATGTACATTACCAGTTATGCATTAGTTACTATTGCTATCGTTTTCTTTTTCATCTGAGTGATTATTTGGACTATCAAGATAACTATTTGAAACTACAGCGCCAAATGTAATTTAAAACGGAAAGGCTAAACAAGCAAGGGCTTCAAGTCTTTCTTTTATAATACCTTCATTCCTTACAGAAAGTTTAAAGGAATGAAGATTTTATATTGGTTTTGCTGCAGCTTTTTTTTAAGCATTTAGAGCAATTTCTGAATTTCTCTAATGCAAACCAAGTGTAGCAAGGGACAATCATAATTACTTATGTCAAAACCACAGAATATATTTGTACCAATGATCTTGTACAGTAGCTCAATCTGGAAGATCTCACTCAACCTTGAAAAGTAATGAACATTTACTATACACCAAGTAAATTCTAGTAACTTGTCCAGTTACTTGTCTAGTTACTAGTCCAACATCTCAATTTTACAAACCTTTAAGTATCCACCATTTTCTAGCTGAAGGAAAAATCCAAATGAATGTTCCCTCCTTCTACTTGAAAACGTATTATTCAAGGTCCTCAGATTCTAAGTATTAATTCAATCTCATTTCCTTACTGGAAAAGGAAATGTATGTCATTAGAAAACCTGTAAAAGCAGGTACTCATTCCTAGTCCTTTATAGTTATGTTAAAGCTAAAATACTTTTGGTTTCAAAACTAATTTTAGGTCATTTGTAGACATTTCCAAAATGCTATACTTAGAGTGGTTTTCCTATGACAGCTTGTGTTTAGTTACATACTAAGCAGGGCTGGTTAAGGTAATAAAATCACACGCACATTTATTTTTATGGTTCAATCCTTTTTACTAATGACTAGTGAACAAAAAAAGAATAAGAGATGGCATTAGTAATTGAAGCTGTTTTCTGCACGTCTATTGTAATAACCAATTACAATAGACTAAGACTAAGCATATACATTTTCATATATATCTGTTATGGTTAGAAGTATGCCACTGTTCATTTTATCACATGTATATGCTTACTCAAGTACAAAAAACCATGCACATTCCTATATACTTTCTAGTCTATAGAATAGCTTATATACTATTATATAAAGAGTAGCTTATATATTATCCTGAGGATAATCCTGACTTCAATTCATGTACCTTGGAAGGACTCAATTTATACATGTGTTCTAAATCCGAAGTAAAACTGAAGTTTTATACAGCTCTGAAGACCACTAAGCTAGCACAAAGGAAATATATCTACATATATAACAGTTTCTTTTCAGTCCTGCTGCTGAGCTTTAGTAGCTATGCAAGTTGGGATGAAAGATACTTTGGGAAAAAAAGAGGGAAAATAGGACAAAGGGTATGATTGTGTAGTCCTTCTTATTGGGAAAAGAGTTTTATCTTTTCCTGCCTATTTCTCACATCAAATAGTTTCTGGGTAACATGCAAAAACGTGGGCTTTGTTGTGGAGTAGAACACACTTTGGAGCATTTTGGGTTTCTTCTTTTAAATACATTGTCACTTCCATTCCCAATACAATCTATGAATATTAATTTTCCATGTACTGGGGAAGAGGAAAACCAAAATAACAGAATGAGGGTTCCCTATATTCCTTTGTAGGATACCATCTCATGAATTATTTTCTTCTCATATTATGCACATAGCCCCCAGCACACAGAATAAGCAGCAGCTTCTTGTAGCTCTGCTTTGAGCAGGAAAATGGATCCAGGGGCTTTAATACTGTGAAAAACCTTGTTACAAGAATGCTAAACTGGGCTTGGTGTAACAGTCTTATTTACTGTGATCCCATTGGGCAAATTGTAGGCAATATGGTTCCACTGCAATCTGTGAGGGTCTCTGTCAAAAGCAAAGATGATTGACCTTATTTGTGGAATCAAAAGGAAGAAAAATCAATAGGAAGCTCTTTCTCATTCTTGAAAGGATGTGCTTATCCATTTGAATGTTACAATTTACCCATTCTTTTTAAGTTCCTTTAAAAAGAAAACAATATTTTCTTGAGAAAAGGTTAAAAATTCTTAAGTGTTTGAGTGATAGAATTGTTAGGAAGCTCTTTCCTACACAGAATCTACAATACAAACTTCTGGTGGTCTAGATACCAAGCTAGAGCTACAAAAGGGTACACTCTGAATATTATTCTGCAGGCAGGTAAACCCCATAGCTACATTTCTTGCTTCTTTACAGTCCTCTTGGATGGCTGGAGGGAACAGCTGGAGTTAATTATACACCATAAAGCATGGTTTTGCTAAAATACTGTCAGGCGTGTTTTGCCTACTTCAGCGGCAGTGTCAGCTAGATACTAATCTAGGTCTTAGGTTAAGACAATTCAAGGTAACGTTTTAATTTGGTTTAAGGCTTCTGAGCACAGAACTGGGTTAACACCACAATTTTTTTTCTTTTATATATTTAGTTAAATTTAATTTTTTTTTTTTCTCACCTCCCTTTTGCATTGCTTCTCTACAAAAAAGTGTTATTTTTAGTTCCTTGTTGGCCATACGCAACAGCTGTTTGGAACACAGATCCTTACAGCTTCATTTGTGCACTCCCACAGCAATATCAGTAGTAGTGGTATAGAATGAGACAATTTCTCACAATGTTAGAGAGGTACCATTTAGGAAGTCAAAATAATCTTTACATATTAGATCTTTAATGAATAATTGCACCATGTGTCAGCAAGCTAATACGGATACAGAAAGTCTGTACTAGGAAATAACAAAATGGCAATGGTTTTGTTTAGGTTTAGTTAAATCAGAATATGGAGTTACTAAAAAGGAGAAATTTAAAGCATCAGTATTTCTTACAGGTCTATGCCTCTGTACTTAAATGTGTTGCTTTTCTGAGATACCTTAAGTTTCTTCAAGCTCTCTGATTGAGAACTGTTGCATTTATCTTGCTAGGAAAGAGAAACAATCCTGTATTTTATTATGAAATACATTTTATCAACATAGCTCAAGCTACAACAAGGATTAGTAGAGATTTAAGATATATTAGGATATACGACAGGAATAGTTGGTGAGTAATTTCCAGAAATGAAACTTTTCCTCTCTTGATTAGATTTGAATTGGACTATCTTCTACTTCGAGTTTGTACTACACCTAGGCTAATGATACCTTATTTACCAAGCAGAACTTCAAGACATTATCGTAATACAAATACTACCAATGGCAGTAATAATGAAGAAGGTATTACTTACGTTAAGTAAGTTAACATTCCTAATTCAATATATTAGTAAAAGACTTTAAAAGCATAAGGTATGTGTAAAGTTTAAAAATGAAGAAAGAAGAAAGATCTGACATAACAGTTTAAAAATTAGAGCTTCTCAAATTCATACACCTTTGCCAGTCCTCTATACATTCACAGATGGGTGTATATATAAGCAGAAAACAAAAATCTCGTATATGTAAAATGTGTAGGGGAATTGATAGAATTGAGATAGATATCTTCTATATTTGGATTCCGTTGACATTTCTTGAATACCTGCCTATTTGATCTGGTCCCAGATGACACACAGAATGACAAATATCATCTCTCACTGTCAGCAGCAGAACACAAATCTGAACCTTGCAAGTTGTATAGGTGTGTGCATATATGTCTACGTCTGCATGCAATTTAAGGCAACAGTGACTTACTTGGTAGGTTGGCTCCCTAACTCATCACAAGAGCATAAATCAGGATTAAGCGGCTTTGATTTAATGTAAAGCAGTTTTACACAGAAGGCTTTACTTCTAAGACTTCATGTTGTGCTGCTGTCAAGAAAAAAAAAAAGGCAGAGGAAGATATGAAAGTCCTTAACCAAAAGCAGGATGCTAAGAAGCTGTATAATCCATTGCTTTCAAAATCTCGTCGTTAGGCTCAATTGTACGTATACTCCTTTTGATTTGTGACCTTCATCGCAGAATTCTTTTAAAAATATGATGGGGTTTGGGTGTCATCCCTATTGAATGTAATTCTGTTTTCTTAGTAAACAAATCTGTTCTTTTCCTATGACCCACGGCTGCCCTAATGATGCAACTGTTTTATCTCCTTTTCCTATTATTCCATGATAACTTGATCTGCAATCTGGAACTGTGTTGCTCGTTTATCCATAGTTGCTAGACTCTGACTCACCAAACCAAATGTTGCACTGTGCCACCAGGCAGGCCTGACACATACTTACAATGAAGAAATAGACTGCTGGCACCTTATCTCAACCTTTCTTGTGATGCTTAAGCTCGCTGGTGAGCAGGTACACTAATAAAGGTATCTGCACTTTTATCTCTGAGGAGATGACAGAAAACAAGTAATTTTCTATGCCATTATGACACCTCTAAGAAATTAAAGAAAGATTAACTAACTAGATCCATACTTAAGCAATGTTGGGCCTTCTGGAGCCCAGACTTGGGTTTGGAATGAAAAGGAATAAAAAGTCTAATTGCTTAACAATGGTCTGAAATAAACAAGGGGAGTTTAAAGGGCAGAACCAACATAATCTAAATACTTTGTTGTTGTTTTAGACTCTGAACTGTGCAACCATTACTATGAAAATAAAAAATTTGCTAAAATCGTATTTTTGACAGTTTATATATTTCTTAATTCACAGAATCATAGAATGCTCATGGTTGAAAGGGACTCTCAAAGCTCATCCAGTCCCAACTCCTGCCATGGACAAGGACATCTTCCACTAAACCAGGTTGCTCAAAGCCCTATACAGCCTGGCCTTGAGCACTGCCAGGGATGGGGAAGCCACAGCTTCTTTGGGCAACCTGTGCCAGGGCCTCACCACTCTCACAATAAAGAATTTCTTCCTAATGTCTAATCTAAATCTACCCTCTTTCAATTTGAAACTATTCCTCCTTGTCTTATCCCTACCTAGCTTTGTAAGAAGTCCCCTCCAGGTTTCTTGTATTGCCACCTTTAAGTATTGGAAGACTGTTATATGGTATCCCCAGAGCCTTTTCTTCTCCATTTAGAACAAGGAAATTATACCTATTGTCTTCTGTTTCTGAAGCTAGCTATGGAAAAGTTGATCTGCACAGACACCTTGTAATGTTATGTGCCTACTTTGCAGATACAAACCTGAGTTATGGACTACCTTTTTAATGTCATTTGGTGGTTTGTTCTTTTCCTTGAGGTTTTTCTTGGTTGGTTGGTTTTGTTTGTTAAGTTGGTGCTTTTGTTGTTGTTGTTTCAGGGGGGTTTTGTTTGTTCTTTTTGGGTTTTTGTTTTGGGGCTGGGTTTTTTATTTTCAGTTTGAGACCTGTAACATGCAATGTCTATGTTAGAAACATCAAGTCTTCGTGGTTGATTAATTAAGCGGGGAAAAAGAGAAGGTAGCTTTGTCTTGCAACCAAATTATCTTTCTCATCTTTCTACTACTCTAAATATTGTATTTTTCAGAATAGGCACTTCTTGAAAAGAGAATCTGCATTTCATTTCTCAAGATGAACAAACCATTCAAGAGAACTGGAATGTCAAATCAGGTCTAGTTTGACTTGATGAGTCCTTATCACCATGAAATACTGATTCTAGGCTTTTAACCTATGGAGTCTTCAAGGCCTTTAGAAGAAACTGAGACATGAATAAAAAGCAAGTAAAGTGCTTCCAAGTTTTAAAAAAAATTGAAAGGAACAATAGTTATAAAGGCAAAGAATTTCACTTGCAAAATGAACTTGGAGCTTGGAAACGTTTTACTATCAGTCTAACCATTAGTAGTTAATACCCTGCTTTGTTTGATAATAATGAACAAAACTAAGCTCCTTTGCCCTTACAGGACTTGCTGCTTTATTTCTGGACTGAAATAACAGAAGAAAGAAAAGCCAAAACAAAACCAAATCAAATCTCCACAAAACCCTGTCTAGCTGGCATTATATTTCGCATACAGGAAGTTTTTCCCTTAGTCATCAAGCAAACCTTTATGACAGAACTTGAGCAGTTGAAAATTCAGAGCCATTCCATTCCCAAGTGTAAACTGTGTTGGTTGGGCATCCTTCCTTTGCACCTCCCTAGATCAGAGTACCTCACTGGATACTGACACTTTTCATAACCCAAACCCAGCCAAAATAGCCAGGTCAAGCCCATGTGACCTTGCCACTCAAACTACACAAAGCAGTTGCTGTAGACAGAATATATTGCCTATCTTGTATGTAGACAACTGGAACAAAAGTGTTAATAATTTGTGGCAACTTTAATTAAGAACAATGTGAATTCTCCTTCTTATGTCTACTGTGATTACTTCTTAGATTTCTACTGTTCATAGTACAAAATAAAGAAATATCAGTCTAGACAGTGCTTAGTGACAATATATGTAATTGTCTTGAGATCTGAGGATTTTTAATCTGATCTTCAACTGTTTAAAAAGATTGTGTTGAATTTATTGTCTGTTATCATTATTGTTATTCAACATAACATGGAGTCTATAGTATAGTTAGATGATCTCAGTCCTCAGCATGATACAGAAGAAGTGCAATGAAGAGTTCCTAATCAGAGTTAGGTTCTTCACAGATGCAAAATGAATACATCCATATTCAACACTAAAATTAAATTGCAGGTTACCAGGGGAATTAATCTTGATTTGCAGCTATTTATGATAAACAAGATTCAGGATGCTCTTGTCAATGAACTGTTCTTTACTGAAGGAAGAGATAAATAACCGCAGCAGGACTTTAGGAAAATTAGATATACCAGACTTGTTAAAATAACTGAATGATGAGATGAACCAATTAAAAACATGGGGATGTGCAGGTTTGCATTAGCAGGTTTGCATGTAGGTAATGCACTAGAAGACGGCAGACATTTCAGCTTCATAGGGTATTTTATCTCTTAGAGACATATAATAATTAAAATGTCCATTAGTGATAACAGGAATTATTCCTACAAGTTCTCTCATTCATTTATTTGACATAATAGATCCCAAAGCCTATTTATGTTGTGTTCTTTCCCTTATTATAGCTGACTCTATACATCTATAAATTATGAAAATATGATGTTTCAAGTTCTTAAAAAGTCAAGGAAAAGTGTTACTTATGTATCACATCTTTCCACCTTCACAAAATTTAGAAAGAGAATAGTTATCAAAATGGTGAGCAGGGTTGCTTGGAGGTATGGATACCTATGTGTGTGCACATACACATCTGTGTGTGTATGAATGTAGGTGGCTCTTAAACAAAGAAGATAGGGAAGTTGTATCTAGAGTGTGACTGATAGTTATACCAGCCTGGGAAACAGTACCAAATTCTCTAATATGCATCGCTATTATGTAAGATAACTGAAGGGCTTAATTAAGTGACTCTTAGAGGAGACTAATTTATTGTAAACAACAGAGCTCTGATGACTATCAGGAAGGTAACATGCTTCTTTTGAAGATCCCCCAAAATTAGGGCAAATTGCCTTGTTTTAGGAACCAAATATTATAGTACCAAATGCATAGACCTATTTTAGATAAATACATATTAATGAAAAAATGTCTTAAAATTTTAAACAATAACAACAAAACAGGAGTATTTTCAAAAGCTCCTGATAAAGGACACAGGCTTGAAACCTTAGCCATCTATGGTTTTCATGCCTGAAAACACAACAACTTTCATGTTTGAGTGAAAAATATATTTGCCTTCCTATTATGCCAGAAACTTTTGCCATCTAGAATGTTTCTGCTGTAACCTGTGATAGTATTAGCTTATGACTAGGGGCAGTATTTTACCAGAATACCAAAGTGCAGGAATTTAACAGCCATAACAATGTTCAGCAGGTTTTCTCTCATTTCTCTCTGAATCTGTTTTTCACGGAACAGTAAGTTAGCAGAAGTTGATGGGCATATCATTAGTAAACAAGCATCTTTGATTTTAAAGAACAATTTTAAGACAATACATAAGGGCTAGATTAACTAATTGTCAGGTACCTGTTAATTGACGGTCATTTACAGTGCTTCCAGAACAGAGTTTTGTTGGGCAAATACTTAGAAAACAAAGTTTTAATGAGATGCAAATAGAATGAAAATTTTCCACAGCAAGCTAGACTCAGAGAACATTTTCTTTCCTCATTAACTGAGTTAAATCAGATATATATTTAGACAGAGCTGAAAGAATAGTACCAAAACGAATGTTTGTGTGTTCATGAAAGTAAAGATGCATTTTAAAACTAAGTGCCTTATTCAGGCATTTAAGTGAGTTCCTAATTCAAAGCACTGACTATACCCCTTGAAGTAGCATTTTGATTATTGTATCTCCTCTCTAATTTAATTCTTAGTCCTTCTATCTTTGGTAGATTGTTTGCAGGTATGCTTAGAAGAAAGAGAATTGCAGGTACAGAGACTTCCATGCCAGAGCTCAGCCTGTGCATGCCATGGCCTTTTGAACACTCACTAATTGCATGACAAACCGTGAAATCTTTCTTCACAAGCAAAGAGCTGGCAGTTGCTTAAAGCCTACTTGAAAATTCTGGTGGAAGATTTGCAACTGAGTTAGCAAAGAAACACCCTTTACTTCCTTTACGATCAATAAGAAAATTCTTAATTGACAGTCTTTCTCACTTCAAAATAAGCTTTGAAACACAGTTAAAATAGAAGTTAAATATACGCAAGTAGTAACAACATCCAGAGCCAAACCAATTTCTGTTTAAAATGTGAAAGACTGAGGAGGGAAAGCTCGGGTTATAGTCAAACCTTCTGCTCACAGTAGAGTAATACTGAAGAAAATGCTACTGGCCTATGCTAAACTAGAGAGATAATTTCTTTGGGACTAAGAATGATATGGACTATTGTACAGGGGGGTTGTACAGGGGGATATTGCTTAGAGTACATTGCTTGCTTAATGCCTACCATGCCTTACCATGATTTATTAGGGGCTACAGCTATTTGCTAAACAATGTATGCTGCTTGCTTAATATTTATGGTGCTTGCCAAGGCAGGTTGGAAGGATGCAAGGCTATTGATAAAAGGAAAGGAACCGTGACTTGGTTCCTGCTCCTTGGACCTCTACGACAGCCAAAACTAGCCTCGGAGCTTGGACCGAGACCAAGGGACTAGGGAGCATGCGTGACAACTAAAAGTGAAAAGTTCAGGCTGGAGGAAGACTCGTTTACTTTATCTTGAGACCCTTGCCCACGACCACCAGGAGGCACTGAGCAAGTTGTCACTTAATGTTGACATCATCTATCTGGACTTGTGCAAAGCGCTCCACACTGTCCCACATGACATCCTTGTCTCTAAATTGGAGAGACATCAATTTGATGGGTGGACCACTCAGTGGATAAAGAACTGGCGGGATGGCCGCACGCAAAGAGTTGTGGTCAATGGCTCGATGTCCGGCTGGAGACCGGTAACGAGTGGTGCCCCTCAGGGATCGGTGTTGGGACCGGTCTTGTTCAACATCTTTGTCGGTGACATGGACAGTGGGATTGAGTGCACCCTCAGCAAGTTTGCCGATGACACCAAGCTGTGTGGTTCGGTTGATACGCCGGAGGGAAGGGATGCCATCCAGAGGGACCTCAACACGCTTGTGAGGTGGGCTGATGCCAACCTTATGAAGTTTAACCATGCCAAGTGCAAGGTCCTACACCTGGGTCAGAGCAATCCGAGGCACAGCTACAGGTTGGGCAGGGAAGAGATCCAGAGCAGCCCTGCAGAGAAGGACTTGGGGGTGTTGGTCAGTGAGAAAATGAACATGAGCCGACTGCAGTGTGTGCTCGCAGCCCAGAAAGCCAACCGTATCCTGGGCTGCATCAAGAGGAGCGTGACCAGCAGGTCAAAGGAGGTGATCCTGCCCCTCTACTCTGCTCTCGTGAGACCTCACTTGGAGCACTGTGTGCAGTTCTGGTGTCCTCAACATCAAAAGGACATGGAACCGTTGGAAAAAGTCCAGAGGAGGCCATGAGGATGATCAGGAACTGGAGCACCTCCCGTATGGAGACAGGCTGAGAAAGTTGGGACTGTTCAGCCTGGAGAAGAGAAGGCTGCGTGGAGACCTCATAGCAGCCTTCCAGTATCTGAAGGGGGCCTACAAGGATGCTGGGGAGGGACTCTTCATCAGGGACGGTAGTGACAGGACAAGGGGTAACGGGTTCAAACTTAAACAGGAGAAGTTTAGATTGGATATAAGGAAGAAATTCTTTAGTGTGAGGGTGGTGAGGCACTGGAATGGGTTGCCCAGGGAGGTTGTGAATGCTCCATCCTTGGCAGTGTTCAAGGCCAGGTTGGATGAGGCCTTGGGTGACATGGTTTAGTGTGGGGTGTCCCTGCCCATGGCAGGGGGGTTGGAACTGGATGATCTTAAGGTCCTTTCCAACCCTAACTATTCTATGGTTCTATAAGTGCAACGAACTTTTTCCTCATTATAATATGAAGCGGAGATAGATCATTACTATGTATAGGTGTGTTGTGTAACCTGATTAATATGCATACCTTTAGAGAATAAATATAGAAGGAAAACGACACTGGGTTGTGCATGCTTTTGGAGGAGCAATCCCCCATGCGCCTCAGCTGAATAAAGGCATACCTGCTTTACAACTTTAATGAGTTGTGGAATCTATCCGCGTATCAAGAACACTATATCCACTAAAGAGTAAAGCTTATGTAGTGCAGGATTCAGATTAATTTTCCTGTGGGAGAAATTATTGTCCCCAGTTCTGCATGTACATTGAGAGACAAACTGAAATTTTCCAACTTCAATATTTCAAATATTTTTTATACAAAACTGGCTTTTGCTAAGCTTGTCACATGAACAAGATATTACAAAGAGCAAAGCCCAGCCTGACAATTTGCAAACATATGTGTCAGGCTTCTGCAGATCTCTTCTGCATTGGTCTCTTGTTCCGAGTTCAGTTAGGGTCTGGTAAATGAGGTAATGTCAGGCAAGGCAAAACCCCAGAAAAACTTGTACTGGTTACTTGTCTCAGTTAAGATAGAACAAGGTTAAAGAAAATGACAATATCATTTGTTAGCAGAGCATGTGGACGTGCAAGGGTGTGTGGATGCAAAGAGTAGTTAAAGCTTTTATGGATTTGACAATGACAGACCTTTTACAAACCCAACTACTGTTCTTATATAAATATACATATATACACATATATACAAACATAGCATATATGCTCATTACAAAACACTGTAAGTGAGAGGCCTTGGAATGTAGGTGGTGCTATGCAAATGCCTGTACTGACAAAGCTGCTACTCAAAAGAAAGTCTCTGTCCTATCCTGACATTTTGACTTTGTAATACATATATAAAATGAATCAAGCTCTTTGCATTTTGTTGTCAGAGAAAGAGCAAGTTTAAAGAATAAACTTGTTTCTCCTAGTAGAGAATATTGATGCCTGATTTCACAAATCATACTGTCTTGGCATAAACGCACTCTTCTTTTAAAAGCATGTACCCCAAAGTAAGATTTTTCATAAGACCAATATGCTGCTCGCCTCATCAACGAGAAAAACATATGCTCTGTATTCACTTTCCAAAAATGACAGGAATTTCATAGGATTATGTTGATTACAGGTCACTATTAGATTTATTTCAATTCCTTTTCCCATTACTTTACAAATTTAATGAGGCTGAAAGATTTCTTAAAAACTTTATGGGGATTATTAGTTTTCTCACATATAAGCATTTTAAACTGTCAAACTGATCATTAAAATTCCTTTGTAAACTCAAACTTCACCAGTAAAACTGGTGTTACTTACAAACCTGCCCTAATTTTTCACTTGCACTAGAAAGCTCTTACCTACCGCAGGCTGTTCCACAGAATTTTGATGCTGTTGGCAAGCAGTACAGAAAGGAGTCAAAATTACGAATTGGCCTAGTGATCTCTCCCAGCATCATGCAGTATATGCAAGACACGATATAAAAGAACACAATAATTCTAGACAAAAATCTTCATAGGTCATAAAAATACTGCTATTATCGTTATCCTTTTGTACAGTTTCTGCAAGGCTCCCATGGCTCCTGTGAGTTTGCACACAGTATAGTAAGTTTATGACTTAGCTCACAGAGTTCAGTTTACCAAACCTCTTCAGCCCTTGCTATGGGGCTTACATACATACCATGTCATGAGAACACCCATATGGATAGGAGAGTCAAAACAGTTTAGTATAGGCATAGTGTTGAACTTTTTTAGGAATTTGTTAAACATAGTCTAAAATTAAATACAGTAACTAAGTAAAAGATTAAGCATTTCCCCCACTCCCCTTAGACAAAAGCTGATTGAAAGGAAATTCTCATTTCTATTGTGCATTAAAGGTTCAATTTTAGCAACAAATAGTATCTTTGGTCAGCAATAGCTTGTCATCTCTTTTGCAATAACAAAGTGTGTTTAAAGACTAACCACCAAAAAAAGTCTCCCACGTAAGTGTCCTACCTTTTCCAGACACTTCAATACAAAGTACTCCTAGCAAGATTATAGAAGTTATCTTGCAAAAGCACCAGATCTACATAAGCATGTTGTTTCTACAGACTCACATAAACCAGTTACTGCAAAGTTATTTGGTTTTCTGTTAAGTATCTATTAAAAATAGATTGGATTTACTATCAGGAATAAACTGCAATGAATGCTAGCATAAATACATAATGTACATAATCACAGAAAAGCAGAGTGTATGTATAAACTATTTTCTTTAGCATTATTTTATTGACATAGAATTAGACAAGAGAAAACAATTTTATATGCACAGACAGTTGCATTTGAATGACTTTGTCAATACTGCTATGAGATGTCCCTAATGGGTATGTATTTTAAAGATATTAATTATTCCCAAGAAAGAAGAAACAAGTTCTTTTAAAACAGCAGAAATACATAGTGTAAAGAAGCCATGTAAAGAAACCATGTGTTCAGTTATGGTGTCACAAATACAAGACAAACTTCTAGTGACCAGAAGTGCTTATATTCATGTCATAGAAGTTGATTTTTTATCATAAAAACTAACAAGGACTTTATGGATACTGTGTACACACACATATGTATATACATATGTACATACACACAGATGAACATAAAAATTTTTAGGGAGTGAAGTCTTGTAAAAAAAGTTCAAGTCCTTTCTGTTAAATTTTGTCATAAATTAAAGGAGACCTACTCCCAGGAGAAACAAGGGTGAAGGGGCAACTAAGGAGTAGAATGAGGTTTGCTTTGGATAAATTAACTTCATAGTAAAGCAAACCAAGGAAAGTACAGGAGAGGCATAAGGCACACCAACATAACATTTCCACAGATATTTTTTTTAGTTGAATTCATCACTCATGAGTAGCAAAGTGCACTCTGTATTCTTATATATTCTGCTTAAACTAAAAAATACCCCACCTTATTTAACAGAATTTTACACATGTGCTTTAAGAATGTGCTTGTATAAGCATGAGTTTACTACACTTCTTATATATAAGTCTATAATACTAAGTCTATAATACTAAGTCTTAGCTACAATGAGTCCGGCTTCACTAAACCTCAAAATATCCAATGTAAAACCCTAGGAAAAGAATACATACTTATGTTTTAATCAGATTAAAAGTAGAATGATCTCATCTACATGGTAAGAAAACTTAATGCTAAAAAAGGTTACACAGAATAACGTATACCACACCATTCTATATGAACACATGTGGGAGATAGCTTTTGTGTAATTACATTAACATTCTGCAAACCAATTTAGAGCTCTTGGCATAACACTGGAACTGGTGTGACAAAACTGGTGACAGCATTGAATAAAGTACTATTGATCCTGGGGAAAGACAATGGAGGATCTTTCATCAAGCAGCTCATCTCTTCCTCTAAATAGTAGTTAAAGAGTGAGATCATCGTGTTATTTCATTGTGGTAGAACTGAAAGTTCATACTGCATGTTAAACTAGATGGCCAGTTTTCAGAACCATAAATAGAAGCATATGCAAATTTGAAAGCAAACCTACATTTGAATAAGCCAAAATCAAAATGGAATGCTACTGGCTGATCAACCTTTATAATTTCATGTTGATATTATTTTTCAGATGCACTCAAGAATGAGTTGTAGCTAATGGTCAGGAAATATTAATTTTACTAATCTGTTCATAGCCTGCATTCCATCATTGAAATTTTGAGGCAAGGAGAAGGTAATGCAATGTGACTTTAAGCTTTGGATGTGTATCTATGATAATCACTCAGTTAAGGTCATTTCCAAATGAACATTAATTCAGGAGGGATAGAAACAAAAGGGCTACTAGTACTTGTGGTTTTACTATGTCAGCCAGAGGCCCATCCTGAAAGTGAATCAATACTGATTGTTGATTGGATTAACTGCTAACTTCTCTTATATTTGGTACTTAAAGATGATTTCTTCAAAGGGAAATTGCAAAGACTGCATTTTGCTATTGGTAGGGAGGCATCTGAGAGGAACTTGCATAAAAGACAGGGAACTAAATAGGTCTTTCACTGTACTGGACTTGTAAAGGTGGGCTCACACTCACAGCTGGGATGAATCCTTCTATACTCTGCCAGACTACGGTCATGGCACTTTGCTACGAACTGTGCCTGTATGGGTTCTGTCACACGTAATTTGATTGAATTTGCAGAAGAAATTGCTCTATTTCTTCCCTATGTTCCTTGCTCAAGGAGAGGATCATATAGATTTCCCTGGAGGTGCATTATTTTTTTAGGAAAAAGAGAGAATTTTTTAAACAGAAATAAATACTGTGCAGGAATAATCTGTCACGTGAAGTGGCTCTCTGTAAGAAAGAGTGCTACTTGCATTGCAGATGAGATACAGGATTTTGTCAGCCTCTTTCATTGCAGCAACCCTGTCAGGCTACATGTGATCATGTTTATTACTATCAGTATTCGAGATACTTTCAATCATGTTGTGAGGAAGAAGAGTCAAACAGCCATAATCCCATCATTATATAATATATAATAACAAGCGTCACAGAGGATAATGAATTCCTCAGTGTGAAGGTAGTCCCTTAAGGTGACCAGAAGTTACAGATTTATTAAAAATGCATTTTAATATAAGATGGGTGGTAGGCTCTGTGAGGTTGAACCTGTAGGTAAAATGTAAACCCAGCAGATAAATGGCCTGGTGCAGACCATGGCAATATGAAATAGAAAGAGAAACAGAAAATAACTGCAGACAGTAGTGTAAGTAAAAGACCACACATTCATATTCTTACAATCATCCTTAGATGCAACTTGCATCAGTAATGGCAAAGCGACAGGTACAGAGTGCTGAAGTGGCACAGTGTATTCAAATACAGACAGTATGCTTATATTTAATAAGCACGGCAGGTGAACAATTGGATTTGAAAGGGAAATTAAATGGGTTGACTTGAGAGCAGATGCACTTATTGTCTAGCTCTGTGCTTTCTATTCCGTGATTACTGCAAAGCTCTTTTGTAAACCAATATGAAGGAACACATTACTGTGACTGTGCATCAGCTAAGCACAATAGCCACAGTAGGAAATACAAAAACATTTTTAAAAGTCAAATTCAATCAGCTTTTACCTCCAAGCTTTTATATTCCATTTTATTTTAATCTCTTTTCCTTCATGATGCTTGCTTTAAGCTTAACGTTGTTTGCATTAATGCTATTTCTAGATGCCTTATAACACAATAAGGTAGAAAAATTAGCAAAGACTAAGAGGGAGACAGAACTCATTCTAGCACTCTCTAAGCTAAACCAGAAATAACCATTTAGCTGGAACCACAAACAGCCAATTAGTCTCAAATGGCAAGATTAACTCAAAGGAAACACAAGGAACAAAAATCTTCACAAGTGCTACAGTTTGTTACTGATTACAGATGAAAATAAGCTTTGTGAGCTGAGATCATCATCATAACACTGACTATGAATATGAGAGGCAGCCAAGGAAAACAAGTATGAGTTTCTACTACCTGTTGAACAAACTCCAGAAACTAAGCAAATAAAAATACTTAAAGTGAGAAAATGTTTGTCCAAGTTCTTGTGAAAGAGCTAGCGAGTAGTTTCATCTTCTCTCCTGTATAAATGATTTGTAGCATTTAGCCAGTGAACCTCACACATTTTACTGTCCCTAATGCAATTGTCAGAGACTTTCTTGAGAAGCTTCCCAGGCATAAGCCCATGTTTCAAAATACAATGCAAATCATTGAAACCACAAGTAAAATAAAACAGATTATCTAACTGAGGAACAGAGGATATGAAAGCAGGACAATGGGTGTCACAGGTAATTATAAAGATGCATCTGGTCTCTAGTTACTTCTGACAAAGCTGTTTTTGTGATTTATGGCAGGTGCTTGTTTATAAACCTATTTCAGCACAGGCACACTGAAGCACATTCATCATTCTGCCTGGTCTTCATTATTGGATAAACGTCATTTAAACAGAACCTGAATCCACACTTCTGCTACCTTGACATAAAACTCAGATCTTCTATTTGCCTGCATTTATTTATTTATTTCTATTGACCTATGGAGCTGCACTGTGTTCGACAAAGGTTCTAGAGTTACCCCACACTTAATTCAACAAGGAAAGCAAATGTAAGGGTCCTGAAGTTCAGGAAAAAGTGCTAGCAAGCAGTACCTTTTTTAATATTGATATTTTTTTTTGGTGCCTTGCTGTTGTGTTAACCAGAATCAGCTGCAGTGTGCCCTTACCCTGCAGTTGGGTCCACTGAATGAAACAGGCATCCATATGGCAACTTATTAAAGAGAAATTGTGCTAGTTTGGCATTTATGGATTATTTTATGGGATTTTTTGTTTGGTTGGTTTGTTGGGTTTTGGTT